>NC_136309.1:9304543-9952294 GCF_964198595.1 Lampetra fluviatilis | reverse complement strand
AAACCTGTATTATGTAAAAATAGATTTATTTTCCCCCTTTCTTTTTGGTTAGTTTCAAATCTCTAACGCCTTTCAAATTGTTGTGATGTACAGTGCTACATTTCAAATTACTGTCATGTTTGCAACGGGTTGTATTGCTTCTTCCAGAAATCTACTTTCCCGAGTGGTTGTGCATTTGTCGCTTGTTTCAGAGGTTCGCGATTCAAGCCCAGGGGTCGCCCTAGTTAATACTGCGGGTGTATTAATAAAAACTGAATTTCCACAAATAATGTAAAAACAAAAAAATCCCGTGATATTATTCATAAATGAAGAGGACGTGTGTCGGTGTCACCATCTAAATTTGCAAATCTCTGAAATTACTGGATTGGGTAAAACCATATTTATGTATGGTGAACTTCTTTCGCAGTGTTCGTAACCAATTGTGCTAATCAAAGGTGTGGAGAAGGACAACACACTGAACACAAAAAGCAGTTATAAAGAAAGTCGTTTTCAATCTCTATTTAAAAGTGGCTTCCTAATATCAGAAGGAAGAGCATTCCAGTTGGCCGCAGAAGCGAGTGATGCGGTGACTGTCTTTGTTAGATGGCTCGCCACAAGCCACTGCTACTAGGATGATCCACCAACCCCATCTCTCGATTGCAATCGTGCATTGCCAGCACACCGTGCATTCGCCGTTGAACCACTCCTCCATCACGTGTTTCATCATCGCAACTACAGCACTGCGCTGCACCTGTGGCCACCACGGTTGCTCACTTTGCTGTGCTTGTTTAGGTGATCGGCAAGGCCCAGGAAGGCGAGCGGGAGGCGATGGACCGTTATCTGGCTCGCATCGAGTGCGACATCAAGCAGGAGGTGGAGGGCCGGCTACACAAGATCAAGAAATACCTATTGGAGTCGTTCCCCTTGCCAGGGACGAGCGCCGATCTCCGCCGACAGTTCACGACACAGCCGGCTGCCAAGATCGTGCTGCAGGTCTTCCAGAACGCCGAGGACATCTTTGTGAATAAGCTGAAGAAGGTGGGGGCCATGGCATCTGGACTTCATGCATCTGCTTAGATTTGTCAAAGATTTCCCACAATACATTTGTCCTCGGAATTATTGAATGAGTGATAATCGCCATACGTTTCAAGTCTGTGGATACTTCCACCAGTATCAAAATACTTGCTCTACCACTGAATTAACACTCCTCTATAACATTTAGGGTCATCGCTTTTACAAAATTCAGTCACGTTAAGACAAAAGTAAGAGTGGGCATTGAAATCGGTCAGACATCTATGCATGTTTCACCCTCTATTTGTCCGTTTTTTTGAGTACATAATCAAGATTTTTGGGTTAGATCATGTAAATATGCTCTCAATAATACGCGTAAATATGCACTATTTATTCGGCCTAATCCAAAAATCTCTATTGCTGCTAATATTGGTCGCGAAGGCCTCCGTGCAATGTTTGAGTGTACTTCCCGCCTCTGAGTGGCGCGCAAACTTAAGTTCACTTCCGAAATTGTGCGCAATAATATTAGTTTATTATTATGAACTTAAAACTCAGTTGTCGATAACTCAAATACGTTAGAGTGTTATTTGTGCTTATGTAATCACTGCCAATGCAGAGCACAACAAATTATCACGTAAGATACATGGGTTTTCTCTTGTCACTCTTAAAAAATGTACGTGAATTTGGCAAAAGTGAGTGTATAAAAGTGACATTAAGGAAAAAAATTTCATAACACTATATATGCAAAGTGGCCGGGTGCCTCAGAGATCAAAGCGGTGCGTTGTCAATAATGAGGTTCTGGGCTTGAATCTGGATTTTGACCGCTTGGGATTAAACCGAGTTTTCAAGTCTAGCAAGTTGATCGTCCCAGCCCCGTCAGCAGTGACTGCACAAAACATCAATCTTATTAAACTTGCGTTTCGCACTTCATTTTCTTATTTCCAGCTCTGAGAATAACAATTTCAGCTTGACTCTCGTGCGCCGCACAATCTCATAGCACAGCTAATGTGAAAGCGTTGGCTCCTGTTGTGTAAAAGATAAAAGGCCACCCACAGCATTTAAATGACACACGGGCTGCATGGCTATGCGAGATTTACGAATGGATTATTTGTCTCTTGACAAAACGCCGATAGCACATTTGGAAGAAAAAAAATTGAGAATGAATTTTGTTTTAATATGCAAACTTAAATCTCTAATATATTATTAGTTTTCGTGTACTGCATTGTGAGAAGCAGCTCCATGCGTATCTTTCAGTTTTAAGCCGGTGTTTGCCTTGCGATCGCCTCGGTGTCAACCAACCGATGTTGATTTGTTGTGTCTGTGGCAGCTGTTGGAGGAGACTGGGGTTGTGATCTCTGCCCTGGGTGGATCTGGAGCCACGGCGGGAAGCTTCTGCCCCAAGCGCGACGAGCTGATGGAGTTCATCCGCCAGTGCGGCAGCTTCGACCCCGCAGCGGTGAGACGCGGGCCACTGCAGGGCCCACCGGGGCGGCTCTGAGATGGGGATAAGGATTTGTAGATATAGGGCGCTCGCTGAAATAAACTCGGCAACTCAAAGCGCCGTACAGCAACGTCTCATCTCAACCATTCCATTGCCCTGCGGCTGTCTCGCCTCCCCAATGGCAGCTGTTCCTGTTTGACACGTGGTGCGTGCACTAGCGGCCTGTGAATGGACATGTCTGCCAGTAGGGAGCGGTGTTCGATTTTTCTACCTGGTTTTTCCTCGATAAAGTAATTTGCAAGTATTTTATCGGATTTGGCAAATCTGGAACATGATGTAGTTACACGTGGCCAATAAATGTTTTAAATACAGTGTCATGGGATTATTATCCTACATTGTGAAACAGACCACTTTGTTTATGGTGAATAAACTGGCTAAATTAACCAGGGTGTATGCTGGGCTTGAACCGAGAACTACCACTCGGCCATGTTTCCATAAATTCGTGCAGTCACATTAACGCTGTTCACGTCGTACGCAATGGACACTTCATTATTAGCATCACATCTGCCGCTGTTTGGCCCCTAGACCATTTTGAGAAGTCTTGTAAGGGCGGCGTATTACAGTTTGATTTTATATCGTCACGGCAAATATCCAATGGAAAACCACCCGTTCCGTGGGCGGCCTTTGCGCTGACGCGGATCGGATGCGTCAGTGGAAAAGGGCTGCTAGCAACTCGGCCGCCTCCATACGAAAGAGAGAGGGTTCCAGGTCTCTGTTGTTTGCTGTCTGCTCTGCAGCTGCTGGCTGTGGACTGTGTTGTGGGGCAGCACTCATGCGTTCCTGCTGCAACCTTTTCACAACCCCGTGACCAACCTTTATGAAACTGGCGCAGAAAGCCAAGCCCGGTGGCGGTAGCGGCGGTGCCGATCGGTGCGCTGTATTGTACGAGACGGCGCTGTGTGCTCGCGAATCGAGGTTTTGCAGCCCCTCCTAAGTGCCCCCCTCCTCACCCCTCTGGTCACCTCGTGATCTGCCTGACCGCCACGGGTCGCTCCTCAAAATTGTGTGTGTAACACCCCTCTGGCAGTCCACTGCCTGATGAAGGTCTCGCCACGTTGCTTTGGTCATGGGGGTTGTTGCACCAAACTTCACCACGCTTGGTGAAGGGGGCGGGGCTTAGGCTCAGGACTGGTTCAGATATCAGTCACCACTGACGGTAGCCATGGCTAGGAATCCAACTCGGATCGCCGCGTTAGTATCGCAATGCACCAAACATTGCAGCAGTGCTTCAGAAATCGTTCCGAAGTTGCTTGATATTGCACACAGTTTGAATAAACCATCATTCTTCAGGAAATATATTTTGATTTTAAATTTAACGTTAAAGCGCGATACATCGGTTAAATCGATTAATATTTATTATTAAGCTGACAATTCATGTATTGCATTACACGTGTAAGAATCAACTTCTTAAAAACTGTATCCCTTTTTATTTTAATCGTTGCACATTGCCACTGCAGACAGTCGACATTCTCAGTGTAAGTTCAAAAGAACTGACAAACACCTTGTGAAAAACCCAACGCAGAAGATTACTGGGTTTGATATTCCACGAAGCTCATGGTCCACCCAAAACTGCATCCGCACAAACCATGGCAGATGCGGATACCTGATGCACAAATGGAAAATGTAAAACTCTCCAGTATTTGACTGTGGTCATCCAGAACAGATCGTGCAACGTGAAACGACGCAATTTAAAATGAAAGTCAAGCCACAGTGCGATTGTGACCATGCAACCCAAGCGATGCACGACATCGTAAACCACTGTCGTCTGTGCTCCTTCAACGTGTAATGCGGGCGTAAACGGCTTCGCGGATATGACGTCATGGGGGGGAGGAGTTAGGTCACGTGGGAGAGAGGGGTGAGGTCTTAAGGGAGTGATACCGGAAGAGACGGGAGAGTGTGGGAGATGGAGTTACAGTGAGGCCACGCAGGGCGGAGGTTGAGGAGTGGCGAGAACGCCACACACGCGGAGTAAGACTCGGCACCGTCGGCCAGCGGTGACCGAGCACGGAGGAACGAGGAGCAGCGGTGGAGCTGCAGTGAGGGCAGCCGGAGGACTGCACAGGGGATCTGCAGCGGAGCTGCAGGAGCGGGGAGGCTACGGGAGCGAAGGCAGCTGTGGAGTTGCCAAGCGGAGGGGCTCTGAGCGAGGGCCGTGTGGGAGAAGTGTAAGAACCCAAATAAAGGACAACGAAGACAGACCCAGTGATCGAGTCCTTTATTACAAACGGGGTAGGAATAGTAAACCTACACGAGGTTTCTCCTGAAGTCCTCTCGTCGTGACCAGCATACCTCGGACATTGGCATGTGGCTCCTGAACATGTTGCCCTCATGCGCAAGAATAGAATTCCTTGTAAAAGGTTTCAGTTTGGTGTTTTAATATCTTAACACCTGTTTTGTTGCCAGAAAAAAGGGGAAAAGCAATGCTCATAAAACCAGACTGTTTCCTGTGCAAGGAGATTGTGAGTTTTTTTTTCTAATACTTTTCATAACTGATTAAAGAATAGAGATTGGTCTTTAATTCTTATG
This sequence comes from Lampetra fluviatilis, assembly GCF_964198595.1. Lineage (NCBI taxonomy): Eukaryota > Metazoa > Chordata > Hyperoartia > Petromyzontiformes > Petromyzontidae > Lampetra > Lampetra fluviatilis. Next base: position 9,947,277 of record NC_136309.1, on the reverse strand, counting down.
ATCTTCTTTGGAGCCATTTTTTATATTCTGGGCAAAACGAGTAAATTTCAACTCGTGTGGAAATGTACCTTCAGTAAGTTGAGAGGTTGACAATGTGTGTGGGGAGTGCATAGATGAGATCTGACACAGCCACAAGTGCAAACGCAGGTAGCTCGTCTTCTCCCATGGATGACAATGTCTTCATTGATGCGAGTGTAGTGGTGATACGTGCTGGCAGGGAGGATCGTGAGACAGCGCGTGGTGGATGGCTACATCACGGTCCGCAGGCGGGTGCCCACATCGCGGTCCGCATAGGCCCCGCCCCCTGGAGCGGAGGGCTATGTAAGGCGATGCGCGGGGGCACTCGGGGAGTTGGTAACCGGCGAAGACAGAAGACGGAGGAAGAGATAGGCCCTGGGACCCCTAGTCCCGCTGCCCTTGTAAGGGCCGGGGCTCTGTGAGGCTCAGAGGCGAGGCCTTGGGATTCACGGCCCGACGCCCTTGTAAGGGCCGGGCTGTGTAACTCAGTGGTCGAGACCCGTGGCCTGGCAAGGCGGGTCTGATAGCTCCCCGTGGGGAGAGCGTAGCCGGAGAGCCTGAGTGCAAGGCAGAGTTAGGCACGCGTACCCTACGGGAGAGACTGAGTGGGTGGCCGAGCCGGGCGCGCGTAGGGGTCTGATAGCTCCCCGTGGGGAGAGCGTAGCCGGAGAGCCTGAGTGCAAGGCAGAGTTAGGTACGCGTACCCCACGGGAGAGACGGAGTGCGTGGCCGAGTCAGGCACGCGTAATATAGGCGTTATCTCGGTTGTGCCTGTTACTGTGCAACCAGTGTGAATAAAAGAGTGCTGCCCCGTCAACTCGTCTCCCGCCATTATTGAAGATATTACACGAGCATATTCAGTACATCTAGTTCAAATATGGGACTGAACTAGAAGTCGGGTGAAACCCAGTGCCGTACCCGATACACCGGACATTGACCTTCGCCGCCTGATGAGTATCTCATGGCCGATGGTGTCGAAGGCGGCTGAGAGTTCGAGGTCAACCAACGCTGTGGCGCACCGGTCTACCATGATCTTGTAGAGGTCATCTGTTGTCTTTAATAGAGCCATGTAAGTGCTGTGGAACTTACGGTAAGCCGACTGCAATTGCATGAATCTGCCCATCGCAGTGACATGGGGAAGTAATTGCTTCCGACAAAGGCGTTCTATGACATTTTAAATCGTACTCAGGTTTGAGAACGTGGACAGTTTGCATTCATGATCCTGAATCATGACAATTCCTTGACTCTCCGGCAGTAGTGAATCGTTCCAACCATCGGTAGGAATCGTGTATATGTGTGTACGTGTATAAACAGCTGTACCCATTGGCTTCTGTTATGGTCATGTACGTTTCTTTTTTATTTCGTGGAATATCACTTGCTGTACTCCACGAGGTGAGTGTTTGTATAGATAGGAAACATGTTATGTAGAGAATATAAATCTAATTCAGTACCTCGATATGTCTCCCACAGACGAGCGGGGAGACAGCAGCCAGGCGGTGAGCCGGCACTACCAACAATCGCCCAAGCTCTGCGGTTCTCTTTACATTCCGATATTTGCAGCCACTTACTGAGTGTTTACATGTGGGGGGAAACCAGTACACTCGCAGAAAACGTACGAATGTGAGCATGGGGTCAACGTTCTATCCCGTGCAGATGGAAAGGATTCCACAGTTGTGTTCCACTACCTCCTGGCAAGCCAGGGTATGACTCATCCTCGATGCCCACCGGAATGGAGATTGCACACTTGCAATTTAATTTCCTGAGATTATTTATATCATGGGGTAGGCAGTGACAAAGCCCCTGACTCACTTAACACGAACATGCGGTCCAGTGCATTGTACGTGCTGGGATACTCGCTTTCCAAAATGTATGAATGTGTGTTGAACTTGAATCTTGACTTAGAGCTTTCGTGACTGCAGGAATTCCTATTATTTAGGTCTTTCGGTAAAGTCACGTAGATAGAACAATAAAATACTAAAAATAAAGTGAATACAAAATAATTAAAAAAATATGACGTTTCGATCGCAACACAAGTAATCGTCATCATTTTTCTCCTGATGACGATTGCTTGTGTTGCGATCGAAACGTATTTTTAAATCCTTTATATTAAGTTCACTTGCTTGCTTGCTTGCGCGCTTATGACCATGCAAATCTTTCGGTCGTTTTTTAACCCACTTCCCGTGATCCAATCAAGCTGACATTTTGCACACAGACTCGTTGTGCGTGACAATTTATTGTCGTGAAAAATGTTTTCCATAACTTTACACTTTTTAGGAAAAAAAATTATATTTAATTACCAATTGCTTAATGGTGGCAGGCAATCAGCTGACCCATAGGTGGCAGCCATCTCAAGCCAGAGGACGAGAGGACTCTAGCCGCCACGCATATAAAGGATTTATAGTGAAAAACTTTGCTTTTACGGGTTAATTTTTTTCACTTTATTTTCATTTTTTATTATTATTTTATTGTTTCAACTACGTGACTTTTCCAAAAGACCCAAAGAATATGTGTTGAACTTCTTTCGCAGTGTACGTAGCCAACCGTGCTAATCAGTGGTACATTAACACCTCGCCACAAACGCCCTGTTGCTCATGAGCACAGCGACTCAAATGAATCAGGCGCAAGGTTTGCGTGATTAATGCTTAGAAAGTGGGGTCTATAATGAACAATATGGCTGAAGCTCGAGTTCTGTTCATTTAAAACCAAACGTGTTTATTACCAACCATACCTGGTGTTTGCACACAGATGCAGATTATGGGCGATGCGTTCTACACCATTTGGAATGTGATGTTGCAATGTGCAGCCACAGCTGCTGCAAAAATATTTGTCTCGGTTTGATCTACTGAACAATATCCACCGACCACACCGCACTCGCAACAATTATATAACTATGAACAAAAATATTAATTAATTAGGACGGTTTATTAAATATATTGTTCGTAAAAAAATACAGCAATAGACGTAAAAATACATGGCAGTTTAACACGTAGGCTTTCGCAACCAATATCCATAATACAGGTTTTTTGTGTTGGATCGCGTAAATATATAATTGTGTCGTTAAACCTGCCACCACCTAACAGCCAGTTAGTAAGGTTTGTCACGTAAACAAACATGCCAATTCGTCACTAGTACAGCACACCGGTGTGTTGGAGAGCCAAGCCACAACATTTACAATTGGAGTACGACGTTTCAGTAATTATAACTAGCTTCATCAGGCAACAGCCAGATTTGGGAGAAGTCCACCTGTGTCGTTCCTAATATAGAGGCGTAGATGTGATGACAACACTTGTGCGCTCTTCTAGCGCAAAGTGGGGGGGGGGAGGATTAATGAATCAACGTACATTATACATGCACATTATGCAAGCCCATTGATCTTGTACTTATGGAGTGGGTTAAACTCAGGCGCAGACTGGAACTTGGGAGGCAACACTATTTATTAGATAACATAACAATTAACACTTTACATAACGACTTAAGGTGGTAGCCACCTTTCCTAACTTAACTAATACACGAGGATATTACATTACTGGACCAGGACAGCCCGACACGCTGCCTGGTCCACTAGCAGAGACCGGAGAGCTTCATCCCAGAGATGACCCAGCAGCATAGAACAGCGCTGACCAGCCCAGCTCTCCGTCCAAACACCGCTCATAACCACTCCGGCGTGGCCAGCCCCGCCCCATGCCACGCCCCCCTTACCGATCCTTCGGGAAGGCCCGAACCCCAACCCCGTGACTCCCTTTGGGCCCCTGGCCCCACTTTATACGGTCACGTGTCCTGTTGGGTTCACGCAGAGTGTCACGGCTTGACACGACCCCCGTGACACCTGCCTACGGCCCCCATACTGGGCCAATACAGTAGTGTCGTTCTACAACACTACACTTAGTGTCCATTGTACTAAAATAGCTGTACAGTACCAACGGTAATTTGATGATTCACTTCCATGCAGCACGAAGTCAGTAGCTATCCAAACGATTACAATAATCAATTTCGATTTAAAGCTTTTGTGACTGCAGGGTTCTTTCGGTAAAGTCACATAGAAGGGAAATAATAAAATAATAAAAACATTTACGTAATAAAATAAAATTATCACGACGTTTCGGCCACAACACAAGCAGCCGTCCTCAGGTGAAGAACAGAGCTGTCGGAAAAACAGCTTCCTAATGAACACTGCTAAGCTTGGCAGCGTATTTTAAGCTAGGTGGGAGGAGCAGAGTGCCTTGACAAAGGAGTTTACATATCAACAGGAATTTAGCATATTGACGCTAAAGAACTGCAACTACCCTACGACCATATTTCAGATTTCTTTGGTGTTCTTTTAGTCTCGTGCTGATCATTCGTCCTGGTTGCCCAACATAGCATTCGGTAATAGAACAGCAAAGACATATTCAATAGTCCCTTTTGTGGGTTTCCATATGCCTTCTGAATTTGCCTGGCTGATCAAAGTTTCGTCCGCAGATGCCACACCATTGGTCAGGGGTCTCCTTGTGCGTTCTCATGTGGGACTCTAGGCATGATGGCTGTTGAAATGCTTTCCCACAGACTTGGCAAGAGATTTGTTTTCTCACTCTAGTGACTATCGGAGTCAGGTGGAGTCGAGACGGGCGCTGGTGAGGCGTGGCATTTCCCAGCATGCGCCTTCGTTCCATGCGCGGTTGCTGTGATAGCAATAACTTCGTTGCACGCAGGTGTGCCCTTTGCAGAAGGTGCCATTATCTGCAACTCTGCCTCCTCACCACCAGGACTCGACAAGCTGCTGCTGGTGCCATCCATGGCAAAGGCAATTCTCCCAGCACCATGACTCGCAGCCGAGTCGCTCTCACACACCTTCAACACCGCATTGGCAAAATTGTCGTCATTCACTATGCCACGTGCGCCCCTTGACACGGAGTTCTTTCCGTGGGTCTCCATGTGCCTTCTGAGTTTGTTGGGCTGATCAAAGCTTTGATCGCAGATGTTGCAGCTTTGACCACCAGTCTTGTGCATTCTCATGTGGGACTCTAGGCACCATGCCAGTTGGAATGTTTTCCTGCAGACGTCGCAAGAGATTCGTTTTCTCACTCTTGTGACTCTATCGGAGTGAGGTAGGGTCGAGACGGTTGCTGGTGAAGTGCCATCGATGGTAAAGGAAATTCTTCCAGCACCATGACTCACAGCCGAGTTGCTCTCGGACATCTGAAACAAAAGACAAAGGTCAAGCGCATTACACCTGTGTCATATGTGGACTCACAAATGCATTCATATGTAACGGCGTAAGTAGCGCAGGAGACGTTTGACGGAGGCAACACGTATTTATTAATAAATGGGTACTATACAGTACGTAGCGCACCCTAACACAGGAAGGGGTAATGGCCCCTTCACCCGGTCTATCCGAGGCAGTGTCCCTCGGCTAACGTTTCCCCGTTAGCTCCTACACTCCTCTAACCCAGACCATCCTAGTAGAGAATAACTGACCTGGCCCAGCTTCGGCTCAGGTCCGACCCTCAGCCACACGAGCCTGGCCCTCACAAGGACACAGACCTCGCTGCTCTGAGGTCGCCCCTGGCTTGCCCTGCTCGGCTCTTATAAGAGCAGCGAGTCAGGGTAGTCTCAGGGCTAGCTAGCTGGTCTTCAGTCTTCACTGGTTCTTCTGCTCCAACGACTGCCTCGAGCTCTCTCGCGCACCGCCTTATAAACCCAACTGCCCCCCGAGGGGCGGGTCTGTATGCGGACGTTGATGTAGACACCCCAATGTGACGGCTTGCTACACCCCTCTACGTAATACCGCTACACATAAGGTGACACGATTCGTTATAACAGATTCATTATAACAGAACTCCTCAATAGTGCAGATCCTATCTATTTTACTCCTTATCCACCCAAATAAGTACCTTTTGGTTCTTTCGGTAAAGTCACGTAGGAAGAAAAATAAAGTTAAAAATAATATACAGTGATCCCTCGTTTATCGCGGTTAATGGGGACTGGAACCCTTTGTGATAGGTGAAAATCCGCGAAGTAGGATTGACCCCCTAGGAATTTCCGTATATGTGTATGTGGGTACCAGAATGTTTAAAATATGTATATTTATACTTTATATATATATTTTACTTAAATCTATTTAATTATAAAACCTTAATATTATACATTCACTCTCTCTCTCATACGATACGTATTATGGTGTTCTACACTCACCAATAACAGTAGTATCTTGAGACTTGACTCCAATAATGACGACGATGACAATGACAATGACGACGATGACAGACCTGTGCAGTTCGATGAATGTGATGATGAATGATGATGATGGTGTCACTGCACAGGTATAATGAGGTTTTTAAATCAGTTAGAAAAATCCGCGATGCACTGAGGCCGCGAAGTGGCGAGGGATTACTGTATCACGACATTTCGATTGCAACACAAGCAGTCGTCCTCAGGCGGAAAAATAATCCAGCAGTAGAACTGCTGAACCAGCGAGAGAGCTGTTACAACAAGAGGTTAATATGTGGCGAAGGGCAAGCAGGTTGGGTCTGAGCTGGAAAGGAATTCCATCCCCGGATGCAAGCATGTCAGTTGTGTTAATGGTGCGTTCTCATGTGGGACTCTAGGCATGATGGCAGTTGAAATGCTTTCCCACAGACTTGGCAAGAGATTTGTTTTCTCACTCTAGTGACTATCGGAGTGAGGTGGAGTCGAGACGGGCGCTGGTGAGGCGTAGCATTTCCCAGCGTGCGCCTTCGTTCCATGCGCGGTTGCTGTGATAGCAATAACTTTGTTGCACGCAGGTGCGCCCTTTGCAGAAAGTGCCATTGTCTGCAACTCTGCCTCCTCACCACCAGGACTCGACAAGCTGCTGCTGTTGCCATCCATGGCAAAGGCAATTCTCCCAGCACCATGACTCGCAGCCGAGTCGCTCTCACACATCTTCAACACCGCATTGGCAAAATTGTCGTCATTCACTATGCCACGTGCGCCCCTTGACACGGAGTTCTTTCCGTGGGTCTCCATATGCCTTCTGAGTTTGTCGGGCTGATCAAAGCTTTGATGGCAGATGTTGCAGCTTTGACCACCAGTCTTGTGCATTCTCATGTGGGACTCTAGGCACCATGCCAGTTGGAATGTTTTCCTGCAGACGTCGCAAGAGATTCGTTTTCTCACTCTAGTGACTCTATCGGAGTGAGGTAGGGTCGAGACGGTTGCTGGTGAAGTGCCATCGATGGTAAAGGAAATTCTTCCAGCACCATGACTCACAGCCGAGTTGCTCTCAGACATCTGAAACAAAAGACAAAGGTCAAGCGCATTACACCTGTGTCATATGTGGACTCACAAATGCATACATATGTAACGGCGTAAGTAGCTCAGGAGACGTTTGACGGAGGCAACACGTATTTATTAATAAATGGGTACTATACAGTACGTAGTGCACCCTAACACAGGAAGGGGTAACACTTAATGGTGCGTTCTCATGTGGGACTCGAGGCATGATGGCAGTTAAAATGCTTTCCCACAGACTTGGCAAGAGATTTGTTTTCTCTAGTGACTATCGGAGTGAGGTGGAGTCGAGACGGGCGCTGGTGAGGCGTGGCATTTCCCAGCATGCGCCTTCGTTCCATGCGCGGTTGCTGTGATAGCAATAACTTCGTTGCACGCAGGTGTGCGCCCTTTGCAAAAAGTGCCATTGTCTGCAACTCTGCCTCCTCACCACCAGGATTCGACAAGCTGCTGCTGTTGCCATCCATGGCAAAGGCAATTCTCCCAGCACCATGACTCGCAGCCGAGTCGCTCTCACACATCTTCAACACCGCATTGGCAAAATTGTCGTCATTCACTATGCCACGTGCGCCCCTTGACACGGAGTTCTTTACGTGGGTCTCCATATGCCTTCTCAGTTTGTCGGGATGATCAAAGCTTTGATCGCAGATGTTGCAGCTTTGTCCACCAGTCTTGTGCATTCTCATGTGGGACTCTAGGCACCATGCCAGTTGGAATATTTTCCTGCAGACGTCGCAAGAGATTCGTTTTCTCACTCTAGTGACTCTATCGGAGTGAGGTAGGGTCGAGACGGTTGCTGGTGAAGTGCCATCGATGGTAAAGGAAATTCTTCCAGCACCATGACTCACAGCCGAGTTGCTGGCTGATCAAATCTTCGTCCGCATATGCCGCACCATTGGTCATGGGTCTCCTTGTGCGTTTTCACGTGGGATTCTAGGCACCATTACAGTTGGAATTTTTTCCCACAAACGTCACAAGAGATTAGTTTTTTCCCTCTAGTAACTCTATCGGATTGAGGTGGGGTTAAGATGGGTGCTGGTAAAGTGCCATCGATGGTAAAGGAAATTCTTCCAGCACCATGACTCACAGCCGAGTTGCTCTCAGACATCTGAAACAAAAGACAAAGGTCAAGCGCATTACACCTGTGTCATATGTGGACTCACAAATGCATACATGTAACGGCGTAAGTAGCGCAGGAGACGTTTGACGGAGGCAACACGTATTTATTAATAAATGGGTACTATACAGTACGTAGCGCACCCTAACACAGGAAGGGGTAACACTTAATGGTGCGTTCTCATGTGGGACTCGAGGCATGATGGCAGTTAAAATGCTTTCCCACAGACTTGGCAAGAGATTTGTTTTCTCTAGTGACTATCGGAGTGAGGTGGAGTCGAGACGGGCGCTGGTGAGGCGTGGCATTTCCCAGCATGCGCCTTCGTTCCATGCGCGGTTGCTGTGATAGCAATAACTTCGTTGCACGCAGGTGTGCGCCCTTTGCAAAAAGTGCCATTGTCTGCAACTCTGCCTCCTCACCACCAGGATTCGACAAGCTGCTGCTGTTGCCATCCATGGCAAAGGCAATTCTCCCAGCACCATGACTCGCAGCCGAGTTGCTCTCACACATCTTCAACACCGCATTGGCAAAATTGTCGTCATTCACTATGCCACGTGCGCCCCTTGACACGGAGTTCTTTACGTGGGTCTCCATATGCCTTCTCAGTTTGTCGGGATGATCAAAGCTTTGATCGCAGATGTTGCAGCTTTGTCCACCAGTCTTGTGCATTCTCATGTGGGACTCTAGGCACCATGCCAGTTGGAATATTTTCCTGCAGACGTCGCAAGAGATTCGTTTTCTCACTCTAGTGACTATCGGAGTGAGGTAGGGTCGAGACGGTTGCTGGTGAAGTGCCATCGATGGTAAAGGAAATTCTTCCAGCACCATGACTCACAGCCGAGTTGCTGGCTGATCAAATCTTCGTCCGCATATGCCGCACCATTGGTCATGGGTCTCCTTGTGCGTTTTCACGTGGGATTCTAGGCACCATTACAGTTGGAATTTTTTCCCACAAACGTCACAAGAGATTAGTTTTTTCCCTCTAGTAACTCTATCGGATTGAGGTGGGGTTAAGATGGGTGCTGGTAAAGTGCCATCGATGGTAAAGGAAATTCTTCCAGCACCATGACTCACAGCCGAGTTGCTCTCAGACATCTGAAACAAAAGACAAAGGTCAAGCGCATTACACCTGTGTCATATGTGGACTCACAAATGCATACATATGTAACGGCGTAAGTAGCGCAGGAGACGTTTGACGGAGGCAACACGTATTTATTAATAAATGGGTACTATACAGTACGTAGCGCACCCTAACACAGGAAGGGGTAACACTTAATGGTGCGTTCTCATGTGGGACTCGAGGCATGATGGCAGTTAAAATGCTTTCCCACAGACTTGGCAAGAGATTTCTTTTCTCTAGTGACTATCGGAGTGAGGTGGAGTCGAGACGGGCGCTGGTGAGGCGTGGCATTTCCCAGCATGCGCCTTCGTTCCATGCGCGGTTGCTGTGATAGCAATAACTTCGTTGCACGCAGGTGTGCGCCCTTTGCAAAAAGTGCCATTGTCTGCAACTCTGCCTCCTCACCACCAGGATTCGACAAGCTGCTGCTGTTGCCATCCATGGCAAAGGCAATTCTCCCAGCACCATGACTCGCAGCCGAGTCGCTCTCACACATCTTCAACACCGCATTGGCAAAATTGTCGTCATTCACTATGCCACGTGCGCCCCTTGACACGGAGTTCTTTACGTGGGTCTCCATATGCCTTCTCAGTTTGTCGGGATGATCAAAGCTTTGATCGCAGATGTTGCAGCTTTGTCCACCAGTCTTGTGCATTCTCATGTGGGACTCTAGGCACCATGCCAGTTGGAATATTTTCCTGCAGACGTCGCAAGAGATTCGTTTTCTCACTCTAGTGACTCTATCGGAGTGAGGTAGGGTCGAGACGGTTGCTGGTGAAGTGCCATCGATGGTAAAGGAAATTCTTCCAGCACCATGACTCACAGCCGAGTTGCTGGCTGATCAAATCTTCGTCCGCATATGCCGCACCATTGGTCATGGGTCTCCTTGTGCGTTTTCACGTGGGATTCTAGGCACCATGCCAGTTGGAATTTTTTCCCACAAACGTCACAAGAAATTAGTTTTTTCCCTCTAGTAACTCTATCGGATTGAGGTGGGGTTAAGATGGGTGCTGGTAAAGTGCCATCGATGGTAAAGGAAATTCTTCCAGCACCATGACTCACAGCCGAGTTGCTCTCAGACATCTGAAACAAAAGACAAATGTCAAGCGCATTACACCTGTGTCATATGTGGACTCACAAATGCATACATATGTAACGGCGTAAGTAGCGCAGGAGACGTTTGACGGAGGCAACACGTATTTATTAATAAATGGGTACTATACAGTACGTAGCGCACCCTAACACAGGAAGGGGTAACACTTAATGGTGCGTTCTCATGTGGGACTCGAGGCATGATGGCAGTTAAAATGCTTTCCCACAGACTTGGCAAGAGATTTGTTTTCTCACTCTAGTGACTATCGGAGTGAGGTGGAGTCGAGACGGGCGCTGGTGAGGCGTGGCATTTCCCAGCATGCGCCTTCGTTCCATGCGCGGTTGCTGTGATAGCAATAACTTCGTTGCACGCAGGTGTGCGCCCTTTGCAAAAAGTGCCATTGTCTGCAACTCTGCCTCCTCACCACCAGGATTCGACAAGCTGCTTCTGTTGCCATCCATGGCAAAGGCAATTCTCCCAGCACCATGACTCGCAGCCGAGTCGCTCTCACACATCTTCAACACCGCATTGGCAAAATTGTCGTCATTCACTATGCCACGTGCGCCCCTTGACACGGAGTTCTTTTCGTGGGTCTCCATATGCCTTCTCAGTTTGTCGGGATGATCAAAGCTTTGATCGCAGATGTTGCAGCTTTGTCCACCAGTCTTGTGCATTCTCATGTGGGACTCTAGGCACCATGCCAGTTGGAATATTTTCCTGCAGACGTCGCAAGAGATTCGTTTTCTCACTCTAGTGACTCTATCGGAGTGAGGTAGGGTCGAGACGGTTGCTGGTGAAGTGCCATCGATGGTAAAGGAAATTCTTCCAGCACCATGACTCACAGCCGAGTTGCTGGCTGATCAAATCTTCGTCCGCATATGCCGCACCATTGGTCATGGGTCTCCTTGTGCGTTTTCACGTGGGATTCTAGGCACCATGCCAGTTGGAATTTTTTCCCACAAACGTCACAAGAGATTAGTTTTTTCCCTCTAGTAACTCTATCGGATTGAGGTGGGGTTAAGATGGGTGCTGGTAAAGTGCCATCGATGGTAAAGGAAATTCTTCCAGCACCATGACTCACAGCCGAGTTGCTCTCGGACATCTGAAACAAAAGACAAAGGTCAAGCGCATTACACCTGTGTCATATGTGGACTCACAAATGCATACATATGTAACGGCGTAAGTAGCGCAGGAGACGTTTGACGGAGGCAACACGTATTTATTAACAAATGGGTACTATACAGTACGTAGCGCACCCTAACACAGGAAGGGGTAACGGCCCCTTCACCCGGTCTATCCGAGTCAGTGTCCCTCGGCTAACGTTTCCCCGTTAGCTCCTACACTCCTCTAACCCAGACCATCCTAGTAGAGGATAACTGACCTGGCCCAGCTTCGGCTCAGGTCCGACCCTCAGCCACACGAGCCTGGCCCTCACAAGGACACAGACCTCGCTGCTCTGAGGTCGCCCCTGGCTTGCTCTGCTCGGCTCTTATAAGAGCAGCGAGTCAGGGTAGTCCCAGGGCTAGCTAGCTGGTCTTCAGTCTTCACTGGTTCTTCTGCTCCAACGACTGCCTCAAGCTCTCTCGCGCACCGCCTTATATACCCAACTGCCCCCCCGAGGGGCGGGGCTGTATGCGGACGTTGATGTAGACACCCCAACGTAACGGCTTGCTACACCCCTCTACGTAATACCTCTACACATAAGGTGACACGATACATTATAACAGATTCATTATAACAGAACTCCTTAATAGTGCAGATCCTATCTATTTTACTCCTTATCCACCCAAATAAGTACCTTTTGGTTCTTTCGGTAAAGTCACGTAGGTAGAAAAATATAATTAAAAATAATATATCACGAGATTTTGATCGCAACACAAGCAGTCGTCCTCAGGCGGAAAACTAATCCAGCAGTAGAACTGCTGAACCAGCGAGAGAGCTGTATGTGGCGAAGGGCAAGCAGGTGGGGTCTGAGCTGGAAAGGAATTCCATCCCCGGATGCAAGCATGTCAGTTGTGTTAATGGGGGAGATTAGGGAGAGAGATTAGCATGAAATAAGTTTCCGTCGCCGCATAAGAGTATCGTCCTTGCATGTGCACACAACAGCAGTGTTAATGGGAGATTAGCACTATGTTGATGGGAGAGATTAGGCAGATAGATTAGGGAGATTAGCAAGTTAATGTCATGTCTATGTGTAACAAGCTGCGGCGCTACCAACTGCGCTGTGAGAGGCAAGCGCGTCAACGCAAGAGTACCACCGCAACGGTGGTCGTGCTAGTGAGGCACACAGCCCATCACACAGCCAGAACCATCGATACATCGAGGCTCAGGGAGCAGAGGTGGCCATGTTAGTGAGACCCCAGCCTGTTAATGCAGAGGCACCCAACAGGGTAATGCAACTCAGAGAGTCGGAGATAACAGCCAAACGGCAGGAAGGATGGAAGCACCACAGAAAGAAGAAACAATATCGTGCGAGCCCACTGCATTATAACAATGATCATCCATGGCAGAGGTATTGGTTCTGCCATTTTTCACATCTGCCTTGTGTTCGCGAACACGATCCTAGTTTCCCAAATGTAACTGCTACCGCAGACACAACTTAGTTTGTAGACACCAGGGTATTACATGTCAGGAATGACATCCTTCACAGGTGGGATCAGATTACGAATTTTGTGTACTATATTGAATTGGACCTGAATCTTGTGTTTGTTTAAGATTTTGGAAATATTTTTTTTGTAACACCTGCTATGTGTAATAAAAGACTCTGTCGGGCACTGCTGGTCTCCGCTTGTCTTTTATTCAGGTTCTTCTTCGCACCCCACTGGTCTCCTTCACGGACCAGCGTCGTCTTGCGCACGCCCCGCGCACGCGCTTCCTCCTCAGCTCCTCCACTCGTCCTCACACCCCGCTGGTCCTGACAAGGGACCAGCATCTCCCCTCGCGTGCCACGCACGCTCCTCTGTCAGCTCTTTCTCCCGCTCCGCACACCGCTGGCCGACGTTGTGCCGAAGCCCTATCAACCACGTGGCTGATGGCGCGGCGGCCACCCAACGTGGTCCCGCTTCTTCACTCCATCAACTGGCCCCGATCTCTTTCTGGCTCCCCTCTATATCATCTCTCCCACGTGACCCTGACTCCTCCCTTCCGGATCGTCAGATCCGGCCTTCCCATACTGCCCTGCTGGCTCCACCTCCATTCACCTCGCTTCCCATTGGAGCCGAGGTGAACGACGGCCCCACTCACACGCCCCCCATACCGGGCTCCGCCCCCAATACCCCGGGTCGTGTGATTGGGCCAGAGTCCAGCAGCAACCCCATTTACGCTCGCATTACATATGTATGGCAAAGTGATGGTTTTGATTGGGTCCTCAGATGGTTGCCTCCCCATGGTTGGAGATACAGCTTTGCAGATTGTGCGGTCTGAGTATCCATTCATCTTGAGGGCTTGGTGTATGTGTAGTGCCGTAGATGGGCCACACTTACCGGCAGTGGTGGACAGGGCCCATCTGCAGGTACCTCGGACCCCCAGGGGAGGGGCCACTGTGCCAGCCCAAGAGGGGGGGGGCTGCTGGGGGCTCTAGGATCCTAGGCAGCTAAGCCCTCGGCGCCGGGCCTTAGGTTCCCTGACAACCCAGACAGCTAAGCCCCTTGGCGCCACCAACGGGGGGCTGTGGGGGATCTGTGATCCCACACAACCCCACCCCTCGATGGGCAAGAGGGATAAAAGGGCCGCTCCCTAGCCGATCGGGACCAGTCGCAGCTCAAGACCCAATACCAGCCAGCTTAGGACCCTGGACCCCCTCGTCCCGCTTGTAAGAGCCGGGACGCTGTGCGGGCCAGTGGTGGGACTCTGGGACTCCCGGCTCTACGTCCTTGGAAGGGCGAGTTCCGAGGAAGCCAGAGTCTAGACCCGCAACTTGGCTGAGTCGGGTCAGGTAGCCTCCCCTAGGGTAATTGTAGCCTGGAGGACCCGAGAGCGTAGCCAGTCAGGCACGCTCGGAGTAGGCTGTGTCCCTAGGCTGTAACAGAGTATCAGGACTGTTTGAGTGTTGTATCGTAATAAAGAAGTTACCTCTACAAGTGTCTCCGGAACCCATTACATATGTGCTCAAGTTCACTGGCTAAGTGGCGCTGGTCGGAGATGCAGCAGATTATTTTTTTCTGCCTGAGGACGACCGCTTGTGTTGCGATTGAAGCGTCGTGATATATTATTTACTTATTTATTTTACTTACGTGGCTTTACCGAAAGAACCAAAGAGTATGGATTTCTGCAGTCACGAAAGCTTAACATCAACACCCAAGTAAGATTTTGTATATGAACAGCAATGACTTAACTATCTCCATTTTCCCAATGCTACCCACCAGAGATCCTTTCTGTATATACACAACAGCAAGCTAATTATGGCACCATACTTTCAGTCCCTATTCGTGACACACTTGACTCCCAATCCTCATGTAAGATTGCAATATAATTTCTGCATGAGGGCCCATCAAAAAGTGTTGAGACTGGACACTTTTTTCCTAAAAACTATGTAAAATTGTCTTAATTCAAAGTCCAGTATAGTACTATTCGTGGCACTCATAAGTGAACTTCATTATTGCTCATGCTAATTATTACAATGTTAACTATTTACACAGGAAGGCCTCATTGAGTCTAAAGACTGATTTTTGTCAGAAGTTTCCCATTGCATTGAGATATTTGGCAATTACATTAATGAGCGTTTGGCTCTGCGTGAGTAGAACCCAGAGAGACCCCCCCCCCCCCCCCACCTTGCACATGGGGAAATAGCACAACTCTGCACAGATTCTACCCACACTCGATAAATAATTCAAACCGAGTTGTTTTCTTTTTACCGTTGTACTGTATAGAATTATTAAGTATGAATGCATATTTATATTAAACTATTCTGAAAGATGTGTAATTTATTTGCAAATGAGAATGTAATGTCGCAGATGCGACCACAGGCCAACTTGAATCTGCATGTAGTTTCTGGGTCTCTTCACTTCACCAACCCGCATTGACCAGCGTGGTGAAGTATGATTAAACAATTCCCACGACTGACATTGTGTGGGGGAGGCCTCTATCAAACGCTGCATCGACCAGGGGCTGATATGTCACGACATTGTATGGTAAGTCCGTTCTCTAGCCAATACGAGAAGTCTATGTAGAAAGACGATGTACACAATGATTGTGTGCGTACGTTCAGTGTGTGTATCACGTGCACAATTATATGAGGTCGCGATTATGCTCAAACATCACGAACAACTCTCGACGTCTCCAGAGCCTGAACATTTCAAGTAGACACTGACCCTTGCCACGATTTGTATTTTACCAGGTAAGGGCCACGGAGCCATGTAGCTCTATTTCAGAAGAAACCTGGACACAAGTGAAAACTAAACGAAGTGGCTTATGTGGACATTTATAGCAACCAAGTACTCTAAACTCACGTTTCTAAATGTGTCGAGGGGAAAGCCGAAGGACCAGGAGAAGAGTCTATGCGACCACGGGGGAAATAAAAATATACAAATACAGAGCAGTTGTCAGGGTCGGGATGGAACTTCCACGCTGCTGTAGGCCTGGCGAGGTAGTTAACATCTCGCCACCGTGGCGCCCCTTATTAAAAACTTAGCCATGTCTAGCAAGGTTATTGACTCGCATCACTCGACTCACGGCACGACAAGTGATGTATTAAACAAAACAATAAAGTAGAGAGGCGCTACTGACATTTAACAATGTTCTTAATTTAAAGCTTTCGTGACTGCAGGGATTCATATTCTTTGTTATTTCGGTAAAGTCGACTGGAACACAAGCAATCATCATCAGGTGTGAAATCCACAGAAAGAAAATTTGAAAAAAGTGTTGGTCTTTCCTAACATTAGCACCAAGGACAGCGATTTGGCAGTTTGCCAGATGGACGAGTCCATCTATGTTCGGAAAAGAGAAGGGGGGAGTAGAAAATGGAATGCGGTCTGAAAGTCACCGTAATCGTGAACACAATCAATTAAGACCCGAAATGGTTGATTAAATCCTTCCAATGATTGCTAAGCCAGAAACCATCTTCTCGGTTGAAATTGTATCTCTGTTTGTATATGTAGATTGCCTCATGAACGAACCTCTCATGGTAGCCAGATGGTTTGCAAAGAACCTCCAAGACAGAGGTTCTTTGCAAGCCATCTGACTATCATGGCCTCCTTTAGGGTTATGGTGGTTCTTTCGGTAAAGTAACGTCGATAGAAAATAAAAATGATCAAATAAAATAAAAATACAAAATAAAAATATGAAATTTAAAATAATTAAAGCAAAAAACCCACATTCATATTCTTGGTTCTTTCAGGAAAGTCACGTAGTTAGAAAATGAAAATAAAAGTAATGAAATACAACTTTTAATTTAAAATAATGAATTTAAAATAATAAAAACTTGTATTATTTTCAATTCATGATTTGTATTTTTAATTTAATTTTATTATTTTAATTTTCTATCGACGTAAAGAATATGGCGTGGAGATGCTGCCATCTGCTGGCCACCAATGTGGCGTGCAGATGCTGCCAGGTGGGATTGAGAGGTGAACGCGGTTGGTAAGGTGTGATTGGGTTGGTGAGTGAGGTTGGTGAGATGCGTGGTGAGTGTGTCGGTGAGCACGTGGAGGATTCGCCTCCACGGTCGCCTTTGTCTCCCCCAGTGGCGATGTTCACTCCACACCGCACCAGGTACCCATCTGAGGCTGAGTCGACCTCTCTCTCACTGTCTCACTCACGCGCTCACTCACTCACAAGCGCGAGTTCGCGTTGTCAGGCGATATAAAATAATTTATATTTCATGTCAGTTGGTTCTGAAGTGCGACTTTGTAATTTGGGCGTTCGTAAGTCGAGGACTGTCTGTAAATAAAGATTACGATTGTGGATGTGGGGCTTTAACCGTGGGGTGAGATTGGCCCGATCCGCGGGGCGTGGCTTGACCGGCAGTGGGCGGGGCATAGCTGCGACGGGCGTGGCTAATCCAAGAAGTGGGAGGAGTCTTGCCCCTACGTAGGGCGTGGCTTATCCAGGAAGTGGGAGGAGTCTCGCGCCTACGTAGGGGCGTGCAATAACCAAAGGGGGCGTGGCGTGTCACCCTGCGCTGACCAATCGCAGAGGAGAACGCGAACCCTGGACTCCAACCCCGAGAAGCGCGCTCTTTTTAAAGTTAACAACAACATTGTTAAATGTAAGTAGCGCCTCTCTACTTTATTATTGTTTTATTTGTTTATTACATCACTTGTGGTGCCGTGAGTCGAGTGATATGCGTCAATAACCTTGCTAGACACGGCTAAGCTTTTAATCAGGGGCGCCGCGGTGGCGAGATGTTAACTACCTCGCCAGGCCTACAGCAGCGTGGAGGTTCCATCACGACCCTGACGCCTGCTCTGTATTTGTATATTTTTATTTCCCCCGTGCTCGCATAGATTATTCTCCTGGTCCTTCGGCTTTCCCCTCCACATTTAGAAACGTGACTTTAGAAGAGTACTTGGCTGCTATAAATGTCCACATGATAAGCCACTTAGTTGAGCTGTCATTTGTGGCCAGGTCGCTCCTGATAAGAGCTATAAAGCTATGTGGGCCTGACCTGGTAAAATAGAAATAGTTCATAGTTTAGTTATAGTTCATAAGAACTCGTGGCAAAGGTCAGTGTTTACTTCAAATATTGTTCAGGCTCCGCAGACCTCCAAAGTTATACGTGATGTTATACATTTGGTTCGTTTTGAGCATAATCGCGAACTTATATAATTATTACGTGATGCACACGCTGAATATACGCACACAAACATCGTGTACACGTGTGTCGTGCCCTCTATTGCCTACATAGACGACTTGTGCTGACTAGAGAACGGTCTTAACGAACAATGTCGTGACATGTATCAGCCCTTTGTCGATCCGGCGTTTTGATAGAGGCCTCCCCCACACCATGTCGTTCGTGGGAGTTGTTTAACCATACTTCACCATGCCGGTCAATGCGGGTTTGGTGAAGTGAGGAGGCCCAGAAACTATATGCAGACACGAGTTTGCCTGTGCTTGCATCTGCAGAATTACATTCTCACACATCTTCAAGTATAGTTTAATACTTCTAGAAATACATTTATTCTTGAGGATTCCATAAAGCACTGTGGTAAAAAGAATACAACTTGATTTGAATGCTTTGTTGAACAGGGAATGCTTTGAGTTTGTGGGTTCAATCTGTCTGTGCGGAGTTGTGTTATTTCCCCATATGCAAGGTGGGGTCTCTCTGGGTTCCACTCACACAAACATCTCAATGCAATGGGACCTTTCTGAAAATGCAGTACTTAGACTCAATGAGGCTTTCCTGGGAAACGAGTTAACATTGTAATAATTATCATGAGAGATAATGACGGTCACTTATAAGTACCATTAATAGTACTATACTGTACTTTTATCGAAGACTATTTTACGTAGTTGTTTGAAAAAAGTGTCCATTCTCAAAACTTTTTGACGGGCCCTCGTACAGGAATGATATTACAATCTTATTTGGAGATTGCGAGTCAGAGTGTTGTGAATAGTGGACTGAACGTGTAGTGCCACCATTATACTGTTGGTGTGTTTATACAGAAAGGCCTATTTGGTGGGTAACATTAGGAAAATGGAGGTAGTTAGTCATTGTTGTTAAACAAAATCTTATTTGGGTGGATGAGAGGAATAAAATCATACATGATAGGAACTGCAATATTGTGGAGATCTGGTATAATGCGTTCTAGTATATATGAATTGTATGTCACCTTAAGTATGCCTTTGTGAGTACACACATGACACGGGTGACCTTTGTCTTTTGTTTCAGATGTGCGAGAACAACTCCGCTGCGAGTCATAGTGGTGCTGGGAGAATCGCCTTAACCATCGATGGCGCTTCACCAGCACCAATCTTAACGCCAGCTCAATCCGATCGAGTTACGAGATGGAAAAAACGAATCTCTTGTGACGTTTGTGGGAAAAAATTCCAACTGCCATGGTGCCTAGATTCCCACGTGAAAACGCACAAGGAGACCCATGAGCAGTGGTGCGACATATGCGGACGAAAATTTGATCAGCCAGGAAAATTCAAAAGGCACATGAAGACCCACGAAAAGGATTATTTGATAAAGGGTGCACCAGGCTTGGTGAATAACGGCAGTTTTGCCAATGCGGTGTTGAAGCCACCGTCGCCCTATGAGATGTGCTCAGTCTGCGGATTTTTATGTCCTATTGAAATCCTGAAAACTCATGAAAGTCTTCACGCACAGTTTTCGAACAGACCGAAGCCTGAACATGATTACACTTCGACAAAAGATTGTGGCGTTAAGATAAATGACGTGAAATCCAATTTTCTTGAATGCTTTGGCCTAGTTCCAAGTCAACAAACTGCTTCACCAGTCAGTGAGAATAAACCATACGCTGCTCTCGATCCTATTACGAGCATGAAAGTGTTGATGGCCTTGCAGCAGAAGAAGGAAAAGCGAAGTGGACGTAAGTCCATTAAAAGAAGAAAGACCACCACCAGCGTAACCAATTGCAGCAGTAGCAACAGCCAGAATTCAGACATCAAGAGGAGGATGGACTGCACGGAAGCAGGAGGCTGCGTGAAGCAGAGCATCCCCAAGGTGGATGAACCCAACCTGGCACCTTTGGGTACGTCCGAGTAATGCACACACTACATTTCATATGGATGTAATTGATAATTTCACAAATTAAGTCATGTACGCATATGTTGATCATATTTGTATGTCTGTGCTGAGGAGTGTAGAGATCTGATGTGGTGCTGCTCGGATGTTGGGTTAAACTCTGGGTTTCAGTCATTGAGCCATGATTAAACTGGCTTCTCATTGATGGTCTTATCCAGTTACCAAACACTTCTTCCAGCAAACACTTCTGTTGTTGCGTGGCATGTAGGAAATTGCAAAACCTCTGAGTGGATAATAAACGGCCACGAAGGGATGTCATGAGTAGTGCAATGATATCTCCTTCCACGAGCTGTTCTCTTACACGAGGTGGTTCACTGCTGTGTGAGAGTTGCACAGGGATACTTCATCTCATGATATGGAGCCAATAGCTCCATTGGAAGAAAACTGAGCAAAATATATGTACAAATTTCAAAAAGTATCTGTTTATTTATTAACCGGAGTAAATTTGATTTAAACAAGTGGGTCAATTTAGTGAACATTGTTAAATGAATAGACCGAGTCATTTCCATAATGGGAATTTCCTCTTCATTGTACTAACACCTAACTTCCATGCACATTTACTCGTTCTATTGCAGGTAATTATTGCTAATTAATGAGCTGTAATAGAATAATCTGGCTCAACCACCTCAGTGTTAAATTATAGTTGTTGCTCTGCATCAATATCAACCATACGAAGAAGTGCAAAATGTTGGGGCTTCAAAATAAGCCCAAAAAAGGTGTTCTTTTGATATTTTTAAGGAAATCAGTATCTTGCTTTTCTACTATTTGTACGTATGTTGAACTTCTTTCGTAGCATACGTAGCCAACCGTGCTAATCGGAGGTATTTGTTGCTGGCTTTTTGGCATTTTGGGCCTTTGGGCCTGAGGTCAGCAACCGTGATTGATAAAACGTCCCATGTACATAGTGATGTTATGGCATCCACTGCATGGTGATGAATAAATTATGGATTATCGCGTGCGTGTGCTCAATGGTGGATGTCTTGTGTTCCAGAGGAAAAGCCCTTCCAGTGCAGTGACTGCTCGTACAGAGCGACACAGAAGTCGCAGCTCAAGAGACACGTCCTGAGCGTTCACCACGTGCCCTTCGATAGCGCGCTGGACTCCGACTGCCCCAAGAAGAGAAGGCGGCTGGCTGGGTGCCAAGACAGCGGCCCAACTACGGATTTGAAGCGCGCACGATGCACACGGAGAACTTCGTGATGATTTATTTAATCCTGAGGCTGAGGTACCACGTGTGGGGCGATGAACTCAAGGTTTTGTGCAGCGGACATTTCCATGATGAAATTCCGTCACTTTCACTGCTGCGAGGTAACATCTATTGCCGAATATTTTTAGTCAATTGCTGTATTTTCTTGTATACAATATATTTAATAAATTGTCCTAATTTCATAACCACGGTTTTTGGGTTAGATCGCGTAAGTATAAATTATATAATTGATTAGTAATCATTTAATTAGTATGTTTCCTCTATAAGTAATGATAAATGTAAGATGTCTTCTTCTTCCACGCGTTTGTCCCACTCACGTGGGGTCCGCCGTCCTTGCCACCTTCTCCACACCGCCCCGTCCCGCGCCATCTCTCCCTCCGCTCCACGGGCCACCACGTTCGACCGCATCACCACATCGCCCCACGTCTTCTTCTGCCTTCATCTCCTCATCTTACAATCACAATTTCTTAATAACACGCTTCCAGCCGCACTAAGCCTGTAGCTGTCAGAGCGGTTAAAATTATTTTTATTTCTGTCAGTTTCAATGGATTCGCGAATTTGTCTTGGCCAGTAATAATTAGTTTTACACAAAACTTAATTGTTATCAAAATAATTTGAGTGTCGTTGTTGGAAAGCATGTTCTGCAACTTCCAACAGTTATGTTTGAGAGTGTTTAATATTTATTTGGTGTTCTTTTAGTCTTACGCTAATGTTATGTCCCTTCTGTCCAATATAACATCTGCCACATAAGCAATTAATCCGATAGACACCATATGTTGATAACTTAGGCAATTCATCTTTAGTACAAGATACAATTTTTTAAAATTTTGTGTACCATTCCAAATCTTACTTAGATTGTTTGCTTTTCCAAAACTTGAACTAATTTGTCAGTTACTCCCGCGATAAATGGTATTTTTATTGTTTTAATAATCTGATCGCTTTCAGCAGTATTGCTGGTCGATCTAGGTTTGGTATTCACTGCTCTGTTAATTTGAGCATTATTGTAGCCATTCAATCGTAGCGCTTCTTTGACATGTTTAATCTCTCTCCTCAGACTTTCACCATCTGACATTGTTTTAGCCTGATGTATGAGCGTTTTGATGAGAGATGATTTCTGTGCGGGGTTCCCTTTCGGTAAACGCAGTGTGTTATTTTACCATTTAGGCCTCGTCCGAGCAAAATATCCAAGGAAAGGGAGTGTGTTATTCACCTCCATTTCCATGGTCAACTGTATGGCCGGGTTTTTTTAATTGAGATGATTTAGACATTCATTCATGAAGTGTATCCTTACCATGTGGGCAGACAACTAAACCAAAAAGATGGTTTTAATGTACTTGAAGCAAGTGCTCTTGCTTCAAAGTTATCCATGTACAGATTCGCTATAGCAGGAGATAAAGGAGAGCCCATTGCTGTTCCTTCCTGTTGTTTAAAGAAATCACCTCTCCATAGGAAATAAGTCTGTTCGAGGCCACGGGGGGGGAGGGGGGGGTAGTTTATCGTTGTGTTTGTCGCTGCGAGCAGACGGTGCACAATGGAGAGCTTGCTCAGAGTGGAGCTGGGCAAGGACTCGGCGAGGCCGCTGGGCGCTGTGGCCGGTGGAGGCTGCATCAGTGCCGGGCAGAGCTACGAGACGGGGCGCGGACACGTGTTCACCAAGATCAACGCCAAGAGCGGGGCACCCTCCTCTACGCCTCCTCACCATGCCACCTCGCCTCCTCACTATGCCACGTCACCACCTCACCTCCTCTACCCTCCTCTTCGCCTCCTCTACACCACCTCGCATCCTCGCCTCGCCTCAACCTTCATTCAGCCCTGTCATTAATGCATCTTTCCACGCGCATCAGTATCACTCATTTTTTCGCTGCGACTACTACCACCACCGTGGTGAATGTTGCAGTGAACTTCACCTAGTTGATTCCCCCCTCCACCCACGTTAAGGGACTCGGTCTACCAGACACTTTGACCGCTTCGTCTCTTCCACTCCGCGTTCAACCACCACGCCTCACTGCAGTTCACAGCAACGCACTCAACTAAACAACTCGGTCACCCACTCATCCAATCACTAACTCAATTACCCTAGTACACACTAATCTAGTCACGTACTCAATAACCCTATCACACACTCATCCAGTCACCCACTCACTTAATCATCCTATCACGCACTCATCTCGTCACTTACTCATCCAGTGGCCCCTTCATCCAGTCACCCCTTCATCCAGTCAACCAATCATCTATTCACCCATTCAATCACCCACACATCCACTCACCCACTCATCCACTCATCCACTCACCCACTCATCCGGTACCCCATTAATCCAGTAACCCACTCATTCAGTCACCCACGCATCCGGTCACTAACTCAATTACCCTATCACACACTTCTCCACTCGTTTACTCAAACACTCACCCATTTACTCACCCACCCGCTCACCACCATGCAGGTCACCTCACTCTTTTCAGCTTTATCAGTTTGCACTGCTCCACTCTGGAATCCCCACCCGGTCTTCCTATTTCCCCAAACTCTTGCAACAATAAACTTGATCAATTTAAGGAACGTGTTTCTATGATCTTAATTATCTAATTGCTCATTGGACAGTTATGTATTATTTTTTGTTGTTGCTGGCCGTTTGGCTTTTTGTATTGTGGGGTTTGCATGGCTGGCAACCCCTTATCATTGCCTACCTTATTACAGTCACATTCAGACCTTGTTGGTCACCCCGTGCCCCTTTTTAATCTCAACGTTCATCCTACATAGTCCCATCACAAGGGAGAAGCATACACAAATAGACTTAACTCAAATGTTGCCCGTTTTGAAACGGCTATGTGCCGTATGGACCTGAAAACTCACTTTCCCCCAACAAAATACGGGTAAACCGTGTGGGTTGACAGCTACCGGTTTTGTTGTGTTTGCGAGTCCAAGTTATAGGACTGCACCCTGGGTTGTGCGTGGTTCTCATTGGTGGGAGATTCCCTTCGCTGCGTTGCACGCCAGTGGCTGGGGGCTGCCTGAGGCCAGTGACGTGTGAGCCGGTCCCAATGTGCACTGGCAAACATTCATCGCTAGGTGACCCCAGTGTTTATTGCCCGTCTACACGTGGATACCTGAAGCCCATGTCACTCCACTGCTGGATGAGTCCCGCAATGAAGATACAATCAGTACATCCACTTTGCTTTTGCACTCCACCTGTTCCATTGGCGGCCGAATGCGGATCTAAATGTGCATACGTTGGAGACTGGTTTATTTGCATAGAAATCAAACCAATTGACCCACGACCTTTGCCCCATAAACTTTCGACACTCAACACGTGGTAGCCCCAACGTGCACCTAGCCTAGCACAAGCGTCGTGGTGACGTCACCTCCACTTTGTAGCCAATGGCGGTTGTTGTTGACGACGTCGCCTAGGCGACGCCGCCCCGCCCCCCTCTGCCTCTGCCCGCCTCGCTCTGTGCACGCGAGGCGCCAATCCGTGACGCGGCACTGAACGCGGCGCGTCACCGCTCAGCGTGGGTTGGGCCCTCAGCCACGTGCACGTCAGTCGCACGCTCACTAATATTTACACTTTTACTTGTGTTTGTGTTCGTCGTCGTAGTTGTTGTTAAAGGTGAGGTAAATAATGATGCTACGCGACGTGTGTATTGATGTATACGTGCAGTTTATATGTTTAAACGTGATAGTTTAGGCCCCATAGCCGTTTTTTCCTAAGGAGCTTTTTATGCACCAACCTCAATTATTGCGCTTTTGTTAATCATCATTTAACAGGAATAATATACTTAAGATAGATGATCAAGCTACGATATTTTGCACAACAGACGATGGCAAAACTGGATATTGTGCGATATGTGCCGCTGAAACCGCAAGAACTCAATAATGATGACTCGTGGTGAGTGTTTAATCTGCAAGCAATGAGCCCACCACAGGTTCGGAAATGTTAGAATGGAAACTGAAAATAATGAAACTCTTTTTGCTCTGCCATTTGATTTGAAGATACGACTCTTCAAAGGGCTTTGGTTGTAGTTATCAATATTTGAATTTCTATTTGGTTCTTTCGGTAAAGTCACTGAGAAAGAAAAGCAATTCAATAATAGAGTACGACGTTTCGATTGCAACCCAACAATCATCAAGTACAAATGAAAGATAAAACAAACCTAGTGAACTTAGAAATACAATGCAATCCAACACAGAGAGTCGGCTAATACAACAGTCAGCACCTCGCCTGGTTGATTACGTTCTTCCAAAGATTACTACATGAGAGAGATACGAAACACAGACAGAGAGACACAACATAGACACACTGTGTGTCTATGTTGTGTGTCTCTGTGTTGTCTCTCTGCTTGTGTGTCTGTTGTGTGTCTCTGTGTTGTCTTTCTCTACTTGTGTGTCTCTGTGTGTGTCTATGTTGTGTGTCTATATTTTGTGTCTTTGTTGTGTGTCTCTTGTCTTTCTCTGCTTGTGTGTCTGTCTGTGTGTCCCCTGTTTGTGTTTCGTATCTCTCTAAAATTTAGTAATCTTTGGAAGAATGTAATCAACCAGGTGAGGTGCTGACTGTTGTGTTAGCCGACTCTCTGTGTTGGATTGAATTGTATTTCTAAGTTCACTAGGTTTGTTTTCTATCTGATGACGATTGCTTGTGTTGCAATCGAAACGTAGAATTCTATTATTTAATTTATTTATTTTTCTACGTGACTTTACCGACAGAACCAAGGATATGAATCCCTGCAATCACGAAAGCTTTAAATCAAAATAATGTTCCAGTTTCTCTTTCAGTTTTTTAAATATAGATTTAAATAAATATACATGAAAACATCCACAAATCTGGCTGCCTCCTGATGATACTGGTTGCAATTACTGGCGAAACGTCGTACTCAGATTGTAAATGTCGTGGCTTTACTCGAACACACAACCGGTGTGCTGTACTGGTAAGAAATTGGCATGTTCTGTTTAAGTGACAAACTTTACTAATTATCTGTGTCGGGTGGTGGTCGGTTTACCGACATTTATATATTTACGTGATCTTACCCAAAAAAAAACCTGTATTATGTAAAAATAGATTTATTTCCCCCCTTTCTTTTTGGTTAGTTTCAAATCTCTAACGCCTTTCAAATTGTTGTGATGTACAGTGCTACATTTCAAATTACTGTCATGTTTGCAACGGGTTGTATTGCTTCTTCCAGAAATCTACTTTCCCGAGTGGTTGTGCATTTGTCGCTTGTTTCAGAGGTTCGCGATTCAAGCCCAGGGGTCGCCCTAGTTAATACTGCGGGTGTATTAATAAAAACTGAATTTCCACAAATAATGTAAAAACAAAAAAATCCCGTGATATTATTCATAAATGAAGAGGACGTGTGTCGGTGTCACCATCTAAATTTGCAAATCTCTGAAATTACTGGATTGGGTAAAACCACATTTATGTATGGTGAACTTCTTTCGCAGTGTTCGTAACCAATTGTGCTAATCAAAGGTGTGGAGAAGGACAACACACTGAACACAAAAAGCAGTTATAAAGAAAGTCGTTTTCAATCTCTATTTAAAAGTGGCTTCCTAATATCAGAAGGAAGAGCATTCCAGTTGGCCGCAGAAGCGAGTGATGCGGTGACTGTCTTTGTTAGATGGCTCGCCACAAGCCACTGCTGCTAGGATGATCCACCAACCCCATCTCTCGATTGCAATCGTGCATTGCCAGCACACCGTGCATTCGCCGTTGAACCACTCCTCCATCACGTGTTTCATCATCGCAACTACAGCACTGCGCTGCACCTGTGGCCACCACGGTTGCTCACTTTGCTTTGCTTGTTTAGGTGATCGGCAAGGCCCAGGAAGGCGAGCGGGAGGCGATGGACCGTTATCTGGCTCGCATCGAGTGCGACATCAAGCAGGAGGTGGAGGGCCGGCTACACAAGATCAAGAAATACCTATTGGAGTCGTTCCCCTTGCCAGGGACGAGCGCCGATCTCCGCCGACAGTTCACGACACAGCCGGCTGCCAAGATCGTGCTGCAGGTCTTCCAGAACGCCGAGGACATCTTTGTGAATAAGCTGAAGAAGGTGGGGGCCATGGCATCTGGACTTCATGCATCTGCTTAGATTTGTCAAAGATTTCCCACAATACATTTGTCCTCGGAATTATTGAATGAGTGATAATCGCCATACGTTTCAAGTCTGTGGATACTTCCACCAGTATCAAAATACTTGCTCTACCACTGAATTAACACTCCTCTATAACATTTAGGGTCATCGCTTTTACAAAATTCAGTCACGTTAAGACAAAAGTAAGAGTGGGCATTGAAATCGGTCAGACATCTATGCATGTTTCACCCTCTGTTTGTCCCAAGAGTGCGAAATGGCTGCACGTGGTTTGGGTCCTTTGTTGTCTCCACCGACAGTGTGTGCAGGACTTCCTGGGGCAGGTGAAAGAGGACACGCTGGCCCGGAAGCTGTTTCAGTTGGCCCTGTGCTGTGGCTCGCTCGAGACTCCTCGCGACCTCGTGGTCAAGGAGAAACCTGCCGCGTTTCTCGGCAACATCAGCAATCCCTACAACAGACCGCCGTGTCCTCCGGAGAGTAAGGTGACAAATTTTCATTTACAGTAGACTCTCGATTATCCGCGCTAATGACGGGGAGGATGGCTACGGATGATTAAAAATCTCGGATGATCCAAAAATATATATTTTCTGCGGATCTCTATGCCAAAAACTAACGTTCAACCGATTGATGCACGTGCTTGGTGATCAAACTTTCCTGCTAATTTGACCAAGTCCAATATCGGCTCAACTTTCATGCGACGGACATTACTCTCATGTTCAGAGTGGGATGGAATGTGCTTCCCTTCATTGTGTGGACCAGAGGTCACTAGAAGCGATGTCAGAGGTAGCTTTGTGATGTTCTCTTCTGTGGGCCATTCTCCAATACGACGGGTTTCGCTGCTCTGTGAGAGATCCGAGTGGATCCTCCATCTCATGACACGATATCGAAAGCACAATCTGAATAAAATGTAGTTTCTTGTATTGTACATGAGGGGTCAGACCACGGAGGACCTTCAGAATGCTGAGTGTGAACTTGAAATTGATTCTGGACTGGTTCGGGGGATAGTTGAACAATTGGAATATTAGGGCCATATCGTTTTGCATACGGGTGTGAGTGAGAAGTCTGCCAGCGTTTTTTTGAGTCCATAATCAAGATTTTTGGGTTAGATCATGTAAATATGCTCTCAATAATACGCGTAAATATGCACTATTTATTCGGCCTAATCCAAAAATCTCTATTGCTGCTAATATTGGTCGTGAAGGCCTTCGTGTTAAACTTGGTTTTTTTAGTCTTCTGGAATCTGGCGATGAAACGTATCGGGGAGTTGTAGATGAGACATGGGGGTGGGGGGGGCGGAGAGAGAGTTGCAATTGTCGAGCCTATTGGAGCGAGTTACAAAATCGTTGTCCTCTCTACAATGGCATTGCTCCTCTCCTTCACAGAGGCGGTAGCCGAGCAGCTGGTCCGTCTGCTGAGCCACGCAAGTAAGATGGCAGAGCTCCTGGGCCTGCCCGCGCTGTCACGCGTGGAGAAGCAGCTTGCCGAGCACTTTGACTCGTGCGACCTTTCCAGCCTGGGCCTCGGCTCCTTCTTGGACATCCTGCAGATGCGTACGTGACATGCGTGAGCCCACTCGCCTCCAGCTGTTAAGAGACAGTACAGCAAGTAGGTGTGCGACACTGCCCGTGCAATGTTTGAGTGTTCTTCCCGCCTCTGAGTGGCGCGCAAACTTAAGTTCACTTCCGAAATTGTGCGCAATAATATTAGTTTATTATTATGAACTTTAAACTCAGTTGTCGATAACTCAAATACGTTAGAGTGTTATTTGTGCTTATGTAATCACTGCCAATGCAGAGCACAACAAATTATCACGTAAGATACATGGGTTTTCTCTTGTCACTCTTAAAAAATGTACGTGAATTTGGCAAAAGTGAGTGTACAAAAGTGACATTAAGGAAAAAAATTTCATAACACTATATATGCAAAGTGGCCGGGTGCCTCAGAGATCAAAGCGGTGCGTTGTCAATAATGAGGTTCTGGGCTTGAATCTGGATTTTGACCGCTTGGGATTAAACCGAGTTTTCAAGTCTAGCAAGTTGATCGTCCCAGCCCCGTCAGCAGTGACTGCACAAAACATCAATCTTATTAAACTTGCGTTTCGCACTTCATTTTCTTATTTCCAGCTCTGAAAATAACAATTTCAGCTTGACTCTCGTGCGCCGCACAATCTCATAGCACAGCTAATGTGAAAGCGTTGGCTCCTGTTGTGTAAAAGATAAAAGGCCACCCACAGCATTTAAATGACACACGGGCTGCATGGCTATGCGAGATTTACGAATGGATTATTTGTCTCTTGACAAAACGCCGATAGCACATTTGGAAGAAAAAAAATTGAGAATGAATTTTGTTTTAATATGCAAACTTAAATCTCTAATATATTATTAGTTTTCGTGTACTGCATTGTGAGAAGCAGCTCCATGCGTATCTTTCAGTTTTAAGCCGGTGTTTGCCTTGCGATCGCCTCGGTGTCAACCAACCGATGTTGATTTGTTGTGTCTGTGGCAGCTGTTGGAGGAGACTGGGGTTGTGATCTCTGCCCTGGGTGGATCTGGAGCCACGGCGGGAAGGTTCTGCCCCAAGCGCGACGAGCTGATGGAGTTCATCCGCCAGTGCGGCAGCTTCGACCCCGCAGCGGTGAGACGCGGGCCACTGCAGGGCCCACCGGGGCGGCTCGGAGATGGGGATCAGGATTTGTAGATATAGGGCGCTCGCTGAAATAAACTCGGCAACTCAAAGCGCCGTACAGCAACGTCTCATCTCAACCATTCCATTGCCCTGCGGCTGTCTCGCCTCCCCAATGGCAGCTGTTCCTGTTTGACACGTGGTGCGTGCACTAGCGGCCTGTGAATGGACATGTCTGCCAGTAGGGAGTGGTGTTCGATTTTTCTACCTGGTTTTTCCTCGATAAAGTAATTTGCAAGTATTTTATCGGATTTGGCAAATCTGGAACATGATGTAGTTACACGTGGCCAATAAATGTTTTAAATACAGTGTCATGGGATTATTATCCTACATTGTGAAACAGACCACTTTGTTTATGGTGAATAAACTGGCTAAATTAACCAGGGTGTATGCTGGGCTTGAACCGAGAACTACCACTCGGCCATGTTTCCATAAATTCGTGCAGTCACATTAACGCTGTTCACGTCGTACGCAATGGACACTTCATTATTAGCATCACATCTGCCGCTGTTTGGCCCCTAGACCATTTTGAGAAGTCTTGTAAGGGCGGCGTATTACAGTTTGATTTTATATCGTCACGGCAAATATCCAATGGAAAACCACCCGTTTCGTGGGGGGCCTTTGCGCTGACACGGATCGGATGCGCCAGTGGAAAAGGGCTGCTAGCAACTCGGCCGCCTCCATACGAAAGAGAGAGGGTTCCAGGTCTCTGTTGTTTGCTGTCTGCTCTGCAGCTGCTGGCTGTGGACTGTGTTGTGGGGCAGCACTCATGCGTTCCTGCTGCAACCTTTTCACAACCCCGTGACCAACCTTTATGAAACTGGCGCAGAAAGCCAAGCCCGGTGGCGGTAGCGGCGGTGCCCATCGGTGCGCTGTATTGTACGAGATGGCGCTGTGTGCTCGCGAATCGAGGTTTTGCAGCCCCTCCTAAGTGCCCCCCTCCTCACCCCTCTGGTCACCTCGTGATCTGCCTGACCGCCACGGGTCGCTCCTCAAAATTGCGTGTGTAACACCCCTCTGGCAGTCCACTGCCTGATGAAGGTCTCGCCACGTTGCTTTGGTCATGGGGGTTGTTGCACCAAACTTCACCACGCTTGGTGAAGGGGGCGGGGCTTAGGCTCAGGACTGGTTCAGATATCAGTCACCACTGACGGTAGCCATGGCTAGGAATCCAACTCGGATCGCCGCGTTAGTATAGCAATGCACCAAACATTGCAGCAGTGCTTCAGAAATCGTTCCGAAGTTGCTTGATATTGCACACAGTTTGAATAAACCATTATTCTTCAGGAAATATATTTTGATTTTAAATTTAACGTTAAAGCGCGATACATCGGTTAAATCGATTAATATTTATTATTAAGCTGACAATTCATGTATTGCATTACACGTGTAAGAATCAACTTCTTAAAAACTGTATCCCTTTTTATTTTAATCGTTGCACATTGCCACTGCAGACAGTCGACATTCTCAGTGTAAGTTCAAAAGAACTGACAAACACCTTGTGAAAAACCCAACGCAGAAGATTACTGGGTTTGATATTCCACGAAGCTCATGGTCCACCCAAAACTGCATCCGCACAAACCATGGCAGATGCGGATACCTGATGCACAAATGGAAAATGTAAAACTCTCCAGTATTTGACTGTGGTCATCCAGAACAGATCGTGCAACGTGAAACGACGCAATTTAAAATGAAAGTCAAGCCACAGTGCGATTGTGACCATGCAACCCAAGCGATGCACGACATCGTAAACCACTGTCGTCTGTGCTCCTTCAACGTGTAATGCGGGCGTAAACGGCTTCGCGGATATGACGTCATGGGGGGGAGGAGTTAGGTCACGTGGGAGAGAGGGGTGAGGTCTTAAGGGAGTGATACCGGAAGAGACGAGAGAGTGTGGGAGATGGAGTTACAGTGAGGCCACGCAGGGCGGAGGTTGAGGAGTGGCGAGATCGCCACACACGCGGAGTAAGACTCGGCACCGTCGGCCAGCGGTGACCGAGCACGGAGGAACGAGGAGCAGCGGTGGAGCTGCAGTGAGGGCAGCCGGAGGACTGCACAGGGGATCTGCAGCGGAGCTGCAGGAGCGGGGAGGCTACGGGAGCGAAGGCAGCTGTGGAGTTGCCAAGCGGAGGGGCTCTGAGCGAGGGCCGTGTGGGAGAAGTGTAAGAACCCAAATAAAGGACAACGAAGACAGACCCAGTGATCGAGTCCTTTATTACAAACGGGGTAGGAATAGTAAACCTACACGAGGTTTCTCCTGAAGTCCTCTCGTCGTGACCAGCATACCTCGGACATTGGCATGTGGCTCCTGAACATGTTGCCCTCATGCGCAAGAATAGAATTCCTTGTAAAAGTTTTCAGTTTGGTGTTTTAATATCTTAACACCTGTTTTGTTGCCAGAAAAAAAGGGGAAAAGCAATGCTCATAAAACCAGACTGTTTCCTGTGCAAGGAGATTGTGAGTTTTTTTTTTCTAATACTTTTCATAACTGATTAAAGAATAGAGATTGGTCTTTAATTCTTATGATCTTCTTTGGAGCCATTTTTTATATTCTGGGCAAAACGAGTAAATTTCAACTCGTGTGGAAATGTACCTTCAGTAAGTTGAGAGGTTGACAATGTGTGTGGGGAGTGCATAGATGAGATCTGACACAGCCACAAGTGCAAACGCAGGTAGCTCGTCTTCTCCCATGGATGACAATGTCTTCATTGATGCGAGTGTAGTGGTGATACGTGCTGGCAGGGAGGATCGTGAGACAGCGCGTGGTGGATGGCTACATCACGGTCCGCAGGCGGGTGCCCACATCGCGGTCCGCATAGGCCCCGCCCCCTGGAGCGGAGGGCTATGTAAGGCGATGCGCGGGGGCACTCGGGGAGTTGGTAACCGGCGAAGACAGAAGACGGAGGAAGAGATAGGCCCTGGGACCCCTAGTCCCGCTGCCCTTGTAAGGGCCGGGGCTCTGTGAGGCTCAGAGGCGAGGCCTTGGGATTCACGGCCCGACGCCCTTGTAAGGGCCGGGCTGTGTAACTCAGTGGTCGAGACCCGTGGCCTGGCAAGGCGGGTCTGATAGCTCCCCGTGGGGAGAGCGTAGCCGGAGAGCCTGAGTGCAAGGCAGAGTTAGGCACGCGTACCCTACGGGAGAGACTGAGTGGGTGGCCGAGCCGGGCGCGCGTAGGGGTCTGATAGCTCCCCGTGGGGAGAGCGTAGCCGGAGAGCCTGAGTGCAAGGCAGAGTTAGGTACGCGTACCCCACGGGAGAGACGGAGTGCGTGGCCGAGTCAGGCACGCGTAATATAGGCGTTATCTCGGTTGTGCCTGTTACTGTGCAACCAGTGTGAATAAAAGAGTGCTGCCCCGTCAACTCGTCTCCCGCCATTATTGAAGATATTACACGAGCATATTCAGTAGATCTAGTTCAAATATGGGACTGAACTAGAAGTCGGGTGAAACCCAGTGCCGTACCCGATACACCGGACATTGACCTTCGCCGCCTGATGAGTATCTCATGGCCGATGGTGTCGAAGGCGGCTGAGAGTTCGAGGTCAACCAACGCTGTGGCGCACCGGTCTACCATGATCTTGTAGAGGTCATCTGTTGTCTTTAATAGAGCCATGTAAGTGCTGTGGAACTTACGGTAAGCCGACTGCAATGGCATGAATCTGCCCATCGCAGTGACATGGGGAAGTAATTGCTTCCGACAAAGGCGTTCTATGACATTTTAAATCGTACTCATGTTTGAGAACGTGGACAGTTTGCATTCATGATCCTGAATCATGACAATTCCTTGACTCTCCGGCAGTAGTGAATCGTTCCAACCATCGGTAGGAATCGTGTATATGTGTGTACGTGTATAAACAGCTGTACCCATTGGCTTCTGTTATGGTCATGTACGTTTCTTTTTTATTTCGTGGAATATCACTTGCTGTACTCCACGAGGTGAGTGTTTGTATAGATAGGAAACATGTTATGTAGAGAATATAAATCTAATTCAGTACCTCGATATGTCTCCCACAGACGAGCGGGGAGACAGCAGCCAGGCGGTGAGCCGGCACTACCAACAATCGCCCAAGCTCTGCGGTTCTCTTTACATTCCGATATTTGCAGCCACTTACTGAGTGTTTACATGTGGGGGGAAACCAGTACACTCGCAGAAAACGTACGAATGTGAGCATGGGGTCAACGTTCTATCCCGTGCAGATGGAAAGGATTCCACAGTTGTGTTCCACTGCCTCCTGGCAAGCCAGGGTATGACTCATCCTCGATGCCCACCGGAATGGAGATTGCACACTTGCAATTTAATTTCCTGAGATTATTTATATCATGGGGTAGGCAGTGACAAAGCCCCTGACTCACTTAACACGAACATGCGGTCCAGTGCATTGTACGTGCTGGGATACTCGCTTTCCAAAATGTATGAATGTGTGTTGAACTTGAATCTTGACTTAGAGCTTTCGTGACTGCAGGAATTCCTATTATTTAGGTCTTTCGGTAAAGTCACGTAGATAGAACAATAAAATACTAAAAATAAAGTGAATACAAAATAATTAAAAAAATATCATGACGTTTCGATCGCAACACAAGTAATCGTCATCATTTTTCTCCTGATGACGATTGCTTGTGTTGCGATCGAAACGTATTTTTAAATCCTTTATATTAAGTTCACTTGCTTGCTTGCTTGCGCGCTTATGACCATGCAAATCTTTCGGTCGTTTTTTAACCCACTTCCCGTGATCCAATCAAGCTGACATTTTGCACACAGACTCGTTGTGCGTGACAATTTATTTTCGTGAAAAATGTTTTCCATAACTTTACACTTTTTAGGAAAAAAAATTATATTTAATTACCAATTGCTTAATGGTGGCAGGCAATCAGCTGACCCATAGGTGGCAGCCATCTCAAGCCAGAGGACGAGAGGACTCTAGCCGCCACGCATATAAAGGATTTATAGTGAAAAACTTTGCTTTTACGGGTTAATTTTTTTCACTTTATTTTCATTTTTTATTATTATTTTATTGTTTCAACTACGTGACTTTTCCAAAAGACCCAAAGAATATGTGTTGAACTTCTTTCGCAGTGTACGTAGCCAACCGTGCTAATCAGTGGTACATTAACACCTCGCCACAAACGCCCTGTTGCTCATGAGCACAGCGACTCAAATGAATCAGGCGCAAGGTTTGCGTGATTAATGCTTACAAAGTGGGGTCTATAATGAACAATATGGCTGAAGCTCGAGTTCTGTTCATTTAAAACCAAACGTGTTTATTACCAACCATACCTGGTGTTTGCACACAGATGCAGATTATGGGCGATGCGTTCTACACCATTTGGAATGTGATGTTGCAATGTGCAGCCACAGCTGCTGCAAAAATATTTGTCTCGGTTTGATCTACTGAACAATATCCACCGACCACACCGCACTCGCAACAATTATATAACTATGAACAAAAATATTAATTAATTAGGACGGTTTATTAAATATATTGTACGTAAGAAAATACAGCAATAGACGTAAAAATACATGGCAGTTTAATACGTAGGCTTTCGCAACCAATATCCATAATACAGGTTTTTTGTGTTGGATCGCGTAAATATATAATTGTGTCGTTAAACCTGCCACCACCTAACAGCCAGTTAGTAAGGTTTGTCACGTAAACAAACATGCCAATTCGTCACTAGTACAGCACACCGGTGTGTTGGAGAGCCAAGCCACAACATTTACAATTGGAGTACGACGTTTCAGTAATTATAACTAGCTTCATCAGGCAACAGCCAGATTTGAGAGAAGTCCACCTGTTTCGTTCCTAATATAGAGGCGTAGATGTGATGACAACACTTGTGCGCTCTTCTAGCGCAAAGTGGGGGGGGGGAGGATTAATGAATCAACGTACATTATACATGCACATTATGCAAGCCCATTGATCTTGTACTTATGGAGTGGGTTAAACTCAGGCGCAGACTGGAACTTGGGAGGCAACACTATTTATTAGATAACATAACAATTAACACTTTACATAACGACTTAAGGTGGTAGCCACCTTTCATAACTTAACTAATACACGAGGATATTACATTACTGGACCAGGACAGCCCGACACGCTGCCTGGTCCACTAGCAGAGACCGGAGAGCTTCATCCCAGAGATGACCCAGCAGCATAGCAGAACAGCGCTGACCAGCCCAGCTCTCCGTCCAAACACCGCTCATAACCACTCCGGCGTGGCCAGCCCCGCCCCATGCCACGCCCCCCTTACCGATCCTTCGGGAAGGCCCGAACCCCAACCCCGTGACTCCCTTTGGGCCCCTGGCCCCCCTTTATACGGTCACGTGTCCTGTTGGGTTCACGCAGAGTGTCACGGCTTGACACGACCCCTGTGACACCTGCCTACGGCCCCCATACTGGGCCAATACAGTAGTGTCGTTCTACAACACTACACTTAGTGTCCATTGTACTAAAATAGCTGTACAGTACCAACGGTAATTTGATGATTCACTTCCATGCAGCACGAAGTCAGTAGCTATCCAAACGATTACAATAATCAATTTCGATTTAAAGCTTTTGTGACTGCAGGGTTCTTTCGGTAAAGTCACATAGAAGGGAAATCATAAAATAATAAAAACATTTACGTAATAAAATAAAATTATCACGACGTTTCGGCCACAACACAAGCAGCCGTCCTCAGGTGAAGAACAGAGCTGTCGGAAAAACAGCTTCCTAATGAACACTGCTAAGCTTGGCAGCGTATTTTAAGCTAGGTGGGAGGAGCAGAGTGCCTTGACAAAGGAGTTTACATATCAACAGGAATTTATCATATTGACGCTAAAGAACTGCAACTACCCTACGACCATATTTCAGATTTCTTTGGTGTTCTTTTAGTCTCGTGCTGATCATTCGTCCTGGTTGCCCAACATAGCATTCGGTAATAGAACAGCAAAGACATATTCAATAGTCCCTTTTGTGGGTTTCCATATGCCTTCTGAATTTGCCTGGCTGATCAAAGTTTCGTCCGCAGATGCCACACCATTGGTCAGGGGTCTCCTTGTGCGTTCTCATGTGGGACTCTAGACATGATGGCAGTTGAAATGCTTTCCCACAGACTTGACAAGAGATTTGTTTTCTCACTCTATTGACTATCGGAGTGAGGTGGAGTCGAGACGGGCGCTGGTGAGGCGTGGCATTTCCCAGCATGCGCCTTCGTTCCATGCGCGGTTGCTGTGATAGCAATAACTTCGTTGCACGCAGGTGTGCCCTTTGCAGAAGGTGCCATTGTCTGCAACTCTGCCTCCTCACCACCAGGACTCGACAAGCTGCTGCTGGTGCCATCCATGGCAAAGGCAATTCTCCAAGCACCATGACTCGCAGCCGAGTCGCTCTCACACACCTTCAACACCGCATTGGCAAAATTGTCGTCATTCACTATGCCACGTGCGCCCCTTGACACGGAGTTCTTTCCGTGGGTCTCCATGTGCCTTCTGAGTTTGTCGGGCTGATCAAAGCTTTGATCGCAGATGTTGCAGCTTTGACCACCAGTCTTGTGCATTCTCATGTGGGACTCTAGGCACCATGCCAGTTGGAATGTTTTCCTGCAGACGTCGCAAGAGATTCGTTTTCTCACTCTAGTGACTATCGGAGTGAGGTAGGGTAGAGACGGTTGCTGGTGAAGTGCCATCGATGGTAAAGGAAATTCTTCCAGCACCATGACTCACAGCCGAGTTGCTCTCAGACATCTGAAACAAAAGACAAAGGTCAAGCGCATTACACCTGTGTCATATGTGGACTCACAAATGCATACATATGTAACGGCGTAAGTAGCGCAGGAGACGTTTGACGGAGGCAACACGTATTTATTAATAAATGGGTACTATACAGTACGTAGCGCACCCTAACACAGGAAGGGGTAACACTTAATGGTGCGTTCTCATGTGGGACTCGAGGCATGATGGCAGTTAAAATGCTTTCCCACAGACTTGGCAAGAGATTTGTTTTCTCACTCTAGTGACTATCGGAGTGAGGTGGAGTCGAGACGGGCGCTGGTGAGGCGTGGCATTTCCCAGCATGCGCCTTCGTTCCATGCGCGGTTGCTGTGATAGCAATAACTTCGTTGCACGCAGGTGTGCGCCCTTTGCAAAAAGTGCCATTGTTTGCAACTCTGCCTCCTCACCACCAGGATTCGACAAGCTGCTGCTGTTGCCATCCATGGCAAAGGCAATTCTCCCAGCACCATGACTCGCAGCCGAGTCGCTCTCACACATCTTCAACACCGCATTGGCAAAATTGTCGTCATTCACTATGCCACGTGCGCCCCTTGACACGGAGTTCTTTTCGTGGGTCTCCATATGCCTTCTCAGTTTGTCGGGATGATCAAAGCTTTGATCGCAGATGTTGCAGCTTTGTCCACCAGTCTTGTGCATTCTCATGTGGGACTCTAGGCACCATGCCAGTTGGAATATTTTCCTGCAGACGTCGCAAGAGATTCGTTTTCTCACTCTAGTGACTATCGGAGTGAGGTAGGGTCGAGACGGTTGCTGGTGAAGTGCAATCGATGGTAAAGGAAATTCTTCCAGCACCATGACTCACAGCCGAGTTGCTGGCTGATCAAATCTTCGTCCGCATATGCCGCACCATTGGTCATGGGTCTCCTTGTGCGTTTTCACGTGGGATTCTAGGCACCATGCCAGTTGGAATTTTTTCCCACAAACGTCACAAGAGATGAGTTTTTTCCCTCTAGTAACTCTATCGGATTGAGGTGGGGTTAAGATGGGTGCTGGTGAAGTGCCATCGATGGTAAAGGAAATTCTTCCAGCACCATGACTCACAGCCGAGTTGCTCTCGGATATCTGAAACAAAAGACAAAGGTCAAGCGCATTACATATGTGGACTCACAAATGCATACATATGTAACGGCGTAAGTAGCGCAGGAGACGTTTGACGGAGGCAACACGTATTTATTAATAAATGGGTACTATACAGTACGTAGCGCACCCTAACACAGGAAGGGGTAACGGCCCCTTCACCTGGTCTATCCGAGGCAGTGTCCCTTGGCTAACGTTTCCCCGTTAGCTCCTACACTCCTCTAACCCAGACCATCCTAGTAGAGGCTAACTGACCTGGCCCAGCTTCGGCTCAGGTCCGACCCTCAGCCACACGAGCCTGGCCCTCACAAGGACACAGACCTCGCTGCTCTGAGGTCGCCCCTGGCTTGCCCTGCTCGGCTCTTATAAGAGCAGCGAGTCAGGGTAGTCCCAGGGCTAGCTAGCTGGTCTTCAGTCTTCACTGGTTCTTCTGCTCCAACGACTGCCTCGAGCTCTCTCGCGCACCGCCTTATATACCCAACTGCCCCCCCGAGGGGCGGGGCTGTATGCGGACGTTGATGTAGACACCCCAACGTAACGGCTTGCTAGACCCCTCTACGTAATACCTCTACGCCAGGCATGTCCAAAGTCCGGCCCGTGGGCCAATCACGGCCCGCGGTCAGAGTTCATACGGCCCGCAGCTTCGGTCTTATAATGTGTTATTTATGGCTCGCTAGCTCTGTCAGAATAAATAAATCATTAAACTTTAAAGATGTTATTCCTCTTTCTGCAACACGGTGGCAGCACCATTCTAATGCTCTCTGGCTGAATGCGCTGAATGTTAATCTTCAAGGGAAAGATGCAGTGGTGAGCCAGCTATATGCTCACACCAAGGCCTTTGGAACCAAACTGCAACTTTTCCAAAGACACTTGTCCCAAACAGAGCCCTGCACCGCGCACTTCCCAGCTTTAAAAGGGTCATTGACAGTTTATCACAGGACAACATTGGTGCGCAAATGCAACAGCTATCGCATCTCTTTCTGTGGAATTTAACAAACGCTTTCGGGACTTTGCAGTTATTGAAAAGGACATGTTGCGCTTTTCTCTTCTCCCATCTCCGTGGACCCTGATGATGCTTCTCCACAGCTGCATCTGGAGCTCATTGAGCTGCAGTTTGACGATGAGTGCTGCGGGAAACACCAGCAGTGTTCTCTTGTTGACTGGACAAAAGCAGGTTTCCAAAAATGCGGTCATTCGCTAATAAAATGCTGATGTTATTCGGTTCTACATATTTGTGTGAGCAAACATTCTAAGTCATGAACTTAAATAAGAACCGATTTAGATCAAGGATGAGTGACTCCAAATTGCGTGGCATTTTATGCATCTCAACCATTGCCCTCAAGCCTGATCTGGTCTCTTTACTGAAATGTAGATCTCAGTATCACCCTTCTCATTAGTGTCAGCAAGTTATCTGTTCCTTGATCAATCTGAAATTGAG
Organism: Lampetra fluviatilis; assembly: GCF_964198595.1. NCBI lineage: Eukaryota > Metazoa > Chordata > Hyperoartia > Petromyzontiformes > Petromyzontidae > Lampetra > Lampetra fluviatilis. Next base: position 9,906,720 of record NC_136309.1, on the reverse strand, counting down.
TGTTTTGAACGGTAACATCTGTCACTATTAACAGTGAAAAGCCTAAAGCACACTAATGCACTTGGACTTATGGCACTTGTTTTTATTAAACTCTTGAATAAGATTTGGCTATAACTGTTGATGTTATGTACCTGTAGATGTGACACAAACTCTTGCTTTCTGAAAGATCTTAAAAAAGACAAAATTCACTTGTTTTAAAGTTTAATGATAACAGACCACTTTGCATTACTTATAACTCCCGTTTAAAATGTTCATGAGGCAAATTCATTTAACTCATGGTAATTTAAAGTATTCTATACAGTTTGTTAAATGTTATCTGGCTGAATGAAAGGCAGAATTGTGTATTTAGAGTTGTTCACGTCTGCCTGAGCAGCTTATATTTGGTTACATTGTCATTTGAAAAATAAAGGTAATTGTGACAATGATAATTGTTTTATAACGGTGTGTTTTCACGTAACTTTTTTGGTAAAAATGTCGGAAGGAACTATTGGCCCCCGGGCATCTTCACTTTATCAAATTTGGCCCTCTTTGCAAAAAGTTTGGACACCCCTGCTCTACACATAAGGTGACACGATTCATTATAACAGTCTTAATTTGGAACTTTCGTGACTGCAGGGATTACTCTTTGGTTCTTTCGGTAAAGTCATTATAACAGAACTCCTCAATAGTGCAGATCCTATCTATTTGACTCCTTATCCACCCAACTAAGTACCCTTTGGTTCTTTCGGTAAAGTTACGTAGGTAGAAAAATAAAATTAAAAATAATATATCACGACATTTCGATCGCAACACAAGCAGTCGTCAACAGGCGGAAAAATAATCCAGCAGTAGAACTGCTGAACCAGCGAGAGAGCTGTTACAACAAGATGTTAAATATGTGGCGAAGGGCAAGCTGGTGGGGTCTGAGCTGGAAAGGAATTCCATCCCCGGATGCAAGCATGTCAGTTGTGTTAATGGGGGAGATTATGGAGAGAGATTAGTATGAAATAAGTTTCCGTCGCCGCATAAGAGTATCGTGCTTGCATATGCACACAACAGCAGTGTTAATGGGAGATTAGCACTATGTTGATGCGAGAGATTAGGCAGAGAGATTAGGGAGATTAGCAAGTTAATGTCATGTCTATGTGTAACAAGCTGCGGCGCTGACAACTGCGCTGTGAGAGGCAAGCACGTCAACGCAAGAGAACTACCGCAACGGTGGTCGTGCTAGTGAGACACACAGCCCATCACACAGCCAGAACCATCGATACATCGAGGCTCAGGGAGCAGAGGTGGCCATGTTAGTGAGACCCCAGCCTGTTAATGCCGAGGCACCCAACAGGGTAATGCAACTCAGAGAGTCGGAGATAACAGCCAAACGGCAGGAAGGATGGAAGCACCACAGAAAGTTACGACTTTGCTTGGTTAATAACGTCGTTACAATTATTGCTCAGCTTATACCCATCTTCTCGGTTGAAATTGTCTCCGTGTTTCTATATATGGATGGCTTCATGGACAAATCTTTGATGGTAGCCCGAACGTTTGTAGAGTACCTTGGTCTCGGAAGAAACAATATCGTGCGAGCCCACTGCGTTATAACAATGATCATCCACGGCAGAGGTATCGGTTCTGCCGTGTTTCACATCTGCCTTGTGTTCGCGAACACGGTCCGAGTTTCCCAAATGTAACTGCTACCGCAGACACAACTTAGTTTGTAGACACAAGGGTATTACATGTCAGGAATGACATCCTTCACAGTTGGGATCAAATTACGGATTTTGTGTACTATATTGAATTGGACCTGGATCTTGTGTTTGTTTAAGATTTTGGAAATATTTTTGGTGACACCTGCTATGTATGGCAAAGTGATGGTTTTGATTGGGTCCTCAGATGGTTGCCTCCCCATGGCTGGAGATACAGCTTTGCAGATTGTGCGGTCTGAGTATTCATTCATCTTGAGGGCTTGGTGTATGTGTAGTGCCGTAGATGGGCCACACTTACCGGCAGTGGTGGACAGGGCCCATCTGCAGGTACCTCGGACCCCCAGGGGAGAGGCCACTGTGCCAGCCCAAGAGGGGGGGGGGGGCTGCTGGGAGCTCTAGGATCCTAGGCAGCTAAGCCCTCGTCGCCAGGCCTTAGAATCCCTGACAACCCAGACAGCTAAGCCCCTTGGCGCCACCAACGGTGGGCTGTGGGGGATCTGTGATCCCACACAACCCCACCCCTCGATGGGCAAGAGGGATAAAAGGGCCGCTCCCTAGCCGATCGGGACCAGTCGCAGCTCAATACCCAATACCAGCCAGCTTAGGACCCTGGACCCCCTCGTCCCGCTTGTAAGAGCCGGGACGCTGTGCGGGCCAGTGGTGGGACTCTGGGACTCCCGGCTCTACGTCCTTGGAAGGGCGAGTTCCGAGGAAGCCAGAGTCTAGACCCGGACCTTGGCTGAGTCGGGTCAGGTAGCCTCCCCTAGGGTAATTGTAGCCTGGAGGACCCGAGAGCGTAGCCAGTCAGGCACGCTCGGAGTAGGCTGTGTCCCTAGGCTGTAACAGAGTATCAGGACTGTTGGAGTGTTGTATCGTAATAAAGAAGTTACCTCTACAAGTGTCTCCGGAACCCATTACATATGTGCTCAAGTTCACTGGCTAAGTGGCGCTGGTCGGAGATGCAGCAGATTATTTTTTTCTGCCTGAGGACGACCGCTTGTGTTGCGATTGAAGCGTCGTGATATATTATTTACTTATTTATTTTACTTACGTGGCTTTACCGAAAGAACCAAAGAGTATGGATTTCTGCAGTCACGAAAGCTCAACATCAACACCCAAGTAAGATTTTGTATATGAACAGCAATGACTTAACTATCTCCATTTTCCCAATGCTACCCACCAGAGATCCTTTCTGTATATACACAACAGCAAGCTAATTATGGCACCATACTTTCAGTCCCTATTCGTGACACACTTGACTCCCAATCCTCATGTAAGATTGCAATATAATTTCTGCATGAGGGCCCATCAAAAAGTGTTGAGACTGGACACTTTTTTCCTAAAAACTATGTAAAATTGTCTTAATTCAAAGTCCAGTATAGTACTATTCGTAGCACTCATAAGTGAACTTCATTATTGCTCATGCTAATTATTACAATGTTAACTATTTACACAGGAATGCCTCATTGAGTCTAAAGACTGATTTTTGTCAGAAGTTTCCCATTGCATTGAGATATTTGGCAATTACATTAATGAGCGTTTGGCTCTGTGTGAGTAGCAGAGGTGGGACAAAGTCATTGTTATGCAAGTCCAAGTCGAGTCGCAAGTCATCAAATTCATGACTCGAGTCTGACTCGAGTCCAAGTCACATGACTCGAGTCCACATCTCATAGGTGGGACAAAGTCATTGTTATGCAAGTCCAAGTCGAGTCGCAAGTCATCAAATTCATGACTCGAGTCTGACTCGAGTCCAAGTCACATGACTCGAGTCCACACCTCAGGTGAGTAGAACCCAGAGAGACCCCCCCCCCCACCTTGCACATGGGGAAATAGCACAACTCTGCACAGATTCTACCCACACTCGATAAATAATTCAAACCGAGTTGTTTTCTTTTTACCGTTGTACTGTATAGAATGATTAAGTATAAATGCATCTTTATATTAAACTATTCTGAAAGATGTGTCATTTATTTGCAAATGAGAATGTAATGTCGCAGATGCGACCACAGGCCAACTTGAATCTGCATGTAGTTTCTGGGTCTCTTCACTTCACCAACCCGCATTGACCAGCGTGGTGAAGTATGATTAAACAATTCCCACGACTGACATTGTGTGGGGGAGGCCTCTATCAAACGCTGCATCGACAAGGGGCTGATATGTCACGACATTGTATGGTAAGTCCGTTCTCTAGCCAATACGAGAATTCTATGTAGAAAGACGATGCGGCACACGTGTACACGATGTTTGTGTGCGTACGTTCAGTGTGTGTATCACATGCACAATTACATCAGGTCGCGATTATGTTCAAACATCACGAACAACTCTCGACGTCTCCAGAGCCTGAACATTTCAAGTTGACACTGACCCTTGCCACGATTTGTATTTTACCAGGTAAGGGCCACGGAGCCATGTAGCTCTATTTCAGAAGAAACCTGGCCAGAAGTGAAAACTAAACGAAGTGGCTTATGTGGACATTTATAGCAACTAAGTACTCTAAACTCACGTTTCTAAATGTGTCGAGGGGAAAGCCGAAGGACCAGAAGAAGAGTCTATGCGACCACGGGGGAAATAAAAATATACAAATACAGAGCAGTTGTCAGGGTCGGGATGGAACTTCCACGCTGCTGTAGGCCTGGCGAGGTAGTTAACATCTCGCCACCGTGGCGCCCCTTATTAAAAACTTAGCCATGTCTAGCAAGGTTATTGACTCGCATCACTCGACTCACGGCACGACAAGTGATGTATTAAACAAAACAATAAAGTAGAGAGGCGCTACTGACATTTAACAATGTTCTTAATTTAAAGCTTTCGTGACTGCAGGGATTCATGTTCTTTGTTATTTCGGTAAAGTCGACTGGAACACAAGCAATCATCATCAGGTGTGAAATCCACAGAAAGAAAATTTGAAAAAAGTGTTGGTCTTTCCTAACATTAGCACCAAGGACAGCGATTTGGCAGTTTGCCAGATGGACGAGTCCATCTATGTTCGGAAAAGAGAAGGGGGGAGTAGAAAATGGAATGCGGTCTGAAAGTCACCGTAATCGTGAACACAATCAATTAAGACCCGAAATGGTTGATTAAATCCTTCCAATGATTGCTAAGCCAGAAACCATCTTCTCGGTTGAAATTGTCTCTGTGTTTGTATATGTGGATTACCTCATGAACGAACCTCTCATGGTAGCCAGATGGCTTGCAAAGAACCTCCAAGACAGAGGTTCTTTGCAAGCCATCTGACTATCATGGCCTCCTTTAGGGTTATGGTGGATCTTTCGGTAAAGTAACGTCGATAGAAAATAAAAATGATCAAATAAAATAAAAATACAAAATAAAAATATGAAATTTAAAATAATTAAAGCAAAAAACCCACATTCATATTCTTGGTTCTTTCAGGAAAGTCACGTAGTTAGAAAATGAAAATAAAAGTAATGAAATACAACTTTTAATGTAAAATAATGAATTTAAAATAATAAAAACTTGTATTATTTTCAATTCATGATTTGTATTTTTAATTTTATTTTATTATTTTAATTTTCTATCGACGTAAAGAATATGGCGTGGAGATGCTGCCATCTGCTGGCCACCAACGTGGCGTGCAGATGCTGCCAGGTGGGATTTGAGAGGTGAACGCGGTTGGTAAGGTGTGATTGGGTTGGTGAGATGCGTGGTGAGTGTCGGTGAGCACGTGGAGGATTCTCCTCCACGGTCGCCTTTGTCTCCCTCAGTAGCGATGTTCACTCCACACCGCACCAGGTACTCATCTGAGGCTGAGTCGACCTCTCACTATCTCACTGTCTCACTCACACTCACTCACTCACAAGCGCGAGTTCGCGTTGTCAGGCGATATAAAATAATTTATATTTCATGCCAGTTGGTTTTGAAGTGCGGCTGTTTGTAATTTGGGCGTTCGTAAGTCGAGGACTGTCTCTGAATAAATATTCCGATTGTGGATGTGGGGCTTTAACCGTGGGGTGATCTTGGCCCGATCCGCGGGGGCGTGGCTTGACCGACAGTGGGCGGGGCATAGCCGCGATGGGCGTGGCTTATCCAGGAAGTGGGAGGAGTCTCGCGCCTACGTAGGGGCGTGCAATAACCAAAGGGGGCGTGGCGTCTCACCCTGCGCTGACCATTCGCAGAGGAGAACGCGAACCCTGGACTCCAACCCCGAGAAGCGCGCTCCTTTTAAAGTTAACAACAACATTTCGATTTAAAGCTTTCGTGACTGCAGGGATTCATCTTCTTGGTTCTTTCGGTAAAGTCACGTAGAAGGGAAGTAACAAAATAATAAAAATAAAATAAAAATAAATGTTTTAAATAAAAATAATTGTTTTATTATGTTTTATTTTTATTATTTTGTTACTTCCCTTCTACGTGACTTTACCGAAAGAACCAAGAAGAACAACAACATTGTTAAATGTAAGTAGCGCCTCTCTACTTTATTATTGTTTTATTTGCTTAATACATTACTTGTGGTGCCGTGAGTCGAGTGATATGCGTCAATAACCTTGCTAGACACGGCTAGGCTTTTAATCAGGGGCGCCGCGGTGGCGAGATGTTAACTACCTCGCGAGGCCTACAGCAGCGTGGAGGTTCCATCACGACCCTGACGCCTGCTCTGTATTTGTATATTTTTATTTCCCCCGTGGTCGCATAGATTCTTCTCCTGGTCCCTCGGCTTTCCCCTCCACATTTAGAAACGTGAGTTTAGAAGAGTACTTGGCTGCTATAAATGTCCACATGATAAGCCACTAAGTTGAGCTGTCGTTTGTGGCCAGGTCGCTCCTGATAAAAGCTATAAAGCTCTGTGGACTTGACCTGGTAAAATATAAATAGTTTATAGTTTAGTTATAGTTCATAAGAACTCGTGGCAAGGGTCAGTGTCTACTTCAAATATTGTTAAGGCTCTGCAGACCTCCAAAGTTATTCGTGATGTTATACATTTGGTTCGTTTTGAGCATAATCGCGACCTTACATAATTATTACGTGATGCACACGCTGAATATACACACACACAAACATTGTGTACACGTGTGTCGTGCCCTCTATTGCCTACATAGACGACTTGTGCTGACTAGAGAACGGTCTTAACGAACAATGTCGTGACATGTATCAGCCCTTTGTCGATCCGGCGTTTTGATAGAGGCCTCCCCCACACCATGTCGTTCGTGGGAGTTGTTTAACCATACTTCACCATGCCGGTCAATGCGGGTTTGGTGAAGTGAGGAGGCCCAGAAACTATATGCAGACACGAGCTTGCCTGTGCTTGCATCTGCAGAATTACAATCTCACACATCTTCAAGTATAGTTTAATACTTCTAGAAATACATTTATTCTTGAGGATTCCATAAAGCACTGTGGTAAAAAGAATACAACTTGATTTGAATGCTTTGTTGAACAGGGAATGCTTTGAGTTTGTGGGTTCAATCTGTCTGTGCGGAGTTGTGTTATTTCCCCATATGCAAGGTGGGGTCTCTCTGGGTTCCACTCACACAAACATCTCAATGCAATGGGACCTTTCTGAAAATGCAGTACTTAGACTCAATGAGGCTTTCCTGGGAAACGAGTTAACATTGTAATAATTAGCATGATAGATAATGACGGTCACTTATAAGTGCCATTAATAGTACTATACTGTACTTTTATTGAAGAATATTTTGCATAGTTGTTTGTAAAAAAGTGTCCATTCTCAAAACTTTTTGACGGGCCCTCGTACAGAAATGATATAACAATCTTCTTTGGAGATTGCGAGTCAGAGTGTTGTGAATAGTGGACTGAACGTGTGGTGCCACCATTATATTGTTGGTGTGTTTATACAGAAAGGCCTATTTGGTGGGTAACATTAGGAAAATGGAGGTAGTTAGTCATTGTTGTTAAACAAAATCTTATTTGGGTGGATGAGAGGAATAAAATCATACATGATAGGAACTGCAATATTGTGGAGTTCTGGTATAATGCGTTCTAGTATATATGAATTGTATGTCACCTTAAGTATGCCTTTGTGAGTACACACATGACACGGGTGACCTTTGTCTTTTGTTTCAGATGTGCGAGAACAACTCCGCTGCGAGTCACAGTGGTGCTGGGAGAATCGCCTTGACCATCGATGGCGCTTCACCAGCACCCATCTTAACCCCACCTCAATGCGATCGAGTTACGAGAGGGAAAGAACTAAGTTCTTGTGACGTTTGTGGGAAAAAATTCCAACTGGCGTGGTGCCTAGAATCCCACGTGAAAACTCACAACGTGACCCATGACCAATGGTGCGGCACATGCGGACAAAGATTTGATCAGCCAGGAAAATTGAAAAGGCACATGAAGACCCATGAAAAGGATTATTTGATAAAGGGTGCACCAGGCTTGGTGAATAACGGCAGTTTTGCCAATGCGGTGTTGAAGCCACCGTCGCCCTATGAGATGTGCTCAGTCTGCGGATTTTTAAGTCCGATTGAAATCCTGAAAACTCATGAAAGTCTTCACGCACAGTTCTTGTACAGACCGAAGCTTGAACATGATTACGCTTCGACAAAAGATAGTGGCGTTAAGATAAATGACGTGAAATCCAATTTTCTTAAATGCTTTGGCCTAGTTCCAAGTCAACAAACTGCTTCACCAGTCAGTGAGAATAAACCATACGCTGCTCTCGATCCTATTACGAGCATGAAAGTGTTGATGGCCTTGCAGCAGAAGAAGGAAAAGCGAAGTGGACGTAAGTCCATTAAAAGAAGAAAGACCACCACCAGCGTAACCAATTGCAGCAGTAGAAACAGCCATAATTCGGACATGAAGAGGATGGACTGCACGGAAGCAGGAGGCTGCGTGGAGCAGATCATCCCCAAGGTGGATGAACCCAACCTGGCACCTTTGGGTACGTCCGAGTAATGCACACACTACATTTCATTTGGGTGTAATTCATAATTTCACAAATGAAGTGATGTACGCATGTGCTGACCATATTTGTATGCCAGTGCTGAGGAGTCTAGAGATCTGATGTGGTGCTGCTCGGATGTTGGGTTAAACTCTGGGTTTCAGTCACTGAGCCATGATTAAACTGGCTTCTCATTGATGGTCTTATCCAGTTACCAAACACTTCTTCCAGCAAACACTTCTGTTGTTGCGTGGCATGTAGGAAATTGCAAAACCTCCGAGTGGATAAAAAACGGTCACGAAGGGATGTCATGAGTAGTGCAATGATATCTCCTTCCACAAGCTGTTCTCTTACATGAGGTGGTTCACTGCTGTGTGAGAGTTGCACAGGGATACTTCATCTCATGATATGGAGCCAATAGCACGATTGGAATAAAACTGAGCAAAATACATTGTTTGACAAATTCCAAAAAGTGTCTGTTAATTTCTTAACCGGGGTAAATTTGATTTAAACAAGTGGGTCAATTTAGTGAACATTGTTAAATGAATAGACCGAGTCATTTCCATAATGGGAATTTCCTCTTCATTGTACTTACACCTAACTTCCATGCACATTTACTCGTTCTATTGCAGGTAATTATTGCTAATTAATGAGCTGTAATAGAATAATCTGGCTCAACCACCTCAGTGTTAAATTATAGTTGTTGCTCTGCATCAATATCAACCATACGGAGAAGTGCAAAATGTTGGGGCTTCAAAATAAGCCCCAAAAATGTGTTCTTTTGATATTTTTCAGGAAATCGGTATCTTGCTTTTCTACTATTTATACGTATGTTGAACTTCTTTCGTACCATACGTAGCCAACCGTGCTAATCGGAGGTATTTGTTGCTGGCTTTTTGGCATTTTGGGCCTTTGGGCCTGAGGTCAGCAACCGTGATTGATAAAACGTCCCATGTACATAGTGATGTTATGGCATCCACTGCATGGTGATGAATAAATTATGGATTATCGCGTGCGTGTGCTCAATGGTGGATGTCTTGTGTTCCAGAGGAAAAGCCCTTCCAGTGCAGTGACTGCTCGTACAGAGCGACACAGAAGTCGCAGCTCAAGAGACACGTCCTGAGCGTTCACCACGTGCCCTTCGATAGCGCGCTGGACTCCGACTGCCCCAAGAAGAGAAGGCGGCTGGCTGCGTGCCGAGACAGCGGCCCAACTACGGATTTGGAGCGCACGATGCACACTGAGAACTCTGTCATGATTTATTTCATCCTGAGGCTGAGGTATCACGTGTGGGGCGATGAACTCAAGGTTTTGTGCAGCGGACATTTCCATGATGAAATTCCGTCACTTTCACTGCTGCGAGGTAACATCTATTGCCGAATATTTTTAGTCAATTGCTGTATTTTCTTGTATACAATATATTTAATAAATTGTCCTAATTTCATAACCAAGGTTTTTGGGTTAGATCGCGTAAGTATAAGTTATATAATTGATTAGTAATCATTTAATTAGTATGTTTCCTCTATAAGTAATGATAAATGTAAGATGTCTTCTTCTTCCACGCGTTTGTCCCACTCACGTGGGGTCCGCCGTCCTTGCCACCTTCTCCACACCACCCCGTCCCGCGCCATCTCTCCCTCCGCTCCACGGGCCACCACGTTCGACCGCATCACCACATCGCCCCACGTCTTCTTCTGCCTTCATCTCCTCATCTTACAATCACAATTACTTAATAACACGCTTCCAGCCGCACTAAGCCTGTAGCTGTCAGAGCGGTTAAAATTATTTGTATTTCTGTCAGTTTCAATGGATTCGCGAATTTGTCTTGGCCAGTAATAATTAGTTTTACACAAAACTTAATTGTTATCAAAATAATTTGAGTGTCGTTGTTGGAAAGCATGTTCTGCAACTTCCAACAGTTATGTTTGAGAGTGTTTAATATTTATTTGGTGTTCTTTTAGTCTTACGCTAATGTTATGTCCCTTCTGTCCAATATAACATCTGCCACATAAGCAATTAATCCGATACACACCATCTGTTGATAACTTAGGCAATTCATCTTTAATACCAGATAAAAAAAATAATTATTTCGTGTACCATTCCAAATCTTACTTAGATTTTTTGCTTTTCCAAAACTATTACTAATTTGTCAGTTACTCCCGCGATATGTGGTATTTTAATTTAATAATCTGATCGCTTTCAGCAGTATTGCTGTTTGATCTAGGTTTGGTATTCACTGCTACGTTAATTTGAGCATTATCGTAGCCATTCAATCGTAGCACTTCTTTGACATGTTTAATCTCTCTCCTCAGACTTTCACCATCTGACATTGTTTTAGCCTGATGTATGAGCGTCTTGATGAGAGATGTTTTCTGTGCGGGGTTCCCTATCGATAAACGCAGTGTGTTATTTTACCATTTAGGCCTCGTCCGAGCAAAATATCCAGGAAAGGGAGTGTGTTATTCACCTCCATTTCCATGGTCAACTGTATGGCCGGGTTTTGTTAATTGAGATGATTTAGACATTCATTCATTAAGTGTATCCTTACCATGTGGGCAGACAATAACTAAACCAAAAAGATGGTTTTAATGTACTTGAAGCAAGTGCTCTTGCTTCAATGTTCTCCATGTACAGATTCGCTATAGCAGGAGATAAAGGACAGCCCATTGCTGCTCCATTCCTTTTGTTTAAAGAAATCACCTCTTCATAGGAAATAAGTCTGTTAGAGGCCACGGGGGGGGGGGGGGGGTTATCGTTGTGTTTGTCGCTACGAGCAGACGGCGCGCAATGGAGAGCTTGCTCAGAGCGGAGCTGGGCACGGACTCGGCGAGGCCGCTGGGCGCTGCGGCCGGTGGAGGCTGCATCAGCGCCAGGCAGAGCTACGAGACGGGGCGCGGACACGTGTTCACCAAGATCAACGCCAACAGCGGGGCACCCTCCTTCGCCTCCTCTACACCACCTCGCATCCTCGCCTCATCCCAACCTTCATTCAGCCCTGTCATTAATGCATCTTTCCACGCGCACCAGTATCACTCTTTTTTCGCTGCGACTACTACCACCACCGTGGTGAATGTTGCAGTGAATTTCACCTCGTTGATTCCCCCCTCCACCCACGTTAAGGGACTCGGTCTACCAGACACTTTGACCGCTTCGTCTCTTCCACTCCGCGTTCAACCACCGCGCCTCACTGCAGTTCACAACAACGCATTCAACTAAACAACTCGGTCACCCACTCATCCAGTCACTAACTCAATGACCCTATCACACACTCCTCCACTCGTTTACTCAAACACTCCCCTATTTACTCACCCACCCGCTCACCACCACAGGGGGGGGGGAGGGGGAGTTTATCGTTGTGTTTGTCGCTGCGAGCAGACGGCACGCAATGGAGAGCTTGCTCAGAGCGGAGCTGGGCACGGACTCGGCGAGGCCGCTGGGCGCTGCGGCCGGTGGAGGCTGCATCAGCGCCGGGCAGAGCTACGAGACGGGGCGCGGACACGTGTTCACCAAGATCAACGCCAAGAGCGGGGCACCCTCCTCTATGCCTCCTCATCACCTCACCTCTTCACTACACCACCTCACCATGCCACCTCGCCTCCTCACCACGCCACTTCACCTCCTCACCACCTCACCACCTCACCTCCTCTACCCTCCTCTTCGCCTCCTCACCACCTCCTCACCACCTCGCATCGCCCTTCATTCAGCCCGATAATTAATGTCTTTCCACGCGCACCAGTATCACTCTTTTTTTCGCTGCGACTACTACCACCACCGTGGTGAATGTTGCAGTGAACTTCACCTCGTTGATTCCCCCCTCCACCCACGTTAAGGGACTCGGTTTACCAGACACTTTGACCGCTTCGTCTCTTCCACTCCGCGTTCAACCACCGCGCCTCACTGCAGTTCACAACAACGCACTCAACTAAACAACTCGGTCACCCACTCATCTCAATCACCCGCTCACTCAATCACCCTATCACCTACTCAACTCGTCACTAATTCAATCACACACTCATCCAGTCACCCACTCATCTAGTCACCCACGCATCAGGTCACTGACTCAATCACCCGATCACTATCTCATTCAGTCACCCACTCATCTCAATCACCCGCTCACTCAATCACCCGCTCACTCAATCACCCTATCACCCATTCAACTCTTCACTAATTCAATCACACACTCATTCAGTCACCCACTCACTCAATCACCCACTCATCCAGTCACTAACTCATCCAGTCGCTAACTCATCCAGTCACTCACTCACTCAATCACCCTATCACACACTTGCTCAGAGCGGAGCTGGGCACGGACTCGGCGAGGCCGCTGGGTGCTGTGGCCGGTGGAGGCTGCATCAGCGCCGGGCAGAGCTACGAGACGGGGCACGGACACGTGTTCACCAAGATCAACGCCAAGAGCGGGGCACCCTCCTCTACACCTCCTCACCATGCCACCTCGCCTGCTCACTACGCCACGTCACCACCTCACCTCCTCTACCCTCCTCTTCGCCTCCTCACCCACACATCCACTCACCCACTCACCCACTCATCCACTCACCGACTCATCCACTCACCGACTCATCCACTCACCCACTCATCCAGTAACCCATTAATCCAGTAACCCACTCATCCAGTCACCCACGCATCCGGTCACTGACTCAATCACCCTATCACACACTCCTCCATTCGTTTACTCAAACACTCACCAATTTACTCATCCACCCGCTCACCGCCATGCAGGTCACCTCACTCTTCTTTTCAGCTTCATCAGTTTGCACTGCTCCACTTTGGAATCCCCACCCGGTCTTCCTATTTCCCCAAACTCTTGCAACAATAAACTTGATCAATTTAAGGAACGTGTTTCTATGATCTTAATTATCTAATTACTCATTGGACAGTTACGTATTTTTTGCTGGCCGCTTGGCGTTTTGTATTGTGTCGGGTTTGCATGGCTGGCAACCCCTTATCATTGCCTACCTTATTACAGACCAATTCAGACCTAGTTGGTCACCCCGTGCCCCTTATATATCTCAACGTCCATCCTACAAAGTCCCATCACAAGGGAGAAGCATACACAAATAGACTTAACACAAATGTTGCCCGTTTTGAAACGGCTGTGTGCCGTATGGACCTAAAAACTCACTTTCCCCCAACAGAATACGGGTGAACCGTGTGGGTTGACAGCTACCGGTTTTGTTGTGTTTGCGAGTCCAAGTTACAGGACTGCACCCTGGGTTGTGCGTGGTTCTGATTGGTGGGAGATTCCCTTCGCTGCGTTGCACGCCAGTGGCTGAGGGCTGCCTGGGGCCAGTGACGTGTGAGCCGGTCCCAATGTGCACCGGAAAACATTCATCGCTAGGTGACCCCAGTGTTTATTGCCCGTCTACACGTGGATACCTGAAGCCCATGTCACTCCACTGCTGGATGAATCCCGCAATGAAGATACAATCAGTACATCCACTTTGCTTTTGCACTCTACCTGTGCAGTGCCATAAGAGGGGAGGGGCTGCTGGGGGCTCTGGGAACCTAGACAGATAAGCCCTCGGCGCCAGGCGCTAGGATCCCAGGCACCGCAGACAGTTAAGCACCTTGGCGCCACCAACGGGGGGGCTGTGTGTGCTCTGTGGGATATCTGGGGGCGCACACATCCCCACCCCTCGTTGGGGACGAGGCATAAAAGGGCAGCTCCCTGGCCGATCGGGGCCAGTTGCAGCTCAAGACCCAAGACCCGCCAGCCAGCCAGCTTAGGACCCTGGACCCCCTCGTCCCGCTTGTCCTTGTAAGGGCCGGGACGCTGTGAGGGCCAGTGGTGGGACTCTGGGACTCCCGGCTCTACGTCCTTGTAAGGGCGAGTTCCGAGGAAGCCAGAGTCCAGACCCGCACCTTGGCTGGGTCGGGTCAGGTAGCCTCCCCTAGGGTAATTGTAGCCGAAGGACCCCAGAGCGTAGCCAGAGTAGTGTATCTAGGCTGTGTACCTAGGCTGTGTACCTAGGCCAGACATGGGAAATGTACGGCCCGTTGGTCTTTTTAATCCGGCCCGCCGAACTTGTCCAAATATTATCATTAAATTAAATTTCACCTTCCTCCTGTAATGCCCCCATTTCCCCAATAGATGGCGTACTTTGACCGGGAGAGAGAGAGAATATTCGTATGAGCAATTTATGTTTCTATTGAACGTTAAGAGTAATATTTGGGTACAGTATTGTTTTTGGAAGCATTCACTATAATATCGTATGAACGTTTACTTCACCGCATCATCGTATGAATGATGCGAGAAGAGATTAACGGGTTCTTATGTTAGCGATTTACGTACTCGGTACTTTCGCTCTATAAAAATTACGGCTTGAATGAGGGGGAGGGGTATGACTACATCACAAAATTAATATCTTACTAGGAATTTTATATAACAAAAGTTATATACATAACTGTTACGTTTTGTGTAATTCAACAAAATTTAACTCCGAGTTCTCTCCGAATTTCACGAGTCCGTTCTAGACCCCACAGTTTTTTTAAAAGAGTTTTAAGCACAGAAAACATAATTAAAGTTTGAAAAATCATTAATTATACAAACTTTTCAATAATTTCCTTCTTCACTTCGATTTAAATTTTCTTTAAAAACGTCTTCTCACCAACATTACCACTCATTACCACTTTCTCCGAAAGCAAGTTTGTAAAAGAATACAAGGTACAGACAGCAGACATCTTGTGTCCGGAGATCAAAAGCAAATTTGAAAATGTCAGTTTATCACGCAGGACTGTGACTCGCCGTGTGAAACTGATTGATAAAAATATAGCCAGTCAATTAAACAAAAAGTCTGATTCCTTTGAATTATATTCACTAGCACTGGATGAAAGTACGGACGTAAACGACACTGCTCAGCTCCTCATTTTTATCCGAGGCATTGACGACAGTTTTGCGATAACAGAGGAGTTTTTGACCATGGAGTCCCTGAAAGGAACAACGCGGGGAGAGGACTTGTATAACCAGGTATCTGCTGTCATCGAAAGAATGACGCTACCTTTGAGTAAACTTGTCAATGTCACAATGGATGGATCTCCCAAATTTAACTGGAAAAAATGTTGGGCTGCTGAAAAGAATCCAGGATAAAGTGAAAAAGGAAAACCCTGTCCAGGATCTTATTTTCCTTCACTGCATCATCCATCAGGAATCCCTGTGTAAGTCTGTATTGCAGCTTAATTATGTCGTGAATCCAGTCGTAAAACTTGTGAACTTTATTCGAGAAAGGGGACTTCAGCACCGTCAGTTTATTACGTTCCTGGAAGAAACTGATGCGGATCATCAGGACTTGCTGTACCACTCTCGTGTCCGCTGGTTAAGTTTCGGGAAAGTGTTACAACGAGTGTGGGAGCTGAAAGAAGATTCTAGATTTGAAGCTTTCGTGACTGCAAGGAATCATATTCTTAGGTTTTTTCGGTAAAGTCACGTAGGTAAAACATCATTGCTACAACTCGGTGGGCTCTCATGAAATTGTCTTTTCCGAGACCAAGATTCTCTGCAAACCTCCCGGCTACCATCAAAGGTTTGTACACGAAGCCATACAAATATACAAACACAGCATAATTTCAACCGTGATGATGGGTACAAACTGAGTAATCATTGGAAAGATGTTATCAACCACGCAAAAAAGACTTAATTACACTTTTTTGGACCATCTTATCTGACAGGCACTATTTTACTTTACTTTACCGAGTGTTAACATCCCCAGTTATTTTTAACAGTACTCTCTTCATTGTTCAGCCAGCATTGGTATAAACATGGGCAGTTTCGTCCCTTTGTTCTATCATGTGTATCAGACCTCCCCTCCTTCTCTCTGTCCATTGTGTTGGCGTGTGCAGCAACCGCGTCCAAGCCGTCGCCCATTTTTTTGGCCCTCCCCCTCCCGCCCCCCCTCCCTCCCCCCTCCCTCCCGATACGTTCCATTCATTGGCTACCACATTCTGATGAGCCCCCCCCCTCTCCTCCCCCCTCCAAACTTGCTTATAAGGGATTACATCTTGAATCATTGCCTCACTTGATGCAGCTAATCTGGCTGTGACGGTCCCACCTGATGACGGAGACTTGTGTTGCCTCCGAAACGTCGTGATTTTTGTTTTATTTTATTTTATTTTCATTAATTTTGATGTTTTACCTACGTGACTTTACCGAAAGAAACCTGAAAGAAGATATCATCGCATTTATGGAGTTGATGGGGAAATCTGACGAATTCCCTGAGCTAAGCGACAAGAACTGGCTTAGTGACTTTGCGTTTGCTGTGGACATATTTTCACACATGAATGAGCTGAATGTGAAACTGCAGGGGAAAGATCAGTTTGTTCACGACATGTACAAACATGTGAAAGCCTTCAAATGCAAGCTCACTTTGTTCTCCGGACAAATTGCGAACAAATCTTTCGCTCATTTCCCCACACTTGCCATGCAGGAAGAGGCACCGCGAAGCGCAAAAAAATACAGCAAATCACTTGAGGACC
Organism: Lampetra fluviatilis; assembly: GCF_964198595.1. Classification (NCBI taxonomy): domain Eukaryota; kingdom Metazoa; phylum Chordata; class Hyperoartia; order Petromyzontiformes; family Petromyzontidae; genus Lampetra; species Lampetra fluviatilis. The sequence goes on along the minus strand of NC_136309.1, from coordinate 9,889,689 downwards.
TGCACGGAGAATTCTGCCATAGGTTCTCTGATTTCGAAAACATTGAACAGTCACTTCAGCTGGTGTCCTGCCCCCTGTCACAAGACCCTGAAACAACACCACAGGAGCTACAGTTGGAACTGATAGATCTTCAGTCTGACTCCGTCCTAAAGGAGAAGTTCAACTCTGTTAAACTGAATGACTTTTATGTTTCACTTAACAGAGCCACGTTTCCAAACCTCCGGAGGACTGCACAGAAGATACTGACTTTGTTTGGCTCGACTTATGTGTGTGAGCAGACATTCAGCGTCATGAACGCCAACAAAGCCCGTCACAGATCAAAGTTAACGGATCAGCACCTCAGATCTATCCTGAGAATTGCCACAACCAAAATAACTCCAGACTTGGATGCACTAGCAAAAATGGGAGATCAACAACACTGTTCCCACTCAAACTGAAAGTGATTGTGTTGCTGCAGCGAGGTTGGAGCCAAATCTCCATCACACAGCCTGCGTGGCTGCTCTAACCTGTTAATGTAGATAATAAAAAAAGTTCAAGTGAGGTAATTGGTTTGGGCGCAGGCCTCATATGTTTTCATGATGTTTGATCAGTCACGTTACGACATGTTTTTGTATTGTTCATGTTCGTGCAATTTGTTAAATTGTCTTGCAAATAAATGCTTTGCTACCTGTTAAAGGCCAAATACTTTCATGTAATAATTTTTACATGTCATTTATATTAGTTCACACAAACACTCCATCCATCTGTTTCTGGCCCGGCCCCTCTGTCAAATTTTAGAACCCATTGTGGCCCACGAGTGAAAAAGTTTGCCCACCCCTGCACCAACCCAATCACACCTGTCACCATCGACACGCCACAAGAGTGGCTACCAATGTGGGGGGTGTAGATGCTGCCACCTGCCGGCCACCAATGGGGCGTGTCGATTTTGACTTAAACTTTCGTGACTTCAGGAATTCATATTCTTGGTTTTTTCGGTAAAGTAACGTCGACAGAAAATAAAAATAATCAAATGAAATTGAAATAAAAAATACAAATAAAAATATGAAATTTAAAATAATACAAAAAAACCCACATTCATATTCTTGGTTCTTTCAGGAAAGTCACGTAGTTAGAAAATGAAAATAAAATTAAGTAATGAAATATTTTTTTATTTTAAAATAATGAATTTTAAATAATAAAAACGTGTATTATTTTCAATTCATGATTTGTATTTAAAATTTTATTTAATTATTTTTATTTTCTATTGACGTGAAGAATATGGCGTGCAGATGCTGCAATCTGCTGGCCACCAACGTGGCGTGCAGATGCTGCCAGGTGTGATTTGAGAGGTGAGCGCGGTTGGTAAGGTGTGATTGGGTTGGTGAGTGAGGTTGGTGAGATGCGTGGTGAGTGTGTCGGTGAGCACGTGGAGGATTCGCCTCCACGGTCGCCTTTGTCTCCCCCAGTGGCGATGTTCACTCCACACCGCACCAGGTACCCATCTGAGGCTGAGTCGACCTCTCTCTCAGTCTCACTCACGCGCTCACTCACTCACAAGCGCGAGTTCGCGTTGTCAGGCGATATAAAATAATTTATATTTCATGTCAGTTGGTTCTGAAGTGCGACTTTGTAATTTGGGCGTTCGTAAGTCGAGGACTGTCTGTAAATAAAGATTACGATTGTGGATGTGGGGCTATAACCGTGGGGTGAGATTGGCCCGATCCGCGGGGCGTGGCTTGACCGGCAGTGGGCGGGGCATAGCTGCGACGGGCGTGGCTTATCCAAGAAGTGGGAGGAGTCTTGCACCTACGTAGGGCGTGGCTTATCCAGGAAGTGGGAGGAGTCTCGCGCCTACGTAGGGGCGTGCAATAACCAAAGGGGGCGTGGCGTGTCACCCTGCGCTGACCAATCGCAGAGGAGAACGCGAACCCTGGACTCCAACCCCGAGAAGCGCGCTCCTTTTAAAGTTAACAACAACATTGTTAAATGTAAGTAGCGCCTCTCTACTTTATTATTGTTTTATTTGCTTAATACATTACTTGTGGTGCCGTGAGTCGAGTGATATGCGTCAATAACCTTGCTAGACACGGCTAAGCTTTTAATCAGGGGCGCCGCGGTGGCGAGATGTTAACTACCTCGCCAGGCCTACAGCAGCGTGGAGGTTCCATCACGACCCTGACGCCTGCTCTGTATTTGTATATTTTTATTTCCCCCGTGCTCGCATAGATTATTCTCCTGGTCCTTCGGCTTTCCCCTCCACATTTAGAAACGTGACTTTAGAAGAGTACTTGGCTGCTATAAATGTCCACATGATAAGCCACTTAGTTGAGCTGTCATTTGTGGCCAGGTCGCTCCTGATAAGAGCTATAAAGCTATGTGGGCCTGACCTGGTAAAATAGAAATAGTTTATAGTTTAGTTATAGTTCATAAGAACTCGTGGCAAAGGTCAGTGTTTACTTCAAATATTGTTCAGGCTCCGCAGACCTCCAAAGTTATACGTGATGTTATACATTTGGTTCGTTTTGAGCATAATCGCGACCTTATATAATTATTACGTGATGCACACGCTGAATATACGCACACAAACATCGTGTACACGTGTGTCGTGCCCTCTATTGCCTACATAGACGACTTGTGCTGACTAGAGAACGGTCTTAACGAACAATGTCGTGACATGTATCAGCCCTTTGTCGATCCGGCGTTTTGATAGAGGCCTCTCCCACACCATGTCGTTCGTGGGAGTTGTTTAACCATACTTCACCATGCCGGTCAATGCGGGTTTGGTGAAGTGAGGAGGCCCAGAAACTATATGCAGACACGAGTTTGCCTGTGCTTGCATCTGCAGAATTACATTCTCACACATCTTCAAGTATAGTTTAATACTTCTAGAAATACATTTATTCTTGAGGATTCCATAAAGCAGTGGTAAAAAGAATACAACTTGATTTGAATGCTTTGTTGAACAGGGAATGCTTTGAGTTTGTGGGTTCAATCTGTCTGTGCGGAGTTGTGTTATTTCCCCATATGCAAGGTGGGGTCTCTCTGGGTTCCACTCACACAAACATCTCAATGCAATGGGACCTTTCTGAAAATGCAGTACTTAGACTCAATGAGGCTTTCCTGGGTAACGAGTTAACATTGTAATAATTATCATGAGAGATAATGACGGTCACTTATAAGTACCATTAATAGTACTATACTGTACTTTTATCGAAGACTATTTTACGTAGTTGTTTGAAAAAAGTGTCCATTCTCAAAACTTTTTGACGGGCCCTCGTACAGGAATGATATTACAATCTTCTTTGGAGATTGCGAGTCAGAGTGTTGTGAATAGTGGACTGAACGTGTGGTGCCACCATTATACTGTTGGTGTGTTTATACAGAAAGGCCTATTTGGTGGGTAACATTAGGAAAATGGAGGTAGTTAGTCATTGTTGTTAAACAAAATCTTATTTGGGTGGATGAGAGGAATAAAATCATACATGATAGGAACTGCAATATTGTGGAGATCTGGTATAATGCGTTCTAGTATATATGAATTGTATGTCACCTTAAGTATGCCTTTGTGAGTACACACATGACACGGGTGACCTTTGTCTTTTGTTTCAGATGTGCGAGAACAACTCCGCTGCGAGTCATAGTGGTGCTGGGAGAATCGCCTTAACCATCGATGGCGCTTCACCAGCACCAATCTTAACGCCAGCTCAATCCGAGCGAGTTACGAGATGGAAAAAACGAATCTCTTGTGACGTTTGTGGGAAAAAATTCCAACTGCCATGGTGCCTAGATTCCCACGTGAAAACGCACAAGGAGACCCATGAGCAGTGGTGCGACATATGCGGACGAAAATTTGATCAGCCAGGAAAATTCAAAAGGCACATGAAGACCCACGAAAATGATTATTTGATAAAGGGTGCACCAGGCTTGGTGAATAACGGCAGTTTTGCCAATGCGGTGTTGAAGCCACCGTCGCCCTATGAGATGTGCTCAGTCTGCGGATTTTTATGTCCTATTGAAATCCTGAAAACTCATGAAAGTCTTCACGCACAGTTTTCGAACAGACCGAAGCCTGAACATGATTACACTTCGACAAAAGATTGTGGCGTTAAGATAAATGACGTGAAATCCAATTTTCTTGAATGCTTTGGCCTAGTTCCAAGTCAACAAACTGCTTCACCAGTCAGTGAGAATAAACCATACGCTGCTCTCGATCCTATTACGAGCATGAAAGTGTTGATGGCCTTGCAGCAGAAGAAGGAAAAGCGAAGTGGACGTAAGTCCATTAAAAGAAGAAAGACCACCACCAGCGTAACCAATTGCAGCAGTAGCAACAGCCAGAATTCGGACATCAAGAGGATGGACTGCACGGAAGCAGGAGGCTGCGTGAAGCAGAGCATCCCCAAGGTGGATGAACCCAACCTGGCACCTTTGGGTACGTCCGAGTAATGCACACACTACATTTCATTTGGATGTAATTGATAATTTCACAAATTAAGTCATGTACGCATATGTTGATCATATTTGTATGTCTGTGCTGAGGAGTGTAGAGATCTGATGTGGTGCTGCTCGGATGTTGGGTTAAACTCTGGGTTTCAGTCATTGAGCCATGATTAAACTGGCTTCTCATTGATGGTCTTATCCAGTTACCAAACACTTCTTCCAGCAAACACTTCTGTTGTTGCGTGGCATGTAGGAAATTGCAAAACCTCTGAGTGGATAATAAACGGCCACGAAGGGATGTCATGAGTAGTGCAATGATATCTCCTTCCACGAGCTGTTCTCTTACACGAGGTGGTTCACTGCTGTGTGAGAGTTGCACAGGGATACTTCATCTCATGACATGGTGCCAATAGCTCCATTGGAAGAAAACTGAGCAAAATATATGTACAAATTCCAAAAAGTATCTGTTTATTTCTTAACCAGATTAAATTTAATTTAAACAAGTGCGTCAATTTAGGGAACATTGTTAAATGTATAGACCGAGTCAGTTCCATAATGGGAATTTCCTCTTCATTGTACTAACACCTAACTTCCATGCACATTTACTCGTTCTATTGCAGGTAATTATTGCGTAATTAATGAGCTGTAAAAGAATAATCTGGCTCAACCACCTCGGTGTTAAATTATAGTTGTTGCTCTGCATCAATATCAACCATACGAAGAAGTGAAAAATGTTGGGGCTTCAAAATAAGCCCCAAAAATGTATTCTTTTGATATTTTTCTGGAAATCGGTATCTTGCTTTTCTACTATTTGTACGTATGTTGAACTTCTTTCGTAGCATACGTAGCCAACCGTGCTAATCGGAGGTATTTGTTGCTGGCCATTTGGCATTTTGGGCCTTTGGGCCTGAGGTCAGCAACCGTGATTGATAAAACGACCCATGTACATAGTGATGTTATGGCATCCACTGCATGGTGATGAATAAATTATGGATTATCGCGTGCGTGTGCTCAATGGTGGATGTCTTGTGTTCCAGAGGAAAAGCTCTTCCAGTGCAGTAACTGCTCGTACAGAGCGACACAGAAGTCGCAGCTCAAGAGACACGTCCTGAGCGTTCACCACGTGCCCTTCGATAGCGCGCTGGACTCGGACTGCCCCAAGAAGAGAAGGCGGCTGGCTGCGTGCCGAGACAGCGGCCCAACTACGGATTTGGAGCGCGCACGATGCACACTGAGAACTCCGTCATGATTTATTTCATCCTGAGGCTGAGGTATCACGTGTGGGGCGATGAACTCAAGGTTTTGTGCAGCGGACATTTCCATGATGAAATTCCGTCACGTTCACTGCTGCGAGGTAACCTCTATTCGCCGAATATTTTTAGTCAATTGCCGTATTTTCTTGTATACAATATATTTAATAAATTGCCCTAATTTAATAACAAAGGTTTTTGTGTTAGATCGCGTAAGTATAAATTATATAATTGATTAGTAATAATTTAATTAGTATGTTTCCTCTATAAGTAATGATAAATGTAAGATGTCTTCTTCTTCCACGCGTTTGTCCCACTCACGTGGGGTCCGCCGTCCTTGCCACCTTCTCTACACCGCCCCGTCCCGCGCCATCTCTCCCTCCGTTCCACGGGCCACCACGTTCGACCGCATCACCACATCGCCCCACGTGTTCTTCTGCCTTCATCTCCTCATCTTACAATCACGATTACTTAATAACACGCTTCCAGCTGCACTAAGCCTGTAGCTGTCAGAGCGGTTAAAATTATTTGTATTTCTGTCAGTTTTAATGGATTCGCGAATTTGTCTTGGCCAGTAATAATTAGTTTTACACAAAACTTCATTGTTATCAAAATAGTTTGAGTGTCGTTGTTAGAAAGCATGTTCTGCAACTTCCAACAGTTATGTTTGAGAGTGTTTAATATTTATTTGGTGTTTTTTTAGTCTTACGCTAATGTTATGTCCCTTCTGTCCAATATAACATCTGCCACATAAGCAATTAATCCGATAAACACCACATCTTTAGTACCAGATAAAACTTTTAAAATTTTGTGTACCATTCCAAATCTTACTTACATTTTTTGCTTTTCCAAAACTAGAACTAATTTGTCAGTTACTCCTGCGATATGTGGTATTTTAATTGTTTTAATAATCTGATCTGCTGTTCCTTCCTTTTGTTTAAAGAAATCACCTCTCCATAGGAAATACGTCTGTTAGAGGCCACGGGGGGGGGGGGGTAGTTTATCGTTGTGTTTGTCGCTGCGAGCAGACGGTGCGCAATGGAGAGCTTGCTCAGAGCGGAGCTGGGCAAGGACTCGGCGAGGCCGCTGGGCGCTGCGGCCGGTGGAGGCTGCATCAGTGCCGGGCAGAGCTACGAGACGGGGCGCGGACACGTGTTCACCAAGATCAACGCCAAGAGCGGGGCACCCTCCTCTACGCCTCCTCACCATGCCCCTCGCCTCCTCACTATGCCACGTCACCACCTCACCTCCTCTACCCTCCTCTTCGCCTCCTCTACACCACCTCGCATCCTCGCCTCGCCTCAACCTTCATTCAGCCCTGTCATTAATGCATCTTTCCACGCGCATCAGTATCACTCATTTTTTCGCTGCGACTACTACCACCACCGTGGTGAATGTTGCAGTGAACTTCACCTAGTTGATTCCCCCCTCCACCCACGTTAAGGGACTCGGTCTACCAGACACTTTGACCGCTTCGTCTCTTCCACTCCGCGTTCAACCACCACGCCTCACTGCAGTTCACAGCAACGCACTCAACTAAACAACTCGGTCACCCACTCATCCAATCACTAACTCAATTACCCTAGTACACACTAATCTAGTCACGTACTCAATAACCCTATCACACACTCATCCAGTCACCCACTCACTTAATCATCCTATCACGCACTCATCTGGTCACTTACTCATCCAGTCACCCCTTCATCCAGTCACCCCTTCATCCAGTCACCCCTTCATCCAGTCAACCAATCATCTATTCACCCATTCAATCACCCACACATCCACTCACCCACTCACCCACTCACCCACTCATCCACTCACCGACTCATCCACTCACCCACTCATCCAGTACCCCATTAATCCAGTAACCCACTCATTCAGTCACCCACGCATCCGGTCACTAACTCAATTACCCTATCACACACTTCTCCACTCATTTACTCAAACACTCACCCATTTACTCACCCACCCGCTCACCACCATGCAGGTCACCTCACTCTTTTCAGCTTTATCAGTTTGCACTGCTCCACTCTGGAATCCCCGCCCGGTCTTCCTATTTCCCCAAACTCTTGCAACAATAAACTTGATCAATTTAAGGAACGTGTTTCTATGATCTTAATTATCTAATTACTCATTGGACAGTTATGTATTATTTTTTGTTGTTGCTGGCCGTTTGGCTTTTTGTATTGTGGGGTTTGCATGGCTGGCAACCCCTTATCATTGCCTACCTTATTACAGACACATTCAGACCTTGTTGGTCACCCCGTGCCCCTTTTTAATCTCAACGTTCATCCTACATAGTCCCATCACAAGGGAGAAGCATACACAAATAGACTTAACTCAAATGTTGCCCGTTTTGAAACGGCTATGTGCCGTATGGACCTGAAAACTCACTTTCCCCCAACAAAATACGGGTAAACCGTGTGGGTTGTGTTGTATTCTAGCCTTCTTCCATCATTGATATATAATGAATGAAAACACCCCAAAGCGCAGCAAACTGCAAAACACCAGGTGTTGTTAAGTGATGAACTGGAGGAGGGCTGGGATGACAGAATTTGCAACCTTGCCTCAAGGAAAGAAATCCAGGGTGAGTGGTCAAACGAAGTGGGTCAGCTCAAGGTTGTGTTGCACAGGGGGGGGAGCTGATTAACAACCCTGCGCGTCTGAACGTGAGGGGCCTTTGACCTGAAATTAAGAATAACACTCCCAGAGCAGAAGGTTGGATGACCACAGTGAGACGAATAAGAGTGTTGTCTCTCTCTCAAGGCTGCAGGCTCAGCTGAACAGCGAGGCTGCAGGGGTCACCAGAAGTTCGCGTTCGCCTAGTTAAGACGAAAAGCTCAATTATTCTGTATTGCTATTAAAGTAACGTTAAAGTCGGAATTTAACAACAGGATAGGCTAAAGTTATCGATATTCACACCCAATCCAATTAAACCAGGCCACAAGTTACGCCTACTGAACCATCACCATCATTAAGTCAATATGAAATGTTATTTCCATACTTTAATATACAACTCGACCCAAAGCATATGACAATCAGAACCTTCCTAAGTCAAAATTGAATCGCACCCAGACAGGAGCGAATAGTCGATATAAGGTTGAAGAGGGAAGGAAATTAAGAGCACGGCGAACTGCAAACGTAAGCAAAAAAGCCGGGAACACACCAACCCAGCGACCCACCAAGCCCAGCAACAGCGAGTCGGGCTTCGACAGGCCATAAAAGTAGGAATAATAACTCCCGGGGTCAGGGGACATCAGAAGAAGCAAGCAGACAAAAACCAGAACTGACTCCAAGGTTCAACCGCCCTCACCTACAAGGAGTGACGGAAATTAATGAGGCCTTGAGTTAACGGCGTCAGCTGGACAGCAACAACAACGGCGAGCAGAGACAGAGTGAGGCAAAGACTGCGAGGCTATGAAATACAACTTCATGTCAGTAAAAGCCGACCAACAAGTTAAGTTAAAGACATCACAATACATAATATCGTACATAACATCAATGTTAACGCTATTCACCGTCAACTATATTCCGCTTATATAACCATGCAGACACCAAGGAATACAAATTCCTAGGATCAAGAAACTTACCCCTTAACCTAAGATATCGGAAATAAATTAATAATAATAAGCCTATGCATGAAAAGACAAAAGTAAAACTTATGAAAAGCCAGGATAGCGGGATAAATCACCACCAGGTCGAAATAAAATACATAATAAAAGAGCGATGTTAAACCCAGGGTCGGAGAGAAAGGGAGATCCCGGCCGTCTTTGTATCCCCGCAGCGCGGGATGGGAGTGTGTATGTGCTCGGGGAGGCACCTCCACTTGGGTCAAGCACCACGATGGGAAACGACACACCTGAGGTTACATACAGAATCATAACTGGGAAATGGTAAGGGACAAATGTTAATTTAAAACTTTTTAACCATGTCTGTGTGCGTCTGTGAGGGTCGATGGGAGTGTGCCCCTCCCTCCAGGTCGTGCAACACGGACAGAGGCGCCTGTGGGACGATTTGTAACGTCTGTGTTTTGGTTCATGAAGAAGGCCAGACAAGAGATAATATTGCACCCAGACAGAGAGACGATTTCGAGGCAATTTGTAACATCTGATTGTTTGCTCATGGATTTTATGGAGGGAGTATGACAACGGAATATACTGTGGGTGATGCACACAAGGACACGGACGTACGGACACACACATGGACACACCTACCTACGGACAGATCCTGACACAGCAAAAATCGAAAGAAACCCCGCCTTGTGGGCAGGACCCAAAGGGATTTTTCGGCATAAAAGAAAGGACCCTGAGCATTGGAAACCAGTTCGACCAGGAGTGTCAACTCATCAGCCGAGTTCGACCAGTGGGTCGGCTCGGGAGCTCGACCAACAGGGTCGGCTCAGGAGTTCGACCAGAAGGGTCAACTCACCAGCCGAGCTCGACCAGCGGGTCGGCTCGACTCATCTTCAGCTCGACCGAGTGGGTCGACTCAGGAGCGAGCTGCGACCAACGGGTCGGCTCGACTCTTCAGCTTCTGGGACTCAGCCGAGTCCAGCCGGCTCTCGGGGCTCGACTCAAGCGGCTCCCCATCTCCTCTGCAGGCGGGCAAGACCCGCTTGACAGCTCAACCTCTGCCGAGTCGGAGGCCCCTGCTGGCAGCCAGCGTCGCGGTTTGGCGACGAGGTGACGACCCAACACTGCACGCCAGGAGCGAGCTGTGGGCGCCACCTACCGACCGAGCAATCAAACCAAATTCCCCACGGCGACAGAGGAGCGACTAATACGTATGACGCGCACCGCCCCCTCACCACACGACCACCAGGCGTCTGCTTGACATAAAGAACCGACTCCGAACACTGACTATTGAAGACAACTCTTACCACTCAAACCCACTCGAACCCATAAGCCGCCCGTGGCTGTGAAGGCATCCCAACGACCGAGTGATGGCCATCCGTCGTTTATAAGAGTATTCGTAATTTTATCTTTAATATTTAGTGGGCTGTACTCTTAATCGCATAAATTCCCAACAGATCCATCAATACGAATTGATTCTTGGCACCTCCTTCCGCCGAGCCACGCACACGTGGGGAGTGGTGGCCCACCAGATCCTTATCAGGTGATCTGGTCCCCAATTAGTAAACTCTGTATAAGATAACGATCTTCGGAAAAGGAGCGCCGTCGCAGGCCTTTACTCCGAGCCATTCTGCTGTCAGATAACCTGCCGATGTATCTGTTGAGATTGGTGCCTTTAAGAATAATAACTGTTTTGATTGTGTTTTTTTTATCGCCGTATAATCTTTCAAGTATCTTTCAGTCATAATCGCCGCGCGTACTCGCATCCTATCAATAAGGAGCACGGTACTGCGTGAATAATATTGAGTAATCATTCATTAACGTTAAGGTTTTTCTTAGCATAGTATTTGCATGTTTTAACGACTCTCTCTCTCACTAACAACCATCGCGTTATGCGGGATCTATGTGCCGTGTCAAAGTGAAATCAGACAATCGTTGATGATACTGTATTGATGCCGTGTTGACGTTCCGGGATTGAGAGTTCGCATACTATATCATAGTTGAGGTTGAATTAGTAATAAATTGATTAATACAGAAGTGGTTGTGTGATTCTTTCCTGAAGTCTATGCATAAGATCTGCTTCTGCGTTGAGATCTGAACTTGGTGACCTTAATAAACACACTAACACATACTCAGTAAATGTTAAAGCGATAACGGGGTGAACCGGGGACCTAAAGATAAGCGAGAATGAGACGAACCTAGACAACGATGCCGAGTTAATCTAAGTTAATCTTGCATACTTACACCACACCTGCATAACTGCATACGATTAATTGCCTTATTCCGATCGATAACCCACCCTCGTCACCGAGGCGGGGTCTGGTTATCATAACGACTTGCATCATCATAATTACACCCACTCGCATAATTACTACAATTACCTCTCGAATTGGCATAATTAAATGTGCATAATTACATAAAATTAACATATTTCCGGATAATTACACATTTGGCCAAATTTCATTTGATTACTATTATTTTCACTGAATATTCATAACCCACATATACAACATAATAATTTCACCCACGCACGCATACAACACATCAAAATTTTCATACCCAACATATACAACAGTTGACAGCTACCGGTTTTGTTGTGTTTGCGAGTCCAAGTTATAGGACTGCACCCTGGGTTGTGCGTGGTTCTCATTGGTGGGAGATTCCCTTCGCTGCGTTGCACGCCAGTGGCTGGGGGCTGCCTGGGGCCAGTGACGTGTGAGCCGGTCCCAATGTGCACCGGCAAACATTTATCGCTAGGTGACCCCAGTGTTTATTGCCCGTCTACACGTGGATACCTGAAGCCCATGTCACTCCACTGCTGGATGAGTCCCGCAATGAAGATACAATCAGTACATCCACTTTGCTTTTGCACTCCACCTGTTCCATTGGCGGCCGAATGCGGATCTAAATGTGCATACGTTAGAGACTGGTTTATTTGCATAGAAATCAAACCAATTGACCCACGACCTTTGCCCCATAAACTTTCGACACTCAACACGTGGTAGCCTCAACGTGCACCTAGCCTAGCACAAGCGTCGTGGTGACGTCACCTCCACTTTGTAGCCAATGGCGGTTGTTGTTGACGACGTCGCCTAGGCAACGCCGCCCCGCCCCCCTCTGCCTCTGCCCGCCTCGCTCTGTGCACGCGAGGCGCCAATCCGTGACGCGGCACTGAACGCGGCGCGTCACCGCTCAGCGTGGGTTGGGCCCTCAGCCACGTGCACGTCAGTCGCACGCTCACTAATATTTACACTTTTACTCGTGTTTGTGTTCGTCGTCGTCGTCGTTGTTGTTAAAGGTGAGGTAAATAATGATGCTACGCGACGTGTGTATTGATGTATACGTGCAGTTTATATGTTTAAACGTGATAGTAGTTTAGGCCCCAGAGCCGTTTCTTTCCTAAGGAGCTTTTTATGCACCAACCTCAATTATTGCGCTTTTGTTAATCTTCATTTAACATGAATAATTTACTTAAGATAGATGATCAAGCTACGATATTTTGCACAACAGACGATGGCAAAACTGGATATTGTGCGATATGTGCCACTGAAACCGCAAGAACTCAATAATGATGACTCGTGTTGAGTGTTTAATCTGCAAGCAATGAGCCCACCACATGTTCGGAAATGTTAGAATGGAAACTGAAAATAATGAAACTCTTTTTGCTCTGCCATTTGATTTGAAGATACGACTCTTCAAAGGGCTTTGGTTGTAGTTATCAATATTTGAATTTCTATTTGGTTCTTTCGGTAAAGTCACTGAGAAAGAAAAGCAATTAAATAATAGAGTACGACGTTTCGATTGCAACCCAACAATCATCAAGTACAAATGAAAGATAAAACAAACCTAGTGAACTTAGAAATACAATGCAATCCAACACAGAGAGTCGGCTAATACAACAGTCAGCACCTCGCCTGGTTGATTACGTTCTTCCAAAGATTACTACATGAGAGAGATACGAAACACAGACAGAGAGACACAACATAGACACACTGTGTGTCTATGTTGTGTGTCTCTGTGTTGTCTCTCTGCTTGTGTGTCTATGTTGTGTGTCTCTGTGTTGTCTTTCTCTACTTGTGTGTCTCTGTGTGTGTCTATGTTCTGTGTCTATATTTTGTGTCTTTGTTGTGTGTCTCTTGTCTTTCTCTGCTTGTGTGTCTGTCTGTGTGTCCCCTGTTTGTGTTTCGTATCTCTCTAAAATTTAGTAATCTTTGGAAGAATGTAATCAACCAGGTGAGGTGCTGACTGTTGTGTTAGCCGACTCTCTGTGTTGGATTGAATTGTATTTCTAAGTTCACTAGGTTTGTTTTCTATCTGATGACGATTGCTTGTGTTGCAATCGAAACGTAGAATTCTATTATTTAATTTATTTATTTTTCTACGTGACTTTACCGACAGAACCAAGGATATGAATCCCTGCAATCACGAAAGCTTTAAATCAAAATAATGTTCCAGTTTCTCTTTCAGTTTTTTAAATATAGATTTAAATAAATATACATGAAAACATCCACAAATCTGGCTGCCTCCTGATGATACTGGTTGCAATTACTGGCGAAACGTCGTACTCAGATTGTAAATGTGGCTTTACTCGAACACACAACCGGTGTGCTGTACTGGTAAGAAATTGGCATGTTCTGTTTAAGTGACAAACTTTACTAATTATCTGTGTCGGGTGGTGGTCGGTTTACCGACATTTATATATTTACGTGATCTTACCCAAAAAAAAACCTGTATTATGTAAAAATAGATTTATTTTCCCCCTTTCTTTTTGGTTAGTTTCAAATCTCTAACGCCTTTCAAATTGTTGTGATGTACAGTGCTACATTTCAAATTACTGTCATGTTTGCAACGGGTTGTATTGCTTCTTCCAGAAATCTACTTTCCCGAGTGGTTGTGCATTTGTCGCTTGTTTCAGAGGTTCGCGATTCAAGCCCAGGGGTCGCCCTAGTTAATACTGCGGGTGTATTAATAAAAACTGAATTTCCACAAATAATGTAAAAACAAAAAAATCCCGTGATATTATTCATAAATGAAGAGGACGTGTGTCGGTGTCATCATCTAAATTTGTAAATCTCTGAAATTACTGAATTGGGTAAAACCACATTTATGTATGGTGAACTTCTTTCGCAGTGTTCGTAACCAATTGTGCTAATCAAAGGTGTGGAGAAGGACAACACACTGAACACAAAAAGCAGTTATAAAGAAAGTCGTTTTCAATCTCTATTTAAAAGTGGCTTCCTAATATCAGAAGGAAGAGCATTCCAGTTGGCCGCAGAAGCGAGTGATGCGGTGACTGTCTTTGTTAGATGGCTCGCCACAAGCCACTGCTGCTAGGATGATCCACCAACCCCATCTCTCGATTGCAATCGTGCATTGCCAGCACACCGTGCATTCGCCGTTGAACCACTCCTCCATCACGTGTTTCATCATCGCAACTACAGCACTGCGCTGCACCTGTGGCCACCACGGTTGCTCACTTTGCTTTGCTTGTTTAGGTGATCGGCAAGGCCCAGGAAGGCGAGCGGGAGGCGATGGACCGTTATCTGGCTCGCATCGAGTGCGACATCAAGCAGGAGGTGGAGGGCCGGCTACACAAGATCAAGAAATACCTATTGGAGTCGTTCCCCTTGCCAGGGACGAGCGCCGATCTCCGCCGACAGTTCACGACACAGCCGGCTGCCAAGATCGTGCTGCAGGTCTTCCAGAACGCCGAGGACATCTTTGTGAATAAACTGAAGAAGGTGGGGGCCATGGCATCTGGACTTCATGCATCTGCTTAGATTTGTCAAAGATTTCCCAAAATACATTTGTCCTCGGAATTATTGAATGAGTGATAATCGCCATACGTTTCAAGTCTGTGGATACTTCCACCAGTATCAAAATACTTGCTCTACCACTGAATTAACACTCCTCTATAACATTTAGGGTCATCGCTTTTACAAAATTCAGTCACGTTAAGACAAAAGTAAGAGTGGGCATTGAAATCGGTCAGACATCTATGCATGTTTCACCCTCTGTTTGTCCCAAGAGTGCGAAATGGCTGCACGTGGTTTGGGTCCTTTGTTGTCTCCACCGACAGTGTGTGCAGGACTTCCTGGGGCAGGTGAAAGAGGACACGCTGGCCCGGAAGCTGTTTCAGTTGGCTCTGTGCTGTGGCTCGCTCGAGACTCCTTGCGACCTCGTGGTCAAGGAGAAACCGGCCGCGTTTCTCGGCAACATCAGCAATCCCTACAACAGACCGCCGTGTCCTCCGGAGAGTAAGGTGACAAATTTTCATTTACAGTAGACTCTCGATTATCCGCGCTAATGACGGGGAGCATGGCTACGAATGATTAAAAATCTCGGATGATCCAAAAATATATATTTTCTGCGGATCTCTATGCCAAAAACTAACGTTCAACCGATTGATGCACGTGCTTGGTGATCAAACTTTCCTGCTAATTTGACCAAGTCCAATATCGGCTCAACTTTCATGCGACGGACATTACTCTCATGTTCAGAGTGGGATGGAATGTGCTTCCCTTTATTGTGTGGACCAGAGGTCACTAGAAGCGATGTCAGAGGTAGCTTTGTGATGTTCTCTTCTGTGGGCCATTCTCCAATACGACGGGTTTCGCTGCTCTGTGAGAGATCCGAGTGGATCCTCCGTCTCATGACACGATATCGAAAGCACAATCTGAATAAAATGTAGTTTCTTGTATTGTACATGAGGGGTCAGACCACGGAGGACCTTCAGAATGCTGAGTGTGAACTTGAAATTGATTCTGGACTGGTTCGGGGGATAGTTGAACAATTGGAATATTAGGGCCATATCGTTTTGCATACGGGTGTGAGTGAGAAGTCTGCCAGCGTTTTTTTGAGTCCATAATCAAGATTTTTGGGTTAGATCATGTAAATATGCTCTCAATAATACGCGTAAATATGCACTATTTATTCGGCCTAATCCAAAAATCTCTATTGCTGCTAATATTGGTCGCGAAGGCCTTCGTGTTAAACTTGTTTTTTTTAGTCTTCTGGAATCTGGCGATGAAACGTATCGGGGAGTCGTAGATGAGACATGGGGGTGGGGGGGCGGAGAGAGAGTTGCAATTGTCGAGCCTATTTGAGCGAGTTACAAAATCGTTGTCCTCTCTACAATGGCATTGCTCCTCTCCTTCACAGAGGCGGTAGCCGAGCAGCTGGTCCGTCTGCTGAGCCACGCAAGTAAGATGGCAGAGCTCCTGGGCCTGCCCGCGCTGTCACGCCTGGAGAAGCAGCTTGCCGAGCACTTTGACTCGTGCGACCTTTCCAGCCTGGGCCTCGGCTCCTTCTTGGACATCCTGCAGGTGCGTACGTGACATGCGTGAGCCCACTCGCCTCCAGCTGTTAAGAGACAGTACAGCAAGTAGGTGTGCGACACTGCCCGTGCAATGTTTGAGTGTACTTCCCGCCTCTGAGTGGCGCGCAAACTTATGTTCACTTCCGAAATTGTGCGCAATAATATTAGTTTATTATTATGAACTTAAAACTCAGTTGTCGATAACTGAAATACGTTTGAGTGTTATTTGTGCTTATGTAATCACTGCCAATGCAGAGCACAACAAATTATCACGTAAGATACATGGGTTTTCTCTTGTCACTCTTAAAAAATGTACGTGAATTTGGCAAAAGTGAGTGTACAAAAGTGACATTAAGGAAAACATTTTCATAACACTATATATGCAAAGTGGCCGGGTGCCTCAGAGATCAAAGCGGTGCGTTGTCAATAATGAGGTTCTGGGCTTGAATCTGGATTTTGACCGCTTGGGATTAAACCGAGTTTTCAAGTCTAGCAAGTTGATCGTCCCAGCCCCGTCAGCAGTGACTGCACAAAACATCAATCTTATTAAACTTGCGTTTCGCACTTCATTTTCTTATTTCCAGCTCTGAGAATAACAATTTCAGCTTGACTCTCGTGCGCCGCACAATCTCATAGCACAGCTAATGTGAAAGCGTTGGCTCCTGTTGTGTAAAAGATAAAAGGCCACCCACAGCATTTAAATGACACACGGGCTGCATGGCTATGCGAGATTTACGAATGGATTATTTGTCTCTTGACAAAACGCCGATAGCACATTTGGAAGAAAAAAAATTGAGAATGAATTTTGTTTTAATATGCAAACTTAAATCTCTAATATATTATTAGTTTTCGTGTACTGCATTGTGAGAAGCAGCTCCATGCGTATCTTTCAGTTTTAAGCCGGTGTTTGCCTTGCGATCGCCTCGGTGTCAACCAACCGATGTTGATTTGTTGTGTCTGTGGCAGCTGTTGGAGGAGACTGGGGTTGTGATCTCTGCCCTGGGTGGATCTGGAGCCACGGCGGGAAGCTTCTGCCCCAAGCGCGACGAGCTGATGGAGTTCATCCGCCAGTGCGGCAGCTTCGACCCCGCAGCGGTGAGACGCGGGCCACTGCAGGGCCCACCGGGGCGGCTCTGAGATGGGGATAAGGATTTGTAGATATAGGGCGCTCGCTGAAATAAACTCGGCAACTCAAAGCGCCGTACAGCAACGTCTCATCTCAACCATTCCATTGCCCTGCGGCTGTCTCGCCTCCCCAATGGCAGCTGTTCCTGTTTGACACGTGGTGCGTGCACTAGCGGCCTGTGAATGGACATGTCTGCCAGTAGGGAGTGGTGTTCGATTTTTCTACCTGGTTTTTCCTCGATAATGTAATTTGCAAGTATTTTATCGGATTTGGCAAATCTGGAACATGATGTAGTTACACGTGGCCAATAAATGTTTTAAATACAGTGTCATGGGATTATTATCCTACATTGTGAAACAGACCACTTTGTTTATGGTGAATAAACTGGCTAAATTAACCAGGGTGTATGCTGGGCTTGAACCGAGAACTACCACTCGGCCATGTTTCCATAAATTCGTGCAGTCACATTAACGCTGTTCACGTCGTACGCAATGGACACTTCATTATTAGCATCACATCTGCCGCTGTTTGGCCCCTAGACCATTTTGAGAAGTCTTGTAAGGGCGGCGTATTACAGTTTGATTTTATATCGTCACGGCAAATATCCAATGGAAAACCACCCGTTCCGTGGGGGGCCTTTGCGCTGACACGGATCGGATGCGCCAGTGGAAAAGGGCTGCTAGCAACTCGGCCGCCTCCATACGAAAGAGAGAGGGTTCCAGGTCTCTGTTGTTTGCTGTCTGCTCTGCAGCTGCTGGCTGTGGACTGTGTTGTGGGGCAGCACTCATGCGTTCCTGCTGCAACCTTTTCACAACCCCGTGACCAACCTTTATGAAACTGGCGCAGAAAGCCAAGCCCGGTGGCGGTAGCGGCGGTGCCCATCGGTGCGCTGTATTGTACGAGACGGCGCTGTGTGCTCGCGAATCGAGGTTTTGCAGCCCCTCCTAAGTGCCCCCCTCCTCACCCCTCTGGTCACCTCGTGATCTGCCTGACCGCCACGGGTCGCTCCTCAAAATTGTGTGTGTAACACCCCTCTGGCAGTCCACTGCCTGATGAAGGTCTCGCCACGTTGCTTTGGTCATGGGGGTTGTTGCACCAAACTTCACCACGCTTGGTGAAGGGGGCGGGGCTTAGGCTCAGGACTGGTTCAGATATCAGTCACCACTGACGGTAGCCATGGCTAGGAATCCAACTCGGATCGCCGCGTTAGTATCGCAATGCACCAAACATTGCAGCAGTGCTTCAGAAATCGTTCCGAAGTTGCTTGATATTGCACACAGTTTGAATAAACCATCATTTTTCAGGAAATATATTTTGATTTTAAATTTAACGTTAAAGCGCGATTCATCGGTTAAATCGATTAATATTTATTATTAAGCTGACAATTCATGTATTGCATTACACGTGTAAGAATCAACTTCTTAAAAACTGTATCCCTTTTTATTTTAATCGTTGCACATTGCCACTGCAGACAGTCGACATTCTCAGTGTAAGTTCAAAAGAACTGACAAACACCTTGTGAAAAACCCAACGCAGAAGATTACTGGGTTTGATATTCCACGAAGCTCATGGTCCACCCAAAACTGCATCCGCACAAACCATGGCAGATGCGGATACCTGATGCACAAATGGAAAATGTAAAACTCTCCAGTATTTGACTGTGGTCATCCAGAACAGATCGTGCAACGTGAAACGACGCAATTTAAAATGAAAGTCAAGCCACAGTGCGATTGTGACCATGCAACCCAAGCGATGCACGACATCGTAAACCACTGTCGTCTGTGCTCCTTCAACGTGTAATGCGGGCGTAAACGGCTTCGCGGATATGACGTCATGGGGGGGAGGAGTTAGGTCACGTGGGAGAGAGGGGTGAGGTCTTAAGGGAGTGATACCGGAAGAGACGGGAGAGTGTGGGAGATGGAGTTACAGTGAGGCCACGCAGGGCGGAGGTTGAGGAGTGGCGAGATCGCCACACACGCGGAGTAAGACTCGGCACCGTCGGCCAGCGGTGACCGAGCACGGAGGAACGAGGAGCAGTGGTGGAGCTGCAGTGAGGGCAGCCGGAGGACTGCACGGGATCTGCAGCGGAGCTGCAGGAGCGGGGAGGCTACGGGAGCGAAGGCAGCTGTGGAGTTGCCAAGCGGAGGGGCTCTGAGCGAGGGCCGTGTGGGAGAAGTGTAAGAACCCAAATAAAGGACAACGAAGACAGACCCAGTGATCGAGTCCTTTATTACAAACGGGGTAGGAATAGTAAACCTACACGAGGTTTCTCCTGAAGTCCTCTCGTCGTGACCAGCATACCTCGGACATTGGCATGTGGCTCCTGAACATGTTGCCCTCATGCGCAAGAATATAATTCCTTGTAAAAGGTTTCAGTTTGGTGTTTTAATATCTTAACACCTGTTTTGTTGCCAGAAAAAAAGGGGAAAAGCAATGCTCATAAAACCAGATAGTTTCCTGTGCAAGGAGATTGTGAGTTTTTTTTTTCTAATACTTTTCATAACTGATTAAAGAATAGAGATTGGTCTTTAATTCTTATGATCTTCTTTGGAGCCATTTTTTATATTCTGGGCAAAACGAGTAAATTTCAACTCGTGTGGAAATGTACCTTCAGTAAGTTGAGAGGTTGACAATGTGTGTGGGGAGTGCATAGATGAGATCTGACACAGCCACAAGTGCAAACGCAGGTAGCTCGTCTTCTCCCATGGATGACAATGTCTTCATTGATGCGAGTGTAGTGGTGATACGTGCTGGCAGGGAGGATCGTGAGACAGCGCGTGGTGGATGGCTACATCACGGTCCGCAGGCGGGTGCCTACATCGCGGTCCGCATAGGCCCCGCCCCCTGGAGCGGAGGGCTATGTAAGGCGATGTGCGGGGGCACTCGGGGAGTTGGTAACCGGCGAAGACAGAAGACGGAGGAAGAGATAGGCCCTGGGACCCCTAGTCCCGCTGCCCTTGTAAGGGCCGGGGCTCTGTGAGGCTCAGAGGCGAGGCCTTGGGATTCACGGCCCGACGCCCTTGTAAGGGCCGGGCTGTGTAACTCAGTGGTCGAGACCCGTGGCCTGGCAAGGCGGGTCTGATAGCTCCCCGTGGGGAGAGCGTAGCCGGAGAGCCTGAGTGCAAGGCAGAGTTAGGCACGCGTACCCTACGGGTGAGACTGAGTGGGTGGCCGAGCCGGGCGCGCGTAGGGGTCTGATAGCTCCCCGTGGGGAGAGCGTAGCCGGAGAGCCTGAGTGCAAGGCAGAGTTAGGTACGCGTACCCCACGGGAGAGACGGAGTGCGTGGCCGAGTCAGGCACGCGTAATATAGGCGTTATCTCGGTTGTGCCTGTTACTGTGCAACCAGTGTGAATAAAAGAGTGCTGCCCCGTCAACTCGTCTCCCGCCATTATTGAAGATATTACACGAGCATATTCAGTACATCTAGTTCAAATATGGGACTGAACTAGAAGTCGGGTGAAACCCAGTGCCGTACCCGATACACCGGACATTGACCTTCGCCGCCTGATGAGTATCTCATGGCCGATGGTGTCGAAGGCGGCTGAGAGTTCGAGGTCAACCAACGCTGTGGCGCACCGGTCTACCATGATCTTGTAGAGGTCATCTGTTGTCTTTAATAGAGCCATGTAAGTGCTGTGGAACTTACGGTAAGCCGACTGCAATGGCATGAATCTGCCCATCACAGTGACATGGGGAAGTAATTGCTTCCGACAAAGGCGTTCTATGACATTTTACATCGTACTCAGGTTTGAGAACGTGGACAGTTTGCATTCATGATCCTGAATCATGACAATTCCTTGACTCTCCGGCAGTAGTGAATCGTTCCAACCATCGGTAGGAATCGTGTATATGTGAGTACGTGTATAAACAGCTGTACCCATTGGCTTCTGTTATGGTCATGTACGTTTCTTTTTTATTTCGTGGAATATCACTTGCTGTACTCCACGAGGTGAGTATTTGTATAGATAGGAAACATGTTATGTAGAGAATATAAATCTAATTCAGTACCTCGATATGTCTCCCACAGACGAGCGGGGAGACAGCAGCCAGGCGGTGAGCCGGCACTACCAACAATCGCCCAAGCTCTGCGGTTCTCTTTACATTCCGATATTTGCAGCCACTTACTGAGTGTTTACATGTGGGGGGAAACCAGTACACTCGCAGAAAACGTACGAATGTGAGCATGGGGTCAACGTTCTATCCCGTGCAGATGGAAAGGATTCCACAGTTGTGTTCCACTACCTCCTGGCAAGCCAGGGTATGACTCATCCTCGATGCCCACCGGAATGGAGATTGCACACTTGCAATTTAATTTCCTGAGATTATTTATATCATGGGGTAGGCAGTGACAAAGCCCCTGACTCACTTAACACGAACATGCGGTCCAGTGCATTGTACGTGCTGGGATACTCGCTTTCCAAAATGTATGAATGTGTGTTGAACTTGAATCTTGACTTAGAGCTTTCGTGACTGCAGGAATTCCTATTATTTAGGTCTTTCGGTAAAGTCACGTAGATAGAAAAATAAAATACTAAAAATAAAGTGAATACAAAATAATTTAAAAAATATCATGACGTTTCGATCGCAACACAAGTAATCGTCATCATTTTTCTCCTGATGACGATTGCTTGTGTTGCGATCGAAACGTATTTTTAAATCCTTTATATTAAGTTCACTTGCTTGCTTGCTTGCGCGCTTATGACCATGCAAATCTTTCGGTCGTTTTTTAACCCACTTCCCGTGATCCAATCAAGCTGACATTTTGCACACAGACTCGTTGTGCGTGACAATTTATTTTCGTGAAAAATGTTTTCCATAACTTTACACTTTTTAGGAAAAAAAATTATATTTAATTACCAATTGCTTAATGGTGGCAGGCAATCAGCTGACCCATAGGTGGCAGCCATCTCAAGCCAGAGGACGAGAGGACTCTAGCCGCCACGCATATAAAGGATTTATAGTGAAAAACTTTGCTTTTACGGGTTAATTTTTTTCACTTTATTTTCATTTTTTATTATTATTTTATTGTTTCAACTACGTGACTTTTCCAAAAGACCCAAAGAATATGTGTTGAACTTCTTTCGCAGTGTACGTAGCCAACCGTGCTAATCAGTGGTACATTAACACCTCGCCACAAACGCCCTGTTGCTCATGAGCACAGCGACTCAAATGAATCAGGCGCAAGGTTTGCGTGATTAATGCTTACAAAGTGGGGTCTATAATGAACAATATGGCTGAAGCTCGAGTTCTGTTCATTTAAAACCAAACGTGTTTATTACCAACCATACCTGGTGTTTGCACACAGATGCAGATTATGGGCGATGCGTTCTACACCATTTGGAATGTGATGTTGCAATGTGCAGCCACAGCTGCTGCAAAAATATTTGTCTCGGTTTGATCTACTGAACAATATCCACCGACCACACCGCACTCGCAACAATTATATAACTATGAACAAAAATATTAATTAATTAGGACGGTTTATTAAATATATTGTACGTAAGAAAATACAGCAATAGACGTAAAAATACATGGCAGTTTAACACGTAGGCTTTCGCAACCAATATCCATAATACAGGTTTTTTGTGTTGGATCGCGTAAATATATAATTGTGTCGTTAAACCTGCCACCACCTAACAGCCAGTTAGTAAGGTTTGTCACGTAAACAAACATGCCAATTCGTCACTAGTACAGCACACCGGTGTGTTGGAGAGCCAAGCCACAACATTTACAATTGGAGTACGACGTTTCAGTAATTATAACTAGCTTCATCAGGCAACAGCCAGATTTGAGAGAAGTCCACCTGTTTCGTTCCTAATATAGAGGCGTAGATGTGATGACAACACTTGTGCGCTCTTCTAGCGCAAAGTGGGGGGGGGAGGATTAATGAATCAACGTACATTATACATGCACATTATGCAAGCCCATTGATCTTGTACTTATGGAGTGGGTTAAACTCAGGCGCAGACTGGAACTTGGGAGGCAACACTATCTATTAGATAACATAACAATTAACACTTTACATAACGACTTAAGGTGGTAGCCACCTTTCCTAACTTAACTAATACACGAGGATATTACATTACTGGACCAGGACAGCCCGACACGCTGCCTGGTCCACTAGCAGAGACCGGAGAGCTTCATCCCAGAGATGACCCAGCAGCATAGCAGAACAGCGCTGACCAGCCCAGCTCTCCGTCCAAACACCGCTCATAACCACTCCGGCGTGGCCAGCCCCGCCCCATGCCACGCCCCCCTTACCGATCCTTCGGGAAGGCCCGAACCCCAACCCCGTGACTCCCTTTGGGCCCCTGGCCCCCCTTTATACGGTCACGTGTCCTGTTGGGTTCACGCAGAGTGTCACGGCTTGACACGACCCCCGTGACACCTGCCTACGGCCCCCATACTGGGCCAATACAGTAGTGTCGTTCTACAACACTACACTTAGTGTCCATTGTACTAAAATAGCTGTACAGTACCAACGGTTATTTGATGATTCACTTCCATGCAGCACGAAGTCAGTAGCTATCCAAACGATTACAATAATCAATTTCGATTTAAAGCTTTTGTGACTGCAGGGTTCTTTCGGTAAAGTCACATAGAAGGGAAATCATAAAATAATAAAAACATTTACGTAATAAAATAAAATTATCACGACGTTTCGGCCACAACACAAGCAGCCGTCCTCAGGTGAAGAACAGAGCTGTCGGAAAAACAGCTTCCTAATGAACACTGCTAAGCTTGGCAGCGTATTTTAAGCTAGGTGGGAGGAGCAGAGTGCCTTGACAAAGGAGTTTACATATCAACAGGAATTTAGCATATTGACGCTAAAGAACTGCAACTACCCTACGACCATATTTCAGATTTCTTTGGTGTTCTTTTAGTCTCGTGCTGATCATTCGTCCTGGTTGCCCAACATAGCATTCGGTAATAGAACAGCAAAGACATATTCAATAGTCCCTTTTGTGGGTTTCCATATGCCTTCTGAATTTGCCTGGCTGATCAAAAGTTTCGTCCGCAGATGCCACACCATTGGTCAGGGGTCTCCTTGTGCGTTCTTATGTGGGACTCTAGGCATGATGGCAGTTGAAATGCTTTCCCACAGACTTGGCAAGAGATTTGTTTTCTCACTCTAGTGACTATCGGAGTGAGGTAGGGTCGAGACGGTTGCTGGTGAAGTGCCTTCGTTGGTAAAGGAAATTCTTCCAGCACCATGACTCACAGCCGAGTTGCTGGCTGATCAAATCTTCGTCCGCATATGCCGCACCATTGGTCATGGGTCTCCTTGTGCGTTTTCACGTGGGATTCTAGGCACCATTACAGTTGGAATTTTTTCCCACAAACGTCACAAGAGATTAGTTTTTTCCCTCTAGTAACTCTATCGGATTGAGGTGGGGTTAAGATGGGTGCTGGTAAAGTGCCATCGATGGTAAAGGAAATTCTTCCAGCACCATGACTCACAGCCGAGTTGCTCTCAGACATCTGAAACAAAAGACAAAGGTCAAGCGCATTACACCTGTGTCATATGTGGACTCACAAATGCATACATATGTAACGGCGTAAGTAGCGCAGGAGACGTTTGACGGAGGCAACACGTATTTATTAATAAATGGGTACTATACAGTACGTAGCGCACCCTAACACAGGAAGGGGTAACACTTAATGGTGCGTTCTCATGTGGGACTCGAGGCATGATGGCAGTTAAAATGCTTTCCCACAGACTTGGCAAGAGATTTGTTTTCTCACTCTAGTGACTATCGGAGTGAGGTGGAGTCGAGACGGGCGCTGGTGAGGCGTGGCATTTCCCAGCATGCGCCTTCGTTCCATGCGCGGTTGCTGTGATAGCAATAACTTCGTTGCACGCAGGTGTGCGCCCTTTGCAAAAAGTGCCATTGTCTGCAACTCTGCCTCCTCACCACCAGGATTCGACAAGCTGCTGCTGTTGCCATCCATGGCAAAGGCAATTCTCCCAGCACCATGACTCGCAGCCGAGTCGCTCTCACACATCTTCAACACCGCATTGGCAAAATTGTCGTCATTCACTATGCCACGTGCGCCCCTTGACACGGAGTTCTTTACGTGGGTCTCCATATGCCTTCTCAGTTTGTCGGGATGATCAAAGCTTTGATCGCAGATGTTGCAGCTTTGTCCACCAGTCTTGTGCATTCTCATGTGGGACTCTAGGCACCATGCCAGTTGGAATATTTTCCTGCAGACGTCGCAAGAGATTCGTTTTCTCACTCTAGTGACTCTATCGGAGTGAGGTAGGGTTAAGATGGGTGCTGGTAAAGTGCCATCGATGGTAAAGGAAATTCTTCCAGCACCATGACTCACAGCCGAGTTGCTGGCTGATCAAATCTTCGTCCGCATATGCCGCACCATTGGTCATGGGTCTCCTTGTGCGTTTTCACGTGGGATTCTAGGCACCATTACAGTTGGAATTTTTTCCCACAAACGTCACAAGAGATTCGTTTTTTCCCTCTAGTAACTCTATCGGATTGAGGTGGGGTTAAGATGGGTGCTGGTAAAGTGCCATCGATGGTAAAGGAAATTCTTCCAGCACCATGACTCACAGCCGAGTTGCTCTCAGTGAAGTACCGGTAAGTACGCTGGACACCCAGGTTGAGGCACACGTATCTTTATTACAAGTTGTCGGTACAGGACAGCACTAGAGGGGGTAGCGGCCCCCTCACCCGGATAACTGGGGATACACCCTAGCTAATCCTGACCTAACCCCAAGTCCTCCACTAACGGGCTAGGGGAGGCTAACTGGCCCGACACTGGTGAGTCGGGCTACGGTCTCCGGAGTCCCAGGGTACTGACCCTGGTTCACGGAACCACGCCTCTGGCTCGATCCTCCGCAGCCCTTACAAGGGCGGCGTCGAGGGGAGTCCAGGGCTTCTAACTAGCAGATCTTCCTTCTTCCTCCTTCGTTCCCAGACTCAGCCACGAGCTCTCTCTGTCCTCCCCCTTTATACCCCCCGTCAGGATCACAACCCCCCAGGCTGCCTGATGCGGACGTCACTGCGGGCACCCCCCCCCGTGTACTCCCGGAGCTCCGCCCACTGTGTTTATTCCCCGTTGGATCCCATGCACCTACAGCCCTCCCGTAACAACCCTACATCACTCCCCCCATTATAGCTCGCAGCCGTCCCGGCTGCAACAATTCCAATAAAGGAACATTTACCCCTCAACCCCGTGTGTGCCTCATTTTTTCAATAAATGCAAATTGAACAACAACAACAAGAACAACAAGAAGAACAAGCACACCCCCGAAGGGAATGTCCGACGCACCCCCCCCCCCGTATAAATACGAAATCCGTAAAAGCGCGTATATACAACTAGCCAGGAACTCCCCCAGCACACACAGCACACCCACGACACACAACGCACCCACAACACACACACCCCGCCCACACACACAACACAACACACACAATGTGGCAGGAGCGCACCACCGACGCAGCATACAGTAACCATGACCCGTGAAATAAAATAAAAAATAAAAATTCTTCTTTTTGTATATTATAAGAGTCTGCGCATCTTAGCGCGCGTCCTTGCCGCAGGCCCGTCACACGGGGCAACCCCGGACGGCGGACCATCCGGTGGCGGCTGTCCCTTTCGAGATGAGGTCGCGATTGAAGTGGCGCGACCGTCGGCATCACCCGTGTGGGTTGTAGGGCATGAGCCCATCATTCCCGGTGCACCTGTGGGTGGGACAGCCGGCAACACATCAGGTGAGAGCAGCGACGGACCCTCCGAGTCGGTCGACCCCCCACATGCTTGGCCCCGCGCGTGTGGAGTGGGCCCTCGCACCGCAACAAACGGTTTTAGCCTAGAGGGGTGTACAAACCACCGGCGCCTGCCCCATTTGATTCGAACGCACTGAGGCCTCAAAACCTCGACAACCTCGACGGGGCCCCGCCACGGGCGCACGAGTTTAGAGGAGGTCGCGAGTGGTACCTGGGGACAGTGCAGCCATGCCCTGTCCCCCGGCTTCCACTGCAGCACGTGCGCGCGAGCCAGCCTGAGGCGCTCGTTCGCCTTTTGACGCCTGTCAGAATTTAGCCTCGCAGCATCCCGCGCCTCAGTCAGTTTGTCAAGGTTAAATTTAACGTGTTCATCCAATTTAATTTTACCCAGCGGCGCGGGGATCTGCAGCTGTGCCGGAACAGGTGGGTCGGGTTCGCGGCCATACATAAGAAAGAATGGTGAAAATCCCGTCGCAACATGGGGAGCCAATCTGTATGCCGCTAGAACCCCTTGAATTTGTAAGTCCCAATCAGTCTGTGAGTCCGAGACTTGCTGCGACAACATAGACGAGATGGTGCGATGCAGACGCTCGACCATCCCGTCCGTTTGCGGGTGATAAGGAGAGGTTCGAATTTTTTTCGTTCCTAGGAGATCACAGACTTGTTTTAGGAGTTTCCCGGAAAAATTTCTACCCTGGTCGGTCAGCAACCGCTCCGGAGCACCTTTGTCCATGACATAACCCTGGACAAAGGCGTCGACGATGGCTGCTGCCGACTGATTTGGCAGGGGCCAGGCCATAGGCCAGCGCGTAAAATATTCGACCCCAGTAAGCAAATATCTGTTACCCCTGGGGGTGGCGGGGAATGGCCCCAGAATGTCGAGTGCGACCAGTTCATTTACTCGGGAGACCTGGATGGACTGCAAGGGCGGGTTCGACTCCCGTGCCGGTGGTTTGCGCTGCGCACACCGAGGGCATGCTGCCAACAGATCCGTGACATCCCTTGTCATGCCTGGCCAAAAAAAATTCAGCTGGAGCAAGGCGAGAGTTTTCTGGGTCCCCAGGTGGAGGAGGCGCTCATGCGCAGCCCACACCACCTTACCCCGTAATCCCGAAGGGACCACCAGCCGGTGACGGTGGGATTTGCTGTCCCAATGCATGAGCAACCCTGCGTGCATGCCCCAAGCGTCGGCCTCACCCGTCCCCCGCCCCCTCTCCCCGGCGCGACGACGCAACGCGAGGAGGGAGGTATCCATTTGGAGGCGCCCCCATTCATTAACGGGCAACCCAAGCAGGGAATCTTTCCCCTGTTCCGCGATATCATTGGTGACCAATGTTTCGTCATTGGCGGCGGCCGCCAGGACCGGAACCATCATGTCCCCTGCCGGCTTGCAACGCCCAGACCCCAGGAGGCATGCGCATTCGGAGGCGGTTGGCATCCGTGACAGAGCGTCAGCGTTGGTGTGGCGAACGCCCTTACGGTAGGTGGTTTCGAAATCGAAATCCTGGAGGACCTCCAACCATCGGGACAATTGTCCCGATGGCTGTTGAACCTTCAGGGCGTACTGCAGTGCCGCATGATCTGTGCGGACGGTGAAATGCTGACCGTACAGATATGGGCGATACTGTTGGATGAAATAGACAATTGCCAACAGTTCCCTACGGGTGACACAATATCTTTGCTCCGCTGGAGACAACACCCGACTGCCGTACGCAACCACCCGTTCCACGCCGTCAACCACCTGGGAAAGCACACCTCCAATACCCGTGTTGCTCGCGTCGGTGTCGAGCAAAAACGGCCTAGAAAAATCTGGGTAAATCAGGGGAGGAGCCTTTACCAGGGCGTCCCGAAGGGAGCAGAAAGCAGCTTCCTCCTCCTGACCCCAGTGGAACCGAACCCCTTTAGATGTTAACGCGTGTAGGGGTTTGGCAATCGTTGCAAAATTAGCGACGAAGCGTCGGTAATATGATGCGAAGCCAATAAAACTCCTGACCTCTCCCACCGAGGTGGGAGTCGGCCAGGAGCTGACACACTGCGTTTTGGCGGGATCGGTAGCAATACCCGAGCGCCCTACGATGTGCCCCAAATAACGCACCGACTCGCGTAACAAATGGCATTTCTGGGGCTTAAATTTCAAATTAGCAGCCCGCATTTTTAGGAAAACCGCCTGCAACCTCTGGAGATGTTCATCAAAAGTTTTACCAAAGACAATAACGTCATCCAAATAAATCAGGCACGATTCCCATTGCAATCCAGCCAAAACCAATTCCATCAATCGCTGGAAAGTTGCCGGCGCTGAGTGTAAGCCCATCGGCAACCGGTTGAATTGGAACAGGCCGTGCGGTGTACGGAAAGCAGTTTTAGGCTTAGAATCATCGTCCAGAGGAAGCTGCCAGAATCCCGAAAGTAAATCTAGTGTGGAGAAGAATCGCGCTCCCGCCAAGGCGTCCAGCGATTCGTCCATCCGTGGGAGCGGGTATGCGTCGGCAACCGAAATTTTATTAAGGCGCCGAAAATCCACGCAAAACCGCAACGAGCCATCCTGCTTTTTAACCAGGACGATCGGCGCTCCCCAAGGGCTGGTGGAGGGAGAAATGATGTCGGCGGCTAACATGTCATCAACAGCCGATTTGACATGGTCCTTTTCGGCGGGACTTAACCGAAACGGATTTTGGCGAATTGGCGCGCTGTCACCCGTGTCAATATGGTGACGCAGCAGGTGAGTGCAACCCAAATCATATTTATCCCGACTGAAAACGTCGGAAAATTCCCTCAGTAGCGTTCTAAGCTGTTGGCGCTCTGAATTTGTCAGGTCCGTCGATCCCGCACAAAGCGCGTCGAGCCACCCTTCATCGCTGTCCGAATGTGGGAGCATTCGGGAAGCAGTGCCAACATGGTTCGCGACAGGTTCCTCGCAGGGTACCGGCGTCGCGTGAGCGAGCACCGTCCCTTGAGGAACCACCACTGTCTGCGACCCCACATTGAGGACCGCGGTGAAAGGGTCCTCGTCCCCTCTTACGACGGTCTGGGCTGGAATCAAATGAGGTGCATTAACCCCGGCCCTAGACGGTCCCAGCAAAACACCCTGATCCCCTACGCCCTTAGCGAAGGGCTTACGAAGTTTCAGAGGCACTAGCATTTGAGCTCCCGGCGGCACACTAACTGTTCTGACGATGAACGCCGGTACCGTCGCGAACGCCGTCCGAGCTGCCGCAGGGGAAGGCAGGAAGGCCATGCGTCGCCCTGACGGAAGCTCAATGCATCCTTGGTCGATCAAAATACGAATTGGCATTTTGCCTAAGAAATCCGTCCCCAGCAGGCACGGAACCGCCAGCGAGGAGGAAACGAAAATCGGCCCCGACAATTTGATGTCCCCGATACAAATTTGCGCGCGAATCTGTCCCATGATGCCCAGAGAGCCCCCGTTAGCGGCATAGAATGGGACGTTAACCGGCAGTAAGGGCCGGCTTTGTACAGGCAGAATATTGTAAATTAAGTCCGAAATGATTGTCGCCGATGCCCCCGTATCGACCAGGATGCGTACCTCTACCCCGTCAATGTGTCCGACCACGGCCGACGACCCTGACGACGCGGCTACCACGCGATGGGCCAACACGGACCACTGTTTGGGCTCGATTCGAGTCCCCGCAGTGATCCGCGTTGGGCCGTCGCAACGCAACATCGGCCCCCCGTTCGTTGTGGTGCGAGAGTGTGCAACGGGTGGGTGCTTTGGCCAAACATGTGTGGTGCCGCGACTCGCCAGATCATGTTGCTGGAGCTTGGGAGGAGGAGGCCCGGCGTCCCGTCGAGGCGTCGTCCCGCGCTGTCGAGGCGAGCGGCACCCCAAGGCGACGTGGCCCCGAACGCCGCAGTTGAAACACCGCGGACCCCCCGGTGGAGACGATGGACGGTCGAACCGGCTTGAGCCGTCCCGGCCCGCCCGTGCTCCTTGCGCCTGTTGCCGTCGGTGGTCGACGGCGTAGAGCTCCTCCGTCTGAAGGGTGGCTGCAGCCACCGCACGCCCGGCCGATGCCCTGCTGGCTTTCCGCCGCAGGGACAGAAGGTTGGCGTGAAGGAGGCGCGCCGCCTGAAGAGAGGTCATCTCGGCGTCCTCCTGTGCGACGACAGTGATGTCCAGGTCGTCTGCCAGGAGGAGGATTTTCTCCGTGACCATCGCGTCCATGCCGTCGTCGTCCATACGGGGAAAAGCCGTTTTGGCCAGCGCCAGGAGGCTCGTCCTGTATGCCAGGGGCGACTCTTTTTCACCCCGCTTGCGGTCGTAGAACTGCTGTCTGCATTCAGCAGATGGTCCATAGACCCCAGCCAGCAGTTGTAGCGCCCTCGGCAGAGTAGAACGCTTCTCTCTTGGCGCCGATGTGAGGGCGGCGAGCGCGTCGGCGTCGAGGAGCGCCGGCAGCGCGCAGAGGGCTTCGTCGTCCGACCACCTAGCCATTTCTTGGTGGGCGATGAAGCGACGCTGGAAGCCGCCCCAGTCGCCCTCCGCGCCAACAAATTCCTTCAGCGGAGGTAGCCGTTGTTGCAGCGCAGCGTTCGCCTTGGAAGTCTGCAGGCTGCTATCCCCAGGACTCGGCTGTGCGTCGGCGCGAATGGCAGATGGAATCGCCTGTCGCAGCCGTGATGACGTTCCCGCCGCTGGCGATGATGCGGCTGTCCCAACGAGAGCGGTGTCGGACCCAAGGTTTAGCCCAGCCACGCCCTCTGCAGCTGCCGTGGCGATGGCGGGAAATTCAAAGTTGGAGTCTTCCGAAATGGCGGGAAGGCGCTCCGGTCGTCGACTCCCCTCGCCCCGTGGTGGACCACCAGCCCCCAGGCGCGTGATGTTTTCCAGCGTGGCGGCAGCGGCATACAGCAGCTCCGCCAGCCTCTCGTGAGCCAGCCGTAGCGCGTCTGGCTGCGGCCCCTCTTCATGCCGATGCCCCGGCAGGAACGCGTCAGGCCCCGGCTGTACCATGTCTTGGTGAGCCGTCTCGGGCTCAACGATTTCAGCAGTGTCCTCGTCCGGCACTCTGGCTCGAGCTGTCTGACGTGTTTCCATGTTCGTAATACTTCTGACACCAGATGAAGTACCGGTAAGTACGCTGGACACCCAGGTTGAGGCACACGTATCTTTTTACAAGTTGTCGGTACAGGACAGCACTAGAGGGGGTAGCGGCCCCCTCACCCGGATAACTGGGGATACACCCTAGCTAATCCTGACCTAACCCCAAGTCCTCCACTAACGGGCTAGGGGAGGCTAACTGGCCCGACACTGGTGAGTCGGGCTACGGTCTCCGGAGTCCCAGGGTACTGACCCTGGTTCACGGAACCACGCCTCTGGCTCGATCCTCCGCAGCCCTTACAAGGGCGGCGTCGAGGGGAGTCCAGGGCTTCTAACTAGCAGATCTTCCTTCTTCCTCCTTCGTTCCCAGACTCAGCCACGAGCTCTCTCTGTCCTCCCCCTTTATACCCCCCGTCAGGATCACAACCCCCCAGGCTGCCTGATGCGGACGTCGCTGCGGGCACCCCCCCCGTGTACTCCCGGAGCTCCGCCCACTGTGTTTATTCCCCGTTGGATCCCATGCACCTACAGCCCTCCCGTAACAACCCTACAGATGGTAAAGGAAATTCTTCCAGCACCATGACTCACAGCCGAGTTGCTCTCAGACATCTGAAACAAAAGACAAAGGTCAAGCGCATTACACCTGTGTCATATGTGGACTCACAAATGCATACATATGTAACGGCGTAAGTAGCGCAGGAGACGTTTGACGGAGGCAACACGTATTTATTAATAAATGGGTACTATACAGTACGTAGCGCACCCTAACACAGGAAGGGGTAACACTTAATGGTGCGTTCTCATGTGGGACTCGAGGCATGATGGCAGTTAAAATGCTTTCCCACAGACTTGGCAAGAGATTTGTTTTCTCTAGTGACTATCGGAGTGAGGTGGAGTCGAGACGGGCGCTGGTGAGGCGTGGCATTTCCCAGCATGCGCCTTCGTTCCATGCGCGGTTGCTGTGATAGCAATAACTTCGTTGCACGCAGGTGTGCGCCCTTTGCAAAAAGTGCCATTGTCTGCAACTCTGCCTCCTCACCACCAGGATTCGACAAGCTGCTGCTGTTGCCATCCATGGCAAAGACAATTCTCCCAGCACCATGACTCGCAGCCGAGTCGCTCTCACACATCTTCAACACCGCATTGGCAAAATTGTCGTCATTCACTATGCCACGTGCGCCCCTTGACACGGAGTTCTTTACGTGGGTCTCCATATGCCTTCTCAGTTTGTCGGGATGATCAAAGCTTTGATCGCAGATGTTGCAGCTTTGTCCACCAGTCTTGTGCATTCTCATGTGGGACTCTAGGCACCATGCCAGTTGGAATATTTTCCTGCAGACGTCGCAAGAGATTCGTTTTCTCACTCTAGTGACTCTATCGGAGTGAGGTAGGGTCGAGACGGTTGCTGGTGAAGTGCCATCGATGGTAAAGGAAATTCTTCCAGCACCATGACTCACAGCCGAGTTGCTGGCTGATCAAATCTTCGTCCGCATATGCCGCACCATTGGTCATGGGTCTCCTTGTGCGTTTTCACGTGGGATTCTAGGCACCATGCCAGTTGGAATTTTTTCCCACAAACATCACAAGAGATTAGTTTTTTCCCTCTAGTAACTCTATCGGATTGAGGTGGGGTTAAGATGGGTGCTGGTGAAGCGCCATCGATGGTAAAGGAAATTCTTCCAGCACCATGACTCACAGCCGAGTTGCTCTCGGATATCTGAAACAAAAGACAAAGGTCAAGCGCATTACACCTGTGTCATATGTGGACTCACAAATGCATACATATGTAACGGCGTAAGTAGCGCAGGAGACGTTTGACGGAGGCAACACGTATTTATTAATAAATGGGTACTATACAGTACGTAGCGCACCCTAACACAGGAAGGGGTAACGGCCCCTTCACCTGGTCTATCCGAGGCAGTGTCCCTTGGCTAACGTTTCCCCGTTAGCTCCTACACTCCTCTAACCCAGACCATCCTAGTAGAGGCTAACTGACCTGGCCCAGCTTCGGCTCAGGTCCGACCCTCAGCCACACGAGCCTGGCCCTCACAAGGACACAGACCTCGCTGCTCTGAGGTCGCCCCTGGCTTGCCCTGCTCGGCTCTTATAAGAGCAGCGAGTCAGGGTAGTCCCAGGGCTAGCTAGCTGGTCTTCAGTCTTCACTGGTTCTTCTGCTCCAACGACTGCCTCGAGCTCTCTCGCGCACCGCCTTATATACCCAACTGCCCCCCCCCGAGGGGCGGGGCTGTATGCGGACGTTGATGTAGACACCCCAACGTAACGGCTTGCTACACCCCTCTACGTAATAGCTCTACACCAGGCATGTCCAATGTCCGGCCCGCGGGCCAATCACGGCCCGCGGTCAGAGTTCATACGGCCCGCAGCTTCGGTCTTATAATGTGTGATTTATCGCTCGCTAGCTCTGTCAGAATAAATAAATCATTAAACTTTAAAGATGTTATTCCTCTTTCTGCAACACGGTGGCAGCACCATTCTAATGCTCTCTGGCTGAATGCGCTGAATGTTAATCTTCAAGGGAAAGATGCAGTGGTGAGCCAGCTATATGCTCACACCAAGGCCTTTGGAACCAAACTGCAACTTTTCCAAAGACACTTGTCCCAAACAGCCCTGCACCGCGCACTTCCCAGCTTTAAAAGAGGTCATTGACAGTTTATCACAGGACAACATCGGTGCGCAAATACAACAGCTATCGCATCTCTTTCTGTGGAATTTAACAAACGCTTTCGGGACTTTGCAGTTATTGAAAAAGACATGTTGCGCTTTTCTCTTCTCCCATCTCCGTGGACCCTGATGATGCTTCTCCACAGCTGCATCTGGAGCTCATTGAGCTGCAGTTTGACGATGAGTGCTGCGGGAAACACCAGCAGTGTTCTCTTGTTGACTGGACAAAAGCAGGTTTCCAAAAATGCGGTCATTCGCTAATAAAATGCTGATGTTATTCGGTTCTACATATTTGTGTGAGCAAACATTCTAAGTCATGAACTTAAATAAGAACCGATTTAGATCAAGGATGAGTTACTCCAAATTGCGTGGCATTTTATGCATCTCAACCATTGCCCTCAAGCCTGATCTGGTCTCTTTACTGAAATGTAGATCTCAGTATCACCCTTCTCATTAGTGTCAGCAAGTTATCTGTTCCTTGATCAATCTGAAATTGAGTGTTTTGAACGGTAACATCTGTCACTATTAACAGTGAAAAGCCTAAAGCACACTAATGCACTTGGACTTATGGCACTTGTTTTTATTAAACTCTTGAATAAGATTTGGTTATAACTGTTGATGTTATGTACCTGTAGATGTGACACAAACTCTTGCTTTCTGAAAGATCTTGTTAAAGACAAAATTCACTTGTTTTAAAGTTTAATGATAACAGACCACTTTGCATTACTTATAACTCCTGTTTAAAATGTTCATGAGGCAAATTCATTTAACTCATGGAAATTCTATACAGTTTGTTAAATGTTATCTGACTGAATGAAAGGCAGAATTGTGTATTTAGAGTTGTTCACGTCAGGTAAAGGTAATTGTGACAATGATAATTGTTTTATAACGGTGTGTTTTCACGTAACTTTTGTGGTAAAAATGTCGGAAGGAACTATTGGCCCCCGGGCATCTTCACTTTATCAAATTTGGCCATCTTTGCAAAAAGTTTGGACACCCCTGCTCTACACATAAGGTGACACGATTCATTATAACAGATTCATTATAACAGAACTCCTCAATAGTGCAGATCCTATCTATTTTACTCCTTATCCACCCAAATAAGTTCCCTTTGGTTCTTTCGGTAAAGTCACGTAGGTAGAAAAATAAAATGAAAAATAATATATCACGACATTTCGATCGCAACACAAGCAGTCGTCCTCAGGCGGAAAAATAATCCAGCAGTAGAACTGCTGAACCAGCGAGAGAGCTGTTACAACAAGAGGTTAAATATGTGGCGAAGGGCAAGCAGGTGGGGTCTGAGCTGGAAAGGAATTCCATCCCCGGATGCAAGCATGTCAGTTGTGTTAATGGGGGAGATTATGGAGAGAGATTAGTATGAAATAAGTTTCCGTCGCCGCATAAGAGTATCGTGCTTGCATATGCACACAGCAGTGTTAATGGGAGATTAGCACTATGTTGATGGGAGAGATTAGGCAGAGAGATTAGGGAGATTAGCAAGTTAATGTCATGTCTATGTGTAACAAGCTGCGGCGCTGACAACTGCGCTGTGAGAGGCAAGCGCATCAACGCAAGAGAACCACCGCAACGGTGGTCGTGCTAGTGAGACACACAGCCCATCACACAGCCAGAACCATCGATACATCGAGGCTCAGGGAGCAGAGGTGGCCATGTTAGTGAGACCCCAGCCTGTTAATGCCGAGGCACCCAACAGGGTAATGCAATTCAGAGAGTCGGAGATAACAGCCAAACGGCAGGAAGGATGGAAGCACCACAGAAAGTTACGACTTTGCTTAGTTAATAACGTCGTTACAATTATTGCTCAGCTTATACCCATCTTCTCGGTTGAAATTGTCTCCGTGTTTATATATATGGATGGCTTCATGGACAAATCTTTGATGGTAGCCCGAACGTTTGTAGAGTACCTTGGTCTCGGAAGAAACAATATCGTGCGAGCCCACTGCGTTATAACAATGATCATCCACGGCAGAGGTATTGGTTCTGCCGTGTTTCACATCTGCCTTGTGTTCGCGAACACGGTCCGAGTTTCCCAAATGTAACTGCTACCGCAGACACAACTTAGTTTGTAGACACAAGGGTATTACATGTCAGGAATGACATCCTTCACAGTTGGGATCAAATTACGCATTTTGTGTACTATATTGAATTGGACCTGGATCTTGTGTTTGTTTAAGATTTTGGAAATATTTTTGGTGACACCTGCTATGTATGGCAAAGTGATGGTTTTGATTGGGCCCTCTGATGGTTGCCTCCCCATGGCTGGAGATACAGCTTTGCAGATTGTGCGGTCTGAGTATTCATTCATCTTGAGGGCTTGGTGTATGTGTAGTGCCGTAGATGGGCCACACTTACCGGCAGTGGTGGACAGGGCCCATCTGCAGGTACCTCGGACCCCCAGGGGAGAGGCCACTGTGCCAGCCCAAGAGGGGGGGGGGGCTGCTGGGGGCTCTAGGATCCTAGGCAGCTAAGCCCTCGTCGCCAGGCCTTAGAATCCCTGACAACCCAGACAGCTAAGCCCCTTGGCGCCACCAACGGGGGGCTGTGGGGGATCTGTGATCCCACACAACCCCACCCCTCGATGGGCAAGAGGGATAAAAGGGCCGCTCCCTAGCCGATCGGGACCAGTCGCAGCTCAATACCCAATACCAGCCAGCTTAGGACCCTGGACCCCCTCGTCCCGCTTGTAAGAGCCGGGACGCTGTGCGGGTCAGTGGTGGGACTCTGGGACTCCCGGCTCTACGTCCTTGGAAGGGCGAGTTCCGAGGAAGCCAGAGTCTAGACCCGCACCTTGGCTGAGTCGGGTCAGGTAGCCTCCCCTAGGGTAATTGTAGCCTGGAGGACCCGAGAGCGTAGCCAGTCAGGCACGCTCGGAGTAGGCTGTGTCCCTAGGCTGTAACAGAGTATCAGGACTGTTGGAGTGTTGTATCGTAATAAAGAAGTTACCTCTACAAGTGTCTCCGGAACCCATTACATATGTGCTCAAGTTCACTGGCTAAGTGGCGCTGGTCGGAGATGCAGCAGATTATTTTTTTCTGCCTGAGGACGACCGCTTGTGTTGCGATTGAAGCGTCGTGATATATTATTTACTTATTTATTTTACTTACGTGGCTTTACCGAAAGAACCAAAGAGTATGGATTTCTGCAGTCACGAAAGCTTAACATCAACACCCAAGTAAGATTTTGTATATGAACAGCAATGACTTAACTATCTCCATTTTCCCAATGCTACCCACCAGAGATCCTTTCTGTATATACACAACAGCAAGCTAATTATGGCACCATACTTTCAGTCCCTATTCGTGACACACTTGACTCCCAATCCTCATGTAAGATTGCAATATAATTTCTGCATGAGGGCCCATCAAAAAGTGTTGAGACTGGACACTTTTTTCCTAAAAACTATGTAAAATTGTCTTAATTCAAAGTCCAGTATAGTACTATTCGTAGCACTCATAAGTGAACTTCATTATTGCTCATGCTAATTATTACAATGTTAACTATTTACCCAGGAAGGCCTCATTGAGTCTAAAGACTGATTTTTGTCAGAAGTTTCCCATTGCATTGAGATATTTGGCAATTACATTAATGAGCGTTTGGCTCTGTGTGAGTAGAACCCAGAGAGACCCCCCCCCCCCACCTTGCACATGGGGAAATAGCACAACTCTGCACAGATTCTACCCACACTCGATAAATAATTCAAACCGAGTTGTTTTCTTTTTACCGTTGTACTGTATAGAATGATTAAGTATAAATGCATCTTTATATTAAACTATTCTGAAAGATGTGTCATTTATTTGCAAATGAGAATGTAATGTCGCAGATGCGACCACAGGCCAACTTTAATCTGCATGTAGTTTCTGGGTCTCTTCACTTCACCAACCCGCATTGACCAGCGTGGTGAAGTATGATTAAACAATTCCTACGACTGACATTGTGTGGGGGAGGCCTCTATCAAACGCTGCATCGACAAGGGGCTGATATGTCACGACATTGTATGGTAAGTCCGTTCTCTAGCCAATACGAGAATTCTATGTAGAAAGACGATGCGGCACACGTGTACACGATGTTTGTGTGCGTACGTTCAGTGTGTGTATCACATGCACAATTACATCAGGTCGCGATTATGCTCAAACATCACGAACAACTCTCGACGTCTCCAGAGCCTGAACATTTCAAGTAGACACTGACCCTTGCCACGATTTGTATTTTACCAGGTAAGGGCCACGGAGCCATGTAGCTCTATTTCAGAAGAAACCTGGCCAGAAGTGAAAACTAAACGAAGTGGCTTATGTGGACGATTATAGCAACCAAGTACTCTAAACTCACGTTTCTAAATGTGTCGAGGGGAAAGCCGAAGGACCAGGAGAAGAGTCTATGCGACCACGGGGGAAATAAAAAATATACAAATACAGAGCAGTTGTCAGGGTCGGGATGGAACTTCCACGCTGCTGTAGGCCTGGCGAGGTAGTTAACATCTCGCCACCGTGGCGCCCCTTATTAAAAACTTAGCCATGTCTAGCAAGGTTATTGACTCGCATCACTCGACTCACGGCACGACAAGTGATGTATTAAACAAAACAATAAAGTAGAGAGGCGCTACTGACATTTAACAATGTTCTTAATTTAAAGCTTTCGTGACTGCAGGGATGCATGTTCTTTGTTATTTCGGTAAAGTCGACTGGAACACAAGCAATCATCATCAGGTGTGAAATCCACAGAAAGAAAATTTGAAAAAAGTGTTGGTCTTTCCTAACATTAGCACCAAGGACAGCGATTTGGCAGTTTGCCAGATGGACGAGTCCATCTATGTTCGGAAAAGAGAAGGGGGGAGTATAAAATGGAATGCGGTCTGAAAGTCACCGTAATCGTGAACACAATCAATTAAGACCCGAAATGGTTGATTAAATCCTTCCAATGATTGCTAAGCCAGAAACCATCTTCTCGGTTGAAATTGTCTCTGTGTTTGTATATGTGGATTGCCTCATGAACGAACCTCTCATGGTAGCCAGATGGCTTGCAAAGAACCTCCAAGACAGAGGTTATTTGCAAGCCATCTGACTATCATGGCCTCCTTTAGGGTTATGGTGGTTCTTTCGGTAAAGTAACGTCGATAGAAAATAAAAATGATCAAATAAAATAAAAATACAAAATAAAAATATGAAATTTAAAATAATTAAAGCAAAAAACCCACATTCATATTCTTGGTTCTTTCAGGAAAGTCACGTAGTTAGAAAATGAAAATAAAAGTAATGAAATACAACTTTTAATTTAAAATAATGAATTTAAAATAATAAAAACTTGTATTATTTTCAATTCATGATTTGTATTTTTAATTTTATTTTATTATTTTAATTTTCTATCGACGTAAAGAATATGGCGTGGAGATGCTGCCATCTGCTGGCCACCAACGTGGCGTGCAGATGCTGCCAGGTGGGATTTGAGAGGTAAACGCGGTTGGTAAGGTGTGATTGGGTTGGTGAGTGAGGTTGGTGAGATGCGTGGTGAGTGTCGGTGAGCACGTGGAGGATTCTCCTCCACGGTCGCCTTTGTCTCCCTCAGTAGCGATGTTCACTCCACACCGCACCAGGTACTCATCTGAGGCTGTTTGTAATTTGGGCGTTCGTAAGTCGAGGACTGTCTGTGAATAAAGATTCCGATTGTGGATGTGGGGCTTTAACCGTGGGGTGATCTTGGCCCGATCCGCGGGGGCGTGGCTTGACCGACAGTGGGCGGGGCATAGCCGCGATGGGCGTGGCTTATCCAGGAAGTGGGAGGAGTCTCGCGCCTACGTAGGGGCGTGCAATAACCAAAGGGGCGTGGCGTCTCACCCTGCGCTGACCATTCGCAGAGGAGAACGCGAACCCTGGACTCCAACCCCGAGAAGCGCGCTCCTTTTAAAGTTAACAACAACATTGTTAAATGTAAGTAGCGCCTCTCTACTTTATTATTGTTTTATTTGCTTAATACATTACTTGTGGTGCCGTGAGTCGAGTGATATGCGTCAATAACCTTGCTAGACACGGCTAAGCTTTTAATCAGGGGCGCCGCGGTGGCGAGATGTTAACTACCTCGCCAGGCCTACAGCAGCGTGGAGGTTCCATCACGACCCTGACGCCTGCTCTGTATTTGTATATTTTTATTTCCCCCGTGCTCGCATAGATTATTCTCCTGGTACTTCGGCTTTCCCCTCCACATTTAGAAACGTGACTTTAGAAGAGTACTTGGCTGCTATAAATGTCCACATGATAAGCCACTTAGTTGAGCTGTCATTTGTGGCCAGGTCGCTCCTGATAAGAGCTATAAAGCTATGTGGGCCTGACCTGGTAAAATAGAAATAGTTTATAGTTTAGTTATAGTTCATAAGAACTCGTGGCAAAGGTCAGTGTTTACTTCAAATATTGTTCAGCCTCCACAGACCTCCAAAGTTATACGTGATGTTATACATTTGGTTCGTTTTGAGCATAATCGCGACCTTATATAATTATTACGTGATGCACACGCTGAATATACGCACACAAACATCGTGTACACGTGTGTCGTGCCCTCTATTGCCTACATAGACGACTTGTGCTGACTAGAGAAAGGTCTTAACGAACAATGTCGTGACATGTATCAGCCCTTTGTCGATCCGGCGTTTTGATAGAGGCCTCCCCCACACCATGTCGTTCGTGGGAGTTGTTTAACCATACTTCACCATGCCGGTCAATGCGGGTTTGGTGAAGTGAGGAGGCCCAGCAACTATATGCAGACACGAGTTTGCCTGTGCTTGCATCTGCAGAATTACATTCTCACACATCTTCAAGTATAGTTTAATACTTCTAGAAATACATTTATTCTTGAGGA
This sequence comes from Lampetra fluviatilis, assembly GCF_964198595.1. Lineage (NCBI taxonomy): Eukaryota > Metazoa > Chordata > Hyperoartia > Petromyzontiformes > Petromyzontidae > Lampetra > Lampetra fluviatilis. The sequence goes on along the minus strand of NC_136309.1, from coordinate 9,847,646 downwards.
TTCCATAAAGCACTGTGGTAAAAAGAATACAACTTGATTTGAATGCTTTGTTGAACAGGGAATGCTTTGAGTTTGTGGGTTCAATCTGTCTGTGCGGAGTTGTGTTATTTCCCCATATGCAAGGTGGGGTCTCTCTGGGTTCCACTCACACAAACATCTCAATGCAATGGGACCTTTCTGAAAATGCAGTACTTAGACTCAATGAGGCTTTCCTGGGTAACGAGTTAACATTGTAATAATTATCATGAGAGATAATGACGGTCACTTATAAGTACCATTAATAGTACTATACTGTACTGTTATTGAAGAATATTTTACGTAGTTGTTTGAAAAAAGTGTCCATTCTCAAAACTTTTTGACGGGCCCTCGTACAGGAATGATATTACAATCTTCTTTGGAGATTGCGAGTCAGAGTGTTGTGAATAGTGGACTGAACGTGTGGTGCCACCATTATACTGTTGGTGTGTTTATACAGAAAGGCCTATTTGGTGGGTAACATTAGGAAAATGGAGGTAGTTAGTCATTGTTGTTAAACAAAATCTTATTTGGGTGGATGAGAGGAATAAAATCGTACATGATAGGAACTGCAATATTTTGGAGTTCTGGTATAATGCGTTCTAGTATATATGAATTGTATGTCACCTTAAGTATGCCTTTGTGAGTACACACATGACACGGGTGACCTTTGTCTTTTGTTTCAGATGTGCGAGAACAACTCCGCTGCGAGTCATAGTGGTGCTGGGAGAATCGCCTTGACCATCGATGGCGCTTCACCAGCACCCATCTTCACCCCAACTCAATCCGATCGAGTTACTAGAGGGAAAAAACTAAGTTCTTGTGACGTTTGTGGGAAAAAATTCCAACTGCCATGGTGCCTAGATTCCCACGTGAAAACGCACAAGGAGACCCATGAGCAGTGGTGCGGCACATGCGGACTAAGATTTGATCAGCCAGGAAAATTCAAAAGGCACATGAAGACCCACGAAAAGGATTATTTGATAAAGGGTGCACCAGGCTTGGTGAATAACGGCAGTTTTGCCAATGCGGTGTTGAAGCCACCGTCGCCTTATGAGATGTGCTCAGTCTGCGGATTTTTATGTCCTATTGAAATCCTGAAAACTCATGAAAGTCTTCACGCACAGTTTTCGAACAGACCGAAGCCTGAACATGATTACGCTTCGATAAAAGATAATGGCGTTAAGATAAATGACGTGAAATCCAATTTTCTTGAATGCTTTGGCCTAGTTCCACGTCAACAAACTGCTTCACCAGTCAGCGAGAATAAACCATACGCTGCTCTCGATCCTATTACGAGCATGAAAGTGTTGATGGCCTTGCAGCAGAAGAAGGAAAAGCGAAGTGGACGTAAGTCTATTAAAAGAAGAAAGACCACCACCAGCGTAACCAATTGCAGCAGTAGCAACAGCCAGAATTCGGACATCAAGAGGATGGACTGCACGGAAGCAGGAGGCTGCGTGAAGCAGAGCATCCCCAAGGTGGATGAACCCAACCTGGCACCTTTGGGTACGTCCGAGTAATGCACACACTACATTTGGATGTAATTGATAATTTCACAAATTAAGTCATGTACGCATATGTTGATCATATTTGTATGTCTGTGCTGAGGAGTGTAGAGATCTGATGTGTGGTGCTGCTCGGATGTTGGGTTAAACTCTGGGTTTCAGTCACCGAGCCATGATTAAACTGGCTTCTCATTGATGGTCTTATCCAGTTACCAAACACTTCTTCCAGCAAACACTTCTGTTGTTGCGTGGCATGTAGGAAATTGCAAAACCTCCGAGTGGATAATAAACGGCCACGAAGGGATGTCATGAGTAGTGCAATGATATCTCCTTCCACGAGCTGTTCTCTTACACGAGGTGGTTCACTGCTGTGTGAGAGTTGCACAGGGATACTTCATCTCATGACATGGTGCCAATAGCTCCATTGGAAGAAAACTGAGCAGAATATATATACAAATTCCAAAAAGTATCTGTTAATTTCTTAACCGGGGTATATTTTATTTCAACAAGTGGGTCAATTTATGGAACATTGTTAAATGTATAGACCGAGTCATTTCCATAATGGGAATTTCCTCTTCATTGTACTAACACCTAACTTCCATGCACATTTACTCGTTCTATTGCAGGTAATTTTTGCGTAATTAATGAGCTGTAATAGAATAATGTGGCTCAACCACCTCAGTGTTAAATTATAGTTGTTGCTCTGCATCAATATCAACCATACGAAGAAGTGCTAAATGTTGGGGCTTCAAAATAAGCCCCAAAAATGCGTTCCTTTGATATTTTTCAGGAAATCGGTATCTTGCTTTTCTACTATTTGTACGTATGTTGAACTTCTTTCGTACCATACGTAGCCAACCGTGCTAATCGGAGGTATTTGTTGCTGGCCATTTGGCATTTTGGGCCTTTGGGCCTGAGGTCAGCAACCGTGATTGATAAAACGTCCCATGTACATAGTGATGTTATGGAATCCACTGCATGGTGATGAATAAATGATAGATTAGCCCGTGTGTGTGCTCAATGGTGGATGTCTTGTGTTCCAGAGGAAAAGCCCTTCCCGTGCAGTGACTGCTCGTACAGAGCGACACAGAAGTCGCAGCTCAAGAGACACGTCCTGAGCGTTCACCACGTGCCCTTCGATAGCGCGCTGGACTCCGACTGCCCCAAGAAGAGAAGGCGGCTGGCTGGGTGCCGAGACAGCGGCCCAACTACGGATTTGGAGCGCGCACGATGCACACGGAGAACTCCGTCATGAGTTATTTCATCCTGAGGCTGAGGTACCACGTGTGGGGCGATGAACTCAAGGTTTTGTGCAGCGGACATTTCCATGATGAAATTCCGTCACGTTTACTGCTGCGAGGTAACCTCTATTCGCCGAATATTTTCAGTCAATTGCCGTATTTTCTTGTATACAATATATTTAATAAATTGCCCTAATTTAATAACAAAGGTTTTTGGGTTAGATCGCGTAAGTATAAATTATATAATTGATTAGTAATCATTTCATTAGTATGTTTCCTCTATAAGTAATGATAAATGTAAGATGTCTTCTTCTTCCACGCGTTTGTCCCACTCACGTGGGGTCCGCCGTCCTTGCCACCTTCTCCACACCGCCCCATCCCGCGCCATCTCTCCCTCCGCTCCACGGGGCCACCACGTTCGACCGCATCACCACATCGCCCCACGTCTTCTTCTGCCTTCATCTCCTCATCTTACAATCACGATTACTTAATAACACGCTTCCAGCTGCACTAAGCCTGTAGCTGTCAGAGCGGTTAAAATGATTTGTATTTCTGTCAGTTTCAAAGGATTCGCGAATTTGTCTTGGCCAGTAATAATTAGTTTTACACAAAACTTAATTGCTATCAAAATAATTTGAATGTCGTTGTTGGAAAGCATGTTCTGCAACTTCCAACAGTTATGTTTGAGAGTGTTGAATATTAATTTGGTGTTCTTTTAGTCTTACGCTAATGTTATGTCCCTTCTGTCCAATATAACATCTGCCACATAAGCAATTAATCCGATACACACCATCTGTTGATAACTTAGGCAATTCATCTTTAATACCAGATAAAAAAATAATTATTTCGTGTACCATTCCAAATCTTACTTAGATTTTTTGCTTTTCCAAAACTATTACTAATTTGTCAGTTACTCCCGCGATATGTGGTATTTTAATTTAATAATCTGATCGCTTTCAGCAGTATTGCTGTTTGATCTAGGTTTGGTATTCACTGCTACGTTAATTTGAGCATTATCGTAGCCATTCAATCGTAGCACTTCTTTGACATGTTTAATCTCTCTCCTCAGACTTTCACCATCTGACATTGTTTTAGCCTGATGTATGAGCGTCTTGATGAGAAATGTTTTGTGTGCGGGGTTCCCTATCGATAAACGCAGTGTGTTATTTTACCATTTAGGCCTCGTCCGAGCAAAATATCCAGGAAAGGGAGTGTGTTATTCACCTCCATTTCAATGGTCAACTGTATGGCCGGGTTTTGTTAATTGAGATGATTTAGACATTCATTCATTAAGTGTATCCTTACCATGTGGGCAGACAATAACTAAACCAAAAAGATGGTTTTAATGTACTTGAAGCAAGTGCTCTTGCTTCAATGTTCTCCATGTACAGATTCGCTATAACAGGAGATAAAGGACAGCCCATTGCTGCTCCATTCCTTTTGTTTAAAGAAATCACCTCTTCATAGCAAATACGTCTGTTAGAGGCCACGGGGGGGGGGGGGGGTTTATCGTTGTGTTTGTCGCTACGAGCAGACGGCGCGCAATGGAGAGCTTGCTCAGAGCGGAGCTGGGCACGGACTTGGCGAGGCCGCTGGGCGCTGCGGCCGGTGGAGGCTGCATCAGCGCCAGGCAGAGCTACGAGACGGGGCGCGGACACGTGTTCACCAAGATCAACGCCAACAGCGTGGCACCCTCCTCTTCGCCTCCTCTACACCACCTCGCATCCTCGCCTCATCCCAACCTTCATTCAGCCCTGTCATTAATGCATCTTTCCACGTGCACCAGTATCACTCTTTTTTTCGCTGCGACTACTACCACCACCGTGGTGAATGTTGCAGTGAATTTCACCTCGTTGATTCCCCCCTCCACCCACGTTAAGGGACTCGGTCTACCAGACACTTTGACCGCTTCGTCTCTTCCACTCCGCGTTCAACCACCGCGCCTCACTGCAGTTCACAACAACGCATTCAACTAAACAACTCGGTCACCCACTCATCCAGTCACTAACTCAATGACCCTATCACACACTCCTCCACTCGTTTACTCAAACACTCCCCTATTTACTCACCCACCCGCTCACCACCACAGGGGGGGGGGGATGGGGGGGAGTTTATCGTTGTGTTTGTCGCTGCGAGCAGACGGCACGCAATGGAGAGCTTGCTCAGAGCGGAGCTGGGCACGGACTCGGCGAGGCCGCTGGGCGCTGCGGCCGGTGGAGGCTGCATCAGCGCCGGGCAGAGCTACGAGACGGGGCGCGGACACGTGTTCACCAAGATCAACGCCAAGAGCGGGGCACCCTCCTCTATGCCTCCTCATCACCTCACCTCTTCACTACACCACCTCACCATGCCACCTCGCCTCCTCACCACGCCACTTCACCTCCTCACCACCTCACCACCTCACCTCCTCTACCCTCCTCTTCGCCTCCTCACCACCTCCTCACCACCTCGCATCGCCCTTCATTCAGCCCGATAATTAATGTCTTTCCACGCGCACCAGTATCACTCTTTTTTTCGCTGCGACTACTACCACCACCGTGGTGAATGTTGCAGTGAACTTCACCTCGTTGATTCCCCCCTCCACCCACGTTAAGGGACTCGGTTTACCAGACACTTTGACCGCTTCGTCTCTTCCACTCCGCGTTCAACCACCGCGCCTCACTGCAGTTCACAACAACGCACTCAACTAAACAACTCGGTCACCCACTCATCTCAATCACCCGCTCACTCAATCACCCTATCACCTACTCAACTCGTCACTAATTCAATCACACACTCATCCAGTCACCCACTCATCTAGTCACCCACGCATCAGGTCACTGACTCAATCACCCGATCACTATCTCATTCAGTCACCCACTCATCTCAATCACCCGCTCACTCAATCACCCGCTCACTCAATCACCCTATCACCCATTCAACTCTTCACTAATTCAATCACACACTCATTCAGTCACCCACTCACTCAATCACCCACTCATCCAGTCACTAACTCATCCAGTCGCTAACTCATCCAGTCACTCACTCACTCAATCACCCTATCACACACTTGCTCAGAGCGGAGCTGGGCACGGACTCGGCGAGGCCGCTGGGTGCTGTGGCCGGTGGAGGCTGCATCAGCGCCGGGCAGAGCTACGAGACGGGGCACGGACACGTGTTCACCAAGATCAACGCCAAGAGCGGGGCACCCTCCTCTACACCTCCTCACCATGCCACCTCGCCTGCTCACTACGCCACGTCACCACCTCACCTCCTCTACCCTCCTCTTCGCCTCCTCACCCACACATCCACTCACCCACTCACCCACTCATCCACTCACCGACTCATCCACTCACCGACTCATCCACTCACCCACTCATCCAGTAACCCATTAATCCAGTAACCCACTCATCCAGTCACCCACGCATCCGGTCACTGACTCAATCACCCTATCACACACTCCTCCATTCGTTTACTCAAACACTCACCAATTTACTCATCCACCCGCTCACCGCCATGCAGGTCACCTCACTCTTCTTTTCAGCTTCATCAGTTTGCACTGCTCCACTTTGGAATCCCCACCCGGTCTTCCTATTTCCCCAAACTCTTGCAACAATAAACTTGATCAATTTAAGGAACGTGTTTCTATGATCTTAATTATCTAATTACTCATTGGACAGTTACGTATTTTTTGCTGGCCGCTTGGCGTTTTGTATTGTGTCGGGTTTGCATGGCTGGCAACCCCTTATCATTGCCTACCTTATTACAGACCAATTCAGACCTAGTTGGTCACCCCGTGCCCCTTATATATCTCAACGTCCATCCTACAAAGTCCCATCACAAGGGAGAAGCATACACAAATAGACTTAACACAAATGTTGCCCGTTTTGAAACGGCTGTGTGCCGTATGGACCTAAAAACTCACTTTCCCCCAACAGAATACGGGTGAACCGTGTGGGTTGACAGCTACCGGTTTTGTTGTGTTTGCGAGTCCAAGTTACAGGACTGCACCCTGGGTTGTGCGTGGTTCTCATTGGTGGGAGATTCCCTTCGCTGCGTTGCACGCCAGTGGCTGAGGGCTGCCTGGGGCCAGTGACGTGTGAGCCGGTCCCAATGTGCACCGGAAAACATTCATCGCTAGGTGACCCCAGTGTTTATTGCCCGTCTACACGTGGATACCTGAAGCCCATGTCACTCCACTGCTGGATGAATCCCGCAATGAAGATACAATCAGTACATCCACTTTGCTTTTGCACTCTACCTGTGCAGTGCCATAAGAGGGGAGGGGCTGCTGGGGGCTCTGGGAACCTAGACAGATAAGCCCTCGGCGCCAGGCGCTAGGATCCCAGGCACCGCAGACAGTTAAGCACCTTGGCGCCACCAACGGGGGGGCTGTGTGTGCTCTGTGGGATATCTGGGGGCGCACACATCCCCACCCCTCGTTGGGGACGAGGCATAAAAGGGCAGCTCCCTGGCCGATCGGGGCCAGTTGCAGCTCAAGACCCAAGACCCGCCAGCCAGCCAGCTTAGGACCCTGGACCCCCTCGTCCCGCTTGTCCTTGTAAGGGCCGGGACGCTGTGAGGGCCAGTGGTGGGACTCTGGGACTCCCGGCTCTACGTCCTTGTAAGGGCGAGTTCCGAGGAAGCCAGAGTCCAGACCCGCACCTTGGCTGGGTCGGGTCAGGTAGCCTCCCCTAGGGTAATTGTAGCCGAAGGACCCCAGAGCGTAGCCAGAGTAGTGTATCTAGGCTGTGTACCTAGGCTGTGTACCTAGGCCAGACATGGGAAATGTACGGCCCGTTGGTCTTTTTAATCCGGCCCGCCGAACTTGTCCAAATATTATCATTAAATTAAATTTCACCTTCCTCCTGTAATGCCCCCATTTCCCCAATAGATGGCGCACTTTGACCGGGAGAGAGAGAGAATATTCGTATGAGCAATTTATGTTTCTATTGAACGTTAACAGTAATATTTGGGTACAGTATTGTTTTTGGAAGCATTCACTATAATATCGTATGAACGTTTACTTCACCGCATCATCGTATGAATGATGCGAGAAGAGATTAACGGGTTCTTATGTTAGCGATTTACGTACTCGGTACTTTCGCTCTATAAAAATTACGGCTTGAATGAGGGGGAGGGGTATGACTACATCACAAAATTAATATCTTACTAGGAATTTTATATAACAAAAGTTATATACATAACTGTTACGTTTTGTGTAATTCAACAAAATTTAACTCCGAGTTCTCTCCGAATTTCACGAGTCCGTTCTAGACCCCACAGTTTTTTTAAAAGAGTTTTAAGCACAGAAAACATAATTAAAGTTTGAAAAATCATTAATTATACAAACTTTTCAATAATTTCCTTCTTCACTTCGATTTAAATTTTCTTTAAAAACGTCTTCTCACCAACATTACCACTCATTACCACTTTCTCCGAAAGCAAGTTTGTAAAAGAATACAAGGTACAGACAGCAGACATCTTGTGTCCGGAGATCAAAAGCAAATTTGAAAATGTCAGTTTATCACGCAGGACTGTGACTCGCCGTGTGAAACTGATTGATAAAAATATAGCCAGTCAATTAAACAAAAAGTCTGATTCCTTTGAATTATATTCACTAGCACTGGATGAAAGTACGGACGTAAACGACACTGCTCAGCTCCTCATTTTTATCCGAGGCATTGACGACAGTTTTGCGATAACAGAGGAGTTTTTGACCATGGAGTCCCTGAAAGGAACAACGCGGGGAGAGGACTTGTATAACCAGGTATCTGCTGTCATCGAAAGAATGACGCTACCTTTGAGTAAACTTGTCAATGTCACAATGGATGGATCTCCCAAATTTAACTGGAAAAAATGTTGGGCTGCTGAAAAGAATCCAGGATAAAGTGAAAAAGGAAAACCCTGTCCAGGATCTTATTTTCCTTCACTGCATCATCCATCAGGAATCCCTGTGTAAGTCTGTATTGCAGCTTAATTATGTCGTGAATCCAGTCGTAAAACTTGTGAACTTTATTCGAGAAAGGGGACTTCAGCACCGTCAGTTTATTACGTTCCTGGAAGAAACTGATGCGGATCATCAGGACTTGCTGTACCACTCTCGTGTCCGCTGGTTAAGTTTCGGGAAAGTGTTACAACGAGTGTGGGAGCTGAAAGAAGATTCTAGATTTGAAGCTTTCGTGACTGCAAGGAATCATATTCTTAGGTTTTTTCGGTAAAGTCACGTAGGTAAAACATCATTGCTACAACTCGGTGGGCTCTCATGAAATTGTCTTTTCCGAGACCAAGATTCTCTGCAAACCTCCCGGCTACCATCAAAGGTTTGTACACGAAGCCATACAAATATACAAACACAGCATAATTTCAACCGTGATGATGGGTACAAACTGAGTAATCATTGGAAAGATGTTATCAACCACGCAAAAAAGACTTAATTACACTTTTTTGGACCATCTTATCTGACAGGCACTATTTTACTTTACTTTACCGAGTGTTAACATCCCCAGTTATTTTTAACAGTACTCTCTTCATTGTTCAGCCAGCATTGGTATAAACATGGGCAGTTTCGTCCCTTTGTTCTATCATGTGTATCAGACCTCCCCTCCTTCTCTCTGTCCATTGTGTTGGCGTGTGCAGCAACCGCGTCCAAGCCGTCGCCCATTTTTTTGGCCCTCCCCCTCCCGCCCCCCTCCCTCCCCCCTCCCTCCCGATACGTTCCATTCATTGGCTACCACATTCTGATGAGCCCCCCCCTCTCCTCCCCCCTCCAAACTTGCTTATAAGGGATTACATCTTGAATCATTGCCTCACTTGATGCAGCTAATCTGGCTGTGACGGTCCCACCTGATGACGGAGACTTGTGTTGCCTCCGAAACGTCGTGATTTTTGTTTTATTTTATTTTATTTTCATTAATTTTGATGTTTTACCTACGTGACTTTACCGAAAGAAACCTGAAAGAAGATATCATCGCATTTATGGAGTTGATGGGGAAATCTGACGAATTCCCTGAGCTAAGCGACAAGAACTGGCTTAGTGACTTTGCGTTTGCTGTGGACATATTTTCACACATGAATGAGCTGAATGTGAAACTGCAGGGGAAAGATCAGTTTGTTCACGACATGTACAAACATGTGAAAGCCTTCAAATGCAAGCTCACTTTGTTCTCCGGACAAATTGCGAACAAATCTTTCGCTCATTTCCCCACACTTGCCATGCAGGAAGAGGCACCGCGAAGCGCAAAAAAATACAGCAAATCACTTGAGGACCTGCACGGAGAATTCTGCCATAGGTTCTCTGATTTCGAAAACATTGAACAGTCACTTCAGCTGGTGTCCTGCCCCCTGTCACAAGACCCTGAAACAACACCACAGGAGCTACAGTTGGAACTGATAGATCTTCAGTCTGACTCCGTCCTAAAGGAGAAGTTCAACTCTGTTAAACTGAATGACTTTTATGTTTCACTTAACAGAGCCACGTTTCCAAACCTCCGGAGGACTGCACAGAAGATACTGACTTTGTTTGGCTCGACTTATGTGTGTGAGCAGACATTCAGCGTCATGAACGCCAACAAAGCCCGTCACAGATCAAAGTTAACGGATCAGCACCTCAGATCTATCCTGAGAATTGCCACAACCAAAATAACTCCAGACTTGGATGCACTAGCAAAAATGGGAGATCAACAACACTGTTCCCACTCAAACTGAAAGTGATTGTGTTGCTGCAGCGAGGTTGGAGCCAAATCTCCATCACACAGCCTGCGTGGCTGCTCTAACCTGTTAATGTAGATAATAAAAAAAGTTCAAGTGAGGTAATTGGTTTGGGCGCAGGCCTCATATGTTTTCATGATGTTTGATCAGTCACGTTACGACATGTTTTTGTATTGTTCATGTTCGTGCAATTTGTTAAATTGTCTTGCAAATAAATGCTTTGCTACCTGTTAAAGGCCAAATACTTTCATGTAATAATTTTTACATGTCATTTATATTAGTTCACACAAACACTCCATCCATCTGTTTCTGGCCCGGCCCCTCTGTCAAATTTTAGAACCCATTGTGGCCCACGAGTGAAAAAGTTTGCCCACCCCTGCACCAACCCAATCACACCTGTCACCATCGACACGCCACAAGAGTGGCTACCAATGTGGGGGGTGTAGATGCTGCCACCTGCCGGCCACCAATGGGGCGTGTCGATTTTGACTTAAACTTTCGTGACTTCAGGAATTCATATTCTTGGTTTTTTCGGTAAAGTAACGTCGACAGAAAATAAAAATAATCAAATGAAATTGAAATAAAAAATACAAATAAAAATATGAAATTTAAAATAATACAAAAAAACCCACATTCATATTCTTGGTTCTTTCAGGAAAGTCACGTAGTTAGAAAATGAAAATAAAATTAAGTAATGAAATATTTTTTTATTTTAAAATAATGAATTTTAAATAATAAAAACGTGTATTATTTTCAATTCATGATTTGTATTTAAAATTTTATTTAATTATTTTTATTTTCTATCGACGTGAAGAATATGGCGTGCAGATGCTGCAATCTGCTGGCCACCAACGTGGCGTGCAGATGCTGCCAGGTGTGATTTGAGAGGTGAGCGCGGTTGGTAAGGTGTGATTGGGTTGGTGAGTGAGGTTGGTGAGATGCGTGGTGAGTGTGTCGGTGAGCACGTGGAGGATTCGCCTCCACGGTCGCCTTTGTCTCCCCCAGTGGCGATGTTCACTCCACACCGCACCAGGTACCCATCTGAGGCTGAGTCGACCTCTCTCTCACTGTCTCACTCACGCGCTCACTCACTCACAAGCGCGAGTTCGCGTTGTCAGGCGATATAAAATAATTTATATTTCATGTCAGTTGGTTCTGAAGTGCGACTTTGTAATTTGGGCGTTCGTAAGTCGAGGACTGTCTGTAAATAAAGATTACGATTGTGGATGTGGGGCTATAACCGTGGGGTGAGATTGGCCCGATCCGCGGGGCGTGGCTTGACCGGCAGTGGGCGGGGCATAGCTGCGACGGGCGTGGCTTATCCAGGAAGTGGGAGGAGTCTCGCGCCTACGTAGGGGCGTGCAATAACCAAAGGGGGCGTGGCGTGTCACCCTGCGCTGACCAATCGCAGAGGAGAACGCGAACCCTGGACTCCAACCCCGAGAAGCGCGCTCCTTTTAAAGTTAACAACAACATTGTTAAATGTAAGTAGCGCCTCTCTACTTTATTATTGTTTTATTTGCTTAATACATTACTTGTGGTGCCGTGAGTCGAGTGATATGCGTCAATAACCTTGCTAGACACGGCTAAGCTTTTAATCAGGGGCGCCGCGGTGGCGAGATGTTAACTACCTCGCCAGGCCTACAGCAGCGTGGAGGTTCCATCACGACCCTGACGCCTGCTCTGTATTTGTATATTTTTATTTCCCCCGTGCTCGCATAGATTATTCTCCTGGTCCTTCGGCTTTCCCCTCCACATTTAGAAACGTGACTTTAGAAGAGTACTTGGCTGCTATAAATGTCCACATGATAAGCCACTTAGTTGAGCTGTCATTTGTGGCCAGGTCGCTCCTGATAAGAGCTATAAAGCTATGTGGGCCTGACCTGGTAAAATAGAAATAGTTTATAGTTTAGTTATAGTTCATAAGAACTCGTGGCAAAGGTCAGTGTTTACTTCAAATATTGTTCAGGCTCCGCAGACCTCCAAAGTTATACGTGATGTTATACATTTGGTTCGTTTTGAGCATAATCGCGACCTTATATAATTATTACGTGATGCACACGCTGAATATACGCACACAAACATCGTGTACACGTGTGTCGTGCCCTCTATTGCCTACATAGACGACTTGTGCTGACTAGAGAACGGTCTTAACGAACAATGTCGTGACATGTATCAGCCCTTTGTCGATCCGGCGTTTTGATAGAGGCCTCTCCCACACCATGTCGTTCGTGGGAGTTGTTTAACCATACTTCACCATGCCGGTCAATGCGGGTTTGGTGAAGTGAGGAGGCCCAGAAACTATATGCAGACACGAGTTTGCCTGTGCTTGCATCTGCAGAATTACATTCTCACACATCTTCAAGTATAGTTTAATACTTCTAGAAATACATTTATTCTTGAGGATTCCATAAAGCAGTGGTAAAAAGAATACAACTTGATTTGAATGCTTTGTTGAACAGGGAATGCTTTGAGTTTGTGGGTTCAATCTGTCTGTGCGGAGTTGTGTTATTTCCCCATATGCAAGGTGGGGTCTCTCTGGGTTCCACTCACACAAACATCTCAATGCAATGGGACCTTTCTGAAAATGCAGTACTTAGACTCAATGAGGCTTTCCTGGGTAACGAGTTAACATTGTAATAATTATCATGAGAGATAATGACGGTCACTTATAAGTACCATTAATAGTACTATACTGTACTTTTATCGAAGACTATTTTACGTAGTTGTTTGAAAAAAGTGTCCATTCTCAAAACTTTTTGACGGGCCCTCGTACAGGAATGATATTACAATCTTCTTTGGAGATTGCGAGTCAGAGTGTTGTGAATAGTGGACTGAACGTGTGGTGCCACCATTATACTGTTGGTGTGTTTATACAGAAAGGCCTATTTGGTGGGTAACATTAGGAAAATGGAGGTAGTTAGTCATTGTTGTTAAACAAAATCTTATTTGGGTGGATGAGAGGAATAAAATCATACATGATAGGAACTGCAATATTGTGGAGATCTGGTATAATGCGTTCTAGTATATATGAATTGTATGTCACCTTAAGTATGCCTTTGTGAGTACACACATGACACGGGTGACCTTTGTCTTTTGTTTCAGATGTGCGAGAACAACTCCGCTGCGAGTCATAGTGGTGCTGGGAGAATCGCCTTAACCATCGATGGCGCTTCACCAGCACCAATCTTAACGCCAGCTCAATCCGAGCGAGTTACGAGATGGAAAAAACGAATCTCTTGTGACGTTTGTGGGAAAAAATTCCAACTGCCATGGTGCCTAGATTCCCACGTGAAAACGCACAAGGAGACCCATGAGCAGTGGTGCGACATATGCGGACGAAAATTTGATCAGCCAGGAAAATTCAAAAGGCACATGAAGACCCACGAAAAGGATTATTTGATAAAGGGTGCACCAGGCTTGGTGAATAACGGCAGTTTTGCCAATGCGGTGTTGAAGCCACCGTCGCCCTATGAGATGTGCTCAGTCTGCGGATTTTTATGTCCTATTGAAATCCTGAAAACTCATGAAAGTCTTCACGCACAGTTTTCGAACAGACCGAAGCCTGAACATGATTACACTTCGACAAAAGATTGTGGCGTTAAGATAAATGACGTGAAATCCAATTTTCTTGAATGCTTTGGCCTAGTTCCAAGTCAACAAACTGCTTCACCAGTCAGTGAGAATAAACCATACGCTGCTCTCGATCCTATTACGAGCATGAAAGTGTTGATGGCCTTGCAGCAGAAGAAGGAAAAGCGAAGTGGACGTAAGTCCATTAAAAGAAGAAAGACCACCACCAGCGTAACCAATTGCAGCAGTAGCAACAGCCAGAATTCGGACATCAAGAGGATGGACTGCACGGAAGCAGGAGGCTGCGTGAAGCAGAGCATCCCCAAGGTGGATGAACCCAACCTGGCACCTTTGGGTACGTCCGAGTAATGCACACACTACATTTCATTTGGATGTAATTGATAATTTCACAAATTAAGTCATGTACGCATATGTTGATCATATTTGTATGTCTGTGCTGAGGAGTGTAGAGATCTGATGTGGTGCTGCTCGGATGTTGGGTTAAACTCTGGGTTTCAGTCATTGAGCCATGATTAAACTGGCTTCTCATTGATGGTCTTATCCAGTTACCAAACACTTCTTCCAGCAAACACTTCTGTTGTTGCGTGGCATGTAGGAAATTGCAAAACCTCTGAGTGGATAATAAACGGCCACGAAGGGATGTCATGAGTAGTGCAATGATATCTCCTTCCACGAGCTGTTCTCTTACACGAGGTGGTTCACTGCTGTGTGAGAGTTGCACAGGGATACTTCATCTCATGACATGGTGCCAATAGCTCCATTGGAAGAAAACTGAGCAAAATATATGTACAAATTCCAAAAAGTATCTGTTTATTTCTTAACCAGATTAAATTTAATTTAAACAAGTGCGTCAATTTAGGGAACATTGTTAAATGTATAGACCGAGTCAGTTCCATAATGGGAATTTCCTCTTCATTGTACTAACACCTAACTTCCATGCACATTTACTCGTTCTATTGCAGGTAATTATTGCGTAATTAATGAGCTGTAAAAGAATAATCTGGCTCAACCACCTCGGTGTTAAATTATAGTTGTTGCTCTGCATCAATATCAACCATACGAAGAAGTGAAAAATGTTGGGGCTTCAAAATAAGCCCCAAAAATGTATTCTTTTGATATTTTTCTGGAAATCGGTATCTTGCTTTTCTACTATTTGTACGTATGTTGAACTTCTTTCGTAGCATACGTAGCCAACCGTGCTAATCGGAGGTATTTGTTGCTGGCCATTTGGCATTTTGGGCCTTTGGGCCTGAGGTCAGCAACCGTGATTGATAAAACGACCTATGTACATAGTGATGTTATGGCATCCACTGCATGGTGATGAATAAATTATGGATTATCGCGTGCGTGTGCTCAATGGTGGATGTCTTGTGTTCCAGAGGAAAAGCTCTTCCAGTGCAGTAACTGCTCGTACAGAGCGACACAGAAGTCGCAGCTCAAGAGACACGTCCTGAGCGTTCACCACGTGCCCTTCGATAGCGCGCTGGACTCGGACTGCCCCAAGAAGAGAAGGCGGCTGGCTGCGTGCCGAGACAGCGGCCCAACTACGGATTTGGAGCGCGCACGATGCACACTGAGAACTCCGTCATGATTTATTTCATCCTGAGGCTGAGGTATCACGTGTGGGGCGATGAACTCAAGGTTTTGTGCAGCGGACATTTCCATGATGAAATTCCGTCACGTTCACTGCTGCGAGGTAACCTCTATTCGCCGAATATTTTTAGTCAATTGCCGTATTTTCTTGTATACAATATATTTAATAAATTGCCCTAATTTAATAACAAAGGTTTTTGGGTTAGATCGCGTAAGTATAAATTATATAATTGATTAGTAATAATTTAATTAGTATGTTTCCTCTATAAGTAATGATAAATGTAAGATGTCTTCTTCTTCCACGCGTTTGTCCCACTCACGTGGGGTCCGCCGTCCTTGCCACCTTCTCTACACCGCCCCGTCCCGCGCCATCTCTCCCTCCGTTCCACGGGCCACCACGTTCGACCGCATCACCACATCGCCCCACGTGTTCTTCTGCCTTCATCTCCTCATCTTACAATCACGATTACTTAATAACACGCTTCCAGCTGCACTAAGCCTGTAGCTGTCAGAGCGGTTAAAATTATTTGTATTTCTGTCAGTTTTAATGGATTCGCGAATTTGTCTTGGCCAGTAATAATTAGTTTTACACAAAACTTCATTGTTATCAAAATAGTTTGAGTGTCGTTGTTAGAAAGCATGTTCTGCAACTTCCAACAGTTATGTTTGAGAGTGTTTAATATTTATTTGGTGTTTTTTTAGTCTTACGCTAATGTTATATCCCTTCTGTCCAATATAACATCTGCCACATAAGCAATTAATCCGATAAACACCACATCTTTAGTACCAGATAAAACTTTTAAAATTTTGTGTACCATTCCAAATCTTACTTACATTTTTTGCTTTTCCAAAACTAGAACTAATTTGTCAGTTACTCCTGCGATATGTGGTATTTTAATTGTTTTAATAATCTGATCTGCTGTTCCTTCCTTTTGTTTAAAGAAATCACCTCTCCATAGGAAATACGTCTGTTAGAGGCCACGGGGGGGGGGGGGGTAGTTTATCGTTGTGTTTGTCGCTGCGAGCAGACGGTGCGCAATGGAGAGCTTGCTCAGAGCGGAGCTGGGCAAGGACTCGGCGAGGCCGCTGGGCGCTGCGGCCGGTGGAGGCTGCATCAGTGCCGGGCAGAGCTACGAGACGGGGCGCGGACACGTGTTCACCAAGATCAACGCCAAGAGCGGGGCACCCTCCTCTACGCCTCCTCACCATGCCCCTCGCCTCCTCACTATGCCACGTCACCACCTCACCTCCTCTACCCTCCTCTTCGCCTCCTCTACACCACCTCGCATCCTCGCCTCGCCTCAACCTTCATTCAGCCCTGTCATTAATGCATCTTTCCACGCGCATCAGTATCACTCATTTTTTCGCTGCGACTACTACCACCACCGTGGTGAATGTTGCAGTGAACTTCACCTAGTTGATTCCCCCCTCCACCCACGTTAAGGGACTCGGTCTACCAGACACTTTGACCGCTTCGTCTCTTCCACTCCGCGTTCAACCACCACGCCTCACTGCAGTTCACAGCAACGCACTCAACTAAACAACTCGGTCACCCACTCATCCAATCACTAACTCAATTACCCTAGTACACACTAATCTAGTCACGTACTCAATAACCCTATCACACACTCATCCAGTCACCCACTCACTTAATCATCCTATCACGCACTCATCTGGTCACTTACTCATCCAGTCACCCCTTCATCCAGTCACCCCTTCATCCAGTCACCCCTTCATCCAGTCACCCCTTCATCCAGTCAACCAATCATCTATTCACCCATTCAATCACCCACACATCCACTCACCCACTCACCCACTCATCCACTCACCGACTCATCCACTCACCCACTCATCCAGTACCCCATTAATCCAGTAACCCACTCATTCAGTCACCCACGCATCCGGTCACTAACTCAATTACCCTATCACACACTTCTCCACTCATTTACTCAAACACTCACCCATTTACTCACCCACCCGCTCACCACCATGCAGGTCACCTCACTCTTTTCAGCTTTATCAGTTTGCACTGCTCCACTCTGGAATCCCCGCCCGGTCTTCCTATTTCCCCAAACTCTTGCAACAATAAACTTGATCAATTTAAGGAACGTGTTTCTATGATCTTAATTATCTAATTACTCATTGGACAGTTATGTATTATTTTTTGTTGTTGCTGGCCGTTTGGCTTTTTGTATTGTGGGGTTTGCATGGCTGGCAACCCCTTATCATTGCCTACCTTATTACAGACACATTCAGACCTTGTTGGTCACCCCGTGCCCCTTTTTAATCTCAACGTTCATCCTACATAGTCCCATCACAAGGGAGAAGCATACACAAATAGACTTAACTCAAATGTTGCCCGTTTTGAAACGGCTATGTGCCGTATGGACCTGAAAACTCACTTTCCCCCAACAAAATACGGGTAAACCGTGTGGGTTGTGTTGTATTCTAGCCTTCTTCCATCATTGATATATAATGAATGAAAACACCCCAAAGCGCAGCAAACTGCAAAACACCAGGTGTTGTTAAGTGATGAACTGGAGGAGGGCTGGGATGACAGAATTTGCAACCTTGCCTCAAGGAAAGAAATCCAGGGTGAGTGGTCAAACGAAGTGGGTCAGCTCAAGGTTGTGTTGCACAGGGGGGGGAGCTGATTAACAACCCTGCGCGTCTGAACGTGAGGGGCCTTTGACCTGAAATTAAGAATAACACTCCCAGAGCAGAAGGTTGGATGACCACAGTGAGACGAATAAGAGTGTTGTCTCTCTCTCAAGGCTGCAGGCTCAGCTGAACAGCGAGGCTGCAGGGGTCACCAGAAGTTCGCGTTCGCCTAGTTAAGACGAAAAGCTCAATTATTCTGTATTGCTATTAAAGTAACGTTAAAGTCGGAATTTAACAACAGGATAGGCTAAAGTTATCGATATTCACACCCAATCCAATTAAACCAGGCCACAAGTTACGCCTACTGAACCATCACCATCATTAAGTCAATATGAAATGTTATTTCCATACTTTAATATACAACTCGACCCAAAGCATATGACAATCAGAACCTTCCTAAGTCAAAATTGAATCGCACCCAGACAGGAGCGAATAGTCGATATAAGGTTGAAGAGGGAAGGAAATTAAGAGCACGGCGAACTGCAAACGTAAGCAAAAAAGCCGGGAACACACCAACCCAGCGACCCACCAAGCCCAGCAACAGCGAGTCGGGCTTCGACAGGTCATAAAAGTAGGAATAATAACTCCCGGGGTCAGGGGACATCAGAAGAAGCAAGCAGACAAAAACCAGAACTGACTCCAAGGTTCAACCGCCCTCACCTACAAGGAGTGACGGAAATTAATGAGGCCTTGAGTTAACGGCGTCAGCTGGACAGCAACAACAACGGCGAGCAGAGACAGAGTGAGGCAAAGACTGCGAGGCTATGAAATACAACTTCATGTCAGTAAAAGCCGACCAACAAGTTAAGTTAAAGACATCACAATACATAATATCGTACATAACATCAATGTTAACGCTATTCACCGTCAACTATATTCCGCTTATATAACCATGCAGACACCAAGGAATACAAATTCCTAGGATCAAGAAACTTACCCCTTAACCTAAGATATCGGAAATAAATTAATAATAATAAGCCTATGCATGAAAAGACAAAAGTAAAACTTATGAAAAGCCAGGATAGCGGGATAAATCACCACCAGGTCGAAATAAAATACATAATAAAAGAGCGATGTTAAACCCAGGGTCGGAGAGAAAGGGAGATCCCGGCCGTCTTTGTATCCCCGCAGCGCGGGATGGGAGTGTGTATGTGCTCGGGGAGGCACCTCCACTTGGGTCAAGCACCACGATGGGAAACGACACACCTGAGGTTACATACAGAATCATAACTGGGAAATGGTAAGGGACAAATGTTAATTTAAAACTTTTTAACCATGTCTGTGTGCGTCTGTGAGGGTCGATGGGAGTGTGCCCCTCCCTCCAGGTCGTGCAACACGGACAGAGGCGCCTGTGGGACGATTTGTAACGTCTGTGTTTTGGTTCATGAAGAAGGCCAGACAAGAGATAATATTGCACCCAGACAGAGAGACGATTTCGAGGCAATTTGTAACATCTGATTGTTTGCTCATGGATTTTATGGAGGGAGTATGACAACGGAATATACTGTGGGTGATGCACACAAGGACACGGACGTACGGACACACACATGGACACACCTACCTACGGACAGATCCTGACACAGCAAAAATCGAAAGAAACCCCGCCTTGTGGGCAGGACCCAAAGGGATTTTTCGGCATAAAAGAAAGGACCCTGAGCATTGGAAACCAGTTCGACCAGGAGTGTCAACTCATCAGCCGAGTTCGACCAGTGGGTCGGCTCGGGAGCTCGACCAACAGGGTCGGCTCAGGAGTTCGACCAGAAGGGTCAACTCACCAGCCGAGCTCGACCAGCGGGTCGGCTCGACTCATCTTCAGCTCGACCGAGTGGGTCGACTCAGGAGCGAGCTGCGACCAACGGGTCGGCTCGACTCTTCAGCTTCTGGGACTCAGCCGAGTCCAGCCGGCTCTCGGGGCTCGACTCAAGCGGCTCCCCATCTCCTCTGCAGGCGGGCAAGACCCGCTTGACAGCTCAACCTCTGCCGAGTCGGAGGCCCCTGCTGGCAGCCAGCGTCGCGGTTTGGCGACGAGGTGACGACCCAACACTGCACGCCAGGAGCGAGCTGTGGGCGCCACCTACCGACCGAGCAATCAAACCAAATTCCCCACGGCGACAGAGGAGCGACTAATACGTATGACGCGCACCGCCCCCTCACCACACGACCACCAGGCGTCTGCTTGACATAAAGAACCGACTCCGAACACTGACTATTGAAGACAACTCTTACCACTCAAACCCACTCGAACCCATAAGCCGCCCGTGGCTGTGAAGGCATCCCAACGACCGAGTGATGGCCATCCGTCGTTTATAAGAGTATTCGTAATTTTATCTTTAATATTTAGTGGGCTGTACTCTTAATCGCATAAATTCCCAACAGATCCATCAATACGAATTGATTCTTGGCACCTCCTTCCGCCGAGCCACGCACACGTGGGGAGTGGTGGCCCACCAGATCCTTATCAGGTGATCTGGTCCCCAATTAGTAAACTCTGTATAAGATAACGATCTTCGGAAAAGGAGCGCCGTCGCAGGCCTTTACTCCGAGCCATTCTGCTGTCAGATAACCTGCCGATGTATCTGTTGAGATTGGTGCCTTTAAGAATAATAACTGTTTTGATTGTGTTTTTTTTATCGCCGTATAATCTTTCAAGTATCTTTCAGTCATAATCGCCGCGCGTACTCGCATCCTATCAATAAGGAGCACGGTACTGCGTGAATAATATTGAGTAATCATTCATTAACGTTAAGGTTTTTCTTAGCATAGTATTTGCATGTTTTAACGACTCTCTCTCTCACTAACAACCATCGCGTTATGCGGGATCTATGTGCCGTGTCAAAGTGAAATCAGACAATCGTTGATGATACTGTATTGATGCCGTGTTGACGTTCCGGGATTGAGAGTTCGCATACTATATCATAGTTGAGGTTGAATTAGTAATAAATTGATTAATACAGAAGTGGTTGTGTGATTCTTTCCTGAAGTCTATGCATAAGATCTGCTTCTGCGTTGAGATCTGAACTTGGTGACCTTAATAAACACACTAACACATACTCAGTAAATGTTAAAGCGATAACGGGGTGAACCGGGGACCTAAAGATAAGCGAGAATGAGACGAACCTAGACAACGATGCCGAGTTAATCTAAGTTAATCTTGCATACTTACACCACACCTGCATAACTGCATACGATTAATTGCCTTATTCCGATCGATAACCCACCCTCGTCACCGAGGCGGGGTCTGGTTATCATAACGACTTGCATCATCATAATTACACCCACTCGCATAATTACTACAATTACCTCTCGAATTGGCATAATTAAATGTGCATAATTACATAAAATTAACACATTTCCGGATAATTACACATTTGGCCAAATTTCATTTGATTACTATTATTTTCACTGAATATTCATAACCCACATATACAACATAATAATTTCACCCACGCACGCATACAACACATCAAAATTTTCATACCCAACATATACAACAGTTGACAGCTACCGGTTTTGTTGTGTTTGCGAGTCCAAGTTATAGGACTGCACCCTGGGTTGTGCGTGGTTCTCATTGGTGGGAGATTCCCTTCGCTGCGTTGCACGCCAGTGGCTGGGGGCTGCCTGGGGCCAGTGACGTGTGAGCCAGTCCCAATGTGCACCAGCAAACATTTATCGCTAGGTGACCCCAGTGTTTATTGCCCGTCTACACGTGGATACCTGAAGCCCATGTCACTCCACTGCTGGATGAGTCCCGCAATGAAGATACAATCAGTACATCCACTTTGCTTTTGCACTCCACCTGTTCCATTGGCGGCCGAATGCGGATCTAAATGTGCATACGTTGGAGACTGGTTTATTTGGATAGAAATCAAACCAATTGACCCACGACCTTTGCCCCATAAACTTTCGACACTCAACACGTGGTAGCCTCGACGTGCACCTAGCCTAGCACAAGCGTCGTGGTGACGTCACCTCCACTTTGTAGC
Organism: Lampetra fluviatilis; assembly: GCF_964198595.1. Taxonomy (NCBI): domain Eukaryota; kingdom Metazoa; phylum Chordata; class Hyperoartia; order Petromyzontiformes; family Petromyzontidae; genus Lampetra; species Lampetra fluviatilis. Next base: position 9,825,362 of record NC_136309.1, on the reverse strand, counting down.
CAATGGCGGTTGTTGTTGACGACGTCGCCTAGGCAACGCCGCCCCGCCCCCCTCTGCCTCTGCCCGCCTCGCTCTGTGCACGCGAGGCGCCAATCCGTGACGCGGCACTGAACGCGGCGCGTCACCGCTCAGCGTGGGTTGGGCCCTCAGCCACGTGCACGTCAGTCGCACGCTCACTAATATTTACACTTTTACTCGTGTTTGTGTTCGTCGTCGTTGTTGTTAAAGGTGAGGTAAGTAATGATGCTACGCGACGTGTGTATTGATGTATACGTGCAGTTTATATGTTTAAACGTGATAGTTTAGGCCCCAGAGCCGTTTTTTACTAAGGAGCTTTTTATGCACCAACCTCAATTATTGCGCTTTTGTTAATCATCATTTAACAGGAATAATATACTTAAGATAGATGTCCAAGCTACGATATTTTGCACAACAGACGATGGCAAAATTGTGGATATGTGCCACTGAAACCGCAATAACTCAATAATGATGACTCGTGTTGAGTGTTTAATCTGCAAGCAATGAGCCCACCACAGGTTCGGAAATGTTAGAATGGAAACTGAAAATAATGAAACTCTTTTTGCTCTGCCATTTGATTTAAAGATACGACTCTTCAAAGGGCTTTGGTTGTAGTTAGCAATATTTGAATTTCTATTTGGTTATTTCGGTAAAGTCACTGAGAAAGAAAATAAATAATAGAATACAACGTTTCGATTGCAACACAAGCAATCATCAGGTACAATTGAAAGAGAAAACAAACCTAGTGAACTTAGAAATATAATGCAATCCAACACAGAGAGTCGGCTAACACAACAGACAGCACCTTACCTGGTTGATTACGTTCTTCCAAAGATTGCACATTACTCTTATGTTCAGAGTGGGATGGAATGTGCTTTCCTTTATTGTGTGGACCAGAGGTCACTAGAAGCGATGTCAGAGGTAGCTTTGTGATGTTCTCTTCTGTGGGCCATTCTCCAATACGACGGGTTCCGCTGCTCTGTGAGAGATCCGAGTGGATCCTCCGTCTCATGACACGATATCGAAAGCACAATCTGAATAAAATGTAGTTTCTTGTATTGTACATGAGGGGTCAGACCACGGAGGACCTTCAGAATGCTGAGTGTTAGTTGAAAAATTGGAATATTAGGGCGATATCGTTTTGCATACGGGTGTGAGTGAGAAGTCTGCCAGCGTTTTTTTGAGTCCATAATCAAGATTTTTGGGTTAGATATGCACTATTTATTCGGCCTAATCCAAAAATCTCTATTGCGGCTAATATTGGTCGCGAAGGCCTTCGTGTTAAACTTGTTTTTTTTAGTCTTCTGGAATCTGGCGATGAAACGTATCGGGGAGTCGTAGATGTGGGGGTGGGGGGGCGGAGAGAGAGTTGCAATTGTCGAGCCTATTGGAGCGAGTTACAACATTGTTGTCCTCTCTACAATGGCATTGCTCCTCTCCTTCGCAGAGGCGGTAGCCGAGCAGCTGGTCCGTCTGCTGAGCCACGCAAGTAAGATGGCAGAGCTCCTGGGCCTGCCCGCGCTGTCACGCGTGGAGAAGCAGCTTGCCGAGCACTTTGACTCGTGCGACCTTTCCAGCCTGGGCCTCCGCTCCTTCTTGGACATCCTCCAGGTGCGTACGTGACATGCGTGAGCCCACTCGCCTCCAGCTGTTAAGAGACAGTACAGCAAGTAGGTGTGCGACACTGCCCGTGCAAGGTTTGAGTGTACTTCCCGCCTCTGAGTGGTGCGCAAACTTAAGTTCACTTCCAAAATTGTGCGCAATAATATTAGTTGATTATTATGAACTTAAAACTCAGTTGTCGATAACTCAAATACGTTTGAGTGTTATGTAATCACTGCCAATGCAGAGCACAACAAATTATCACGTAAGATACATGGGTTTTCTCTTGTCACTCTTAAAAAATTTACGTGAATTTGGCAAAAGTGAGCGTACAAAAGTGACATTAAGGAAAAAATGTTCATAACACTATATATGCAAAGTGGCCGGGTGCCTCAGAGATCAAAGCGGTGCATTGTCAATAATGAGGTTCTGGGCTTGAATCTGGATTTTGACCGCTTAGGATTCAACCGAGTTTTCAAGTCTAGCAAGTTGATCGTCTCAGCCCCGTTAGCAGTGGCTGCACAAAACATCAATCTTATTAAACTTGCGTTTTGCACTTCATTTTCTTATTTCCAGCTCTGAGAATAACAATTTCAGCTTGACTTTCGTGCGCCGCACAATCTCATAGCACAGCTAATGTGAAAGCGTTGGCTCCTGTTGTGTAAAAGATAAAAGGCCACCCACAGCATTTAAATGACACACGGGCTGCATGGCTATGCGAGATTTACGAATGGATTATTTGTCTCTTGACAAAACGCCGATAGCACATTTGTGAAAAACCCAACGCAGAAGATTACTGGGTTTGATATTCCACGAAGCTCATGGTCCACCCAAAACTGCATCCGCACAAACTATGGCAGATGCGGATACCTGATGCACAAATGGAAAATGGAAAACTCTCCAGTATTTGACTGTGGTCATCCAGAACAGATCGTACAACGTGAAACGACGCAATTTAAAATGAAAGTCAAGCCACAGTGCGATTGTGACCATGCAACCCAAGCGATGCACGATATCGTAAACCACTGTCGTCTGTGCTCCTTCAATGGGGTAGGGATAGTAAACCTACACGAGGTTTCTCCTGAAGCGCTCTCGTCGTGACCAGCAGACCTCGGACATTGGCATGTGGCTCCTGAACATGTTGCCCTCATGCACAAGAATAGAATTCCTTGTAAAAGGTTTCAGTTTGGTGTTTTAATATCTTAACACCTGTTTTGTTGCCAGAAAAAAAGGGGAAAAGCAATGCTCATAAAACCAGACTGTTTACTGTGCAAGGAGATTGTGAGTTTTTTTTTAGTTTTTCTAATACTTTTCATAACTGATTAAAGAATAGAGATTGGTCTTTAATTCATTCTTATGATCTTCTTTGGAGCCATTTTTTATATTCTGGGCAAAACGAGTAAATTTCAACTCGTGTGGAAATGTACCTTCAGTGAGTTGAGAGGTTGACAATGTGTGTGGGGAGTGCATAGATGAGATCTGACACAGCCACAAGTGCAAACGCAGGTAGCTCGTCTTCTCCCATGGATGACAATGTCTTCATTGATGCGAGCATATTCAGTACATCCAGTTCAAATATGGGACGGAACTAGAAGTCGGGTGAAACCCAGTGCTGTACCCGATACACCGGACATTGACCTTCGCCGCCTGATGAGTATCTCATGGCCGATGGTGTCGAAGGCGGCTGAGAGTTCGAGGTCAACCAACGCTGTGGCGCACCGGTCTACCATGATCTTGTAGAGGTCATCTGTTGTCTTTAATAGAGCCATGTAAGTGCTGTGGAACTTACGGTAAGCCGACTGCAACGGCATGAATCTGCCCATCGCAGTGACATGGGGAAGTAATTGCTTCCGACAAAGGCGTTCTATGACCTTTTAAATCGTACTCAGGTTTGAGAACGTGGACAGTTTGCATTCATGATCCTGAATCATGACAATTCCTTGACTCTCCGGCAGTAGTGAATCGTTCCAACCATCGGTAGGAATCGTGTATATGTGTGTACGTGTATAAACAGCTGTACCCATTGGCTTCTGTTATGGTCATGTACGTTTCTTTTTTATTTCGTGGAATATCACTGGAGAGCTTCATCCCAGAGATGACCCAGCAGCATAGCAGAACAGCGCTGACCAGCCCAGCTCTCCGTCCACACACTGCTTATAACCACTCCGGCGTGGCCAGCCCCGCCCCAGGCCACGCCCCCCTTACCGATCCTTCGGGAAGGCCCGAACTCCAACCCCGTGACTCCCTTGGAGCCCCTGGCCCCCCTTTATACGGTCACGTGTCCTGTTGGGTTCACGCAGAGTGTCACGGCCTGACACGACCCCCGTGACACCTGCCTACGGCCCCCATACTGGGCCAATACAGTAGTGTCGTTCTACAACACTACACTTAGTGTCCATTGTGTGTACTAAAATAGCTGTACCAACGGTAATTTGATGATTCACTTCCATGCAGCACGAAGTCAGTAGTAACATAGCATTCGGTAATAGAACAGCGAAGACATATTCAATAGTCCCTTTCATGGGTTTCCATATGCCTTCTGAATTTGCCTGGCTGATCAAAGTTTCGTCCGCAGATGCCACACCATTGGTCAGGGGTCTCCTTGTGCATTCTCATGTGGGACTCTAGGCATGATGGCAGTTGAAATGCTTTCCCACAGACTTGGCAAGAGATTTGTCTTCTGACTCTAGTGACTCTAGCAATAACTTCGTTGCACGCAGGTGCGCCCTTTGCAGAAGGTGCCATTGTCTGCAACTTTGCCTCCTCACCACCAAGATTCGACAAGCTGCTGCTGGTGCCATCCATGGCAAAGGCAATTCTCCCAGCACCATGACTCGCAGCCGAGTCGCTCTCACACATCTTCAACACCGCATTGGCAAAATTGTCGTCATTCACTATGCCACGTGCGCCCCTTGACACAGAGTTTTTTCCGTGGGTCTCCATATGCCTTCTGGGTTTGTCGGGCTGATCAAAGCTTTGATCGCAGATGTTGCAGCTTTGACCACCAGTCTTGTGCATTCTCATGTGGGACTCTAAGCACCAAGCCAGTTGGAATGTTTTCCTGCAGACGTCGCAAGAGATTCGTTTTCTCACTCTAGTGACTCTATCGGAGTGAGCTAGGGTCGAGACGGTTGCTGGTGAAGCGCCATCGATGGTAAAGGAAATTCTTCCAGCACCATGACTCACAGCCGAGTTGCTGGCTGATCAAATCTTCGTCCGCATGTGGACTCACAAATGCATACATATGTAACGGCGTAAGTAGCGCAGGAGACGTTTGACGGAGGCAACACGTATTTATTAATAAATGGGTACTATACAGTACGTAGCGCACCCTAACACAGGAAGGGGTAACGGCCCCTTCACCTGGTCTATCCGAGGTGGTGTCCCTCGGCTAACGTTTCCCCGTTAGCTCCTACACTCCTCTAACCCAGACCATCCTAGTAGAGGCTAACTGACCTGGCCCAGCTTCGGCTCAGGTCCGACCCTCAGCCACACGAGCCTGGCCCTCACAAGGACACAGACCTCGCTGCTCTGAGGTCGCCCCTGGCTTGCCTTGCTCGGCTCTTATAAGAGCAGCGAGTCAGAGTAGTCCCAGGGCTAGCTAGCTGGTCTTCAGTCTTCACTGGTTCTTCTGCTCCAACGACTGCCTCGAGCTCTCTCGCGCACCGCCTTATATACCCAACTGCCCCCCCGAGGGGCGGGGCTGTATGCGGACGTTGATGTAGACACCCCAACGTATCGGCTTGCTAGACCCCTCTACGTAATACCTCTACGCCAGGCATGTCCAAAGTCCGGCCCGTGGGCCAATCACGGCCCGCGGTCAGAGTTCATACGGCCCGCAGCTTCGGTCTTATAATGTGTTATTTATGACTCGCTAGCTCTGTCAGAATAAATAAATCATTAAACTTTAAAGATGTTATTCCTCTTTCTGCCACACGGTGGCAGCACCATTCTAATGCTCTCTGGCTGAATGCGCTGAATGTTAATCTTCAAGGGAAAGATGCAGTGGTGAGCCAGCTATATGCTCACACCAAGGCCTTTGGAACCAAACTGCAACTTTTCCAAAGACACTTGTCCCAAACAGAGCCCTGCACCGCGCACTTCCCAGCTTTAAAAGAGGTCATTGACAGTTTCTCACAGGACAACATCGGTGCACAAATGCAACAGCTATCGCATCTCTTTCTGTGGAATTTAACAAACGCTTTCGGGACTTTGCAGTTATTGAAAAGGACATGTTGCGTTTTTCTCTTCTCCCATCTCCGTGGACCCTGATGATGCTTCTCCACAGCTGCATCTGGAGCTCATTGAGCTGCAGTTTGACGATGAGTGCTGCGGGAAACACCAGCAGTGTTCTCTTGTTGACTGGACAAAAGCAGGTTTCCAAAAATGCGGTCATTCGCTAAGAAAATGCTGATGTTATTCGGTTCTACATATTTGTGTGAGCAAACATTCTAAGTCATGGACTTAAATAAGAACCGATTTAGATCAAGGATGAGTGACTCCAAATTGCGTGGCATTTTATGCATCTCAACCATTGCCCTCAAGCCTGATCTGGTCTCTTTACTGAAATCTAGATCTCAGTATCACCCTTCTCATTAGTGTCAGCAAGTTATCTGTTCCTTGATCAATCTGAAATTGAGTGTTTTGAACGGTAACATCTGTCACTATTAACAGTGAAAAGCCTAAAGCACACTAATGCACTTGGACTTATGGCACTTGTTTTTATTAAACTCTTGAATAAGATTTGGTTATAACTGTTGATGTTATGTACCTGTAGATGTGACACAAACTCTTGCTTTCTGAAAGATCTTGTAAAAGACCAAATTCACTTGTTTTAAAGTTTAATGATAACAGACCACTTTGCATTACTTATAACTCCTGTTTAAAATGTTCATGAGGCAAATTCATTTAACTCATGGAAATTTAAAGTATTTTATACAGTTTGTTAAATGTTATCTGACTGAATGAAAGGCAGAATTGTGTATTTAGAGTTGTTCACGTCTGGTAAAGGTAATTGTGACAATGATCATTGTTTTATAACGGTGTGTTTTCACGTAACTTTTGTGGTAAAAATGTCGGAAGGAACTATTGGCCCCCGGGCATCTTCACTTTATCAAATTTGGCCCTCTTTGCAAAAAGTTTGGACACCCCTGCTCTACACATAAGGTGACACGATTCATTATAACAGATTCATTATGACAGAACTCCTCAATAGTGCAGATCCTATCTATTTTACTCCTTATCCACCCAAATAAGTTCCCTTTGGTTCTTTCGGTAAAGTCACGTAGGTAGAAAAATAAAATAAAAAATAATATATCACGACATTTCGATCGCAACACAAGCAGTCGTCCTCAGGCGGAAAAATAATCCAGCAGTAGAACTGCTGAACCAGCGAGAGAGCTGTTACAACAAGAGGTTATATATGTGGCGAAAGGCAAGCAGATGGGGTCTGAGCTGGAAAGGAATTCCATCCCCGGATGAAAGCATGTCAGTTGTGTTAATGGGGGAGATTATGGAGAGAGATTAGCATGAAATAAGTTTCCGTCGCCGCATAAGAGTAACGTCCTTGCATATGCACACAACAGCAGTGTTAATGGGAGATTAGCACTATGTTGATGGGATAGATTAGGCAGCGAGATTAGGGAGATTAGCAAGTTAATGTCATGTCTATGTGTAACAAGCTGCGGCGCTGCCAATTGCGCTGTGAGAGGCAAGCGCGTCAACGCAAGAGAACCACCGCAACGGTGGTCGTGCTAGTGAGAAACACAGCCCATCACACAGCCAGAACCATCGATACATCGAGGCTCAGGGAGCAGAGGTGGCCATGTTAGTGAAACCCCAGCCTGTTAATGCAGAGGCACCCAAAAGGGTAATGCAACTCAGAGAGTCGGAGATAACAGCCAAACAGCAGGAAGGATGGAAGCACCACAGAAAGTTACGACTTTGCTTGGTTAATAACGTCGTTACAATTATTGCTCAGCTTATACCCATCTTCTCGGTTGAAATTGTCTCCGTGTTTATATATCTGGATGGCTTCATGGACAAATCTTTGATGGTAGCCCGAACGTTTGCAGAGTACCTTGGTCTCGGAAGAAACAATATCGTGCGAGCCCACTGCGTTATAACAATGATCATCCACGGCAGAGGTATTGGTTCTGCCGTGTTTCACATCTGCCTTGTGTTCGCGAACACGGTCCGAGTTTCCCAAATGTAACTGGTACCGCAGACAGAACTTAGTTTGTAGACACCAGGGTATTACATGTCAGGAATGACATCCTTCACAGGTAGGATTTTGTGTATTATATTGAATTGGACCTGGATCTTGTGTTTAAGATTTCGGAAATATTTTTGGTAACACCTGCTATGTATGGCAAAGTGATGGTTTTGATTGGGTCCTCAGATGGTTTCCTCCCCATGGTTGGAGATACAGCTTTGCAGATTGTGCGGTCTGAGTATTCATCTTGAGGGCTTGGTGTATGTGTAGTGCCGTAGATGGGCCACACTTACCGGCAGTGGTGGACAGGGCCCATCTGCAGGTACCTCGGACCCCCAGGGGAGGGGCCACTGTGCCAGCCCAAGAGGGGGGGGGCTGCTGGGGGCTCTAGGATCCTAGGCAGCTAAGCCCTCGGCGCCAGGCCTTAGAATCCCTGACAACCCAGACAGCTAAGCCCCTTGGCGCCACCAACGGGGGGCTGTGGGGGATCTGGGATCCAACACAACCCCACCCCTCGATGGGCAAGAGGGATAAAAGGGCCGCTCCCTAGCAGATCGGGACCAGTCGCAGCTCAAGACCCAAGACCAGCCAGCTTAGGACCCTGGACTCCCTCGTCCCGCTTGTAAGGGCCGGGACGCTGTGCGGGCCAGTGGTGGGACTCTGGGACTCCCGGCTCTACGTCCTTGTAAGGGCGAGTTCCGAGGAAGCCAGAGTCTAGACCCGCACATTGGCTGGGTCGGGTCAGGTAGCCTCCCCTAGGGTAATTGTGGCCGGAGGACCCGAGAGCGTAGCCAGTCAGGCACGCTCGGAGTAGGCTGTGTCCCTAGGCTGTAACAGAGTATCAGGACTGTTGGAGTGTTGTATCGTAATAAAGAAGTTACCTCTACAAGTGTCTCCGGAACCCATTACATATGTGCTCAAGTTCACTGGCTCAGTGGCTCTGGTCGGAGATGCAGCGGATTATTTTTTTCTGCCATGAGGACGACCGCTTGTGTTGCGATTGAAACGTCGTGATATATTATTTATTTATTTTACCTACGTGGCTTTACCGAAAGAACCAAAGAGTATGGATTTCCGCAGTCAATAAAGCTTAACCTCAACACCCAAATAAGATTTTATATATGAACAGCAATGACTTAACTATCTCCATTTTCCCAATGCTACCCACCAGAGATCCTTTCTGTATATACACAACAGCAAGCTAATTATGGCACCATACTTTCAGTCCCTATTCGTGACACACTTGACTCCCAATCCTCATATAAGATTGCAATATAATTTGTGCATGAGGGCCCATCAAAAAGTGTTGAGAATGGACACTTTTTTCCTAAAAACTATGTAAAATTGTCTTCATTCAAAGTCCAGTATAGTACTATTCGTGGCACTCATAAGTGAACTTCATTATTGCTCATGCTAATTATTACAATGTTAACTATTTACCCAGGAAGGCCTCATTGAGTCTAAAAACTGATTTTTGTCAGAAGTTTCCCATTGCATTGAGATATTTGGCAATTACATTAATGAGCGTTTGGCTCTGTGTGAGTAGAACCCAGAGAGACCCCCCCCCCCCACCTTGCACATGGGGAAATAGCACAACTCTGCACAGATTCTACCCACACTCGATAAATAATTCAAACCGAGTTGTTTTCTTTTTACCGTTGTACTGTATAGAATTATTAAGTATAAATGCATCTTTATATTAAACTATTCTGAAAGATGTGTCATTTATTTGCAAATGAGAATGTAATGTCGCAGATGCGACCACAGGCCAACTTGAATCTGCATGTAGTTTCTGGGTCTCTTCACTTCACCAACCCGCATTCACCAGCGTGGTGAAGTATGATTAAACATCTCCCACGACTGACATGGTGTGGGGGAGGTCTCTATCAAACGCTTCATCGACAAGGGGCTGATATGTCACGACATTGTATGGAAAGACCGTTCTCTAGCCAACACGAGAAGTCTATGTAGAAAGACGATGCGGCACACGTGTACACGATGTTTGTGTGCGTACGTTCAGTGTGTGTATCACGTGCACAATTATATCAGGTCGCGATTATGCTCAAACATCACGAACAACTCTCGACGTCTCCAGATCCTGAACCTGGACACAAGTGAAAACTAAACGAAGTGGCTTATGTGGACATTTATAGCAACCAAGTGCTCTAAACTCACGTTTCTAAATGTGGAGGGGAAAGCCGAAGGACCAGGAGAAGAATGTATGCGACCACGGGGGAAATAAAAATATACAAATACAGAGCAGGCGTCAGGGTCGGGATGGAACCTCCACTCTGCTGTCGGCCTGGCGAGGTAATTAACATCTCGCCACCGCGGCGCCCCTTATTAAAAGCTTAGCCATGTCTAGCAAGGTTATTGACTCACATCACTCGACTCACGGCACCACAAGTGGTGTATTAAAGGAAACAAAGTAGAGAGGCGCTACTGACATTTAACAATGTTCTTAATTTAAAGCTTTCGTGACTGCAGAGATTCATATTCTTTGTTCTTTCGGTAAAGTCACGTAGAAGGGAAATAATAAAATAATATTCATATAAAACAATAAAAATCCTCACGACGTTTCGACTGCAACACAAGCAATCATCATCAGGTGTGAAATTCACAGAAAGAAAATTTGAAAAAGTGGTGGTTTTTCCTAACATCAGCACCAAGGACAGCGATTTGGCAGTTTGCCAGATGGACGAGTCCATCTATGTTCGGAAAAGAGGAGGGGGGAGCAGAAAATGGAATGCGGTCTGAAAGTCACCGTAAGCGTGAACACAATCAATTAAGACCCGAAATGGTTGATTAAATCCTTCCAATGATTGCTCAGCCAGAATCCATCTTCTCGGTTGAAATTGTCTCTGTGTTTGTATATGTGTATAGCCTTATGAACGAACCTCTCATGGTAGCCAGATGGCTTGCAAAGAACCTCCAAGACAGAGGTTCTTTGCAAGCCATCTGACTATCATGGCCTCCTTTAGGGTTAGGGTGGTTCTTTCGATAAAGTAACGTCGATAGAAAATAAAAATAATCAAATCAAATAAAAATACAAAATAATAATATGAAATTTAAAATAATTAAAGCAAAAAACCCACATTCATATTCTTGGTTCTTTCAGGAAAGTTACGTAGTTAGAAAATGAACATAAAAGTAATGAAATACAACTTTTATTTTATAATAATGAATTTAAAATAATAAAAACTTTTATTATTTTCAATTCATGATTTGTATTTTAAATTTTATTTAAATTGTATTTTCTATCGACGTAAAGAATATGGCGTGGAGATGCTGCCAGGTGTGATTTGAGAGGTGAGCGCGGTTGGTGAGGTTTTATTGGTTTGGTGAGTGAGGTTGGTGAGATGCGTGGTGAGTGTGGCTTGACTGACAGTGGGCGGGGCATAGCCGCGAAGGGCGTGGCTTATCCAGGAAGTGGGAGGAGTCTCGCGCCTACGTAGGGGCGTGCAATAACCAAAGGGGGCGTGGCGGTACACCCTGCGCTGACCATTCGCAGAGGAGAACGCGAACCCTGGACTCCAACCCCGAGAAGCGCGCTCCTTTTAAAGTTAACAACAACATTGTTAAATGTAAGTAGCGCCTCTCTACTTTATTATTGTTTTATTTGCTTAATACATTACTTGTGGTGCCGTGAGTCGAGTGATATGCGTCAATAACCTTGCTAGACACGGCTAAGCTTTTAATCAGGGGCGCCGCGGTGGCGAGATGTTAACTACCTCGCCAGGCCTACAGCAGCGTGGAGGTTCCATCACGACCCTGACGCCTGCTCTGTATTTGTATATTTTTATTTCCCCCGTGGTCGCATAGATTCTTCTCCTGGTCCTTCGGCTTTCCCCTCCACATTTAGAAACGTGACTTTAGAAGAGTACTTGGCTGCTATAAATGTCCACATGATAAGCCACTTAGTTGAGCTGTCATTTGTGGCCAGGTCGCTCCTGATAAGAGCTATAAAGCTCTGTGGGCCTGACCTGGTAAAATAGAAATAGTTTATAGTTTAGTTATAGTTCATAAGAACTCGTGGCAAAGGTCAGTGTTTACTTCAAATATTGTTCAGGCTCCGCAGACCTCCAAAGTTATTCGTGATGTTATACATTTGGTTCGTTTTGAGCATAATCGCGACCTTATATAATTATTACGTGATGCACACGCTGAATATACGCACACAAACATCGTGTACACGTGTCGTGCCCTCTATTGCCTACATAGACGACTTGTGCTGACTAGAGAACGGTCTTAACGAACAATGTCGTGACATGTATCAGCCCTTTGTCGATCCGGCGTTTTGATAGAGGCCTCCCCCACACCATGTCGTTCGTGGGAGTTGTTTAACCATACTTCACCATGCCGGTCAATGCGGGTTTGGTGAAGTGAGGTGGCCCAGAAACTATATGCAGACACGAGTTTGCCTGTGCTTGCATCTGCAGAATTACTTTCTCACACATCTTCAAGTATAGTTTAATACTTCTAGAAATACATTTATTCTTGAGGATTCCATAAAGCACTGTGGTAAAAAGAATACAACTTGATTTGAATGCTTTGTTGAACAGGGAATGCTTTGAGTTTGTGGGTTCAATCTGTCTGTGCGGAGTTGTGTTATTTCCCCATATGCAAGGTGTGGTCTCTCTGGGTTCCACTCACACAAACATCTCAATGCAATGGGACCTTTCTGAAAATGCAGTACTTAGACTCAATGAGGCTTTCCTGGGAAACGAGTTAACATTGTAATAATTATCATGAGAGATAATGACGGTCACTTATAAGTACCATTAATAGTACTATACTGTACTGTTATTGAAGAATATTTTACGTAGTTGTTTTAAAAAAGTGTCCATTCTCAAAACTTTTTGACGGGCCCTCGTACAGGAATGATATTACAATCTTCTTTGGAGATTGCGAGTCAGAGTGTTGTGAATAGTGGACTGAACGTGTGGTGCCACCATTATACTGTTGGTGTGTTTATACAGAAAGGCCTATTTGGTGGGTAACATTAGGAAAATGGAGGTAGTTAGTCATTGTTGTTAAACAAAATCTTATTTGGGTGGATGAGAGGAATAACATCGTACATGATAGGAACTGCAATATTTTGGAGTTCTGGTATAATGCGTTCTAGTATATATGAATTGTATGTCACCTTAAGTATGCCTTTGTGAGTACACACATGACACGGGTGACCTTTGTCTTTTGTTTCAGATGTGCGAGAACAACTCCGCTGCGAGTCATAGTGGTGCTGGGAGAATCGCCTTGACCATCGATGGCGCTTCACCAGCATCCATCTTCACCCCAACTCAATCCGATCGAGTTACTAGAGGGAAAAAACTAAGTTCTTGTGACGTTTGTGGGAAAAAATTCCAACTGCCATGGTGCCTAGATTCCCACATGAAAACGCACAAGGAGACCCATGAGCAGTGGTGCGGCACATGCGGACTAAGATTTGATCAGCCAGGAAGATTCAAAAGGCACATGAAGACCCACGAAAAGGATTATTTGATAAAGGGTGCACCAGGCTTGGTGAATAACGGCAGTTTTGCCAATGCGGTGTTGAAGCCACCGTCGCCTTATGAGATGTGCTCAGTCTGCGGATTTTTATGTCCTATTGAAATCCTGAAAACTCATGAAAGTCTTCACGCACAGTTTTTGTACAGACCGAAGCCTGAACATGATTACGCTTCGACAAAAGATAGTGGCGTTAAGATAAATGACGTGAAATCCAATTTTCTTGAATGCTTTGGCCTAGTTCCACGTCAACAAACTGCTTCACCTATCAGCGAGAATAAACCATACGCTGCTCTCGATCCTATTACGAGCATGAAAGTGTTGATGGCCTTGCAGCAGAAGAAGGAAAAGCGAAGTGGACGTAAGTCCATTAAAAGAAGAAAGACCACCACCAGCGTAACCAATTGCAGCAGTAGCAACAGCCAGAATTCGGACATCAAGAGGATGGACTGCACGGAAGCAGGAGGCTGCGTGAAGCAGAGCATCCCCAAGGTGGATGAACCCAACCTGGCACCTTTGGGTACGTCCGAGTAATGCACACACTACATTTCATTTGGATGTAATTGATAATTTCACAAATTAAGTCATGTACGCATATGTTGATCATATTTGTATGTCTGTGCTGAGGAGTGTAGAGATCTGATGTGGTGCTGCTTGGATGTTGGGTTAAACTCTGGGTTTCAGTCACCGAGCCATGATTAAACTGGCTTCTCATTGATGGTCTTATCCAGTTACCAAACACTTCTTCCAGCAAACACTTCTGTTGTTGCGTGGCATGTAGGAAATTGCAAAACCTCCGAGTGGATAATAAACGGCCACGAAGGGATGTCATGAGTAGTGCAATGATATCTCCTTCCACGAGCTGTTCTCTTACACGAGGTGGTTCACTGCTGTGTGAGAGTTGCACAGAGATACTTCATCTCATGACATGGTGCCAATAGCTCCATTGGAAGAAAACTGAGCAAAATATATATACAAATTCCAAAAAGTATCTGTTTATTTCTTAACCAGGGTAAATTTAATTTAAACAAGTGGGTCAATTTAGGGAACATTGTTAAATGTATAGACCGAGTCATTTCCATAATGGGAATTTCCTCTTCATTGTACAAACGCCTAACTTCCATGCACATTTACTCTTTCTATTGCAGGTAATTATTGCGTAATTAATGAGCTGTAATAGAATAATCTGGCTCAACCACCTCAGTGTTAAATTATAGTTTTTGCTCTGCATCAATATCAACCATACGAAGAAGTGCAAAATGTTGTGGCTTCAAAATAAGCCCCAAAAATGTGTTCTTTTGATATTTTTCAGGAAATCAGTATCTTGCTTTTCTACTATTTGTACGTATGTTGAACTTCTTTCGTAGCATACGTAGCCAACCGTGCTAATTGGGGGTATTTGTTGCTGGCTTTTTGGCATTTTGGGCCTTTGGGCCTGAGGTCAGCAACCGTGATTGATAAAACGTCCCATGTACATAGTGATGTGATGGCATCCACTGCATGGTGATGAATAAATTATGGATTATCGCGTGCGTGTGCTCAATGGTGGATGTCTTGTGTTCCAGAGGAAAAGCCCTTCCCGTGCAGTGACTGCTCGTACAGAGCGACACAGAAGTCGCAGCTCAAGAGACACGTCCTGAGCGTTCACCACGTGCCCTTCGATAGCGCGCTGGACTCGGACTGCCCCAAGAAGAGAAGGCGGCTGGCTGGGTGCCAAGACAGCGGCCCAACTACGGATTTGAAGCGCGCACGATGCACACGGAGAACTTCGTGATGATTTATTTAATCCTGAGGCTGAGGTACCACGTGTGGGGCGATGAATTCAAGGTTTTGTGCGGCGGACATTTCCATGATGAAATTCCGTCACTTTCACTGCTGCGAGGTAACATCTATTGCCGAATATTTTTAGTCAATTGCTGTATTTTCTTGTATACAATATATTTAATAAATTGTCCTAATTTCATAACCAAGGTTTTTGGGTTAGATCGCGTAAGTATAAGTTATATAATTGATTAGTAATCATTTAATTAGTATGTTTCCTCTATAAGTAATGATAAATGTAAGATGTCTTCTTCTTCCACGCGTTTGTCCCACTCACGTGGGGTCCGCCGTCCTTGCCACCTTCTCCACACCGCCCCGTCCCGCGCCATCTCTCCCTCCGCTCCACGGGCCACCACGTTCGACCGCATCACCACATCGCCCCACGTCTTCTTCTGCCTTCATCTCCTCATCTTACAATCACGATTACTTAATAACACGCTTCCAGCTGCACTAAGCCTGTAGCTGTCAGAGCGGTTAAAATTATTTGTATTTCTGTCAGTTTCAATGGATTCGCGAATTTGTCTTGGCCAGTAATAATTAGTTTTACACGAAACTTAATTGTTATCAAAATAATTTGACTGTCGTTGTTGGAAAGCATGTTCTGCAACTTCCAACAGTTATGTTTGAGAGTGTTTAATATTTATTTGGTGTTCTTTTAGTCTTACGCTAATGTTATGTCCCTTCTGTCCAATATAACATCTGCCACATAAGCAATTAATCCGATAGACACCATATGTTGATAACTTAGGCAATTCATCTTTAGTACAAGATACAATTTTTTAAAATTTTGTGTACCATTCCAAATCTTACTTAGATTTTTTGCTTTTCCAAAACTTGAACTAATTTGTCAGTTACTCCCGCGATAAATGGTATTTTTATTGTTTTAATAATCTGATCGCTTTCAGCAGTGTTGCTGGTCGATCTAGGTTTGGTATTCACTGCTCTGTTAATTTGAGCATTATTGAAGCCATTCAATCGTAGCGCTTCTTTGACATGTTTAATCTTTCTCCTCAGACTTTCACCATCTGACATTGTTTTAGCCTGATGTATGAGCGTCTTGATGAGAGATGATTTCTGTGCGGGGTTCCCTTTCGGTAAACGCAGTGTGTTATTTTACCATTTAGGCCTCGTCCGAGCAAAATATCCAAGGAAAGGGAGTGTGTTATTCACCTCCATTTCCATGGTCAACTGTATGGCCGGGTTTTTTTAATTGAGATGATTTAGACATTCATTCATGAAGTGTATCCTTACCATGTGGGCAGACAACTAAACCAAAAAGATGGTTTTAATGTACTTGAAGCAAGTGCTCTTGCTTCAAAGTTATCCATGTACAGATTCGCTATAGCAGGAGATAAAGGAGAGCCCATTGCTGTTCCTTCCTTTTGTTTAAAGAAATCACCTCTCCATAGGAAATAAGTCTGTTAGAGGCCACGGGGGGGGGGGGGGGGCAGGGGTAGTTTATCGTTGTGTTTGTCGCTGCGAGCAGACGGTGCACAATGGAGAGCTTGCTCAGAGCGGAGCTGGGCAAGGACTCGGCGAGGCCGCTGGGCGCTGCGGCCGGTGGAGGCTGCATCAGTGGCGGGCAGAGCTACGAGACGGGGCGCGGACACGTGTTCACCAAGATCAACGCCAAGAGCGGGGCACCCTCCTCTACGCCTCCTCACCATGCCACCTCGCCTCCTCACTATGCCACGTCACCTCCTCACCTCCTCTACCCTCCTCTTCGCCTCCTCTACACCACCTCGCATCCTCGCCTCGCCTCGCCTCAACCTTCATTCAGCCCTGTCATTAATGCATCTTTCCACGCGCATCAGTATCACTCATTTTTCGCTGCGACTACTACCACCACCGTGGTGAATGTTGCAGTGAACTTCACCTAGTTGATTCCCCCCTCCACCCACGTTAAGGGACTCGGTCTACCAGACACTTTGACCGCTTCGTCTCTTCCACTCCGCGTTCAACCACCACGCCTCACTGCAGTTCACAGCAACGCACTCAACTAAACAACTCGGTCACCCACTCATCCAATCACTAACTCAATTACCCTAGTACACACTAATCTAGTCACGTACTCAATAACCCTATCACACACTCATCCAGTCACCCACTCACTTAATCATCCTATCACGCACTCATCTCGTCACTTACTCATCCAGTGACCCCTTCATCCAGTCAACCAATCATCTATTCACCCATTCAATCACCCACACATCCACTCACCCATTTACTCACCCACCCGCTCACCATCATGCAGGTCACCTCACTCTTTTCAGCTTTATCAGTTTGCACTGCTCCACTCTGGAATCCCCACCCGGTCTTCCTATTTCCCCAAACTCTTGCAACAATAAACTTGATCAATTTAAGGAACGTGTTTCTATGATCTTAATTATCTAATTACTCATTGGACAGTTATGTAGTATTTTTTGTTGTTGCTGGCCGTTTGGCTTTTTGTATTGTGGGGTTTGCATGGCTGGCAACCCCTTATCATTGCCTACCTTATTACAGACACATTCAGACCTTGTTGGTCACCCCGTGCCCCTTTTTAATCTCAACGTGCATCCTACATAGTCCCATCACAAGGGAGAAGCATACACAAATAGACTTAACTCAAAGGTTGCCCGTTTTGAAACGGCTATGTGCTGTATGGACCTGAAAACTCACTTTCCCCCAACAAAATACGGGTAAACCGTGTGGGTTGACAGCTACCGGTTTTGTTGTGTTTGCGAGTCCAAGTTATAGGACTGCACCCTGGGTTGTGCGTGGTTCTCATTGGTGGGAGATTCCCTTCGCTGCGTTGCACGCCAGTGGCTGGGGGCTGCCTGGGGCCAGTGACGTGTGAGCCGGTCCCAATGTGCACCGGCAAACATTTATCGCTAGGTGACCCCAGTGTTTATTGCCCGTCTACACGTGGATACCTGAAGCCCATGTCACTCCACTGCTGGATGAGTCCCGCAATGAAGATACAATCAGTACATCCACTTTGCTTTTGCACTCCACCTGTTCCATTGGCGGCCGAATGCGGATCTAAATGTGCATACGTTGGAGACTGGTTTATTTGCATAGAAATCAAACCAATTGACCCACGACCTTTGCCCCATAAACTTTCGACACTCAACACGTGGTAGCCTCAACGTGCACCTAGCCTAGCACAAGCGTCGTGGTGACGTCACCTCCACTTTGTAGCCAATGGCGGTTGTTGTTGACGACGTCGCCTAGGCAACGCCGCCCCGCCCCCCTCTGCCTCTGCCCGCCTCGCTCTGTGCACGCGAGGCGCCAATCCGTGACGCGGCACTGAACGCGGCGCGTCACCGCTCAGCGTGGGTTGGGCCCTCAGCCACGTGCACGTCAGTCGCACGCTCACTAATATTTACACTTTTACTCGTGTTTGTGTTCGTCGTCGTTGTTGTTAAAGGTGAGGTAAGTAATGATGCTACGCGACGTGTGTATTGATGTATACGTGCAGTTTATATGTTTAAACGTGATAGTAGTTTAGGCCCCAGAGCCGTTTTTTCCTAAGGAGCTTTTTATGCACCAACCTCAGTTATTGCGCTTTTGTTAATCTTCATTTAACAGGAATAATTTACTTAAGATAGATGATCAAGCTACGATATTTTGCACAACAGACGATGGCAAAACTGGATATTGTGCGATATGTGCCACTGAAACCGCAAGAACTCAATAATGATGACTCGTGTTGAGTGTTTAATCTGCAAGCAATGAGCCCACCACAGGTTCGGAAATGTTGGAATGGAAACTGAAAATAATGAAACTCTTTTTGCTCTGCCATTTGATTTGAAGATACGACTCTTCAAAGGGCTTTGGTTGTAGTTATCAATATTTGAATTTCTATTTGGTTCTTTCGGTAAAGTCACTGAGAAAGAAAAGCAATTAAATAATAGAATACGACGTTTCGATTGCAACACAAGCAATCATCAAGTACAAATGAAAGATAAAACAAACCTAGTGAACTTAGAAATACAATGCAATCCAACAGAGAGTCGGCTAATACAACAGTCAGCACATCACCTGGTTGATTACGTTCTTCCAAAGATTACTACATGAGAGAGATACGAAACACAGACAGAGAGACACAACATAGACACACTGTGTGTCTATGTTGTGTGTCTCTGTGTTGTCTCTCTGCTTGTGTGTCTATGTTGTGTGTCTCTGTGTTGTCTTTCTCTACTTGTGTGTCTCTGTGTGTGTCTATGTTGTGTGTCTATATTTTGTGTCTTTGTTGTGTGTCTCTGTTGTCTTTCTCTGCTTGTGTGTCTGTCTGTGTGTCCCCTGTTTGTGTTTCGTATCTCTCTAAAATTTAGTAATCTTTGGAAGAATGTAATCAACCAGGTGAGGTGCTGACTGTTGTGTTAGCCGACTCTCTGTGTTGGATTGAATTGTATTTCTAAGTTCACTAGGTTTGTTTTCTACCTGATGACGATTGCTTGTGTTGCAATCGAAACGTAGAATTCTATTATTTAATTTATTTATTTTTCTACGTGACTTTACCGACAGAACCAAGGATATGAATCCCTGCAATCACGAAAGCTTTAAATCAAAATAATGTTCCAGTTTCTCGTTCAGTTTTTTTAAATATAGATTTAAATAAATATACATGAAAACATCCACAAATCTGGCTGCCTCCTGATGATACTGGTTGCAATTACTGGCGAAACGTCGTACTCAGATTGTAAATGTTGTGGCTTTACTCGAACACACAACCGGTGTGCTGTACTGGTAACAAATTGGCATGTTCTGTTTAAGTGACAAACTTTACTAATTATCTGTGTCGGGTGGTGGTCGGTTTACCGACATTTATATATTTACGTGATCTTACCCAAAAAAAAACCTGTATTATGTAAAAATAGATTTATTTTCCCCCTTTCTTTTTGGTTAGTTTCAAATCTCTAACGCCTTTCAAATTGTTGTGATGTACAGTGCTACATTTCAAATTACTGTCATGTTTGCAACGGGTTGTATTGCTTCTTCCAGAAATCTACTTTCCCGAGTGGTTGTGCATTTGTCGCTTGTTTCAGAGGTTCGCGATTCAAGCCCAGGGGTCGCCCTAGTTAATACTGCGGGTGTATTAATAAAAACTGCATTTCCACAAATAATGTAAAAACAAAAAAATCCAGTGATATTATTCATAAATGAAGAGGACGTGTGCCGGTGTCACCATCTAAATTTTCAAATCTCTGAAATTACTGGATTGGGTAAAACCACATTTATGTATGGTGAACTTCTTTCGCAGTGTACGTAACCAATTGTGCTAATCAAAGGTGTGGAGAAGGACAACACACTGAACACAAAAAGCGTTTTCAATCTCTATTTAAAAGTGGCTTCCTAATATCAGTAGGAAGAGCATTCCAGTTGGCCGCAGAAGCGAGTGATGCGGTGACTGTCTTTGTTAGATGGCTCGCCACAAGCCACTGCTGCTAGGATGATCCACCAACCCCATCTCTCGATTGCAATCGTGCATTGCCAGCACACCGTGCATTCGCCGTTGAACCACTCCTCCATCACGTGTTCCATCATCGCAACTACAGCACTGCGCTGCACCTGTGGCCACCACGGTTGCTCACTTTGCTTTGCTTGTTTAGGTGATCGGCAAGGCCCAGGAAGGCGAGCGGGAGGCGATGGACCGTTATCTGGCTCGCATCGAGTGCGACATCAAGCAGGAGGTGGAGGGCCGGCTACACAAGATCAAGAAATACCTATTGGAGTCGTTCCCCTTGCCAGGGACGAGCGCCGATCTCCGCCGACAGTTCACGACACAGCCGGCTGCCAAGATCGTGCTGCAGGTCTTCCAGAACGCCGAGGACATCTTTGTGAATAAGCTGAAGAAGGTGGGGGCCATGGCATCTGGACTTCATGCATCTGCTTAGATTTGTCAAAGATTTCCCACAATACATTTGTCCTCGGAATTATTGAATGAGTGATAATCGCCATACGTTTCAAGTCTGTGGATACTTCCACCAGTATCAAAATACTTGCTCTACCACTGAATTAACACTCCTCTATAACATTTAGGGTCATCGCTTTTACAAAATTCAGTCACGTTAAGACAAAAGTAAGAGTGGGCATTGAAATCGGTCAGACATCTATGCATGTTTCACCCTCTATTTGTCCCAAGAGTGCGAAATGGCTGCACGTGGTTTGGGTCCTTTGTTGTCTCCACCGACAGTGTGTGCAGGACTTCCTGGGGCAGGTGAAAGAGGACACGCTGGCCCAGAAGCTGTTTCAGTTGGCTCTACTGTGGCTCGCTCGAGACTCCTCGCGACCTCGTGGTCAAGGAGAAACCGGCCGCGTTTCTCGGCAACATCAGCAATCCCTACAACAGACCGCCGTGTCCTCCGGAGAGTAAGGTGACAAATTTGCATTTACAGTAGACTCTCGATTATCCGCGCTAATGACGGGGAGGATGGCTACGGATGATTAAAAATCTCGGATGATCCAAAAATATATATTTTCTGCGGATCTCTATGCCAAAAACTAACGTTCAACCGATTGATGCACGTGCTTGGTGATCAAACTTTCCTGCTAATTTGACCAAGTCCAATATCGGCTCAACTTTCATGCGACGGACATTACTCTCATGTTCAGAGTGGGATGGAATGTGCTTCCCTTTATTGTGTGGACCAGAGGTCACTAGAAGCGATGTCAGAGGTAGCTTTGTGATGTTCTCTTCTGTGGGCCATTCTCCAATACGACGGGTTTCGCTGCTCTGTGAGAGATCCGAGTGGATCCTCCGTCTCATGACACGATATCGAAAGCACAATCTGAATAAAATGTAGTTTCTTGTATTGTACATGAGGGGTCAGACCACGGAGGACCTTCAGAATGCTGAGTGTGAACTTGAAATTTATTCTGGACTGGTTCGGGGGATAGTTGAACAATTGGAATATTAGGGCCATATCGTTTTGCATACGGGTGTGAGTGAGAAGTCTGCCAGCGTTTTTTTGAGTACATAATCAAGATTTTTGGGTTAGATCATGTAAATATGCTCTCAATAATACGTGTAAATATGCACTATTTATTCGGCCTAATCCAAAAATCTCTATTGCTGCTAATATTGGTCGCGAAGGCCTTCGTGTTAAACTTGGTTTTTTTAGTCTTCTGGAATCTGGCGATGAAACGTATCGGGGAGTCGTAGATGAGACGTGGGGGTGGGGGGGCGGAGAGAGAGTTGCAATTGTCGAGCCTATTGGAGCGAGTTACAACATCGTTGTCCTCTCTACAATGGCATTGCTCCTCTCCTAAACAGAGGCGGTAGCCGAGCAGCTGGTCCGTCTGCTGAGCCACGCAAGTAAGATGGCAGAGCTCCTGGGCCTGCCCGCGCTGTCACGCATGGAGAAGCAGCTTGCCGAGCACTTTGACTCGTGCGACCTTTCCAGCCTGGGCCTCGGCTCCTTCTTGGACATCCTCCAGGTGCGTACGTGACATGCGTGAGCCCACTCGCCTCCAGCTGTTAAGAGACAGTACAGCAAGTAGGTGTGCGACACTGCCCGTGCAACGTTTGAGTGTACTTCCCGCCTCTGAGTGGCGCGCAAACTTAAGTTCACTTCCGAAATTGTGCGCAATAATATTAGTTTATTATTATGAACTTAAAACTCAGTTGTCGATAACTCAAATACGTTAGAGTGTTATTTGTGCTTATGTAATCACTGCCAATGCAGAGCACAACAAATTATCACTTAAGATACATGGGTTTTGTCTTGTCACTCTTAAAAAATGTACGTGAATTTGGCAAAAGTGAGTGTACAAAAGTGACATTAAGGAAAAAATGTTCATAACACTATAATTGCAAAGTGGCCGGGTGCCTCAGAGATCAAAGCGGTGCGTTGTGAATAATGAGGTTCTGGGCTTGAATCTGGATTTTGACCGCTTGGGATTAAACCGAGTTTTCAAGTCTAGCAAGTTGATCGTCCCAGCCCCGTCAGCAGTGACTGCACAACACATCAATCTTATTAAACTTGCGTTTTGCACTTCATTTTCTTATTTCCAGCTCTGAGAATAACAATTTCAGCTTGACTCTCGTGCGCCGCACAATCTCATAGCACAGCTAATGTGAAAGCGTTGGCTCCTGTTGTGTAAAAGATAAAAGGCCACCCACAGCATTTAAATGACACACGGGCTGCATGGCTATGCGAGATTTACGAATGGATTATTTGTCTCTTGACAAAACGCCGATAGCACATTTGGAAGAAAAAAAATTGAGAATGAATTTTGTTTTAATATGCAAACTTAAATCTCTAATATATTATTAGTTTTCGTGTACTGCATTGTGAGAAGCAGCTCCATGCGTATCTTTCAGTTTTAAGCCGGTGTTTGCCTTGCGATCGCCTCGGTGTCAACCAACCGATGTTGATTTGTTGTGTCTGTGGCAGCTGTTGGAGGAGACTGGGGTTGTGATCTCTGCCCTGGGTGGATCTGGAGCCACGGCGGGAAGCTTCTGCCCCAAGCGCGACGAGCTGATGGAGTTCATCCGCCAGTGCGGCAGCTTCGACCCCGCAGCGGTGAGACGCGGGCCACTGCAGGGCCCACCGGGGCGGCTCGGAGATGGGGATAAGGATTTGTAGATATAGGGCGCTTGCTGAAATAAACTCGGCAACTCAAAGCGCCGTACAGCAACGTCTCATCTCAACCATTCCATTGCCCTGCGGCTGTCTCGCCTCCCCAATGGCAGCTGTTCCTGTTTGACACGTGGTGCGTGCACTAGCGGCCTGTGAATGGACATGTCTGCCAGTAGGGAGCGGTGTTCGATTTTTCTACCTGGTTTTTCCTCGATAAAGTAATTTGCAAGTATTTTATCGGATTTGGCAAATCTGGAACATGATGTAGTTACACGTGGCCAATAATTTTTTTAAATACAGTGTCATTGGATTATTATCCTACATTGTGAAACAGGCCACTTTGTTTATGGTGAATAAACTGGCAAAATTAACCAGGGTGTATGCTGGGCTTGAACCTAGAACTACCACTCGGCCATGTTTCCATAAATTCGTGCAGACATATTAACGCTGTTCACGTCGTACGCAATGGACACTTCATTATTAGCATCACATCTGCCCCTGTTTGGCCCCTAGACCATTTTGAGAAGTCTTGTAAGGGCGGCGTATTACAGTTTGATTTTATATCGTCACGGCAAATATCCAATGGAAAACCACCCGTTCCGTGGGGGGCCTTTGCGCTGACACGGATCGGATGCGCCAGTGGAAAAGGGCTGCTAGCAACTCGGCCGCCTCCATACGAAAGAGAGAGGGTTCCAGGTCTCTGTTGTTTGCTGTCTGCTCTGCAGCTGCTGGCTGTGGACTGTGTTGTGGGGCAGCACTCATGCGTTCCTGCTGCAACCTTTTCACAACCCCGTGACCAACCTTTATGAAACTGGTGCAGAAAGCCAAGCCCGGTGGCGGCAGCGGCGGTGCCCATCGGTGCGCTGTATTGTACGAGACGGCGCTGTGTGCTCGCGAATCGAGGTTTTGCAGCCCCTCCTAAGTGCCCCCCTGGTCACCTCGTGATCTGCCTGACCGCCACGGGTCGCTCCTCAAAATTGTGTGTGTAACACCCCTCTGGCAGTCCACTTACCTGATGAAGGTCTTGCCACGTTGCTTTGGTCATGGGGGTTGTTGCACCAAACTTCACCACGCTTGGTGAAGGGGGCGGGGATTAGGCTCAGGACTGGTTCAGATATCAGTCACCACTGACGTTAGCCATGGCTAGGAATCCAACTCGGATCGCCGCGTTAGTATCGCAATGCACCAAACATTGCAGCAGTGCTTCAGAAATCATTCCGAAGTTGCTTGATATTGCACACAGTTTGAATAAACCATCATTACTTCAGGAAATATATTTTGATTTTAAATGTAACGTTAAAGCGCGATACATCGGTTAAATCGATTAATATTTATTATTAAGCTGACAATTCATGTATTGCATTACACGTGTAAGAATCAACTTCTTAAAAACTGTATCCCTTTTTATTTTAATCGTTGCACATTGCCACTGCAGACAGTCGACATTCTCAGTGTAAGTTCAAAAGAACTGACAAACACCTTGTGAAAAACCCAACGCAGAAGATTACTGGGTTTGATATTCCACGAAGCTCATGGTCCACCCAAAACTGCATCCGCACAAACCATGGCAGATGCGGATACCTGATGCACAAATGGAAAATGTAAAACTCTCCAGTATTTGACTGTGGTCATCCAGAACAGATCGTACAACGTGAAACGACGCAATTTAAAATGAAAGTCAAGCCACAGTGCGATTGTGACCATGCAACCCAAGCGATGCACGACATCGTAAACCACTGTCGTCTGTGCTCCTTCAACGGGGTTGGAATAGTAAACCTACACGAGGTTTCTCCTGAAGCCCTCTCGTCGTGACCAGCAGACCTCGGACATTGGCATGTGGCTCCTGAACATGTTGCCCTCATGCACAAGAATATAATTCCTTGTAAAAGGTTTCAGTTTGGTGTTTTAATATTTTAACACCTGTTTTGTTGCCAGAAAAAAGGGGAAAAGCAATGCTCATAAAACCAGACAATTTACTGTGCAAGGAGATTGTGAGTTTTTTTTATTTTTTCTAATACTTTTCATAACTGATTAAAGAATAGAGATTGGTCTTTAATTATTATGATCTTCTTTGGAGACATTTTTTATATTCTGGGCAAAACGAGTAAATTTCAACTCGTATGGAAATGTACCTTCAGTGAGTTGAGAGGTTGACAATGTGTGTGGGGAGTGCATAGATGAGATCTGACACAGCCACAAGTGCAAACGCAGGTAGCTCATCTTCTCCCATGGATGACAATGTCTTCATTGATGCGAGCATATTCAGTACATCCAGTTCAAATATGGGACTGAACTAGAAGTCGGGTGAAACCCAGTGCCGTACCCGATACACCGGACATTGACCTTCGCCGCCTGATGAGTATCTCATGGCCGATGGTGTCGAAGGCGGCTGAGAGTTCGAGGTCAACCAACGCTGTGGCGCACCGGTCTACCATGATCTTGTAGAGGTCATCTGTTGTCTTTAATAGAGCCATGTAAGTGCTGTTTAACTTACGGTAAGCCGACTGCAACGGCATGAATCTGCCCATCGCAGTGACATGGGGAAGTAATTGCTTCCGACAAAGGCGTTCTATGACCTTTTAAATCGTACTCAGGTTTGAGAACGTGGACAGTTTGCATTCATGATCCTGAATCATGACAATTCCTTGACTCTCCGGCAGTAGTGAATCGTTCCAACCATCGGTAGGAATCGTGTATATGTGTGTACGTGTATAAACAGCTGTACCCATTGGCTTCTGTTATGGTCATGTACGTTTCTTTTTTATTTCGTGGAATATCACTTGCTGTACTCCACGAGGTGAGTGTTTGTATAGATAGGAAACATGTTATGTAGAGAATATGAATCTAATTCAGTACCTCGATATGTCTCCCACAGACGAGCGGGGAGACAGCAGCCAGGCGGTGAGCCGGCACTACCAACAATCGCCCAAGCTCTGCGGTTCTCTTTACATTCCGATATTTGCAGCCACTTACTGAGTGTTTACATGTGGGGGGAAACCAGTACACTCGCAGAAAACGTACGAATGTGAGCATGGGGTCAACGTTCTATCCCGTGCAGATGGAAAGGATTCCACAGTTGTGTTCCACTGCCTCCTGGCAAGCCAGGGTATGACTCATCCTCGATGCCCACCGGAATGGAGATTGCACACTTGCAATTTAATTTCCTGAGATTATTTATATCATGGGGTAGGCAGTGACAAAGCCCTTGACTCACTTAACACGAACATACGGTCCAGTGCATTGTACGTGCAGGGATACTCGCTTTCCAAAATTTATGAATGTGTGTTGAACTTGAATCTTGACTTAGAGCTTTCGTGACTGCAGGAATTCATATTCTTTAGGTCTTATTCTTTAAGTGAATACAAAATAATTTAAAAAATATCACGACGTTTCGATCGCAACACAAGCAATCGTCATCATTTTTCTCCTGATGACGATTGCTTGTGTTGCGATCGAAACGTATTTTTAAATCCTTAATATTAAGTTCACTTGCTTGCTTGCGCGCTTACGACCGTGCAAATCTTTCGGTAGTTTTTTAACCCACTTCCCGTGATCCAATCAAGCTGACATTTTGCACACAGACTCGTTGTGCGTGACAATTTATTTTCGTGAAAAAAATTTCCGTAACTTTACACTTTTTAGGAAATTTGTTTTTATATTTAATTACCAATTGCTTAATAGTGGCAGGCAATCATCTGACCCATAGGTGGCAGCCATCTCAAGCCAGAGGACGAGAGGACTCTAGCTGCCACGCATATAAAGGATTTATAGTGAAAAACTTTGTTTTTACGGGTTAATTTTTTTCACTTTATTTTCATTTTTTTATTATTATTTTATTGTTTCAACTACGTGACTTTTCCAAAAGACCCAAAGAATATGTGTTGAACTTCTTTCGCAGTGTACGTAGCCAACCGTGCTAATCAGTGGTACATTAACACCTCGCCACAAATGCCCTGTTGCTCATGAGCACAGCGACTCAAATGAATCAGGCGCAAGGTTTGCGTGATTAATGCTTACAAAGTGGGGTCTATAATGAACAATATGGCTGAAGCTCGAGTTCTGTTCATTTAAAACCAAACGTGTTTATTACCAACCATACCTGGTGTTTGCACACAGATGCAGATTATGGGCGATGCGTTCTACACCATTTGGAATGTGATGTTGCAATGTGCAGCCACAGCTGCTGCAAAAATATTTGTCTCGGTTTGATCCACTGAACAATATCCACCGACCACACCGCACTCGCAACAATTATATAACTATGAACAAAAATATAAATTAATTAGGACGGTTTATTAAATATATTGCACGTAAGAAAATACAGCAATAGACGTAAAAATACATGGCAGTTTAACACGTAGGCTTTCGCAACCAATATCATCCATAATACAGGTTTTTTGTGTTGGATCGCGTAAATATATAATTGTTTCGTTAAACCAGTCACCACCTGACAGCCTGTTAGTAAGCGTTGTCACGTACACAAACATGCCAATTCGTCACTAGTACAGCACACCGGTGTGTTGGAGAGCCAAGCCACAACATTTACAATTGGAGTACGACGTTTCAGTAATTATAACTAGCTTCATCAGGCAACAGCCAGATTTGGGAGAAGTCCACCTGTTTCGTTCCTAATATAGAGGCGTAGATGTGATGACAACACTTGTGCGCTCTTCTAGCGCAAAGTGGGGTGGGAGGATTAATGAATCAACGTACATTATACATGCACATTATGCAAGCCCATTGATCTTGTACTTATGGAGTGGGTTAAACTCAGGCGCAGACTGGAACTTGGGAGGCAACACTGTTTATTAGATAACATAACAATTAACACTTAACATAACGACTTAAGGTGGTAGCCACCTTTCCTAACTTAACTAATACACGAGGATATTACATTATTGGACCAGGACAGCCCGACACGCTGCCTGGTCCACTCGCGGAGACCGGAGAGCTTCATCCCAGAGATGACCCAGCAGCATAGCAGAACAGCGCTGACCAGCCCAGCTCTCCGTCCACACACCGCTTATAACCACTCCGGCGTGGCCAGCCCCGCCCCAGGCCACGCCCCCCTTACCGATCCTTCGGGAAGGCCCGAACCCCAACCCCGTGACTCCCTTGGGGCCCCTGGCCCCCCTTTATACGGTCACGTGTCCTGTTGGGTTCACGCAGAATATCACGGCCTGACACTGCCCCCATACTGGGCCAATACAGTAGTGTCGTTCTACAACACTACACTTAGTGTCCATTGTGTGTACTAAAATAGCTGTACCAACGGTAATTTGATGATTCACTTCCATGCAGCACGAAGTCAGTAGCTATCCAAACGATTACAATGATCAATTTCGATTTAAAGCTTTCGTGACTGCAGGGTTCTTTCGGTAAAGTCACATAGAAGGGAAATAATAAAATAAAATAAACATTTTACGTAATAAAAGAAAATTATCACGACGTTTCGGCCGCAACACAAGCAGCCGTCCTCAGGTGAAGAACAGAGCTGTCGGAAAAACAGCGTCGTAATGAACACTGCTAAGCTTGGCAGCGTATTTTAAGCTAGGTGGGAGGAGCAGAGTGCCTTGACAAAGGAGTTTACATATCAAAAGAGGAATTTAGCATATTGACGCTAAAGAACTGCAACTACCCTACGACCATATTTCAGATTTCTTTGGTGTTCTTTTAGTCTCGTGCTGATCATTCGTCCTGTTTGCCCAACATAGCATTCGGTAATAGAACAGCAAAGACATTCAATAGTCCCTTTCGTGGGTTTCCATATGCCTTCTGAATTTGCCTGGCTGATCAAAGTTTCGTCCGCAGATGCCACACCATTGGTCAGGGGTCTCCTTGAGCGTTCTCATGTGGGACTCTAGGCATGATGGCAGTTGAAACGCTTTCCCACAGACTTGGCAAGAGATTTGTTTTCTCACTCTAGTGACTATCGGAGTGAGGTGGAGTCGAGACGGGCGCTGGTGAGGCGTGGCATTTCCCAGCGTGCGCCTTCGTTCCATGCGCGGTTGCTGTGATAGCAATAACTTCGTTGCACGCAGGTGCGCCCTTTGCAGAAAGTGCCATTGTCTGCAACTCTGCCTCCTCACCACCAGGACTCGACAAGCTGCTGCTGTTGCCATCCATGGCAAAGGCAATTCTCCCAGCACCATGACTCACAGCCGAGTCGCTCTCACACATCTTCAACACCGCATTGGCAAAATTGTTGTCATTCACTATGCCACGTGCGCCCCTTGACATGGAGTTCTTTCCGTGGGTCTCCATGTGCCTTCTGAGTTTGTCGGTCTGATCAAAGCTTTGATCGCAGATGTTGCAGCTTTGACCACCAGTCTTGTGCATTCTCATGTGGGACTCTAGGCACCATGCCAGTTGGAATGTTTTCCTGCAGACGTCGCAAGAGATTCGTTTTCTCACTCTAGTGACTATCGGAGTGAGGTAGGGTCGAGACGGTTGCTGGTGAATTGCCATCGATGGTAAATGAATTTCTTTCAGCAGCATGACTCACAGCCGAGTTGCTGGCTGATCAAATCTTCGTCCGCATATGCCGCACCATTGGTCATGGGTCTCATTGTGCGTTTTCACGTGGGATTCTAGGCACTATGCCAGTTGGAATTTTTTCCCACAAACGTCACAAGAGATTAGTTTTTTCCCTCTAGTAACTCTTTGGGATTGAGGTGGGGTTAAGATGGGTGCTGGTAAAGTGCCATCGATGGTAAAGGAAATTCTTCCAGCACCATGACTCACAGCCGAGTTGCTCTCAGACATCTGAAACAAAAGACAAAGGTTAAGCGCATTACACCTGTGTCATATGTGGACTCACAAATGCATATATATGTAACGGCGTAAGTAGCGCAGGAGACGTTTGACGGAGGCAACACGTGTTTATTAATAAATGGGTACTATACAGTACGTAGCGCACCCTAACACAGGAAGGGGTAACGGCCCCTTCACCCGGTCTATCCGATGCAGTGTCCCTCGGCTAACGTTTCCCCGTTAGCTCCTACACTCCTCTAACCCAGACCATCCTAGTAGAGGCTAACTGACCTGGCCCAGCTTCGGCTCAGTACCGACCCTCAGCCACACGAGCCTGGCCCTCAGAAGGACACAGACCTCGCTGCTCTGAGGTCGCCCCTGGCTTGCCCTGCTCGGCGACCTCAGAGCAGCGAGGTCTGTGTCCTTGTGAGGGCCAGGCTCGTGTGGCTGAGGGCTAGCTAGCTGGTCTTCAGTCTTCACTGGTTCTTCTGCTCCAACGACTGCCTCGAGCTCTCTCGCGCACCGCCTTATATACCCAACTGCCCCCCCGAGGGGCGGGGCTGTATGCGGACGT
The DNA here is from genome assembly GCF_964198595.1 of Lampetra fluviatilis. Taxonomy (NCBI): domain Eukaryota; kingdom Metazoa; phylum Chordata; class Hyperoartia; order Petromyzontiformes; family Petromyzontidae; genus Lampetra; species Lampetra fluviatilis. The sequence continues at coordinate 9,794,302 of NC_136309.1, read as the reverse complement.
TGATGTAGACACCCCAATGTAACGGCTTGCTACACCCCTCTACGTAATACCTCTACACATAAGGTGACACGATTCATTATAACAGATTCATTATAACAGAACTCCTCAATAGTGCAGATCCTATCTATTTTACTCCTTATCCACCTAAATAAGTTATTTCGGTAAAGTCAGGTAGAAAAATAAAATTAAAAATAATATACAGTGATCCCTCGTTTATCGCGGTTAATGGGGACCGGAACCCCTCGCGATAGGTGAAAATCCGCGAAGTAGGATTGGCCCCCTAGGAATTTCCGTATATGTGTGTGTGGGTACCAGAATGTTTAAAATATGTATATTTATACTTTATATATATATTTTACTTAAATCTATTTAATTATAAAACCTTAATATTATACATTCACTCTCTTTCTCTCTCATACGATACGTATTATGGTGTTCTACTGTTGTATATGTTGGTTATCAAAATTTTGATGTGTTGTATGCGTGCGTGGGTGAAATTATTATGTTGTATATGTGGGTTATGAATATTCAGTGAAAATAATAATCAAATGAATTTTGGCCAAATGTGTAATTATCCGGAAATATGTTAATTTATGTAATTATGCACTTTTAATTATGCCAATTCGAGAGGTAATCGTAGTAATTATGCGAGTGGGTGTAATTATGATAATGCAAGTCGTAATGATAACCAGACCCCGCCTCGGTGACGAGGGTGGGTTATCGATCGGAATAAGGCAATTAATCGTATGCAGTTATGCAGGTGTGGTGTAAGTATGCAAGATTAACTTAGATTAACTCGGCATCGTTGTCTAGGTTCGTCTCATTCTCGCTTATATTTTAGGTCCCCGGTTCACCCTGTTATCGCTTTAACATTTACTGAGTATGTATTAGTGTGTTTATTAAGGTCACCAAGTTCAGATCTCAACGCAGAAGCAGATCTTATGCATAGATTTCAGGAAAGAATCACACAACCACTTCTGTATTAATCAATTTATTACTAATTCAACCTCAACTATGATATAGTATGCGAACTCTCAATCCCGGAACGTCAACACGGCATCAATACAGTATCATCAATGATTGTCTGATTTCACTTTGACAACGGCACATGTATCCCGCATAACGCGATGGTTGTTAGTGAGAGAGAGTCGTTAAAACATGCAAATACTATGCTAAGAAAAACCTTAACGTTAATGAATGATTACTCAATATTGTTCACGCAGTACCGTACTCCTTATTGATAGGATGCGAGTACGTGCGGCGATTATGACTGAAAGATACTTGAAAGATTATAAGGCGATAAAAAAAACACAATCAAAAACAGTTATTATTCTTAAAGGCACCAATCTCAACAGATACATCGGCAGGTTATCTGACAACAGAATGGCTCGGAGTAAGGGCCTGCGACGGTGCTTCTTTTCCGAAGATCGTTATCTTATACCGAGTCTACTAATTGGGGACCAGATCACCTGATAAGGATCTGGTGGGCCACCACTCCCCACGTGAGCGTGGCTCGGCGGAAGGAGGTGCCAAGAATCAATTCGTATTGATGGATCTGTTGGGAATTTATGCGATTAAGAGTACAGCCCACTAAATATTAAAGATAAAAATTACGAATACTCTTATAAACGACGGATGGCCATCACTCGGTCTCGTTGTGGTGCCTTCACAGCCACGGATGGCTTATGGGTTCGAGTGTGTTTGAGTGGTAATAGTTGTCTTGAATAGTCAGTGTTCGGAGTCGGTTCTTTATGTCAAACAGACGCCTGGTGGTCGTGTGGTGAGGGGGCGGTGCGCGTCATACGTATCAGTCGCTCCCCTGTCACCGTGGTGAACTGGTGGATGCCCGTCGATACGCTGTCGCAGCTCGGAACCCGGTCGGTAGGTGGCGCCCACAGCTCGCTCGCAGCGTGCAGTGTTGGGTCGTCGGCCAAGGGTGAGCACGAAGCCTCGTCGCCAAACCGCGACCGTCAGCTGCAGATACCTCCGACGCGGCAGAGGTTGACCCACGCAGGCCGAGTTGAGCTGTCAAGCGGGTCTTGCCCGCCTGCAGAGGAGATGGGGAGCCGCTTGAGTCGAGCCCCGAGAGCCGGCTGAACTCGGCTGAGTCCCAGACGAGCTGAAGAGTCGAGCCGACCCGCTGGTCGCAGCTCGCTCCTGAGTCGACCCTCCCGGTCGAGCTCCTGAGCCGACCCTCCCGGTCGAACTCCTGAGCCGACCCTCCCGGTCGAACTCCTGAGCCGACCCTCCCGGTCGAACTGGTTTCCAATGCTCAGGGTCCTTTCTTTTATGCCGAAAAATCCCTTTGGACCCTGCCCACAAGGCGGGGTTTCTTTTGATTTACTGTGTCAGGATCTGTCCGTAGGTAGGTGTGTCCATGTGTGTGTCCGTACGTCCGTATGTCCTTGTGTGCATCACCCACGGTATATTCCGTTGTCATATTCCCTCCATAAAATCCACGAGCAAACAATCAGGTGTTACAAATTGCCTCGAGGTCGTCTCTCTGTCTGGGTGCGATATTATCTCTTGTTGGCCTTCTTCATGAACCAAAACACAGACGTTACAAATCGTCTCATAGGCATCTTTGTCCGTGTTGCACCACCTGGAGGGAGGGGCACACTCCCTCCGACCCTCACTGACGCACAAAGAAATGGGTAAAAGTTTTAACATTTGTCCCTTACCATTTCACAGTTATGATTCTGTATGTAACCTAAGGTCTGTCATTTCCCATCGTGGTGCTTGACGACTCAAGTGGAGGTGTTTCCCCGAGCGTATACACACTCCTATCCCGCGCTGCGGGGATACAAAGACGGCCGGGATCTCCCTTTCTCTCCGACCCTGGGTTTAACATCGCTCTTTTATTATGTATTTTATATTCGACCTGGTGGTGATTCATCCCGTTATGCTTCGGGTCGAGTTGTATATAAAGTATTAAAGTATGGAAATAACATTTCATATCAATAACTTTAGCTTACCCTGTTGTTAAATTCCGACTTTAACGTGACTTTAATAGCAATACAGAATAATTGAGCTTTTTGTCTTAACTAGGCGAACACGAACTTCTGGTGACCCCCGCAGCCTCGCTGTTCAGCTGAGCCTGCATCCTTGAGAGATACACAATACCCTTATTCTCGTCTCACTGTGGTCATCCAACCTTCTGCTCTGGGAGTGTTATTAATTTCAGGACAAAGGCCCCCTCACGTTCAGACGTGCAGGGTTGTTTAAATCAGCTCCCTCCCCTGTGTACACAGCCTTGAGCTGACCCACTTATTTAATAATTTAATTCCTTGGCCTTTTTGGGTTTATCCTTGCTCCCTCAGCTGCAGGAGAACATGGCGTATTTCTCCTCCCTGTGTGCACGTGTTCCAATTAGCTCGGAATCCCTAAACACACAATCAGTGATGATTCCTGGCTTTCTGTGGTTGTGATTTAGACAAAGGCGCCTCGGCTTCCTTCCATTGCCTTCGAGTTGACACTGCCCTATTATTCGCCCATGTGCTGAGGTCATAGAATTCGTTTTGACTTCAGTAATATTATCATTCAGTATTGGATTAGCAAATGGGCAATGGTTCATTGATGTAGCTCGCAGCCTGGTCTCCAATTTGAGCGGGCGCGAGGATCGATAATTTAATTTTGACGTTACTTTAAAACCATGCAGGATGGTTGGGCTTTTTGCCTTAACTATGTCTGGCTGACTCTCCCACTGTCTCTGCCGCCTGCACGGGTGACATGTGCCCGTTTATCAGGCCTTATCTTTCCTTGAAGCAAGGTTGCAAATTCTGCCATCCTAGCCCTCCTTCAGTTCATTACTTAACAACACCTGGTGTTTTGCAGTTTGCTGCTTTTTGGTGTGTTTTCATTCATTATATCTCAATGATGGAAGAAGGCTACGATACAACACTACACTCACCAATGACAGTAGTATCTTGAGACTTTACTCCAGTAATGACGACGATGACAATGACGATGACAATGACGACGGTGACAGACCTGTGCAGTTCGATAAATGTGATGATGAATGATGATGATGGTGTCACTGCACAGGTATAATGAGGCCTTTAAATCAGTTCGAAAAATCCGCGATGCACTGAGGCCGCGAAGTGGCAAGGGATTACTGTATCATGACATTTCGATCGCAACACAAGCAGTCGTCCTCAGGCAGAAAAATAATCCAGCAGTAGAACTGCTGAACCAGCGAGAAAGCTGTTACAACAAGAGGTTAAATATGTGGCGAAGGGCAAGCAGGTGGGGTCTGAGCTGGAAAGGAATTCCATCCCCGGATGCAAGTATGTCAGTTGTGTTAATGGTGCGTTCTCATGTGGGACTCTAGGAATGATGGCAGTTGAAATGCTTTCCCACAGACTTGGCAAGAGATTTGTTTTCTCACTCTAGTGACTATCGGAGTGAGGTGGAGTCGAGACGGGCGCTGGTGAGGCGTGGCATTTCCCAGCGTGCGCCTTCGTTCCATGCGCGGTTGCTGTGATAGCAATAACTTCGTTGCACGCAGGTGCGCCCTTTGCAGAAAGTGCCATTGTCTGCAACTCTGCCTCCTCACCACCAGGATTCGACAAGCTGCTGCTGTTGCCATCCATGGCAAAGGCAATTCTCCCAGCACCATGACTCGCAGCCGAGTCGCTCTCACACATCTTCAACACCGCATTGGCAAAATTGTCGTCATTCACTATGCCACGTGCGCCCCTTGACATGGAGTTCTTTACGTGGGTCTCCATGTGCCTTCTGAGTTTGTCAGGATGATCAAAGCTTTTATCGCAGATGTTGCAGCTTTGTCCACCAGTCTTGTGCATTCTCATGTGGGACTCTCGGCACCATGCCAGTTGGAATGTTTTCCTGCAGACATCGCAAGAGATTAGTTTTCTCACTCTAGTGACTCTATCGGAGTGAGATGGGGTCGAGTCGGTTGCTGGTGAAGTGCCATCGATGGTAAAGGAAATTTTTCCAGCACCATGACTCACAGCCGAGTTGCTGGCTGATCAAATCTTCGTCCGCATATGCCGCACCATTGGTCATGGGTCTCCTTGTGCGTTTTCACGTGGGATTCTAGGCACCATGCCAGTTGGAATTTTTTCCCACAAACGTCACAAGAGATTCGTTTTTTCCCTCTAGTAACTCTATCGGATTGAGGTGGGGTTAAGATGGGTGCTGGTGAAGCGCCATCGATGGTAAAGGAAATTCTTCCAACACCATGACTCACAGCCGAGTTGCTCTCGGATATCTGAAACAAAAGACAAAGGTCAAGCGCATTACACCTGTGTCATATGTGGACTCACAAATGCATACATATGTAACGGCGTAAGTAGCGCAGGAGACGTTTGACGGAGGCAACACGTATTTATTAATTAATGGGTACTATACAGTACGTAGCGCACCCTAACACAGGAAGGGGTAACGGCCCCTTCACCTGGTCTATCCGAGGCAGTGTCCCTCGGCTAACGTTTCCCCGTTAGCTCCTACACTCTAACCCAGACGATCCTAGTAGAGGCTAACTGACCTGGCCCAGCTTCGGCTCAGGTCCGACCCTCAGCCATACGAGCCTGGCCCTCACAAGGACACAGACCTCGCTGCTCTGAGGTCGCCCCTGGCTTGCCCTGCTCGGCTCTTATAAGAGCAGCGAGTCAGGGTAGTCCCAGGGCTAGCTAGCTGGTCTTCAGTCTTCACTGGTTCTTCTGCTCCAAGGACTGCCTCGAGCTCTCTCGCGCACCGCCTTATATACCCAACTGCCCCCCCGAGGGGCGGGGCTGTATGCGGACGTTGATGTAGATACCCCAACGTAATGGCTTGCTAAACCCCTCTACGTAATACCTCTACACATAAGGTGACACGATTCATTATAACAGATTCATTATAACAGAACTCCTCAATAGTGCAGATCCTATCTATTTTACTCCTTATCCACCCAAATAAGTACCCTTTGGTTCTTTCGGTAAAGTCACGTAGGTAGAAAAATTAAATTAAAAATAATATATCACGACATTTCGATCACAACACAAGCAGTCGTCCTCAGGCGGAAAAATAATCAAGCAGTAGAACTGCTGAACGAGCGAGAGAGCTGTTACAACAAGAGGTTAAATATGTGGCGAAGGGCAAGCAGGTGGGGTCTGAGCTGTAAAGGAATTCCATCCCTGGATGCAAGTGTAATAAAGGACTCGACCGCTTGAATCTGTCTCCGTGTCCTTTATTTGGGTTTGTATACTTTTCCCACACGGCTCTCCCCTTGAGACTCTCCGCTTGGCAGCCCCAGGCTGCTGTCGCTCTTGTAGCCTCCTTCTATCTCGTAGCAGTCCCGCTGCTGAACTCTTCGTGCAGACCCCCGCTGCCGATCTTCCCTTGCGGACCCCAGGCTGCTCTCTGCAGCCTCCTCGCTGCTCCCACTTCTCCGGGGTCGGTCAGCGCTGGCCGACGGTGCCCAACCTTTCTCTATGTATGTGGCGATCTCGCCACTCTCTCACCCTCCGCCCTACGTGGCCTTTCTCTATCCCAGTCCCCGACAACTCCCCTTCCTCTTCCGGTTTCTCCCCTTTTAGACTTGAACCCTCTCCCCCACGTGACGTAACTCCTCCCCCCATGACGTCACATCCGGAAGGTCGTTTACGCCCTCATTACACAAGCATGTCAGTTGTGTTAATGGTGTGTTCTCATGTGGGACTCGAGGCATGATGGCAGTTAAAATGCTTTCCCACAGACTTGGCAAGAGATTTGTTTTCTCACTCTAGTGACTATCGGAGTTAGGTGGAGTCGAGGCGGGCGCTGGTGAGGCGTGGCATTTCCCAGCGTGCGCCTTCGTTCCATGCGCGGTTGCTGTGATAGCAATAACTTCGTTGCACGCAGGTGTGCGCCCTTTGCAAAAAGTGCCATTGTCTGCAACTCTGCCTCCTCACCACCAGGATTCGACAAGCTGCTGCTGTTGCCATCCATGGCAAAGGCAATTCTCCCAGCACCATGACTCGCAGCCGAGTCGCTCTCACACATCTTCAACACCGCATTGGCAAAATTGTCGTCATTCACTATGCCACGTGCGCCCCTTGACACGGAGTTCTTTACGTGGGTCTCCATATGCCTTCTCAGTTTGTCGGGATGATCAAAGCTTTGATCGCAGATGTTGCAGCTTTGTCCACCAGTCTTGTGCATTCTCATGTGGGACTCTAGGCACCATGCCAGTTGGAATATTTTCCTGCAGACGTCGCAAGAGATTCGTTTTCTCACTCTAGTGACTCTATCGGAGTGAGGTAGGGTCGAGACGGTTGCTGGTGAAGTGCCATCGATGGTAAAGGAAATTCTTCCAGCACCATGACTCACAGCCGAGTTGCTGGCTGATCAAATCTTCGTCCGCATATGCCGCACCATTGGTCATGGGTCTCCTTGTGCGTTTTCACGTGGGATTCTAGGCACCATGCCAGTTGGAATTTTTTCCCACAAACGTCACAAGAGATTAGTTTTTTCCCTCTAGTAACTCTATCGGATTGAGGTGGGGTTAAGATGGGTGCTGGTGAAGCGCCATCGATGGTAAAGGAAATTCTTCCAGCACCATGACTCACAGCCGAGTTGCTGGCTGATCAAATCTTCGTCCGCATATGCCGCACCATTGGTCATGGGTCTCCTTGTGCGTTTTCACGTGGGATTCTAGGCACCATGCCAGTTGGAATTTTTTCCCACAAACGTCACAAGAGATTAGTTTTTTCCCTCTAGTAACTCTATCGGATTGAGGTGGGGTTAAGATGGGTGCTGGTGAAGCGCCATCGATGGTAAAGGAAATTCTTCCAGCACCATGACTCACAGCCGAGTTGCTGGCTGATCAAATCTTCGTCCGCATATGCCGCACCATTGGTCATGGGTCTCCTTGTGCGTTTTCACGTGGGATTCTAGGCACCATGCCAGTTGGAATTTTTTCCCACAAACGTCACAAGAGATTAGTTTTTTCCCTCTAGTAACTCTATCGGATTGAGGTGGGGTTAAGATGGGTGCTGGTGAAGCGCCATCGATGGTAAAGGAAATTCTTCCAGCACCATGACTCACAGCCGAGTTGCTCTCGGACATCTGAAACAATAAGACAAAGGTCAAGCGCATTACACCTGTGTCATATGTGGACTCACAAATGCATACATATGTAACGGCGTAAGTAGCGCAGGAGACGTTTGACGGAGGCAACACGTATTTATTAATAAATGGGTACTATACAGTACGTAGCGCACCCTAACACAGGAAGGGGTAACGGCCCCTTCACCCAGTCTATCCGAGGCAGTGTCCCTCGGCTAGCGTTTCCCCGTTAGCTCCTACACTCCTCTAACCCAGACCATCCTAGTAGAGGATAACTGACCTGGCCCAGCTTCGGCTCAGGTCCGACCCTCAGCCACACGAGCCTGGCCCTCACAAGGACACAGACCTCGCTGCTCTGAGGTCGCCCCTGGCTTGCTCTGCTCGGCTCTTATAAGAGCAGCGAGTCAGGGTAGTCCCAGGGCTAGCTAGCTGGTCTTCAGTCTTCACTGGTTCTTCTGCTCCAACGACTGCCTCGAGCTCTCTCGCGCACCGCCTTATATACCCAACTGCCCCCCCGAGGGGCGGGGCTGTATGCGGACGTTGATGTAGACACCCCAATGTAACGGCTTGCTACACCCCTCTACGTAATACCTCTACACATAAGGTGACACGATACATTATAACAGATTAATTATAACAGAACTCCTCAATAGTGCAGATCCTATCTATTTTACTCCTTATCCACCCAAATAAGTACCTTTTGGTTCTTTCGGTAAAGTCACGTAGGTAGAAAAATAAATTTCGATTTAAAGCTTTCTTGACTGCAGGGATTCATCGTCTTGGTTTTTTCGGTAAAGTCACGTAGAAGGGAAGTAATAAAATAATAAAAATAAAACATAATAAAATTAAACAATTCTCACGACGTTTCGGCCACAACGCAAGCAGCCGTCCTCAGGTGAAGAATGAGACACTTCAAGCTAGGAACTTACATATAAGCTGGGTTGGGGGTGGTAGAAGAGCGCCTTAACAAAAAGAATGTGCATATCAAGATGAGTTTAGCATATACATGGAAAATGCGCAGGGGGCGGGGGGGCTTCAAAGTCATACCATGCCCACGCACTATGCAGGATCAAGAGCACCAAGGGGGGGGTGCAGGGATTAGCATTAACAAAGGAAAGGAATGCCAATGATATGTAGCTGCAGTAACTAAACAACACCGTAGAAAACTAAGGTATAAACTACATACAAAGACTAAAATATAAACTGCATAGCACCATCAGTATACTTACTATACTCTACAATAAGCTGAGTTACTAACAGCAAGTAATACATTACAATACTACGTCGTAAAAGTTATATAATATGCTTCCATCTAAACTTTATTCTCTTACATCAACCGAGCATATACCATACTATATACTGCCATAGATAAACCCAACATTAAATTATATACTGTATTGCAATAAACCACATTTCAACATAACACTATGTATTATTCTACCTACCCTAATGTGTATCAAAATGGTTTATTACGTCCTTCCAATGATTGCTAAGCCAGAATCCATCTTCTCGATTAAAATTGTCTCTGTGTTTGTATATGTGAATCGCCTCATGAACGAATCTCTTATGATAGCCAGGTGGCTTGCAGAGAACCTCTGTCTTGGAGAAGTCAATGTCATGTGAGCCCACTGAGTTGTAACAGTGATCTGCCACGGCTGAGGTGTTTGTCCTACCGTGTTTCAGGTCAGCTTTATGTTCACGGATGCGGTCCGAGACATGTCGTTTGGTTTGTCCAATGTAACTGCTACCACAGAGGCAACTTAGTTTGTAGACACCAGGGCGCTGTATGTCTGGAACCACATCTTTTACAGACGGTACCAGATCACGGATTTTATGTACTGTGTTGAATCGGACCTGGATCTTGTGTTTAATCAGGATTTTGGAGATCTTTTTTGTGACCCCAGCAATGTAAGGTAAGGTGATGGTCTTGAAAGGCTCCTCAACAGGATCCTTCTTGATGGTTGGAGAGATGGCTTTGCGGATTGTGTAGTCGGAGTAACCATTAGCCTTAAGAGCTTGGCGTATGTGTTTGAGTTCACTGGAAATGTGTTCATGGTCGGATATGCATTGGGCTCTATGATATAGAGTCTTGATGAGGGAATTCTTCTGGGATGGATGGTGGTGGGAATCCGGTTTTAGATAAGCGTCCGTATGGGTGGATTTCCTGTAGACAGAGTGGCTCATTGAACCATCAGGTCTCCTTTTGATTAGGACATCCAAAAAGGGTAGCTTGCCATCTTTTTTTTTTTTCGACTTCCATGGTGAATCTGATGGCTGGGTGTATGGAATTGATGTGGTCAAGAAATTGGTCTAGAGCAGGCCGGCCATGTGGCCAGATGACAAAAGTGTCGTCTACGTACCTCTTCCATAAGGTCGGGCGTAGAGTGGCAGTCTGGATGGCGTCCGTCTCAAATTTCTCCATGAAGATGTTAGCTACAACCGGAGATAGGGGGGAGCCCATTGGGGTGCCTTCAATTTGCTTGTAGAAAGTTTTATTCCAGGTGAAGTATGTATTGGTTAAGCAGTGTCTCACCAGGGGGGATACCCCAGCATTCAGTCCCTGATGAACCAAGTCTTCAATGATTGCGATGGTGTCAGGTACAGGAACCTTGGTGAATAAGGAAACCACATCAAAACTGACAAGCAGGTCGTCTGGGGACAGGGCAATCCCCTTGATTGTCGATACCAGGTCAGTAGAGTTTAGTACCGCAGAGGTGGTTTTTCCAGTGAAAGGCCGTAGGATTTCAGACAAAAAACGAGCCAATTTATAGGTGGGGGAGTTGATAGTAGAGACAATGGGACGAAGAGGTGTATCTTCTTTATGTATCTTTGGTAAGCCGTATAATCTTGGTGGCCTGGCTGCAGAAGGTTTCAACGAGAACTGTTTGGTCTGATCAAATAAAGCGGTTGAATCAGAAATTATATTGTTGGTTTTAGTGACAAGGCTGTTGGTGGGGTCTCTTTTTATTTTTGTATAGCTACCATCGTTGAGTAGTTCTTGAATTTTGTTGTTGTATTTTATTTTGTCCATGATGACAGTGGCATTTAATCGCAGTAACAAGCCTATTTCTGAAGGTTTGAAATCCGTTTTAGCTAAAGGACTAAACTTTGCAGTCACACCTAGACACATACCAGTTAATGATATAATTGCTCGAGTAGATGTAGCTCTCAAGGGCTTGAGTCACATCGCTGCAGACGTAGCTAGATCCGAAATCTCTGCAACCCTCAAAAACGCCAAGATGCCAGCTAGCAACATCAGCAAAGATGAGCGTTTTGAATTAGCTCAATTAAAAAAGAGGGATGACATTGTCATCCTCTCAGCCGACAAAGGAAATGCCACTGTCATCATGGACAAAATAGAATACAACAACAAAATTCAAGAACTACTCAACGATGGTAGCTATACAAAAATAAAAAGAGACCCCACCAACAGCCTTGTCACTAAAACCAACAATATCATTTCTGATTCAACCGCTTTATTTGATCAGACCAAACAGTTCTCGTTGAAACCTTCTGCAGCCAGGCCACCAAGATTATACGGCTTACCAAAGATACATAAAGAAGATACACCTCTTCGTCCCATTGTCTCTACTATCAACTCCCCCACCTATAAATTGGCTCGTTTTTTGTCTGAAATCCTACGGCCTTTCACTGGAAAAACCACCTCTGCGGTACTAAACTCTACTGACCTGGTATCGACAATCAAGGGGATTGCCCTGTCCCCAGACGACCTGCTTGTCAGTTTTGATGTGGTTTCCTTATTCACCAAGGTTCCTGTACCTGACACCATCGCAATCATTGAAGACTTGTTTCATCAGGGACTGAATGCTGGGGTACCCCCCCTGGTGAGACACTGCTTAACCAATACATACTTCACCTGGAATAAAACTTTCTACAAGCAAATTGAAGGCACCCCAATGGGCTCCCCCCTATCTCCGGTTGTAGCTAACATCTTCATGGAGAAATTTGAGACGGACGCCATCCAGACTGCCACTCTACGCCCGACCTTATGGAAGAGGTACGTAGACGACACTTTTGTCATCTGGCCACATGGCCGGCCTGCTCTAGACCAATTTCTTGACCACATCAATTCCATACACCCAGCCATCAGATTCACCATGGAAGTCGAAAAAGATGGCAAGCTACCCTTTTTGGATGTCCTAATCAAAAGGAGACCTGATGGTTCAATGAGCCACTCTGTCTACAGGAAATCCACCCATACGGACGCTTATCTAAAACCGGATTCCCACCACCATCCATCCCAGAAGAATTCCCTCATCAAGACTCTATATCATAGAGCCCAATGCATATCCGACCATGAACACATTTCCAGTGAACTCAAACACATACGCCAAGCTCTTAAGGCTAATGGTTACTCCGACTACACCATCCGCAAAGCCATCTCTCCAACCATCAAGAAGGATCCTGTTGAGGAGCCTTTCAAGACCATCACCTTACCTTACATTGCTGGGGTCACAAAAACGATCTCCAAAATCCTGATTAAACACAAGATCCAGGTCCGATTCAACACAGTACATAAAATCCGTGATCTGGTACCGTCTGTAAAAGATGTGGTTCCAGACATACAGCACCCTGGTTTCTACAAACTAAGTTGCCTCTGTGGTAGCAGTTACATTGGACAAACCAAACGACATGTCTCGGACCGCATCCGTGAACATAAAGCTGACCTGAAACACGGTAGGACAAACACCTCAGCCGTGGCAGATCACTGTTACACCTCAGTGGGCTCACATGACATTGACTTCTCCAAGACAGAGGTTCTCTGCAAGCCACCTGGCTATCATGAGAGATTCGTTCATGAGGCGATCCACATATACAAACACAGAGACAATTTTAATCGAGAAGATGGATTCTGGCTTAGCAATCATTGGAAGGACGTAATAAACCATTTTGATACACATTAGGGTAGGTAGAATAATACATAGTGTTATGTTGAAATGTGGTTTATTTCAATACAGTATATAATTTAATGTTGGGTTTATCTATGGCAGTATATAGTACGGTATATGCTCGGTTGATGTAAGAGAATAAAGTTTAGATGGAAGCATATTATATAACTTTTACGACGTAGTATTGTAATGTATTACTTGCTGTTAGTAACTCAGCTTATTGTAGAGTATAGTAAGTATACTGATGGTGCTATGCAGTTTATATTTTAGTCTTTGTATGTAGTTTATACCTTAGTTTTCTACGGTGTTGTTTAGTTACTGCAGCTACATATCATTGGCATTCCTTTCCTTTGTTAATGCTAATCCCTGCATCCCCCCTTGGTGCTCTTGATCCTGCATAGTGCGTGGGCATGGTATGACTTTGAAGCCCCCCCGCCCCCTGCGCATTTCCCATGTATATGCTAAACTCATCTTGATATGCACATTCTTTTTGTTAAGGCGCTCTTCTACCACCCCCAACCCAGCTTATATGTAAGTTCCTAGCTTGAAGTGTCTCATTCTTCACCTGAGGACGGCTGCTTGCGTTGTGGCCGAAACGTCGTGAGAATTGTTTAATTTTATTATGTTTTATTTTTATTATTTTATTACTTCCCTTCTACGTGACTTTATAGAAAAATAAAGTTAAAAATAATATACAGTGATCCCTCGTTTATCGCGGTTAATGGGGACTGGAACCCCTTGCGATAGGTGAAAATCCGCGAAGTAGGATTGACCCCCTAGGAATTTCCGTATATGTGTGTGGGTACCAGAATGTTTAAAATATGTATATTTATACTTTATATATATTTTACTTAAATCTATTTCATTATGAAACCTTAATATTATACATTCACTCTCTCTCTCATACGATACGTATTATGGTGTTCTACACTCACCAATGACAGTAGTATCTTGAGACTTGACTCCAGTAATGACGACGATGACAATGACAATGACGGCGATGACAGACCTGTGCAGTTCGATGAATGTGATGATGAATGATGATGATGGTGTCACTGCACAGGTATAATGAGGCTTTTAAATCAGTTAGAAAAATCCGCGATGCACTGAGTCTGCGAAGTGGCGAGGGATTACTGTATCACGACATTTCGATTGCAACACAAGCAGTCGTCCTCAGGCGGAAAAATAATCCAGCAGTAGAACTGCTGAACCAGCGAGAGAGCTGTTACAACAAGAGGTTAATATGTGGTGAAGGGCAAGCAGGTGGGGTCTGAGCTGGAAAGGAATTCCATCCCCGGATGCAAGCATGTCAGTTGTGTTAATGGTGCGTTCTCATGTGGGACACTAGGCATGATGGCAGTTGAAATGCTTTCCTACAGACTTGGCAAGAGATTTGTTTTCTCACTCTAGTGACTATCGGAGTGAGGTGGAGTCGGGACGGGCTCTGGTGAGGCGTGGCATTTCCCAGCGTGCGCCTTCGTTCCATGCGCGGTTGCTGTGATAGCAATAACTTCGTTGCATGCAGGTGCGCCCTTTGCAGAAAGTGCCATTGTCTGCAACTCTGCCTCCTCACCACCAGGACTCGACAAGCTGCTGCTGTTGCCATCCATGGCAAAGGCAATTCTCCCAGCACCATGACTCGCAGCCGAGTCGCTCTCATACATCTTCAACACCGCATTGGCAAAATTGTCGTCATTCACTATGCCACGTGCGCCCCTTGACACGGAGTTCTTTCCGTGGGTCTCCATATGCCTTCTGAGTTTGTCGGGCTGATCAAAGCTTTGATCGCAGATGTTGCAGCTTTGACCACCAGTCTTGTGCATTCTCATGTGGGACTCTAGGCACCATGCCAGTTGGAATGTTTTCCTTCAGACGTCGCAAGAGATTAGTTTTCTCACTCTAGTGACTCTATCGGAGTGAGGTAGGGTCGAGACGGTTGCTGGTGAAGTGCCATCGATGGTAAAGGAAATTCTTCCAGCACCATGACTCACAGCCGAGTTGCTGGCTGATCAAATCTTCGTCCGCATATGCGGCACCATTGGTCATGGGTCTCCTTGTGCGTTTTCACGTGGGATTCTAGGCACCATGCCAGTTGGAATTTTTTCCCACTAACGTCACAAGAGATTCGTTTTTTTCCTCTAGTAACTCTATCGGATTGAGGTGGGGTTAAGATGGGTGCTGGTAAAGTACCATCGATGGTAAAGGAAATTCTTCCTGCACCATGACTCACAGCCGAGTTGCTCTCGGACATCTGAAACAAAAGACAAAGGTCAAGCGCATTACACCTGTGTCATATGTGGACTCACAAATGCATACATATGTAATGGCGTAAGTAGCGCAGGAGACGTTTGACGGAGGCAACACGTACTTATTAATAAATGGGTACTATACAGTACGTAGCGCACCCTAACACAGGAAGGGGTAACGGCCCCTTGACCCGGTCTATCCGAGGCAGTGTCCCTCGGCTCACGTTTCCCCATTGCCTCCTACACTCCTCTAACCCAGACCATCCTAGTAGAGGCTAACTGACCTGGCCCAGCTTCGGCTCAGGTCCGACCCTCAGCCACACGAGCCTGGCCCTCACAAGGACACAGACCTCGCTGCTCTGAGGTTGCCCCTGGCTTGCCCTGCTCGGCTCTTATAAGAGCAGCGTGTCAGGGTAGTCCCAGGGCTAGCTAGCTGGTCTTCAGTCTTCACTGGTTTTTCTACTCCAACGACTGCCTCGAGCTCTCTCGCGCACCGCCTTATATACCCAACTGCCCCCCCGAGGGGCGGGGCTGTATGCGGACGTTGATGTAGACACCCCAACGTAACGGCTTGCTACACCCCTCTACGTAATACCTCTACACATAAGGTGACACGATTCATTATAACAGATTCATTATAACAGAACTCCTCAATAGTGCAGATCCTATCTATTTTACTCCTTATCCACCCAAATAAATACCCTTTGGTTCTTTCGGTAAAGTCACGTAGGTAGAAAAATATAATTAAAAATAATATATCACGAGATTTCGATCGCAACACAAGCAGTCGTCCTCAGGCGGAAAACTAATCCAGCAGTAGAACTGCTGAACCAGCGAGAGAGCTGTTACAACAAGAGGTTATATATGTGGCGAAGGGCAAGCAGGTGGGGTCTGAGCTGGAAAGGAATTCCATCCCCGGATGCAAGCATGTCAGTTGTGTTAATGGGGGAGATTAGGGAGAGAGATTAGCATGAAATAAGTTTCCGTCGCCGCATAAGAGTATCGTCCTTGCATGTGCACACAACAGCAGTGTTAATGGGAGATTAGCACTATGTTGATGGGAGAGATTAGGCAGATAGATTAGGGAGATTAGCAAGTTAATGTCATGTCTATGTGTAACAAGCTGCGGCGCTACCAACTGCGCTGTGAGAGGCAAGGGCGTCAACGCAAGAGTACCACCGCAACGGTGGTCGTGCTAGTGAGGCACACAGCCCATCACACAGCCAGAACCATCGATACATCGAGGCTCAGGGAGCAGAGGTGGCCATGTTAGTGAGACCCCAGCCTGTTAATGCAGAGGCACCCAACAGGGTAATGCAACTCAGAGAGTCGGAGATAACAGCCAAACGGCAGGAAGGATGGAAGCACCACAGAAAGAAGAAACAATATCGTGCGAGCCCACTGCATTATAACAATGATCATCCATGGCAGAGGTATTGGTTCTGCCATTTTTCACATCTGCCTTGTGTTCGCGAACACGGTCCGAGTTTCCCAAATGTAACTGCTACCGCAGACACAACTTAGTTTGTAGACACCAGGGTATTACATGTCAGGAATGACATCCTTCACAGGTGGGATCAAATTACGAATTTTGTGTACTATATTGAATTGGACCTGAATCTTGTGTTTGTTTAAGATTTTGGAAATATTTTTTTTTGTAACACCTGCTATGTGTAATAAAAGACTCCGTCAGGCACTGCTGGTCTCCGCTTGTCTTTTATTCAGGTTCTTCTTCGCACCCCACTGGTCTCCTTCACGGACCAGCGTCGTCTTGCGCACGCCCCGCGCACGCGCTTCCTCCTCAGCTCCTCCACTCGTCCTCACACCCCGCTGGTCCTGACAAGGGACCAGCATCTCCCCTCGCGTGCCACGCACGCTCCTCTGTCAGCTCTTTCTCCCGCTCCGCACACCGCTGGCCGACGTTGTGCCGAAGCCCCATCAACCACGTGGCTGATGGCGCGGCGGCCACCCAACGTGGTCCCGCTTCTTCACTCCATCAACTGGCCCCGATCTCTTTCGGGCTCCCCTCTATATCATCTCTCCCACGTGACCCTGACTCCTCCCTTCCAGATCGTCAGATCCGGCCTTCCCATACTGCCCTGCTGGCTCCACCTCCATTCACCTCGCTTCCCATTGGAGCCGAGGTGAACGACGGCCCCACTCACACGCCCCCCATACCGGGCTCCGCCCCCAATACCCCGGGTCGTGTGATTGGGCCAGAGTCCAGCAGCAACCCCATTTACGCTCGCATTACATATGTATGGCAAAGTGATGGTTTTGATTGGGTCCTCAGATGGTTGCCTCCCCATGGTTGGAGATACAGCTTTGCAGATTGTGCGGTCTGAGTATCCATTCATCTTGAGGGCTTGGTGTATGTGTAGTTATTATTTGTTTCTTTCGGTTAAGTCACGTCTAAAGATAAAATAAGAAATTAAATTAAATAATAGAATACGACGTTTCGATTGCAACACAAGCAATCATCATCAGGTATAATGAAATAGCGACATAAAATCTAACCAGAAAACTATAGACAGACATATTAGCAGACAGATATCACCAGGATACATAGCGAGAGCAACACAGGTAACAGAGAGGGGTGATCGTCTCTGTGTGGTGGCCTTAAATAGACAGAGGGGGGTGCGGAGGCAGAGAGAGGGAGGAGGGTTAGAGAAAAAATTAGCATATCAATGAGTGGTCAACAGACGTGGTGCTGCGAATGCGATGGCACGGCAAGCAAGCCTGAAAATCAGGAGAAGGACACACTAAAATTAAATAACCTAGTAAAATATCGAAATGTAATGTAATACAACACAGAGGGTCGGTCAACACACAATTAACGCATAGCCTGGTGGATTACGTATTTCAAAGATTGCTAAGTTAGAATTTAAGTGTGAACAATCTAAAGAGAGGACACAGGCAGAGAAAACAAGTCGCCAGAGAGAGAGAAAAAAGATAAGCTTAAAACTTCCCCGTAGAAGTGGTTCAATCTTAATTTTAGAACTTTCGTGACTGCAGGAATTATTATTTGTTTCTTTCGGTTAAGTCACGTCTAAAGATAAAATAATAAATTAAATTAAATAATAGAATACGACGTTTCGATTGCAACACAAGCAATCATCATCAGGTATAATGAAATAGCGACATAAAATCTAACCAGAAAACTATAGACAGACATATTAGCAGACAGATATCACCAGGATACATAGCGAGAGCAACACAGGTAACAGAGAGGGGTGATCGTCTCTGTGTGGTGGCCTTAAATAGACAGAGGGGGGTGCGGAGGCAGAGAGAGGGAGGAGGGTTAGAGAAAAAATTAGCATATCAATGAGTGGTCAACAGACGTGGTGCTGCGAATGCGATGGCACGGCAAGCAAGCCTGAAAATCAGGAGAAGGACACACTAAAATTAAATAACCTAGTAAAATATCGAAATGTAATGTAATACAACACAGAGGGTCGGTCAACACACAATTAACGCATAGCCTGGTTGATTACGTATTTCAAAGATTGCTAAGTTAGAATTTAAGTGTGAACAATCTAAAGAGAGGACACAGGCAGAGAAAACAAGTCGCCAGAGAGAGAGAAAAAAGATAAGCTTAAAACTTCCCCGTAGAAGTGGTTCAATCTTAATTTTAGAACTTTCGTGACTGCAGGAATTATTATTTGTTTCTTTCGGTTAAGTCACGTCTAAAGATAAAATAATAAATTAAATTAAATAATAGAATACGACGTTTCGATTGCAACACAAGCAATCATCATCAGGTATAATGAAATAGCGACATAAAATCTAACCAGAAAACTATAGACAGACATATTAGCAGACAGATATCACCAGGATACATAGCGAGAGCAACACAGGTAACAGAGAGGGGTGATCGTCTCTGTGTGGTGGCCTTAAATAGACAGAGGGGGGTGCGGAGGCAGAGAGAGGGAGGAGGGTTAGAGAAAAAATTAGCATATCAATGAGTGGTCAACAGACGTGGTGCTGCGAATGCGATGGCACGGCAAGCAAGCCTGAAAATCAGGAGAAGGACACACTAAAATTAAATAACCTAGTAAAATATCGAAATGTAATGTAATACAACACAGAGGGTCGGTCAACACACAATTAACGCATAGCCTGGTGGATTACGTATTTCAAAGATTGCTAAGTTAGAATTTAAGTGTGAACAATCTAAAGAGAGGACACAGGCAGAGAAAACAAGTCGCCAGAGAGAGAGAAAAAAGATAAGCTTAAAACTTCCCCGTAGAAGTGGTTCAATCTTAATTTTAGAACTTTCGTGACTGCAGGAATTATTATTTGTTTCTTTCGGTTAAGTCACGTCTAAAGATAAAATAATAAATTAAATTAAATAATAGAATACGACGTTTCGATTGCAACACAAGCAATCATCATCAGGTATAATGAAATAGCGACATAAAATCTAACCAGAAAACTATAGACAGACATATTAGCAGACAGATATCACCAGGATACATAGCGAGAGCAACACAGGTAACAGAGAGGGGTGATCGTCTCTGTGTGGTGGCCTTAAATAGACAGAGGGGGGTGCGGAGGCAGAGAGAGGGAGGAGGGTTAGAGAAAAAATTAGCATATCAATGAGTGGTCAACAGACGTGGTGCTGCGAATGCGATGGCACGGCAAGCAAGCCTGAAAATCAGGAGAAGGACACACTAAAATTAAATAACCTAGTAAAATATCGAAATGTAATGTAATACAACACAGAGGGTCGGTCAACACACAATTAACGCATAGCCTGGTTGATTACGTATTTCAAAGATTGCTAAGTTAGAATTTAAGTGTGAACAATCTAAAGAGAGGACAGGCAGAGAAAACAAGTCGCCAGAGAGAGAGAAAAAAGATAAGCTTAAAACTTCCCCGTAGAAGTGGTTCAATCTTAATTTTAGAACTTTCGTGACTGCAGGAATTATTATTTGTTTCTTTCGGTTAAGTCACGTCTAAAGATAAAATAATAAATTAAATTAAATAATAGAATACGACGTTTCTCTCTTGCCGTGCCATCGCATTCGCAGCACCACGTCTGTTGACCACTCATTGATATGCTAATTTTTTCTCTAACCCTCCTCCCTCTCTCTGCCTCCGCACCCCCCTCTGTCTATTTAAGGCCACCACACAGAGACGATCACCCCTCTCTGTTACCTGTGTTGCTCTCGCTATGTATCCTGGTGATATCTGTCTGCTAATATGTCTGTCTATAGTTTTCTGGTTAGATTTTATGTCGCTATTTCATTATACCTGATGATGATTGCTTGTGTTGCAATCGAAACGTCGTATTCTATTATTTAATTTAATTTATTATTTTATCTTTAGACGTGACTTAACCGAAAGAAACAAATAATAATTCCTGCAGTCACGAAAGTTCTAAAATTAAGATTGAACCACTTCTACGGGGAAGTTTTAAGCTTATCTTTTTTTCTCTCTCTCTGGCGACTTGTTTTCTCTGCCTGTGTCCTCTCTTTAGATTGTTCACACTTAAATTCTAACTTAGCAATCTTTGAAATACGTAATCAACCAGGCTATGCGTTAATTGTGTGTTGACCGACCCTCTGTGTTGTATTACATTACATTTCGATATTTTACTAGGTTATTTAATTTTAGTGTGTCCTTCTCCTGATTTTCAGGCTTGCTTGCCGTGCCATCGCATTCGCAGCACCACGTCTGTTGACCACTCATTGATATGCTAATTTTTTCTCTAACCCTCCTCCCTCTCTCTGCCTCCGCACCCCCCTCTGTCTATTTAAGGCCACCACACAGAGACGATCACCCCTCTCTGTTACCTGTGTTGCTCTCGCTATGTATCCTGGTGATATCTGTCTGCTAATATGTCTGTCTATAGTTTTCTGGTTAGATTTTATGTCGCTATTTCATTATACCTGATGATTGCTTGTGTTGCAATCGAAACGTCGTATTCTATTATTTAATTTAATTTATTATTTTATCTTTAGACGTGACTTAACCGAAAGAAACAAATAATAATTCCTGCAGTCACGAAAGTTCTAAAATTAAGATTGAACCACTTCTACGGGGAAGTTTTAAGCTTATCTTTTTTCTCTCTCTCTGGCGACTTGTTTTCTCTGCCTGTGTCCTCTCTTTAGATTGTTCACACTTAAATTCTAACTTAGCAATCTTTGAAATACGTAATCAACCAGGCTATGCGTTAATTGTGTGTTGACCGACCCTCTGTGTTGTATTACATTACATTTCGATATTTTACTAGGTTATTTAATTTTAGTGTGTCCTTCTCCTGATTTTCAGGCTTGCTTGCCGTGCCATCGCATTCGCAGCACCACGTCTGTTGACCACTCATTGATATGCTAATTTTTTCTCTAACCCTCCTCCCTCTCTCTGCCTCCGCACCCCCCTCTGTCTATTTAAGGCCACCACACAGAGACGATCACCCCTCTCTGTTACCTGTGTTGCTCTCGCTATGTATCCTGGTGATATCTGTCTGCTAATATGTCTGTCTATAGTTTTCTGGTTAGATTTTATGTCGCTATTTCATTATACCTGATGATTGCTTGTGTTGCAATCGAAACGTCGTATTCTATTATTTAATTTAATTTATTATTTTATCTTTAGACGTGACTTAACCGAAAGAAACAAATAATAATTCCTGCAGTCACGAAAGTTCTAAAATTAAGATTGAACCACTTCTACGGGGAAGTTTTAAGCTTATCTTTTTTCTCTCTCTCTGGCGACTTGTTTTCTCTGCCTGTGTCCTCTCTTTAGATTGTTCACACTTAAATTCTAACTTAGCAATCTTTGAAATACGTAATCAACCAGGCTATGCGTTAATTGTGTGTTGACCGACCCTCTGTGTTGTATTACATTACATTTCGATATTTTACTAGGTTATTTAATTTTAGTGTGTCCTTCTCCTGATTTTCAGGCTTGCTTGCCGTGCCATCGCATTCGCAGCACCACGTCTGTTGACCACTCATTGATATGCTAATTTTTTCTCTAACCCTCCTCCCTCTCTCTGCCTCCGCACCCCCCTCTGTCTATTTAAGGCCACCACACAGAGACGATCACCCCTCTCTGTTACCTGTGTTGCTCTCGCTATGTATCCTGGTGATATCTGTCTGCTAATATGTCTGTCTATAGTTTTCTGGTTAGATTTTATGTCGCTATTTCATTATACCTGATGATGATTGCTTGTGTTGCAATCGAAACGTCGTATTCTATTATTTAATTTAATTTATTATTTTATCTTTAGACGTGACTTAACCGAAAGAAACAAATAATAATTCCTGCAGTCACGAAAGTTCTAAAATTAAGATTGAACCACTTCTACGGGGAAGTTTTAAGCTTATCTTTTTTCTCTCTCTCTGGCGACTTGTTTTCTCTGCCTGTGTCCTCTCTTTAGATTGTTCACACTTAAATTCTAACTTAGCAATCTTTGAAATACGTAATCAACCAGGCTATGCGTTAATTGTGTGTTGACCGACCCTCTGTGTTGTATTACATTACATTTCGATATTTTACTAGGTTATTTAATTTTAGTGTGTCCTTCTCCTGATTTTCAGGCTTGCTTGCCGTGCCATCGCATTCGCAGCACCACGTCTGTTGACCACTCATTGATATGCTAATTTTTTCTCTAACCCTCCTCCCTCTCTCTGCCTCCGCACCCCCCTCTGTCTATTTAAGGCCACCACACAAAGACGATCACCCCTCTCTGTTACCTGTGTTGCTCTCGCTATGTATCCTGGTGATATCTGTCTGCTAATATGTCTGTCTATAGTTTTCTGGTTAGATTTTATGTCGCTATTTCATTATACCTGATGATGATTGCTTGTGTTGCAATCGAAACGTCGTATTCTATTATTTAATTTAATTTATTATTTTATCTTTAGACGTGACTTAACCGAAAGAAACAAATAATAATTCCTGCAGTCACGAAAGTTCTAAAATTAAGATTGTATGTGTAGTGCCGTAGATGGGCCACACTTACCGGCAGTGGTGGACAGGGCCCATCTGCAGGTACCTCGGACCCCCAGGGGAGGGGCCACTGTGCCAGCCCAAGAGGGGGGGGGGCTGCTGGGGGCTCTAGGATCCTAGGCAGCTAAGCCCTCGGCGCCGGGCCTTAGGATCCCTGACAACCCAGCCAGCTAAGCCCCTTGGCGCCACCAACGGGGGGCTGTGGGGGATCTGTGATCCCACACAACCCCACCCCTCGATGGGCAAGAGGGATAAAAGGGCCGCTCCCTAGCCGATCGGGACCAGTCGCAGCTCAAGACCCAATACCAGCCAGCTTAGGACCCTGGACCCCCTCGTCCCGCTTGTAAGAGCCGGGACGCTGTGCGGGCCAGTGGTGGGACTCTGGGACTCCCGGCTCTACGTCCTTGGAAGGGCGAGTTCCGAGGAAGCCAGAGTCTAGACCCGCACCTTGGCTGAGTCGGGTCAGGTAGCCTCCCCTAGGGTAATTGTAGCCTGGAGGACCCGAGAGCGTAGCCAGTCAGGCACGCTCGGAGTAGGCTGTGTCCCTAGGCTGTAACAGAGTATCAGGACTGTTTGAGTGTTGTATCGTAATAAAGAAGTTACCTCTACAAGTGTCTCCGGAACCCATTACATATGTGCTCAAGTTCACTGGCTAAGTGGCGCTGGTCGGAGATGCAGCAGATTATTTTTTTCTGCCTGAGGACGACCGCTTGTGTTGCGATTGAAGCGTCGTGATATATTATTTACTTATTTATTTTACTTACGTGGCTTTACCAAAAGAACCAAAGAGTATGGATTTCTGCAGTCACGAAAGCTTAACATCAACACCCAAGTAACATTTTGTATATGAACAGCAATGACTTAACTATCTCCATTTTCCCAATGCTACCCACCAGAGATCCTTTCTGTATATACACAACAGCAAGCTAATTATGGCACCATACTTTCAGTCCCTATTCGTGACACACTTGACTCCCAATCCTCATGTAAGATTGCAATATAATTTCTGCATGAGGGCCCATCAAAAAGTGTTGAGACTGGACACTTTTTTCCTAAAAACTATGTAAAATTGTCTTAATTCAAAGTCCAGTATAGTACTATTCGTGGCACTCATAAGTGAACTTCATTATTGCTCATGCTAATTATTACAATGTTAACTATTTACACAGGAAGGCCTCATTGAGTCTAAAGACTGATTTTTGTCAGAAGTTTCCCATTGCATTGAGATATTTGGCAATTACATTAATGAGCGTTTGGCTCTGCGTGAGTAGAACCCAGAGAGACCCCCCCCCCCCACCTTGCACATGGGGAAATAGCACAACTCTGCACAGATTCTACCCACACTCGATAAATAATTCAAACCGAGTTGTTTTCTTTTTACCGTTGTACTGTATAGAATTATTAAGTATGAATGCATATTTATATTAAACTATTCTGAAAGATGTGTAATTTATTTGCAAATGAGAATGTAATGTCGCAGATGCGACCACAGGCCAACTTGAATCTGCATGTAGTTTCTGGGTCTCTTCACTTCACCAACCCGCATTGACCAGCGTGGTGAAGTATGATTTAACAATTCCCACGACTGACATTGTGTGGGGGAGGCCTCTATCAAACGCTGCATCGACAAGGGGCTGATATGTCACTACATTGTATGGTAAGTCCGTTCTCTAGCCAATACGAGAAGTCTATGTAGAAAGACGATGCGGGACACGTGTACACGATGATTGTGTGCGTACGTTCAGTGTGTGTATCACGTGCACAATTATATCAGGTCGCGATTATGCTCAAACATCACGAACAACTCTCGACGTCTCCAGAGCCTGAACATTTCAAGTAGACACTGACCCTTGCCACGATTTGTATTTTACCAGGTAAGGGCCACGGAGCTCTATTTCAGAAGCGACCTGGACACAAGTGAAAACTAAACGAAGTGGCTTATGTGGACATTTATAGCAACCAAGTACTCTAAACTCACGTTTCTAAATGTGTCGAGGGGAAAGCCGAAAGACCAGGAGAAGAATCTATGCGACCACGGGGGAAATAAAAATATACAAATACAGAGCAGGCGTCAGGGTCGGGATGGAACTTCCACGCTGCTGTAGGCCTGGCGAGGTAGTTAACATCTCGCCACCGCGGCGCCCCTGATTAAAAACGTAGCCATGTCTAGCAAGGTTATTGACTCACATCACTCGACTCACGGCACGACAAGTGATGTATTAAACAAAACAATAAAGTAGAGAGGCGCTACTGACATTTAACAATGTTCTTAATTTAAAGCTTTCGTGACTGCAGGGATTCATATTCTTTGTTATTTCGGTAAAGTCGACTGGAACACAAGCAATCATCATCAGGTGTGAAATCCACAGAAAGAAAATTTGAAAAAAGTTTTGGTCTTTCCTAACATTAGCACCAAGGACAGCGATTTGGCAGTTTGCCAGATGGACGAGTCCATCTATGTTCGGAAAAGAGAAGGGGGGAGCAGAAAATGGAATGCGGTCTGAAAGTCACCGTAATCGTGAACACAATCAATTAAGACCCGAAATGGTTGAGTAAATCCTTCCAATGATTGCTGAGCCAGAAACCATCTTCTCGGTTGAAATTGTCTCTGTGTTTGTATATGTGGATTGCCTCATGAACGAACCTCTCATGGTAGCCAGATGGCTTGCAAAGAACCTCCAAGACAGAGGTTCTTTGCAAGCCATCTGACTATCATGGCCTCCTTTAGGGTTAGTGTGGTTCTTTCGGTAAAGTAACGTCGATAGAAAATAAAAATGATCAAATAAAATAAAAATACAAAATAAAAATCTGAAATTTAAAATAATTAAAGCAAAAAACCCACATTCATATTCTTGGTTCTTTCAGGAAAGTCACGTAGTTAGAAAATGAAAATAAAAGTAATGAAATACAACTTTTAATTTAAAATAATGAACTTAAAATAATAAAAACTTGTATTATTTTCAATTCATGATTTTAATTTTTAATTTTATTTTATTATTTTAATTTTCTATCGACGTAAAGAATATGGCGTGGAGATGCTTCCATCTGCTGGCCACCAACGTGGCGTGCAGATGCTGCCAGGTGGGATTTGAGAGGTGAACGCGGTTGGTAAGGTGTGATTGGGTTGGTGAGTGAGGTTGGTGAGATGCGTGGTGAGTGTCGGTGAGCACGTTGAGGATTCTCCTCCACGGTCGCCTTTGTCTCCCCCAGTAGCGATGTTCACTCCACACCGCACCAGGTACCATCTGAGGCTGAGTCGACCTCTCACTATCTCACTGTCTCACTCACACTCACTCACAAGCGCGAGTTCGCGTTGTCAGGCGATATAAAATAATTTATATTTCATGCCAGTTGGTTTTGAAGTGCGGCTGTTTGTAATTTGGGCGTTCGTAAGTCGAGGACTGTCTGTAAATAAAGATTCCGATTGTGGATGTGGGGCTTTAACCGTGGGGTGATATTCTTTGGTTCTTTTCGGTTAAGTCACGTCTAAAAATAAAATAATAAATCAAAATAAAACAACACATTACGACGTTTCGATTGCAACACAAGCAATCATCATCAGGCATAAAAGAAATAGCAACAAAAATCTAACTAGAAAACTATAGACCGACATACAAGCAGACAGACATCACAACGGCACACATAGAGAGGACTATATAGGCACACGAAAATTAAATAACCTAGTAAAATATTGAAATGTGATGTAATACAACACAGAGAGTCGGTTAACACACAATTAACGCATGGCCTGGTTGACTACGTGTTTCAAAATTTGCTAAGTTAGAATTTCAAGTGTGAGCAACAAATATCTTGGCCCAATCCTCGGGGGCGTGGCTTGACCGACAGTGGGCGGGGCATAGCCGCGATGGGCGTGGCTTATCCAGGAAGTGGGAGGAGTCTCGCGTCTACGCAGGGGCGTGCAATAACCAAAGGGGGCGTGGCGTCTCACCCTGCGCTGACCATTCGCAGAGGAGAACGCGAACCCTGGACTCCAACCCCGAGAAGCGCGCTCCTTTTAAAGTTAACAACAACATTGTTAAATGTAAGTAGCGCCTCTCTACTTTATTGTTGTTTTATTTGTTTATTACATCACTTGTGGTGCCGTGAGTCGAGTGATATGCGTCAATAACCTTGCTAGACACGGCTAAGCTTTTAATCAGGGGCGCCGCGGTGGCGAGATGTTAACTACCTCGCCAGGCCTACAGCAGCGTGGAGGTTCCATCACGACCCTGACGCCTGCTCTGTATTTGTATATTTTTATTTCCCCCGTGGTCGCATAGATTCTTCTCCTGGTCCCTCGGCTTTCCCCTCGACATTTAGAAACGTGACTTTAGAAGAGTACTTGGCTGCTATAAATGTCCACATGATAAGCCACTAAGTTGAGCTGTCGTTTGTGGCCAGGTCGCTCCTGATAAGAGCTATAAAGCTCTGTGGACTTGACCTGGTAAAATATAAATAGTTTATAGTTTAGTTATAGTTCATAAGAACTCGTGGCAAGGGTCAGTGTCTACTTCAAATATTGTTAAGGCTCTGCAGACCTCCAAAGTTATTCGTGATGTTATACATTTGGTTCGTTTTGAGCATAATCGCGACCTTACATAATTATTACGTGATGCACACGCTGAATATACACACACACAAACATTGTGTACACGTGTGTCGTGCCCTCTATTGCCTACATAGACGACTTGTGCTGACTAGAGAACGGTCTTAACGAACAATGTCGTGACATGTATCAGCCCTTTGTCGATCCGGCGTTTTGATAGAGGCCTCCCCCACACCATGTCGTTCGTGGGAGTTGTTTAACCATACTTCACCATGCCGGTCAATGCGGGTTTGGTGAAGTGAGGAGGCCCAGAAACTATATGCAGACACGAGCTTGCCTGTGCTTGCATCTGCAGAATTACAATCTCACACATCTTCAAGTATAGTTTAATACTTCTAGAAATACATTTATTCTTGAGGATTCCATAAAGCACTGTGGTAAAAAGAATACAACTTGATTTGAATGCTTTGTTGAACAGGGAATGCTTTGAGTTTGTGGGTTCAATCTGTCTGTGCGGAGTTGTGTTATTTCCCCATATGCAAGGTGGGGTCTCTCTGGGTTCCACTCACACAAACATCTCAATGCAATGGGACCTTTCTGAAAATGCAGTACTTAGACTCAATGAGGCTTTCCTGGGAAACGAGTTAACATTGTAATAATTAGCATGATAGATAATGACGGTCACTTATAAGTGCCATTAATAGTACTATACTGTACTTTTATTGAAGAATATTTTGCATAGTTGTTTGTAAAAAAGTGTCCATTCTCAAAACTTTTTGATGGGCCCTCGTACAGAAATGATATTACAATCTTCTTTGGAGATTGCGAGTCAGAGTGTTGTGAATAGTGGACTGAACGTGTGGTGCCACCATTATATTGTTGGTGTGTTTATACAGAAAGGCCTATTTGGTGGGTAACATTAGGAAAATGGAGGTAGTTAGTCATTGTTGTTAAACAAAATCTTATTTGGGTGGATGAGAGGAATAAAATCATACATGATAGGAACTGCAATATTGTGGAGTTCTGGTATAATGCGTTCTAGTATATATGAATTGTATGTCACCTTAAGTATGCCTTTGTGAGTACACACATGACACGGGTGACCTTTGTCTTTTGTTTCAGATGTGCGAGAACAACTCCGCTGCGAGTCACAGTGGTGCTGGGAGAATCGCCTTGACCATCGATGGCGCTTCACCAGCACCCATCTTAACCCCACCTCAATGCGATCGAGTTACAAGAGGGAAAGAACTAAGTTCTTGTGACGTTTGTGGGAAAAAATTCCAACTGGCGTGGTGCCTAGAATCCCACGTGAAAACTCACAACGTGACCCATGACCAATGGTGCGGCACATGCGGACAAAGATTTGATCAGCCAAGAAAATTCAAAAGGCACATGAAGACCCATGAAAAGGATTATTTGATAAAGGGTGCACCAGGCTTGGTGAATAACGGCAGTTTTGCCAATGCGGTGTTGAAGCCACCGTCGCCCTATGAGATGTGCTCAGTCTGCGGATTTTTAAGTCCGATTGAAATCCTGAAAACTCATGAAAGTCTTCACGCACAGTTCTTGTACAGACCGAAGCTTGAACATGATTACGCTTCGACAAAAGATAGTGGCGTTAAGATAAATGACGTGAAATCCAATTTTCTTAAATGCTTTGGCCTAGTTCCAAGTCAACAAACTGCTTCACCAGTCA
The DNA here is from genome assembly GCF_964198595.1 of Lampetra fluviatilis. Lineage (NCBI taxonomy): Eukaryota > Metazoa > Chordata > Hyperoartia > Petromyzontiformes > Petromyzontidae > Lampetra > Lampetra fluviatilis. The sequence continues at coordinate 9,764,893 of NC_136309.1, read as the reverse complement.
GTGAGAATAAACCATACGCTGCTCTCGATCCTATTACGAGCATGAAAGTGTTGATGGCCTTGCAGCAGAAGAAGGAAAAGCGAAGTGGACGTAAGTCCATTAAAAGAAGAAAGACCACCACCAGCGTAACCAATTGCAGCAGTAGAAACAGCCAGAATTCGGACGTGAAGAGGATGGACTGCACGGAAGCAGGAGGCTGCGTGGAGCAGATCATCCCCAAGGTGGATGAACCCAACCTGGCACCTTTGGGTACGTCCGAGTAATGCACACACTACATTTCATTTGGGTGTAATTCATAATTTCACAAATGAAGTGATGTACGCATGTGCTGACCATATTTGTATGCCAGTGCTGAGGAGTCTAGAGATCTGATGTGGTGCTGCTCGGATGTTGGGTTAAACTCTGGGTTTCAGTCACTGAGCCATGATTAAACTGGCTTCTCATTGATGGTCTTATCCAGTTACCAAACACTTCTTCCAGCAAACACTTTTGTTGTTGCGTGGCATGTAGGAAATTGCAAAACCTCCGAGTGGATAATAAACGGCCACGAAGGGATGTCATGAGTAGTGCAATGATATCTCCTTCCACAAGCTGTTCTCTTACATGAGGTGGTTCACTGCTTTGTGAGAGTTGCACAGGGATACTTCATCTTATGACATGGAGCCAATAGCACGATTGGAATAAAACTGAGCAAAATACATTGTTTGACAAATTCCAAAAAGTGTCTGTTCATTTCTTAACCGGGGTAAATTTGATTTAAACAAGTGGGTCAATTTAGGGAACATTGTTAAATGTATAGACCGAGTCATTTCCATAATGGGAATTTCCTCTTCATTGTACTAACACCTAACTTCCATGCACATTTACTCGTTCTTTTGCAGGTAATTTTTGCGTAATTAATGAGCTGTAATAGAATAATCTGGCTCAACCACCTCAGTGTTAAATTATAGTTGTTGCTCTGCATCAATATCAACCATACGGAGAAGTGCAAAATGTTGGGGCTTCAAAATAAGCCCCAAAAATGTGTTCTTTTGATATTTTTCAGGAAATCGGTATCTTGCTTTTCTACTATTTGTACGTATGTTGAACTTCTTTCGTAGCATACGTAGCCAACCGTGCTAATCGGAGGTATTTGTTGCTGGCCATTTGGCATTTTGGGCCTTTGGGCCTGAGGTCAGCAACCGTGATTGATAACACGTCCCATGTACATAGTGATGTCATGGCATCCACTGCAGGGTGATGAATAAATTATGGATAAGCCAATGCGTGTGCTCAATGGTGGATGTCTTGTGTTCCAGAGGAAAAGCCTTTCCCGTGCAGTGACTGCTCGTACAGAGCGACACAGAAGTCGCAGCTCAAGAGACACGTCCTGAGCGTTCACCACGTGCCCTTCGATAGCGCGCTGGACTCCGACTGCCCCAAGAAGAGAAGTCGGCTGGCTGGGTGCCATGACAGCGACCCAACTACGGATTTGGAGCGCGCACGATGCACACGGAGAACTCCCTGAGGATGTATTTCATCCTGAGGCTGAGGTACTACGTGTGGGGCGGTGAACTCAAGGTTTTGTGCATCGGACATTTCCATGATGAAATTCCGTCACGGTCACTGCTGCGAGGTAACCTCTATTCGCCGAATATTTTTAGTCAATTGCTGTATTTTCTTGTATACAATATATTTAATAAATTGCCCTAATTTCATAACAAAGGTTTTTGGGTTAGATCGCGTAAGTATAAATTATATAATTGATTAGTAATCATTTCATTAGTATGTTTCCTCTATAAGTAATGATAAATGTAAGATGTCTTCTTCTTCCACGCGTTTGTCCCACTCACGTGGGGTCCGCCGTCCTTGCCACCTTCTCCACACCGCCCCGTCCCGCGCCATCTCTCCCTCCGCTCCACGGGCCACCACGTTCGACCGCATCACCACATCGCCCCACGACTTCTTCTGTCTTCATCTCCTCATCTTACAATCACAATTACTTAATAATACGCTTCCAGCCGCACTAAGTCTGTAGCTGTCAGAGCGGTTACAATTATTTGTATTTCTGTCAGTTTCAATGGATTCGCGAATTTGTCTTGGCCAGTAACTATTAGTTTTACACGAAACTTCATTGTTATCAAAATAATTTGAGTGTCGTTGTTAGAAAGCATGTTCTGCAACTTCCAACAGTTATGTTTGAGAGTGTTTAATATTTATTTGGTGTTTTTTTAGTCTTACGCTAATGTTATGTCCCTTCTGTCCAATATAACATCTGCCACATAAGCAATTAATCCGATAAACACCACATCTTTAGTACCAGATAAAACATTTTAAATTTTGTGTACCATTCCAAATCTTACTTAGATTTTTTGCTTTTCCAAAACTAGAACTAATTTGTCAGTTACTCCTGCGATATGTGGTATTTTAATTGTTTTAATAATCTGATCGCTTTCAGCAGTATTGCTGTTCGATCTAGGTTTTGTTATTCACTGCTCTGTTAATTTGAGCATCATTGTAGCCATTCAATCGTAGCTCTTCTTTGACATGTTTAATCTCTCTCCTCAGACTTTCACCATCTGACATTGTTTTAGCCTGATGTATGAGCGTCTTAATGAGAGATGATTTCTGTGCGGGGTTCCCTATCGGTAAACGCAGTGTGTTATTTTACCATTTAGGCCTCGTCCGAGCAAAATATCCATGAAAGGGAGTGTGTTATTCACCTCAATTTCCATGGTCAACTGTATGGCCGGGTTTTTTTTAACTGAGATGATTTAGACATTAATTCATTAAGTGTATCCTTACCATGTGGGTAGACAACAACTAAACCAAAAAGATGGTTTTAATGTACTTGAAGCAAGTGCTCTTGCTTCAAAGTTTTCCATGTACAGATTCGCTATAGCAGGAGATAAAGTAGAGCCCATTGCTGCTCCTTCCTTTTGTTTAAAGAAATCACCTCTCCATAGGAAATAAGTCTGTTAGAGGCCACGGGGGGGGGGGGGGGGGAGTTTATCATTATGTTTGTCGCTGCGAGCAGACGGTGCGCAATGGAGAGCTTGCTCAGAGCGGAGCTGGGCACGGACTCGGCGAGGCCGCTGGGCGCTTCGGCCGGTGGAGGCTGCATCAACGCCGGGCAGAGCTACGAGACGGGGCGCGGACACGTGTTCACCAAGATCAACGCCAAGAGCGGGGCACCCTCCTCACCACCTCCTCACCACCTCGCTTCACCCTTCATTCAGCCCTATAATTAATATCTTTCCACGCGCACCAGTATCACTCTTTTTTTCGCTGCGACTACTACCACCACCGTGGTGAATGTTGCAGTGAACTTCATCTCGTTGATTCCCCCCTCCACCCACGTTAAGGGACTCGGTCTACCAGACACTTTGACCGCTTCGTCTCTTCCACTCCGCGTTCAACCACCATGCCACACTGCAGTTCACAACAACGCACTCAACTAAACAACTCGGTCACCCACTCATCCAGTCACCCACTCATCTCAATCACCCGCTCACTCAATCACCCTATCACCTACTCAACTCGTCACTAATTCAATCAAACACTCATCCAGTCACCCACTCATCCAGTAACCCACGCATCCGGTCACTGACTCAATCACCTAATCACTATCTCATCCAGTCACCCACTTATCTCAATCACCCGCTCACTCAATCACCCTGTCACCCACTCAACTCGTCACTAAATTAATCACACACTCATCCAGTTACCCACTCACTCAATCACCCAATCACCCACTCATCCAGTCACTAGTTCATCCAGTCACTAAATCATCTAGTCACTCACTCAATCACCCTATCACACACTCATCCAGTCACCCACACAATTACCCTATCACCCACTCATCCAGTCACCCACTCATCCAGTCACCCACTCATCTAGTCATCCACGCATCCACTCACCCACTCACCCACTCCCCCCACTCATCCACTCATCCACTCACCCACTCATCCAGTCACCCACTCATCCAGTCACCCACGCATCCGGTCACTGACTCAATCATCCTATCACACACTCCTCCACTCGTTTACTCAAACACTCACCTATTTACACTATGAGATCTCTTTTACCAGTGCAAAATATAATGGTAGGTTTTTACCCTTTTAACTGGTACAAATAAAGGTGTCAGTTTTGTACCAGTTAAAAGGGTAAAAACCTACCATTACTCACCCATTTACTCACCCACCCGCTCACCACCACAGGGGGGGGGGGGGAGAGTTTATCGTTGTGTTTTTCGCTGCGAGCAGACGGCGCGCAATGGAGAGCTTGCTCAGAGTGGAGCTGGGCACGAACTCGGCGAGGCCGCTGGGTGCTGCGGCCGGTGGAGGCTGCATCAGCGCCGGGCAGAGCTACGAGACGGGGCGTGGACACGTGTTCACCAAGAGCGGGCACCCTCCTCTACACCTCCTCACCATGCCACCTCACCTCCTCACTACGCTACGTCACCACCTCACCTCCTCTACCCTCCTCTTCGCCTCCTCACCCACTCACCCACTCATCCAGAAACCCATTAATCCAGTAACCCACTCATCCAGTCACCCACGCATCCGTTCACCTCACTCTTCTTTTCAGCTTCATCAATTTGCACTGCTCCACTTTGGAATCCCAACCCGGTCTTCCTATTTCCCCAAACTCTTGCAACAATAAACTTGATCAATTTAAGGAACGTGTTTCTATGATCTTAATTATCTAATTACTCATTGGACAGTTACGTATTTTTTGTTTTTGCTGGCCGCTTGGCGTTTTGTATTGTGTGGGGTTTGCATAGCTGGCAACCCCTTATCATTGCCTCTCTTATTACAGACCATTTCAGACCTTGTTGGTCACCTCGTGCCCCTTATAAATCTCAACGTTCATCCTACAAAGTCCCATCAAAAGGGAGAAGCACACACAAATAGACTTAACATAAATGTTGCCCGTTTTAAAACGGCTGTGTGCCGTATGGACCTGAAAACTCACTTTCCCCCAACAGAATACGGGTAAACCGTGTGGGTTGACAGCTACCGGTTTTGTTGTGTTTGCAAGTCCAAGTTATAGGACTGCACCCTGGGTTGTGCGTGGTTCTCATTGGTAGGAGATTCCCTTCGCTGCGTTGCACGCCAGTGGCTGGGGACTGCCTGGGCCCAGTGACGTGTGAGCCGGTCCCAATGTGCACCGGCAAACATTTATCGCTAGGTGACCCCAGTGTTTATTGCCCGTCTACACGTGAATACCTGAAGCCCATGTCACTCCACTGCTGGATGAGTCCCGCAATGAAGATACAATCAGTACATCCACTTTGCTTTTGCACTCTACCTGTGTAGTGCCATAAGAGGGGAGGGGCTGCTGGGGGCTCTGGGACCCTAGGCAGATAAGCCCTCGGCGCCAGGCGCTAGGATCCCAGGCACCCCAGACAGTTAAGCCTCTTGGGGCCACCAACGGGGGGGGGGGGGTTGTGTGTGCTCTGGGATATCTGGGGGCGCACACAACCCCACCTCTCGCTGGGAACGAGGCATAAAAGGGCAGCTCCCTGGCCGATCGGGGCCAGTCGCAGCTCAAGACCCAAGACCCGCCAGCCAGCCACCTTAGGACCCTGGACCCCCTCGTCCCGCTTGTCCTTGTGTAATAAAAGACTCGACCACGGTATCTGGCTTGGTGTCCTTTATTCGGGTTCGTCTACTTTTCCCACACGGCTCTTTCCGTCTGAGACCCTTCGCTCGGCGCCGACGCTGCTGTCGCTCCCGTAGCCGCTAGCAGCCTCGCTGCTGACCTCCTCGCGCAGCCTCTCCGGCTGCCCTCGCTGCAGCTCCACCACTGCTCTCCCTCTCCGAGCAGTCCCACTGCTGCCTCTTTGTGCAGCCTCGCTGGCTGCGCTCGCTGCAGCCTCGCCGCTGCTCCCTGGGTTGGTCACCGCTGGCCGACGGTGCCAATCCCCTCTCCGAGCGTGTGTGGCGATCTCGCCACTCCTCCCAGCCTTCGCCCTGCGTGGCCTCACCCTAGTCCAGTCTCCAACAACCTCCCTTCCTCTTCCGGTTTCTCCCCTTAAAGACCCGAACCCTTCTCCCACGTGACGTAACTCCTCCCCCCCCGTGACGTCACATCCGGAAGGTCGTTTACGCCCGCATTACACTTGTAAGGGCCGGGACGCTGTGAGGGCCAGTGGTGGGACTCTGGGACTCCCGGCTCTACGTCCTTGTAAGGGCGAGTTCCGAGGAAGCCAGAGTCCAGACCCGCACCTTGGCTAGGTCGGGTCAGGTAGCCTCCCCTAGGGTAATTGTAGCCGAAGGAGTAGTGTATCTAGGCTGTGTAGCTAGGCTGTGTACCTAGGCCAGACATGGGCAAAGCACTGCCCGTGGGACGTATACGGCCCGTTGGGCTTTTTAATCCGGTCCGCCGAACTTGTCCAAATATTATTATTAAATTAAATTTTACCTTCCTCCTGTAATGCCCCCATTTCCCCAATAGATGGCGCACTTTGACCGGGAGAGAGAGAATATTTGTATGAGCAATTCATGTTTCTATTGAAAGTAAGTTAACAGTAATATTTGGGTACAGTATTGTTTTTGGAAGCATTCACTATAATATCGTATGAACGTTTACTTCACCGCATCATCGTATGAATGATGCGAGAAGAGATTAACGGGTTCTTATGTTAGCGATTTACGTACTCGGTGCTTTCGCTCTATAAAAATTACGGCTTGAATGAGGGGGAGGGGTATGACTACATCATAAAATTAATATCTTACTATGAATTTTATATAACAAAAGTTATATACATAACTGTTACGCTTTGTGTAATTCAACAAAACAAACAAAACTTAACTCCGAGTTCTCTCCGAATTTCACGAGTCCGTTCGAGACCCCACAGTTTTTTTAAAGAGTTTTAAGCACAGAAAACATAATTAAAGTTTGAAAAATCATTAATTATACAAACTTTTCAATAATTTCCTTCTTCACTTCGATTTCAATTTTCTGTAAAAACTTCTTCTCACCAACATTACCACTCATTACCACTTTCTCCGAAAGCAAGTTTGTAAAAGAATACATGGTACAGACAGCAGACATCTTGTGTCCGGAGATCAAATGCAAATTTGAAAAAGTCAGTTTATTACGCAGGACTGTGACTCGCCGTGTGGAACTGATTGATAAAAAATATAGCCAGTCAATTAAGCAAAAAGTCTGATTCCTTTGAATTATATTCACTAGCACTGGATGAAAGTACGGACGTAAAAGACACTGCTCAGCTCCTCATTTTTATCCGAGGCATTGACAACAGTTTTGCGATAACAGAGGTGTTTTTGACCATGGAGTCCCTGAAAGGAACAACGCGGGGAGAGGACTTGTATAACCAGGTATCTGCTGTCATCGAAAGAATGACGCTACCTTTGAGTAAACTTGTCAATGTCACAATGGATGGATCTCCCAAATTTAACTGGATAAAATGTTGGGCTGCTGAAAAGAATCCAGGATAAAGTGAAAAAGGAAAACCCTGTCCAGGATCTTATTTTCCGTCACTGCATCATCCATCAGGAATCCCTGTGTAAGTCTGTATTGCAGCTTAATCATGTCGTGAATCCAGTCGTAAAACTTGTGAACTTTATGCGTTCCTGGAGGAAACTGATGCGGATCATCAGGACTTGCTGTACTACTCTCGTGTCCGCTGGTTAAGTTTGGTGAAAGTATCACAACGAGTGTGGGAGCTGAAAGAAGATATCGCATTTTTGGAGTTGATGGGGAAATCTGACGAATTCTCTGAGCTAAGCGACAAGAACTGGCTTAGTGAGTTTGCGTTTGCTGTGGACATATTTTCACACATGAATGAGCTGAATGTGAAACTGCAGGGGAAAGATCAGTTTGTTCACGACATGTACAAACATGTGAAAGCCTTCAAATCCAAGCTCACTTTGTTCTCCGGACATATTGCGAACAAATCTTTCGCTCATTTCCCCACACTTGCCATGCAGGAAGAGGCACCGCGAAACGCAAAAAAATACAGCAAATCACTTCAGGAACTGCACGGAGAATTCTGCCATAGGTTCTCTGATTTCGAAAACATTGAACAGTCACTTCAGCTGGTGTTCTGTCCCCTGTCACAAGACCCTGAAACAGTTGGAACTGATAGATCTTCAGTCTGGCTCCGTCCTAAAGGAGAAGTTCAACTCTGTTAAACTGAATGACTTTTATGCTTCACTTAACAGAGCCACGTTTCCAAACCTCCGGAGGACTGCACAGAAGATACTGACTTTGTTTGGCTCGACTTATGTGTGTGAGCAGACATTCAGCGTCATGAACGCCAACAAAGCCCGTCACAGATCAAAGTTAACGGATCAGCACCTCAGATCTATCCTGAGAATTGCCACAACCAAAATAACTCCAGACTTTGATGCACTGGCAAAAATGGGAGATCAACAACACTGTTCCCAATGAAACTGAAAGTGATTGTGTTGCTGCAGCGAGGTTGGAGCCAAATCTCCATCACACAGCCTGCGTGGCTGCTCTAACCTGTTAATGTAGATAATAAAGAAGTTTAAGTGAGGTAATTGGATTGGGCGCAGGCCTCAGATGTTTTCATGATGTTTGAACAGTCACGTTACGACATGTTTTTGTATTGTCCATGTTCGTGCAATTTGTTAAATTGCCTTGCAAATAAATGCTTTGCTACCTGTTAAAGGCCAAATCCTTTCATGTAATAATTTTTACATGTCATTTATATTAGTTCACACAAACACTCCATCCATCTGTTTCTGGCCCGGCCCCTCTGTTAAATTTTAGAACCCATTGTTGCCCGAGACTGAAAAAGTTTGCCCACCCCTGCACCAACCCAATCACACCTGGCACCATCGAAACGCCACAAGAGTGGCGACCAATGTGGGGGGTGTAGATGCTGCCACCTGCCGGCCACCAATGGGGCGTGTCCATTTTGACAAACTTTCGTGACTTCAGGAATTCATATTCTTGGTTCTTTCGGTAAAGTAACGTCGATAGAAAATGAAACATTATCAAAAAAATACAAAATAAGAATATGAAATTTAAAAGAAAAAAATAAAAACAACCAAATTCATATTCTTGGTTCTTTCAGGAAAGTCACGTAGTTAGAAAATGAAAATAAAATAAAAGTAATGAAATACAATTTTTATTTTAAAATAATGAATTTAAAATAATAAAAACATTTATTATTTTCAATTCAATTCATGATTTGTTTATTTTATTTTATTATTTTTATTTTCTATCGATAATTTATATTTCATGGCAGTTGGTTCTAAAGTGCGGCTGTTTGTAATTTGGGCGTTCGTAAGTCGAGGACTGTCAGTAAATAAAGATTCCGATTGTGGATGTGGGGCTTTAACCGTGGGGTGAGCTTGGCCCGACCCGCGGGGGCGTGGCTTGACCGACAGTGGGCGGGGCATAGCCGCGATGGGCGTGGCTTATCTAGGAAGTGGGAGGAGTCTCGCCCCTATGTAGGGCGTGGCTTATCCAGGAAGTGGGAGGAGTCTCGCGTCTACGTAGGGGCGTGCAATAACCAAAGGGGGCGTGGCGTGTCACCCTGCGCTGACCAATCGCAGAGGAGAACGCGAACCCTGGACTCCAACCCCGAGAAGCGCGCTCCTTTTAAAGTTAACAACAACATTGTTAAATGTAAGTAGCGCCTCTCTACTTTATTATTGTTTTATTTGCTTAATACATTACTTGTGGTGCCGTGAGTCGAGTGATATGCGTCAATAACCTTGCTAGACACGGCTAAGCTTTTAATCAGGGGCGCCGCGGTGGCGAGATGTTAACTACCTCGCCAGGACTACAGCAGCGTGGAGGTTCCATCACGACCCTGACGCCTGCTCTGTATTTGTATATTTTTATTTCCCCCGTGGTCGCATAGATTCTTCTCCTGGTCCTTCGGTTTTCCCCTCCACATTTAGAAACGTGAGTTTAGAAGAGTACTTGGCTGCTATAAATATCCACATGATAAGCCACTAAGTTGAGCTGTCGTTTGTGGCCAGGTCGCTTCTGATAAGAGCTATAAAGCTCTGTGGGCCTGACCTGGTAAAATAGAAATAGTTTATAGTTTAGTTATAGTTCATAAGAACTCGGGGCAAGGGCCAGTGTCTACTTTAAATATTGTTCAGACTCCGGAGACCTCCAAAGTGATTCGTGATGTTATACATTTGGTTCGTTTTGAGCATAATCGCGACCTTATATAATTATTACGTGAGACACACGCTGAATATACGCACACACACATCGTGTACACGTGTGTCGTGCCCTCTATTGTCTACAACTCTACATACACACGCTGAATATACGCACACACACATTGTGTACACGTGTGTCGTGCCCTCTATTGTCTACAACTCTACATAGACGGCTTGTGCTGACTAGAGAACGGTCTTAACGAACAATGTCGTGACATGTATCAGCCCTTTGTCGATCCGGAGTTTTGATAGAGGCCTCCCCCACACCATGTCGTTCGTCGGAGTTGTTTAACCATACTTCACCATGCCGGTCAATGCGGGTTTGGTGAAGTGAGGAGGCCCAGAAACTATATGCAGACACAAGTTTACCTGTGCTTGCATCTGCAGAATTACAATCTCACACATCTTCAAGTATAGTTTAATACTTCTAGAAATATATTTATTCTTGAGGATTCCATGAAGCACTGTGGTAAAAATAAAACGACTTGATTTGAATGCTTTGTTGAACAGGGAATGCTTTGAGTTTGTGGGTTGCATCTATCTGTGCGGAGTTGTGTTATTTCCCCATATGCAAGGTGGGGTCTTTATGGGTTCCACTCACACAAACATCTCAATGCAATGGGACCTTTTTGAAAATGCAGTACTTATACTCAATGAGGCTTTCCTGGGTAACTAGTTAACATTGTAATAATTAGCATGAGAGAAATGACGTTGACTTATTAGTGCGATTAATAGTACTCTACTGTACTTTTATTGAAGACTATTTTACATAGTTTTTTGTAAAAAAGTGTCCGTTCTCAAAACTTTTTGATGGGCCCTCGTACAGAAATGATATTACAATCTTCTTTGGAGATTGCGAGTCAGAGTGTTGTGAATAGTGGACTGAACGTGTGGTGCCACCATTATATTGTTGGTGTGTTTATACAGAAAGGCCTATTTGGTGGGTAACATTAGCAAAATGGAGGTAGTTAGTCATTGTTGTGAAACAAAATCTTATTTGGGTGGATGAGAGGAATAAAATCGTACATGATAGGAACTGCAATATTGTGGAGATCTGGTATAATGCGTTCTAGTAGTATATGAATCTTATGTCACCATAAGTATGTCTTTGAGAGTACACACATGACACGGGTGACCTTTGTCTTTTGTTTCAGATGTGCGAGAACAACTCCGCTGCGAGTCATAGTGGTGCTGGGAGAATCGCCGTGACCATCGATGGTGCTTCACCAACACCCATCTTCACCCCAACTCAATCCGATCGAGTTACTAGAGGGAAAAAACTAAGTTCTTGTGACGTTTGTGGGAAAAAATTCCAACTGCCATGGTGCCTAGATTCCAGAGGTGGGACAAAGTCATTGTTATGCAAGTCCAAGTCGAGTCGCAAGTCATCAAATTCATGACTCGAGTCTGACTCGAGTCCAAGTCACATGACTCGAGTCCACACCTCTGCTAGATTCCCACGTGAAAACGCATAAGGAGACCCATGACCAGTGGTGCGGCACATGCGGACAAAGATTTGATCAGCCAGGAAAATTAAAAAGGCACATTAAGACCCACGAAAAGGATTATTTGATAAAGAGTGCACCAGGCTTGGTGAATAACGGCAGTTTTGCCAATGCGGTGTTGAAGCCACCGTCGCCCTATGAGATGTGCTCAGTCTGCGGATTTTTACGTCCTATTGAAATCCTGAAAACTCTTGAAAGTCTTCACGCACAGTTCTTGTACAGACCGAAGCTTGAACATGATTACGCTTCGACAAAAGATAGTGGCGTTAAGATAAATGACGTGAAATCCAATTTTCTTGAATGCTTTGGCCTAGTTCCAAGTCAACAAACTGCTTCACCAGTCAGTGAGAATAAACCATACGCTCCTCTAGATCCTATTACGAGCATGAAAGTGTTGATGGCCTTGCAGCAGAAGAAGGAAAAGCGAAGTGGACGTAAGTCCATTAAAAGAAGAAAGACCACCACCAGCGTAACCAATTGCAGCAGTAGCAACAGCCAGAATTCGGACATCAAGAGGATGGACTGCACGGAAGCAGGAGGCTGCGTGAAGCAGAGCATCCCCAAGGTGGATGAATCCAACCTGGCACCTTTGGGTACGTCCGAGTAATGCACACACTACATTTCATTTGGATGTAATTGATCATTTCACAAATTAAGTCATGTACGCATATGTTGATCATATATGTATGTCTGTGCTGAGGAGTGTAGAGATCTGATGTGGTGCTGCTCGGATGTTGGGTTAAACTCTAGGTTTCAGTCACCGAGCCATGCTTAAACTGGCTTCTCATTGATGGTCTTATCCAGTTACCAAACACTTCTTCCAGCAATCACTTCTGTTGTTGCGTGGCATGTAGGAAATTGCAAAACCTCCGAGTGGATAATAAACGGTCAAGAAGGAATGTCATGAGTAGTTCAATGATATCTCCTTCCACGAGCTGTTCCCTTACTTGAGGTGGTTCACTGCTGTGTGAGAGTTGCACAGGGATACTTCATCTCATGACATGGAGCCAATAGCACGATGGGAATAAAACTGAGCAAAATACATTGTTTGACAAATTCCAAAACGTGTCTGTTAATTTCTTAACCGGGGTAAATTTTATTTCAACAAGTGGGTCAATTTATGGAACATTGTTAAATGTATAGACCGAGTCATTTCCATAATGGGAATTTCCTCTTCATTGTACTAACACCTAACTTCCATGCACATTTACTCGTTCTATTGCAGGTAATTTTTGCGTAATTAATGAGCTGTAATAGAATAATGTGGCTCAACCACCTCAGTGTTAAATTATAGTTGTTGCTCTGCATCAATATCAACCATACGAAGAAGTGCAAAATGTTGGGGCTTCAAAATAAGCCCCAAAAATATATTCTTTTGATATTTTTCAGGAAATCGGTATCTTGCTTTTCTACTATTTGTACGTATGTTGTACTTCTTTCATAGCATACGTAGCCAACCGTGCTAATCGGAGGTATATGTTGCTGGCCATTTGGCATTTTGGCCCTTTGGGCCTGAGGTCAGCAACCGTGATTGATAAAACGACCCATGTACATAGTGATGTTATGGCATCCACTGCATGGTGATGAATAAATTATGGATTTTCGCGTGCGTGTGCTCAATGGTGGATGTCTTGTGTTCCAGAGGAAAAGCCCTTCCCGTGCAGTGACTGCTCGTACAGAGCGACACAGAAGTCGCAGCTCAAGAGACACGTCCTGAGCGTTCACCACGTGCCCTTCGATAGCGCGCTGGACTCCGACTGCCCCAAGAAGAGAAGGCGGCTGGCTGGGTGCCAAGACAGCGGCCCAACTACGGATTTGAAGCGCGCACGATGCACACGGAGAACTTCGTGATGATTTATTTAATCCTGAGGCTGAGGTACCACGTGTGGGGCGATGAACTCAAGGTTTTGTGCAGCGGACATTTCCATGATGAAATTCCGTCACGTTCACTGCTGCGAGGTAACATCTATTGCCGAATATTTTTAGTCAATTGCTGTATTTTCTTGTATACAATATATTTAATAAATTGTCCTAATTTCATAACCAAGGTTTTTGGGTTAGATCGCGTAAGTATAAGTTATATAATTGATTAGTAATCATTTAATTAGTATGTTTCCTCTATAAGTAATGATAAATGTAAGATGTCTTCTTCTTCCACGCGTTTGTCCCACTCACGTGGGGTCCGCCGTCCTTGCCACCTTCTCCACACCACCCCGTCCCGCGCCATCTCTCCCTCCGCTCCACGGGCCACCACGTTCGACCGCATCACCACATCGCCCCACGTCTTCTTCTGCCTTCATCTCCTCATCTTACAATCACAATTACTTAATAACACGCTTCCAGCCGCACTAAGCCTGTAGCTGTCAGAGCGGTTAAAATGATTTGTATTTCTGTCAGTTTCAATGGATTCGCGAATTTGTCTTGGCCAGTAATAATTAGTTTTACACAAAACTTAATTGTTATCAAAATAATTTGAGTGTCGTTGTTGGAAAGCATGTTCTGCAACTTCCAACAGTTATGTTTGAGAGTGTTTAATATTTATTTGGTGTTCTTTTAGTCTTACGCTAATGTTATGTCCCTTCTGTCCAATATAACATCTGCCACATAAGCAATTAATCCGATACACACCATCTGTTGATAACTTAGGCAATTCATCTTTAATACCAGATAAAAAAAATAATTATTTCGTGTACCATTCCAAATCTTACTTAGATTTTTTGCTTTTCCAAAACTATTACTAATTTGTCAGTTACTCCCGCGATATGTGGTATTTTAATTTAATAATCTGATCGCTTTCAGCAGTATTGCTGTTTGATCTAGGTTTGGTATTCACTGCTACGTTAATTTGAGCATTATCGTAGCCATTCAATCGTTGCACTTCTTTGACATGTTTAATCTCTCTCCTCAGACTTTCACCATCTGACATTGTTTTAGCCTGATGTATGAGCGACTTGATGAGAGATGTTTTCTGTGCGGGGTTCCCTATCGATAAACGCAGTGTGTTATTTTACCATTTAGGCCTCGTCCGAGCAAAATATCCAGGAAAGGGAGTGTGTTATTCACCTCCATTTCCATGGTCAACTGTATGGCCGGGTTTTGTTAATTGAGATGATTTAGACATTCATTCATTAAGTGTATCCTTACCATGTGGGCAGACAATAACTAAACCAAAAAGATGGTTTTAATGTACTTGAAGCAAGTGCTCTTGCTTCAATGTTCTCCATGTACAGATTCGCTATAGCAGGAGATAAAGGACAGCCCATTGCTGCTCCATTCCTTTTGTTTAAAGAAATCACCTCTTCATAGGAAATAAGTCTGTTAGAGGCCACGGGGGGGGGGGTTTATCGTTGTGTTTGTCGCTACGAGCAGACGGCGCGCAATGGAGAGCTTGCTCAGAGCGGAGCTGGGCACGGACTCGGCGAGGCCGCTGGGCGCTGCGGCCGGTGGAGGCTGCATCAGCGCCAGGCAGAGCTACGAGACGGGGCGCGGACACGTGTTCACCAAGATCAACGCCAACAGCGGGGCACCCTCCTCTTCGCCTCCTCTACACCACCTCGCATCCTCGCCTCATCCCAACCTTCATTCAGCCCTGTCATTAATGCATCTTTCCACGCGCACCAGTATCACTCTTTTTTCGCTGCGACTACTACCACCACCGTGGTGAATGTTGCAGTGAACTTCACCTCGTTGATTCCCCCCTCCACCCACGTTAAGGGACTCGGTCTACCAGACACTTTGACCGCTTCGTCTCTTCCACTCCGCGTTCAACCACCGCGCCTCACTGCAGTTCACAACAACGCATTCAACTAAACAACTCGGTCACCCACTCATCCAGTCACTAACTCAATGACCCTATCACACACTCCTCCACTCGTTTACTCAAACACTCCCCCATTTACTCACCCACCCGCTCACCACCACAGGGGGGGGGGAGGGGGAGTTTATCGTTGTGTTTGTCGCTGCGAGCAGACGGTGCACAATGGAGAGCTTGCTCAGAGCGGAGCTGGGCAAGGACTCGGCGAGGCCGCTGGGCGCTGCGGCCGGTGGAGGCTGCATCAGTGCCGGGCAGAGCTACGAGACGGGGCGCGGACACGTGTTCACCAAGATCAACGCCAAGAGCGGGGCACCCTCCTCTATGCCTCCTCATCACCTCACCTCTTCACTACACCACCTCACCATGCCACCTCGCCTCCTCACCACGCCACTTCACCTCCTCACCACCTCACCACCTCACCTCCTCTACCCTCCTCTACCCTCCTCTTCGCCTCCTCACCACCTCCTCACCACCTCGCATCGCCCTTCATTCAGCCCGATAATTAATGTCTTTCCACGCGCACCAGTATCACTCTTTTTTTCGCTGCGACTACTACCACCACCGTGGTGAATGTTGCAGTGAACTTCACCTCGTTGATTCCCCCCTCCACCCACGTTAAGGGACTCGGTTTACCAGACACTTTGACCGCTTCGTCTCTTCCACTCCGCGTTCAACCACCGCGCCTCACTGCAGTTCACAACAACGCACTCAACTAAACAACTCGGTCACCCACTCATCTCAATCACCCGCTCACTCAATCACCCTATCACCTACTCAACTCGTCACTAATTCAATCACACACTCATCCAGTCACCCACTCATCTAGTCACCCACGCATCAGGTCACTGACTCAATCACCCGATCACTATCTCATTCAGTCACCCACTCATCTCAATCACCCGCTCACTCAATCACCCGCTCACTCAATCACCCTATCACCCATTCAACTCTTCACTAATTCAATCACACACTCATTCAGTCACCCACTCACTCAATCACCCACTCATCCAGTCACTAACTCATCCAGTCGCTAACTCATCCAGTCACTCACTCACTCAATCACCCTATCACACACTTGCTCAGAGCGGAGCTGGGCACGGACTCGGCGAGGCCGCTGGGTGCTGTGGCCGGTGGAGGCTGCATCAGCGCCGGGCAGAGCTACGAGACGGGGCACGGACACGTGTTCACCAAGATCAACGCCAAGAGCGGGGCACCCTCCTCTACACCTCCTCACCATGCCACCTCGCCTCCTCACTACGCCACGTCACCACCTCACCTCCTCTACCCTCCTCTACCCTCCTCTTCGCCTCCTCACCCACACATCCACTCACACACTCACCCACTCATCCACTCACCGACTCATCCACTCACCGACTCATCCACTCACCGACTCATCCACTCACCGACTCATCCACTCACCCACTCATCCAGTAACCCATTAATCCAGTAACCCACTCATCCAGTCACCCACGCATCCGGTCACTGACTCAATCACCCTATCACACACTCCTCCATTCGTTTACTCAAACACTCACCAATTTACTCATCCACCCGCTCACCGCCATGCAGGTCACCTCACTCTTCTTTTCAGCTTCATCAGTTTGCACTGCTCCACTTTGGAATCCCCACCCGGTCTTCATATTTCCCCAAACTCTTGCAACAATAAACTTGATCAATTTAAGGAACGTGTTTCTATGATCTTAATTATCTAATTACTCATTGGACAGTTACGTATTTTTTGTTTTTGCTGGCCGCTTGGCGTTTTGTATTGTGTGGGGTTTGCATGGCTGGCAACCCCTTATCATTGCCTACCTTATTACAGACCAATTCAGACCTAGTTGGTCACCCCGTGCCCCTTATATATCTCAACGTCCATCCTACAAAGTCCCATCACAAGGGAGAAGCACAAATAGACTTAACACAAATGTTGCCCGTTTTGAAACGGCTGTGTGCCGTATGGACCTAAAAACTCACTTTCCCCCAACAGAATACGGGTGAACCGTGTGGGTTGACAGCTACCGGTTTTGTTGTGTTTGCGAGTCCAAGTTACAGGACTGCACCCTGGGTTGTGCGTGGTTCTCATTGGTGGGAGATTCCCTTCGCTGCGTTGCACGCCAGTGGCTGAGGGCTGCCTGGGGCCAGTGACGTGTGAGCCGGTCCCAATGTGCACCGGCAAACATTCATCGCTAGGTGACCCCAGTGTTTATTGCCCGTCTACACGTGGATACCTGAAGCCCATGTCACTCCACTGCTGGATGAATCCCGCAATGAAGATACAATCAGTACATCCACTTTGCTTTTGCACTCTACCTGTGTAGTGCCATAAGAGGGGAGGGGCTGCTGGGGGCTCTGGGAACCTAGACAGATAAGCCCTCGGCGCCAGGCGCTAGGATCCCAGGCACCGCAGACAGTTAAGCCCCTTGGCGCCACCAACGGGGGGGCTGTGTGTGCTCTGTGGGATATCTGGGGGCGCACACATCCCCACCCCTCTTTGGGGACGAGGCATAAAAGGGCAGCTCCCTGGCCGATCGGGGCCAGTTGCAGCTCAAGACCCAAGACCCGCCAGCCAGCCAGCTTAGGACCCTGGACCCCCTCGTCCCGCTTGTCCTTGTAAGGGCCGGGACGCTGTGAGGGCCAGTGGTGGGACTCTGGGACTCCCGGCTCTACGTCCTTGTAAGGGCGAGTTCCGAGGAAGCCAGAGTCCAGACCCGCACCTTGGCTGGGTCGGGTCAGGTAGCCTCCCCTAGGGTAATTGTAGCCGAAGGACCCCAGAGCGTAGCCAGAGTAGTGTATCTAGGCTGTGTACCTAGGCTGTGTACCTAGGCCAGACATGGGAAATGTACGGCCCGTTGGTCTTTTTAATCCGGCCCGCCGAACTTGTCCAAATATTATCATTAAATTAAATTTTACCTTCCTCCTGTAATGCCCCCATTTCCCCAATAGATGGCGCACTTTGACCGGGAGAGAGAGAGAATATTCGTATGAGCAATTTATGTTTCTATTGAACGTTAACAGTAATATTTGGGTACAGTATTGTTTTTGGAAGCATTCACTATAATATCGTATGAACGTTTACTTCACCGCATCATCGTATGAATGATGCGAGAAGAGATTAACGGGTTCTTATGTTAGCGATTTACGTACTCGGTACTTTCGCTCTATAAAAATTACGGCTTGAATGAGGGGGAGGGGTATGACTACATCACAAAATTAATATCTTACTAGGAATTTTATATAACAAAAGTTATATACATAACTGTTACGTTTTGTGTGATTCAACAAAATTTAACTCCGAGTTCTCTCCGAATTTCACGAGTCCGTTCTAGACCCCACAGTTTTTTTAAAAGAGTTTTAAGCACAGAAAACATAATTAAAGTTTGAAAAATCATTAATTATACAAACTTTTCAATAATTTCCTTCTTCACTTCGATTTAAATTTTCTTTAAAAACTTCTTCTCACCAACATTACCACTCATTACCACTTTCTCCGAAAGCAAGTTTGTAAAAGAATACAAGGTACAGACAGCAGACATCTTGTGTCCGGAGATCAAAAGCAAATTTGAAAATGTCAGTTTATCACGCAGGACTGTGACTCGCCGTGTGAAACTGATTGATAAAAATATAGCCAGTCAATTAAACAAAAAGTCTGATTCCTTTGAATTATATTCACTAGCACTGGATGAAAGTACGGACGTAAACGACACTGCTCAGCTCCTCATTTTTATCCGAGGCATTGACGACAGTTTTGCGATAACAGAGGAGTTTTTGACCATGGAGTCCCTGAAAGGAACAACGCGGGGAGAGGACTTGTATAACCAGGTATCTGCTGTCATCGAAAGAATGACGCTACCTTTGAGTAAACTTGTCAATGTCACAATGGATGGATCTCCCAAATTTAACTGCAAAAAATGTTGGGCTGCTGAAAAGAATCCAGGATAAAGTGAAAAAGGAAAACCCTGTCCAGGATCTTATTTTCCTTCACTGCATCATCCATCAGGAATCCCTGTGTAAGTCTGTATTGCAGCTTAATTATGTCGTGAATCCAGTCGTAAAACTTGTGAACTTTATTCGAGAAAGGGGACTTCAGCACCGTCAGTTTATTACGTTCCTGGAAGAAACTGATGCGGATCATCAGGACTTGCTGTACCACTCTCGTGTCCGCTGGTTAAGTTTCGGGAAAGTGTTACAACGAGTGTGGGAGCTGAAAGAAGATTCTAGATTTGAAGCTTTCGTGACTGCAAGGAATCATATTCTTAGGTTTTTTCGGTAAAGTCACGTAGGTAAAACATCATTGCTACAACTCGGTGGGCTCTCATGAAATTGTCTTTTCCGAGACCAAGATTCTCTGCAAACCTCCCGGCTACCATCAAAGGTTTGTACACGAAGCCATACAAATATACAAACACAGCATAATTTCAACCGTGATGATGGGTACAAACTGAGTAATCATTGGAAAGATGTTATCAACCACGCAAAAAAGACTTAATTACACTTTTTTGGACCATCTTATCTGACAGGCACTATTTTACTTTACTTTACCGAGTGTTAACATCCCCAGTTATTTTTAACAGTACTCTCTTCATTGTTCAGCCAGCATTGGTATAAACATGGGCAGTTTCGTCCCTTTGTTCTATCATGTGTATCAGACCTCCCCTCCCCCTCTCTGTCCATTGCGTTGGCGTGTGCAGCAACCGCGTCCAAGCCGTCGCCCATTTTTTTGGCCCTCCCCCTCCCGCCCCCCTCCCTCCCCCCTCCCTCCCGATACGTTCCATTCATTGGCTACCACATTCTGATGAGCCCCCCCCTCTCCTCCCCCCTCCAAACTTGCTTATAAGGGATTACATCTTGAATCATTGCCTCACTTGATGCAGCTAATCTGGCTGTGACGGTCCCACCTGATGACGGAGACTTGTGTTGCCTCCGAAACGTCGTGATTTTTGTTTTATTTTATTTTCATTAATTTTGATGTTTTACCTACGTGACTTTACCGAAAGAAACCTGAAAGAAGATATCATCGCATTTATGGAGTTGATGGGGAAATCTGACGAATTCCCTGAGCTAAGCGACAAGAACTGGCTTAGTGACTTTGCGTTTGCTGTGGACATATTTTCACACATGAATGAGCTGAATGTGAAACTGCAGGGGAAAGATCAGTTTGTTCACGACATGTACAAACATGTGAAAGCCTTCAAATGCAAGCTCACTTTGTTCTCCGGACAAATTGCGAACAAATCTTTCGCTCATTTCCCCACACTTGCCATGCAGGAAGAGGCACCGCGAAGCGCAAAAAAATACAGCAAATCACTTGAGGACCTGCACGGAGAATTCTGCCATAGGTTCTCTGATTTCGAAAACATTGAACAGTCACTTCAGCTGGTGTCCTGCCCCCTGTCACAAGACCCTGAAACAACACCACAGGAGCTACAGTTGGAACTGATAGATCTTCAGTCTGACTCCGTCCTAAAGGAGAAGTTCAACTCTGTTAAACTGAATGACTTTTATGTTTCACTTAACAGAGCCACGTTTCCAAACCTCCGGAGGACTGCACAGAAGATACTGACTTTGTTTGGCTCGACTTATGTGTGTGAGCAGACATTCAGCGTCATGAACGCCAACAAAGCCCGTCACAGATCAAAGTTAACGGATCAGCACCTCAGATCTATCCTGAGAATTGCCACAACCAAAATAACTCCAGACTTGGATGCACTAGCAAAAATGTGAGATCAACAACACTGTTCCCACTCAAACTGAAAGTGATTGTGTTGCTGCAGCGAGGTTGGAGCCAAATCTCCATCACACAGCCTGCGTGGCTGCTCTAACCTGTTAATGTAGATAATAAAAAAGTTCAAGTGAGGTAATTGGTTTGGGCGCAGGCCTCATATGTTTTCATGATGTTTGATCAGTCACGTTACGACATGTTTTTGTATTGTTCATGTTCGTGCAATTTGTTAAATTGTCTTGCAAATAAATGCTTTGCTACCTGTTAAAGGCCAAATACTTTCATGTAATAATTTTTACATGTCATTTATATTAGTTCACACAAACACTCCATCCATCTGTTTCTGGCCCGGCCCCTCTGTCAAATTTTAGAACCCATTGTGGCCCACGAGTGAAAAAGTTTGCCCACCCCTGCACCAACCCAATCACACCTGTCACCATCGACACGCCACAAGAGTGGCTACCAATGTGGGGGGTGTAGATGCTGCCACCTGCCGGCCACCAATGGGGCGTGTCGATTTTGACTTAAACTTTCGTGACTTCAGGAATTCATATTCTTGGTTTTTTCGGTAAAGTAACGTCGACAGAAAATAAAAATAATCAAATGAAATTGAAATAAAAAATACAAATAAAAATATGAAATTTAAAATAATACAAAAAAACCCACATTCATATTCTTGGTTCTTTCAGGAAAGTCACGTAGTTAGAAAATGAAAATAAAATTAAGTAATGAAATATTTTTTTATTTTAAAATAATGAATTTTAAATAATAAAAACGTGTATTATTTTCAATTCATGATTTGTATTTAAAATTTTATTTAATTATTTTTATTTTCTATCGACGTGAAGAATATGGCGTGCAGATGCTGCAATCTGCTGGCCACCAACGTGGCGTGCAGATGCTGCCAGGTGTGATTTGAGAGGTGAGCGCGGTTGGTAAGGTGTGATTGGGTTGGTGAGTGAGGTTGGTGAGATGCGTGGTGAGTGTGTCGGTGAGCACGTGGAGGATTCGCCTCCACGGTCGCCTTTGTCTCCCCCAGTGGCGATGTTCACTCCACACCGCACCAGGTACCCATCTGAGGCTGAGTCGACCTCTCTCTCACTGTCTCACTCACGCGCTCACTCACTCACAAGCGCGAGTTCGCGTTGTCAGGCGATATAAAATAATTTATATTTCATGTCAGTTGGTTCTGAAGTGCGACTTTGTAATTTGGGCGTTCGTAAGTCGAGGACTGTCTGTAAATAAAGATTACGATTGTGGATGTGGGGCTTTAACCGTGGGGTGAGATTGGCCCGATCCGCGGGGCGTGGCTTGACCGGCAGTGGGCGGGGCATAGCTGCGACGGGCGTGGCTTATCCAAGAAGTGGGAGGAGTCTTGCCCCTACGTAGGGCGTGGCTTATCCAAAAAGTGGGAGGAGTCTCGCGCCTACGTAGGGGCGTGCAATAACCAAAGGGGGCGTGGCGTGTCACCCTGCGCTGACCAATCGCAGAGGAGAACGCGAACCCTGGACTCCAACCCCGAGAAGCGCGCTCCTTTTAAAGTTATCAACAACATTGTTAAATGTAAGTAGCGCCTCTCTACTTTATTATTGTTTTATTTGTTTATTACATCACTTGTGGTGCCGTGAGTCGAGTGATATGCGTCAATAACCTTGCTAGACACGGCTAAGCTTTTAATCAGGGGCGCCGCGGTGGCGAGATGTTAACTACCTCGCCAGGCCTACAGCAGCGTGGAGGTTCCATCACGACCCTGACGCCTGCTCTGTATTTGTATATTTTTATTTCCCCCGTGCTCGCATAGATTATTCTCCTGGTCCTTCGGCTTTCCCCTCCACATTTATAAACGTGACTTTAGAAGAGTACTTGGCTGCTATAAATGTCCACATGATAAGCCACTTAGTTGAGCTGTCATTTGTGGCCAGGTCGCTCCTGATAAGAGCTATAAAGCTATGTGGGCCTGACCTGGTAAAATAGAAATAGTTTATAGTTTAGTTATAGTTCATAAGAACTCGTGGCAAAGGTCAGTGTTTACTTCAAATATTGTTCAGGCTCCGCAGACCTCCAAAGTTATACGTGATGTTATACATTTGGTTCGTTTTGAGCATAATCGCGACCTTATATAATTATTACGTGATGCACACGCTGAATATACGCACACAAACATCGTGTACACGTGTGTCGTGCCCTCTATTGCCTACATAGACGACTTGTGCTGACTAGAGAAAGGTCTTAACGAACAATGTCGTGACATGTATCAGCCCTTTGTCGATCCGGCGTTTTGATAGAGGCCTCCCCCACACCATGTCGTTCGTGGGAGTTGTTTAACCATACTTCACCATGCCGGTCAATGCGGGTTTGGTGAAGTGAGGAGGCCCAGAAACTATATGCAGACACGAGTTTGCCTGTGCTTGCATCTGCAGAATTACATTCTCACACATCTTCAAGTATAGTTTAATACTTCTAGAAATACATTTATTCTTGAGGATTCCATAAAGCAGTGGTAAAAAGAATACAACTTGATTTGAATGCTTTGTTGAACAGGGAATGCTTTGAGTTTGTGGGTTCAATCTGTCTGTGCGGAGTTGTGTTATTTCCCCATATGCAAGGTGGGGTCTCTCTGGGTTCCACTCACACAAACATCTCAATGCAATGGGACCTTTCTGAAAATGCAGTACTTAGACTCAATGAGGCTTTCCTGGGAAACGAGTTAACATTGTAATAATTATCATGAGAGATAATGACGGTCACTTATAAGTGCCATTAATAGTACTATACTGTACTTATATCGAAGACTATTTTACGTAGTTGTTTGAAAAAAGTGTCCATTCTCAAAACTTTTTGACGGGCCCTCGTACAGGAATGATATTACAATCTTCTTTGGAGATTGCGAGTCAGAGTGTTGTGAATAGTGGACTGAACGTGTGGTGCCACCATTATACTGTTGGTGTGTTTATACAGAAAGGCCTATTTGGTGGGTAACATTAGGATAATGGAGGTAGTTAGTCATTGTTGTTAAACAAAATCTTATTTGGGTGGATGAGAGGAATAAAATCATACATGATAGGAACTGCAATATTGTGGAGATCTGGTATAATGCGTTCTAGTATATATGAATTGTATGTCACCTTAAGTATGCCTTTGTGAGTACACACATGACACGGGTGACCTTTGTCTTTTGTTTCAGATGTGCGAGAACAACTCCGCTGCGAGTCATAGTGGTGCTGGGAGAATCGCCTTAACCATCGATGGCGCTTCACCAGCACCAATCTTAACGCCAGCTCAATCCGATCGAGTTACGAGATGGAAAAAACGAATCTCTTGTGACGTTTGTGGGAAAAAATTCCAACTGCCATGGTGCCTAGATTCCCACGTGAAAACGCACAAGGAGACCCATGAGCAGTGGTGCGACATATGCGGACGAAAATTTGATCAGCCAGGAAAATTCAAAAGGCACATGAAGACCCACGAAAAGGATTATTTGATAAAGGGTGCACCAGGCTTGGTGAATAACGGCAGTTTTGCCAATGCGGTGTTGAAGCCACCGTCGCCTTATGAGATGTGCTCAGTCTGCGGATTTTCATGTCCTATTGAAATCCTGAAAACTCATGAAAGTCTTCACGCACAGTTTTTGTACAGACCGAAGCCTGAACATGATTACGCTTCGACAAAAGATTGTGGCGTTAAGATAAATGACGTGAAATCCAATTTTCTTGAATGCTTTGGCCTAGAACCCAGTCAACAAACTGCTTCACCAGTCAGTGAGAATAAACCATACGCTGCTCTCGATCCTATTACGAGCATGAAAGTGTTGATGGCCTTGCAGCAGAAGAAGGAAAAGCGAAGTGGACGTAAGTCCATTAAAAGAAGAAAGACCACCACCAGCGTAACCAATTGCAGCAGTAGCAACAGCCAAAATTCGGACATCAAGAGGATGGACTGCACGGAAGCAGGAGGCTGCGTGAAGCAGAGCATCCCCAAGGTGGATGAACCCAACCTGGCACCTTTGGGTACGTCCGAGTAATGCACACACTACATTTCATTTGGATGTAATTGATAATTTCACAAATTAAGTCATGTACGCATATGTTGATCATATTTGTATGTCTGTGCTGAGGAGTGTAGAGATCTGATGTGGTGCTGCTCGGATGTTGGGTTAAACTCTGGGTTTCAGTCACTGAGCCATGATTAAACTGGCTTCTCATTGATGGTCTTATCCAGTTACCAAACACTTCTTCCAGCAAACACTTCTGTTGTTGTGTGGCATGTAGGAAATTGCAAAACCTCCGAGTGGATAATAAACGGCCACGAAGGGATGTCATGAGTAGTGCAATGATATCTCCTTCCACGAGCTGTTCTCTTACTTGAGGTGGTTCACTGCTGTGTGAGAGTTGCACAGGGATACTTCATCTCATGATATGGAGCCAATAGCACGATTGGAAGAAAACTGAGCAAAATATATGTACAAATTTCAAAAAGTATCTGTTTATTTATTAACCAGGGTAAATTTAATTTAAACAAGTGGGTCAATTTAGGGAACATTGTTAAATGTATAGACCTAGTCATTTCCATAATGGGAATTTCCTCTTCATTGTACTAACACCTAACTTCCATGCACATTTACTCGTTCTATTGCAGGTAATTTTTGCGTAATTAATGAGCTGTAATAGAATAGTCTGGCTCAACCACCTCAGTGTTAAATTATAGTTGTTGCTCTGCATCAATATCAACCATACGAAGAAGTGCAAAATGTTGGGGCTTCAATATAAGCCCCAAAAATGTGTTCTTTTGATATTTTTCAGGAAATCGGTATCTTGCTTTTCTACTATTTGTACGTATGTTGAACTTCTTTCGTAGCATACGTAGCCAACCGTGCTAATCGGATGTATTTGTTGCTGGCCATTTGGCATTTTGGGCCTTTGGGCCTGAGGTCAGCAACCGTGATTGATTAAACGTCCCATGTACATAGTGATGTTATGGCATCCACTGCATGATGATGAATAAATTATGGATTATCGCGTGCGTGTGCTCAATGGTGGATGTCTTGTGTTCCAGAGGAAAAGCCCTTCCTGTGCAGTGACTGCTCGTACAGAGCGACACAGAAGTCGCAGCTCAAGAGACACGTCCTGAGCGTTCACCACGTGCCCTTCGATAGCGCGCTGGACTCCGACTGCCCCAAGAAGAGAAGGCGGCTGGCTGGGTGCCAAGACAGCGGCCCAACTACGGATTTGAAGCGCGCACGATGCACACGGAGAACTTCGTGATGATTTATTTAATCCTGAGGCTGAGGTACCACGTGTGGGGCGATGAACTCAAGGTTTTGTGCAGCGGACATTGCCATGATGAAATTCCGTCACTTTCACTGCTTCGAGGTAACATCTATTGCCGAATATTTTTAGTCAATTGCTGTATTTTCTTGTATACAATATATTTAATAAATTGTCCTAATTTCATAAACAAGGTTTTTGGGTTAGATCGCGTAAGTATAAGTTATATAATTGATTAGTAATCATTTAATTAGTATGTTTCCTCTATAAGTAATGATAAATGTAAGATTTCTTCTTCCACGCGTTTGTCCCACTCACGTGGGGTCCGCCGTCCTTGCCACCTTCTCCACACCGCCCCGTCCCGCGCCATCTCCCCCAGCGCTCCACGGGCCACCACGTTCGACCGCATCACCACATCGCCCCACGTCTTCTTCTGCCTTCATCTCCTCATCTTACAATCACAATTACTTAATAACACGCTTCCAGCCGCACTAAGCCTGTAGCTGTCAGAGCGGTTAAAATTATTTTGTATTTCTGTCAGTTTCAATGGATTCGCGAATTTGTCTTGGCCAGTAATAATTAGTTTTACACAAAACTTAATTGTTATCAAAATAATTTGAGTGTCGTTGTTGGAAAGCATGTTCTGCAACTTCCAACAGTTATGTTTGAGAGTGTTTAATATTTATTTGGTGTTCTTTTAGTCTTACGCTAATGTTATGTCCCTTCTGTCCAATATAACATCTGCCACATAAGCAATTAATCCGATACACACCATATGTTGATAACTTAGGCAATTCATCTTTAGTACAAGATACAATTTTTTAAAATTTTGTGTACCATTCCAAATCTTACTTAGATTTTTCGCTTTTCCAAAACTTTAACTAATTTGTCAGTTACTCCCGCGATAAATGGTATTTTTATTGTTTTAATAATCTGATCGCTTTCAGCAGTATTGCTGGTCGATCTAGGTTTGATATTCACTGCTCTGTTAATTTGAGCATTATTGTAGCCATTCAATCGTAGCGCTTCTTTGACATGTTTAATCTCTCTCCTCAGACTTTCACCATCTGACATTGTTTTAGCCTGATGTATGAGCGTCTTGATGAGAGATGATTTCTGTGCGGGGTTCCCTTTCGGTAAACGCAGTGTGTTATTTTACCACTTAGGCCTCGTCCGAGCAAAATATCCAAGGAAAGGGAGTGTGTTATTCACCTCCATTTCCATGGTCAACTGTATGGCCGGGTTTTTTTAATTGAGATGATTTAGACATTCATTCATGAAGTGTATCCTTACCATGTGGGCAGACAACAACTAAACCAAAAAGATGGTTTTAATGTACTTGAAGCAAGTGCTCTTGCTTCAAAGTTATCCATGTACAGATTCGCTATAGCAGGAGATAAAGGAGAGCCCATTGCTGTTCCTTCCTTTTGTTTAAAGAAATCACCTCTCCATAGGAAATAAGTCTGTTAGAGGCCACGGGGGGGGGGGGGAGGGGGGGGTAGTTTATCGTTGTGTTTGTCGCTGCGAGCAGACGGTGCACAATGGAGAGCTTGCTCAGAGCGGAGCTGGGCAAGGACTCGGCGAGGCCGCTGGGCGCTGCGGCCGGTGGAGGCTGCATCAGTGCCGGGCAGAGCTACGAGACGGGGCGCGGACACGTGTTCACCAAGATCAACGCCAAGAGCGGGGCACCCTCCTCTACGCCTCCTCACCATGCCACCTCGCCTCCTCACTATGCCACGTCACCACCTCACCTCCTCTACCCTCCTCTTCGCCTCCTCTACACCACCTCGCATCCTCGCCTCAACCTTCATTCAGCCCTGTCATTAATGCATCTTTCCACGCGCATCAGTATCACTCATTTTTTCGCTGCGACTACTACCACCACCGTGGTGAATGTTGCAGTGAACTTCACCTAGTTGATTCCCCCCTCCACCCACGTTAAGGGACTCGGTCTACCAGACACTTTGACCGCTTCGTCTCTTCCACTCCGCGTTCAACCACCACGCCTCACTGCAGTTCACAGCAACGCACTCAACTAAACAACTCGGTCACCCACTCATCCAATCACTAACTCAATTACCCTAGTACACACTAATCTAGTCACGTACTCAATAACCCTATCACACACTCATCCAGTCACCCACTCACTTAATCATCCTATCACGCACTCATCTCGTCACTTACTCATCCAGTGACCCCTTCATCCAGTCACCCCTTCATCCAGTCAACCAATCATCTATTCACCCATTCAATCACCCACACATCCACTCATCCACTCACCGACTCATCCACTCATCCACTCATCCAGTACCCCATTAATCCAGTAACCCACTCATTCAGTCACCCACGCATCCGGTCACTAACTCAATTACCCTATCACAGACTTCTCCACACGTTTACTCAAACACTCACCGATTTACTCACCCACCCGCTCACCACCATGCAGGTCACCTCACTCTTTTCAGCTTTATCAGTTTGCACTGCTCCACTCTGGAATCCCCACCCGGTCTTCCCATTTCCCCAAACTCTTGCAACAATAAACTTGATCAATTTAAGGAACGTGTTTCTATGATCTTAATTATCGAATTACTCATTGGACAGTTATGTATTATTTTTTGTTGTTGCTGGCCGTTTGGCTTTTTGTTTTGTGGGGTTTGCATGGCTGGTAACCCCTTATCATTGCCTACCTTATTACAGACACATTCAGACCTTGTTGGTCACCCCGTGCCCCTTTTTAATATCAACGTTCATCCTACATAGTCCCATCACAAGGGAGAAGTGTGAGGGTCGCTAGCCCCCGAGATCCCTCCCTCGGTACCCCTAACGGCCGGGTTAACCTCATTACTCGCCCCCTCGCTGCTAGGCGAACCGCTGCTGCGTTCTTCACCCATGGGGTGAGAGCCGTCGCTCCAGGATTCCCCTCCCCCGCGGGTCCGCGTAGTAGGCATGGTTAATTACGTACGCGCACACCCACACACAGCTCTGCGCGGCACTCACTCAACCCTGACCACTCACGCTAGGATCGCGCACCTGTATTATACCCGTCGTGAACGTGCGCGCGCACACACATACAGCTCCACACGCGATACCCACTCTTGCGCCGCTCTGCGCCGCGCTCGCCGCTCATGTTATGATCGCGCACCTGGGGTACGCTGATTACGCACGCCGCGAGCTTACGCATACACAGTACCACACGCGTTCACACTTATAACACGAGATCACACGAGGCCACGATCAGCTATTAATGATTTATTGTCTGCTACGTGGGACTGGTTGTTGAGTCAGTATGAATCGACGAGGCTGCCTACTCTACTAGCCCGGAACCTATTCCCTATTTATCGTTCACGAAACACTTTTACCTCCTTACTCACGGTTTGAGGCACTCGACGTTCCGTGGGTTTTCCTCGCTGCTTGCCTCGACACGTCGCACGGACGTCCGGAGGGCAGAGCTGGGGCAGTCCTGGACGTTGGCTTCTCGGAGCAAGAGCGCGATTTCCCCTTGGCGCTCCCCATTTATCCTCCCTACCTCAAAGGGAATGCGACTCTGGACAATAGGCTCGCGACCCTCTCGCATGCGCACCGCCGTTCCGGGCGCTTTTGATATGCTACTTAATGCTCAACCTGCGCGGCGCAAATTCCAATCAATCCGCTTTTGATATGCTAATCAGTGAGCGGCGTGCGCGGCGTAAATCCTAATTAATCCCTTACCCTTCCTAACAATGGGGCCTGCGCGCTCAAGCATAATGATCCCAACCCTCCATGACTATGCGCAAGAGCCCCTGCGGTCCCGCTATTCATGCTGTCCCCTCCCTCCGCCTGTCTCGTCGACCCGTGGGGGTGTGTGTGGGGGGAAAATGCGCCTCAGCCGCGGTGGCCGAATGCCCCATGCCGCGACCACACCATATTAAGGCTGGTCGCAGCGCCGCGGCGCAACGTAGCATGGGGGAGGTCGTCCAATTCCCTGATCGCCGGAAACCGTGAGAGTTAACCCCGATAAGGGTTTCTCGGATAAAAACCGGTCGATCAGGTGACCTTCCCTTCCAGCTCTATGGGGGGGGGGGGGGGGGAATGCGTGCGAGTGTGTGCTTATGTGTGGGGGGGTGATGGGGGGCAGTGCGGTGGGGGAAGCCGGGCGGCTCCCTGGCTCGGCCCCGTCGCTGTGGCACCACATAGCCCCCCGGGGTGCCAGTCCCCGTCCCGGGTTGACTGGAGCACCTCGCCTGGGTTGCCCCCACGAGGTATCGCAGCGGGGTCCGCGGGATTCGCCCGGCCCTTGTGGCTGGCCTCGGGGGTGGCGGCTCCGTCTCCTGGGGCTCCGGCGGTGGTCTCCTCCTCCATTCCAACGGCTCCCCTCGGCCTCTGGCACCTGCGGGCTGGGGAACAAACTCAGAGGCGGTGGGGTTTAAGGGTCGCCGTCCTCGTCGCCCCCGGCCCCGCCCGGGGCCCCTCGGAGCCCGGGGCTCCGTGGGGCCCATAAACTGCGCGAGGCCCCCGGGCACGGGGGGTGGGGGGACCCCGGGGTTTCGGGGTACTTGGACGGCGGGGCTCCCCCCCTCGGGGGCTGCTCGCCACGGCTTCAGTCGGCGGATGTTGACCACCATTTCCCGGCCCCTCTCTCCTCCCTGAATCAGCACCGTCCATGGTGAGATCTGCCGTCTCACAATCCAGGGTCCTCGCCAGTAGGTGGTCAGCTTCCCCACCTGTCCGGCACCGACGCGGGGAGTGTACAGCCACACCTCGGAGCCCGCATTGTAGAAGGGGGGCTCCATACGGGGTCGGGCGCCCTGCTCTTGCCGCTGGTGCGCGGCCTCTCCGTGCGGGTAGGCTCGGCCCCTGGCCCCTCGGAGGGTCTCCAGCAAGTGCTCCACGGGGTGGCTCCCTTCCTCCCGTTGCGGCTGGGGGACACCGAACAGCAGATCTGCGGGCAGGCGAGACTCGCGACCAAACATCATTAGGAACGGGGTCTGTCCTGTAGATGTGTGAACGGCGGTGGTGTAGGCGAACAGGGCGTAGGGGAGGTGTTCGTCCCAGTCCTGTTGATTCGTGGCCGCCATGCGTTTAAGCTTCCCGGCCAGAGTCTGGTTCATCCTCTCTACCATCCCGTTCGCCTGGGGGTGATACGCCGTGGTTCGGTCCTTCTGGATCCCGAACTCTCGGCACAGCGCCTGGAATAGTTCGGCCTCGAATTCACTACCCTGGTCGGTAATGACTCGTTCGGGGATCCCGCACTTAAGTACGTAGTTTTCCACGAAGGCCCGGGCCACTACGAGGGCTGTTTTATCCGGGATAGCCACCGCCACGGGGTAGCGGGTGAAGTACTCCACCGCTACGAGAATATATCGGTTGCCTCGATGGGATCGCGGGAATGGCCCCTGTAGGTCAATCCCGACCAGCTAATTCGTGCGGCTGACGCGGAACGGCCTTAGGGGTACCTGGTATCGTGCCGGTTTCGGCCCGCACTGCTGACAGGCGCGGCAGCCCTGTACCCAGGCCGCCACGTCTTGTGCCAATTTGGGCCAGAGATACTGGCGACGCAGGGTCTCTCGAGTGCGTCGTTCCCCATCGTGGCCCCCGAGTGGGTGGTCATGCACCAGCCGAAGCAGCTGGGGTCGCACCTGGGCAGGAACACAGATGCACCCCGGCTGGCCGGCCTCGGTTAACTCCCGTACCACTCCGTTCTGCACACACAACCGGGCATACAAACCGCTCCAGGGTCCTGGTAGGGCGCTCTTTTCCTCCCGCAGTGCCGCCTCCACTGCCGCCAGATCGGGATCTCGCTGCTGGGTCTGTCTCAGCTGCTCGTCGTTCAGGCCCGGGAAGGCGCAGCCGACGTCCTCCTGGATCCGTCCGATCGGGTCCCGAGCCGCGGGTCCCGCGCTTGCCGTGCGGTCGACGGGATCCTCGGTGCCACCTGTGAGGGCCTCTGTGGCGCACACTGCACTCTCTCTCGCTGGGGGGGGGTCAGTGGCCGCGGCCGCTCGGGGGTCCGTTGCCTGCCGGCAGCGTCCCCCCGTGAAGCACGGGCAGGCCTCCTCCGCCCTTGTCTCGGCGTCCACCGTGGGTCGCCTCGATAAGGCGTCCGCGTTTGCATGCGTCCGGCCAGCCCGATACTCGATTTGCAGGTTGTACTCCTGCAACTGCGCCAACCACCGGGCCATCTGCCCCCGCGGCTCCTTGAATGTAAGAAGGAACTGCAGAGCATAATGGTCAGTGCGTACGCGACATTTCCTGCCGTACAAATACGGCCGGAACTGCTTACATGCGAAAATCACGGCGTACAACTCTTGGCGGGTCACGCAATAGTTAAGCTCGGCCCCACTCAAGGTCCGGCTGGCGTACGCGATGACTCGTTCCGTCCCATCCTGTACCTGTGACAACACCGCGCCCAGCCCGCTGCTGCAGGCGTCGGTGTCCAAAATAAAATCGGTGGTAAAATCGGGGAAAGCGAGGGTGGGGGCGTGGGTGAGGTGGTCTTTGAGAGTGGTGAAGGCCGTCTGGCAGGCCCCCGTCCACTGGTAGGGGTGCTTAGGGGAGGTGACTTGGGTGAGGGGGCGTGCAATCTCGCTGAATCCCTTTACAAATCGACGATAATAGGTGGCGAGCCCCAAAAATGATCTGATCTCCGTCAGATTCCTTGGCCGTGGCCACTCCACTACGGCGCGTACCTTCTCCGGATCGGTGTGCACGCCTGCCTCGCTGACGCGATGCCCGAGGTACCCCACCTCGCGTTGTGCGATGTAACACTTACGTGGCTTGAGCTTGAGATGAGCCGCTCGCAGTCGCTGGAACACCTCTCGTAGCCTGGACCAATGCTCAGACAAAGATCTACTGAACACTATCACATCGTCCAAGTAAATCAGGCACTGTTCCCATTGCAAGCCCCGCATCACCAACTCCATCAGCCGCTGGAACGTCGCAGGTGCATTGGTGAGTCCGAACGGGAGTACTCGAAACTCGAATAGTCCCATCGGGGTGGTGAATGCGGTTTTCGGCCGATCCTCCTCCGCCATCTCCACCTGCCAGTACCCGGACGCGAGATCAAGGGTGGAAAAATATCGCGCTCCGGCGAGGCTGTCGAAGGTGTCATCGATGCGGGGTATGGGGAAGGCATCGCCGAGCGTGACTGCATTTAGTTTACGGTAATCGACGCAGAACCGGGTTGACCCATCCTTTTTCGTTACTAGTACCACTGGGGCTGACCAGGGGCTCGCCGAGGGCTGAATTATGTTATCACGAAGCATGTCCCCAACTGCCTCTTTGATTTGGGCGCGTTCGGGTGCGCCCACTCGGTACGCAGGGAGTTTGATGGGTCGGGCTGCACCGGTGTCAATTTGGTGCTTAACAAGATCGGTCCGACCCACGTCCGAGTCGTGCTCACTGAATACGTCGGCATACTCCCGCAGTAACTCGCGCAGCCGATCGGCCTCTCCCTTAGGTAAATCCGCCCATGGTACATGTAACGCGTCGAGCAGGGGAATGACCTCGGCTCGGGGAGTCGGGCTGATTCGCCAGGCCAGGTCCTGGTCACCCTCAGGACGACCGGGGTCTTCAGCCCAGAGTGCGAACACCGAGTCGTTAGAGTGGCGTGCGTGCAGGGGGTGTACAGTGGCTATCGGGGTGCGCCGCCGCAGTATCGCTGGGGTACTGTGGGGGTTAAACATCCGCATAAACAATCGGCCCCCATCTGCGTTTACCAACGTGGCGGATCCCACAACCCCATAGCGTTTTGCCAACTCCGGGTGAGGAGTTAGCATTACCTCCCCTGATGGTCGGAGCGCGGGGTCGGTGGGGGATGTTGCCACCGGCACCAGCATCTCGGTGAGCGGGCCGATGGTGACTGCCGTCGCCAGGATAGCGGCCACAGGTGCGAAGCGGGGGCGCGTCGGTTCTCGTCCCAGGAACGGTATCCGCTCGCCGTTGCTCTCCATGGTGGCGCATCGCTGGCGGGGTTGCACGTTGAGTCCCAACCGTTCTAGGAGGTCGGTACCTGCGATACACTCATGACACAACGCACTCGACACGTAGAACTCCTGGGTGCACACCTGGCTGCCTATGCGGACCTCTAGGGTGGCTCTCCCTAGCAACCCCATTCCGGCTCCGCTCGCCGTGTGCAGCGCGCGGTCCGGGGCCTGCAGGTGACGCACGTCGACCCCGATCGCGCTGCAGTGCGCTGCGCTCACGAGCGAGGCCACCGCCCCCGTGTCCAGCAGAATTCGGGTACGCACTCCGTTTACCTCCCCTTCCACCAGCGACGTGGCCCCCGTGATCCCCGCCACCAGCTCCCGCAGCCAGTCGTCAGGAGTCACCGTTTCCGTTGGCATTGTTGCTGGAACCTGTGTGGAGATCACTCGCTCGCCATTATTCTCACAGCTTGTTTGTGTCGGGGCTACGTCGATTTGACCCCCCGGTGGTCCCCTCTCTAGGGGGGCCTTAGTGTTTGACCTTAGCTCTTGTCTAGCTCGGGCGACCTGCGGACAGTCCCTCCTGAGATGCCCTCGCCGATCGCACACATAACACGCCCGGGGAGGGGTGGCGGCTCCGTAGTGGGCTCTCTGCCCACTCCCTCCTCCCCCAGTGCGCTGCTGCTCATACTCTGCTTCTAGTCGGGCTATCCTTCCAGTTAGCCCTCCTACCGTGGAGTCTAGGTCCCCCATTTCGGATCGGATGGTCTCAACGGAGGATTGCAGTTTGGTCATATTCTCACCTACGTGGGTTACCCTCTCACCTACATGGGTTATCTTACCATCCATTTGGTCTACCCGGCCAGCAATATCTCCCATGCTGGTCTGTAACCCCGCCACCCACCCCGGGGTTTTCTCGCTGGGTCTCTGGGGCTCCCTTGCCCGTCCCCTTACTGCGATGGCGAGCTCTTCCTCCTCGTCGGAGAGTAGGCTCGCCACGGCGCACTCTCGTCCCCTCCCTCGAGGCTGCGCGCGCTCACCTGAGAGTTTCTCGCATTTTCGCGCGCGCTCGACGAGGGTGTTAAAGGAGAGGCGTGCACCGTCTACATTTGGCTGCCACCACGGGGTGCGTGCCAAATATCGTTGGATTTTACCGGCGGCGAGGCCCTCAATTATTTTGGCCTCGTACTCTGGGTACGCGAGCTGGGTCAACATGCGTACATCCTCGGCGTAATCTCGCAGATCCTCGCCGGGTTGACGACGGCGTGCCTCTAAGGCCGCCTGCGCGCCTCTAAGGCCGCCTGCGCATCCTCCTCGTCATAGGTGCCGAAGCGCCGTTCGAGTTCGCACATTAATTTTTCCCACTGATTTTGTGCGCTTGCGGGCAAAGCTTCCACAAAGTCAGCTGCCCGCCCATCTAAATATAACTCTAACTGCTGCAACGCCTCCTCATCTGACCACCCATTAACTTTTTTAGCCCCTCTGATGCTGCGGGCAAACGATTTCCATGATGGAATTCCTTTGCCCGTAAATGTGCATTTGATTTTAATCTGGGTTGGGGGGCCTCTTTCCCTTGGGGGTGCGGGGGATCGTCCCGTTTCTGACACCAATATGTGAGGGTCGCTAGCCCCCGAGATCCCTCCCTCGGTACCCCTAACGGCCGGGTTAACCTCATTACTCGCCCCCTCGCTGCTAGGCGAACCGCTGCTGCGTTCTTCACTCATGGGGTGAGAGCCGTCGCTCCAGGATTCCCCTCCCCCGCGGGTCCGCGTAGTAGGCATGGTTAATTACGTACGCGCACACCCACACACAGCTCTGCGCGGCACTCACTCAACCCTGACCACTCACGCTAGGATCGCGCACCTGTATTATACCCGTCGTGAACGTGCGCGCACACACACATACAGCTCCACACGCGATACCCACTCTTGCGCCGCTCTGCGCCGCGCTCGCCGCTCACGTTATGATCGCGCACATGGGGTACGCTGATTACGCACGCCGCGAGCTTACGCATACACAGTACCACACGCGTTCACACTTATAACACGAGATCACACGAGGCCACGATCAGCTATTAATGATTTATTGTCTGCTACGTGGGACTGGTTGTTGAGTCAGTATGAATCGACGAGGCTGCCTACTCTACTAGCCCGGAACCTATTCCCTATTTATCGTTCACGAAACACTTTTACCTCCTTACTCACGGTTTGAGGCACTCGACGTTCCGTGGGTTTTCCTCGCTGCTTGCCTCGACACGTCGCACGGAC
Organism: Lampetra fluviatilis; assembly: GCF_964198595.1. NCBI lineage: Eukaryota > Metazoa > Chordata > Hyperoartia > Petromyzontiformes > Petromyzontidae > Lampetra > Lampetra fluviatilis. The sequence goes on along the minus strand of NC_136309.1, from coordinate 9,728,260 downwards.
GTCCGGAGGGCAGAGCTGGGGCAGTCCTGGACGTTGGCTTCTCGGAGCAAGAGCGCGATTTCCCCTTGGCGCTCCCCATTTATCCTCCCTACCTCAAAGGGAATGCGACTCTGGACAATAGGCTCGCGACCCTCTCGCATGCGCACCGCCGTTCCGGGCGCTTTTGATATGCTACTTAATGCTCAACCTGCGCGGCGCAAATTCCAATCAATCCGCTTTTGATATGCTAATCAGTGAGCGGCGTGCGCGGCGTAAATCCTAATTAATCCCTTACCCTTCCTAACAATGGGGCCTGCGCGCTCAAGCATAATGATCCCAACCCTCCATGACTATGCGCAAGAGCCCCTGCGGTCCCGCTATTCATGCTGTCCCCTCCCTCCGCCTGTCTCGTCGACCCGTGGGGGTGTGTGTGGGGGGAAAATGCGCCTCAGCCGCGGTGGCCGAATGCCCCATGCCGCGACCACACCATATTAAGGCTGGTCGCAGCGCCGCGGCGCAACGTAGCATGGGGGAGGTCGTCCAATTCCCTGATCGCCGGAAACCGTGAGAGTTAACCCCGATAAGGGTTTCTCGGATAAAAACCGGTCGATCAGGTGACCTTCCCTTCCAGCTCTATGGGGGGGGGGGGGAAATGCGTGCGAGTGTGTGCTTATGTGTGGGGGGGTGATGGGGGGCAGTGCGGTGGGGGAAGCCGGGCGGCTCCCTGGCTCGGCGGAGCGGCCCCGTCGCTGTGGCACCACAGAAGCATACACTAATAGACTTAACTCAAATGTTGCCCGTTTTGAAACGGCTATGTGCCGTATGGACCTGAAAACTCACTTTCCCCCAACAAAATACGGGTAAACCGTGTGGGTTGACAGCTACCGGTTTTGTTGTGTTTGCGAGTCCAAGTTATAGGACTGCACCCTGGGTTGTGCGTGGTTCTCATTGGTGGGAGATTCCCTTCGCTGCGTTGCACGCCAGTGGCTGGGGGCTGCCTGGGGCCAGTGACGTGTGAGCCGGTCCCAATGTGCACCGGCAAACATTTATCGCTAGGTGACCCCAGTGTTTATTGCCCGTCTACACGTGGATACCTGAAGCCCATGTCACTCCACTGCTGGATGAGTCCCGCAATGAAGATACAATCAGTACATCCACTTTGCTTTTGCACTCCACCTGTTCCATTGGCGGCCGAATGCGGATCTAAATGTGCATACGTTGGAGACTGGTTTATTTGCATAGAAATCAAACCAATTGACCCACGACCTTTGCCCCATAAACTTTCGACACTCAACACGTGGTAGCCTCAACGTGCACCTAGCCTAGCACAAGCGTCGTGGTGACGTCACCTCCACTTTGTAGCCAATGGCGGTTGTTGTTGACGACGTCGCCTAGGCAACGCCGCCCCGCCCCCCTCTGCCTCTGCCCGCCTCGCTCTGTGCACGCGAGGCGCCAATCCGTGACGCGGCACTGAACGCGGCGCGTCACCGCTCAGCGTGGGTTGGGCCCTCAGCCACGTGCACGTCAGTCGCACGCTCACTAATATTTACACTTTTACTCGTGTTTGTGTTCGTCGTCGTCGTTGTTGTTAAAGGTGAGGTAAATAATGATGCTACGCGACGTGTGTATTGATGTATACGTGCAGTTTATATGTTTAAACGTGATAGTAGTTTAGGCCCCAGAGCCGTTTTTTCCTAAGGAGCTTTTTATGCACCAACCTCAATTATTGCGCTTTTGTTAATCTTCATTTAACAGGAATAATTTACTTACGATATATGATCAAGCTACGATATTTTGCACAACAGACGATGGCAAAACTGGATATTGTGCGATATGTGCCGCTGAAACCGCATGAACTCAATAATGATGACTCGTGTTGAGTGTTTAATCTGCAAGCAATGAGCCCACCACAGGTTCGGAAATGTTAGAATGGAAACTGAAAATAATGAAACTCTTTTTGCTCTGCCATTTGATTTGAAGATACGACTCTTCAAAGGGCTTTGGTTGTAGTTATCAATATTTGAATTTCTATTTGGTTCTTTCGGTAAAGTCACTGAGAAAGAAAGGCAATTAAATAATAGAATACGACGTTTCGATTGCAACACAAGCAATCATCAAGTACAAATGAAAGATAAAACAAACCTAGTGAACTTAGAAATACAATGCAATCCAACACAGAGAGTCGGCTAATACAACAGTCAGCACCTCACCTGGTTGATTACGTTCTTCCAAAGATTACTACATGAGAGAGATACGAAACACAGACAGAGAGACACAACATAGACACACTGTGTGTCTATGTTGTGTGTCTCTGTGTTGTCTCTCTGCTTGTGTGTCTATGTTGTGTGTCTCTGTGTTGTCTTTCTCTACTTGTGTGTCTCTGTGTGTGTCTATGTTGTGTGTCTATATTTTGTGTCTTTGTTGTGTGTCTCTGTTGTCTTTCTCTGCTTGTGTGTCTGTCTGTGTGTCCCCTGTTTGTGTTTCGTATCTCTCTAAAATTTAGTAATCTTTGGAAGAATGTAATCAACCAGGTGAGGTGCTGACTGTTGTGTTAGCCGACTCTCTGTGTTGGATTGAATTGTATTTCTAAGTTCACTAGGTTTGTTTTCTACCTGATGACGATTGCTTGTGTTGCAATCGAAACGTACAATTCTATTATTTAATTTATTTATTTTTCTACGTGACTTTACCGACAGAACCAAGGATATGAATCCCTGCAATCACGAAAGCTTTAAATCAAAATAATGTTCCAGTTTCTCGTTCAGTTTTTTAAATATAGATTTAAATAAATATACATGAAAACATCCACAAATCTGGCTGCCTCCTGATGATACTGGTTGCAATTACTGGCGAAACGTCGTACTCAGATTGTAAATGTTGTGGCTTTACTCGAACACACAACCGGTGTGCTGTACTGGTAACAAATTGGCATGTTCTGTTTAAGTGACAAACTTTACTAATTATCTGTGTCGGGTGGTGGTCGGTTTACCGACATTTATATATTTACGTGATCTTACCCAAAAAAAAACCTGTATTATGTAAAAATAGATTTATTTTCCCCCTTTCTTTTTGGTTAGTTTCAAATCTCTAACGCCTTTCAAATTGTTGTGATGTACAGTGCTACATTTCAAATTACTGTCATGTTTGCAACGGGTTGTATTGCTTCTTCCAGAAATCTACTTTCCCGAGTGGTTGTGCATTTGTCGCTTGTTTCAGAGGTTCGCGATTCAAGCCCAGGGGTCGCCCTAGTTAATACTGCGGGTGTATTAATAAAAACTGAATTTCCACAAATAATGTAAAAACAAAAAAATCCCGTGATATTATTCATAAATGAAGAGGACGTGTGTCGGTGTCACCATCTAAATTTGCAAATCTCTGAAATTACTGGATTGGGTAAAACCACATTTATGTATGGTGAACTTCTTTCGCAGTGTTCGTAACCAATTGTGCTAATCAAAGGTGTGGAGAAGGACAACACACTGAACACAAAAAGCGTTTTCAATCTCTATTTAAAAGTGGCTTCCTAATATCAGAAGGAAGAGCATTCCAGTTGGCCGCAGAAGCGAGTGATGCGGTGACTGTCTTTGTTAGATGGCTCGCCACAAGCCACTGCTGCTAGGATGATCCACCAACCCCATCTCTCGATTGCAATCGTGCATTGCCAGCACACCGTGCATTCGCCGTTGAACCACTCCTCCATCACGTGTTCCATCATCGCAACTACAGCACTGCGCTGCACCTGTGGCCACCACGGTTGCTCACTTTGCTTTGCTTGTTTAGGTGATCGGCAAGGCCCAGGAAGGCGAGCGGGAGGCGATGGACCGTTATCTGGCTCGCATCGAGTGCGACATCAAGCAGGAGGTGGAGGGCCGGCTACACAAGATCAAGAAATACCTATTGGAGTCGTTCCCCTTGCCAGGGACGAGCGCCGATCTCCGCCGACAGTTCACGACACAGCCGGCTGCCAAGATCGTGCTGCAGGTCTTCCAGAACGCCGAGGACATCTTTGTGAATAAGCTGAAGAAGGTGGGGGCCATGGCATCTGGACTTCATGCATCTGCTTAGATTTGTCAAAGATTTCCCACAATACATTTGTCCTCGGAATTATTGAATGAGTGATAATCGCCATACGTTTCAAGTCTGTGGATACTTCCACCAGTATCAAAATACTTGCTCTACCACTGAATTAACACTCCTCTATAACATTTAGGGTCATCGCTTTTACAAAATTCAGTCACGTTAAGACAAAAGTAAGAGTGGGCATTGAAATCGGTCAGACATCTATGCATGTTTCACCCTCTATTTGTCCCAAGAGTGCGAAATGGCTGCACGTGGTTTGGGTCCTTTGTTGTCTCCACCGACAGTGTGTGCAGGACTTCCTGGGGCAGGTGAAAGAGGACACGCTGGCCCGGAAGCTGTTTCAGTTGGCTCTGTGCTGTGGCTCGCTCGAGACTCCTCGCGACCTCGTGGTCAAGGAGAAACCGGCCGCGTTTCTCGGCAACATCAGCAATCCCTACAACAGACCGCCGTGTCCTCCGGAGAGTAAGGTGACACATTTGCATTTACAGTAGACTCTCGATTATCCGCGCTAATGACGGGGAGGATGGCTACGGATGATTAAAAATCTCAGATGATCCAAAAATATATATTTTCTGCGGATCTCTATGCCAAAAACTAACGTTCAACCGATTGATGCACGTGCTTGGTGATCAAACTTTCCTGCTAATTTGACCAAGTCCAATATCGGCTCAACTTTCATGCGACGGACATTACTCTCATGTTCAGAGTGGGATGGAATGTGCTTCCCTTTATTGTGTGGACCAGAGGTCACTAGAAGCGATGTCAGAGGTAGCTTTGTGATGTTCTCTTCTGTGGGCCATTCTCCAATACGACGGGTTTCGCTGCTCTGTGAGAGATCCGAGTGGATCCTCCGTCTCATGACACGATATCGAAAGCACAATCTGAATAAAATGTAGTTTCTTGTATTGTACATGCGGGGTCAGACCACGGAGGACCTTCAGAATGCTGAGTGTGAACTTGAAATTTATTCTGGACTGGTTCGGGGGATAGTTGAACAATTGGAATATTAGGGCCATATCGTTTTGCATACGGGTGTGAGTGAGAAGTCTGCCAGCGTTTTTTTGAGTACATAATCAAGATTTTTGGGTTAGATCATGTAAATATGCTCTCAATAATACGTGTAAATATGCACTATTTATTCGGCCTAATCCAAAAATCTCTATTGCTGCTAATATTGGTCGCGAAGGCCTTCGTGTTAAACTTGGTTTTTTTAGTCTTCTGGAATCTGGCGATGAAACGTATCGGGGAGTCGTAGATGAGACGTGGGGGTGGGGGGGCAGAGAGAGAGTTGCAATTGTCGAGCCTATTGGAGCGAGTTACAACATCGTTGTCCTCTCTACAATGGCATTGCTCCTCTCCTTCACAGAGGCGGTAGCCGAGCAGCTGGTCCGTCTGCTGAGCCACGCAAGTAAGATGGCAGAGCTCCTGGGCCTGCCCGCGCTGTCACGCATGGAGAAGCAGCTTGCCGAGCACTTTGACTCGTGCGACCTTTCCAGCCTGGGCCTCGGCTCCTTCTTGGACATCCTCCAGGTGCGTACGTGACATGCCTGAGCCCACTCGCCTCCTGCTGTTAAGAGACAGTACAGCAAGTAGGTGTGCGACACTGCCCGTGCAACGTTTGAGTGTACTTCCCGCCTCTGAGTGGCGCGCAAACTTAAGTTCACTTCCGAAATTGTGCGCAATAATATTAGTTTATTATTATGAACTTAAAACTCAGTTGTCGATAACTCAAATACGTTAGAGTGTTATTTGTGCTTATGTAATCACTGCCAATGCAGAGCACAACAAATTATCACGTAAGATACATGGGTTTTGTCTTGTCACTCTTAAAAAATGTACGTGAATTTGGCAAAAGTGAGTGTACAAAAGTGACATTAAGGAAATAATGTTCATAACACTATAATTGCAAAGTGGCCGTGTGCCTCAGAGATCAAAGCGGTGCGTTGTCAATAATGAGGTTCTTGGCTTGAATCTGGATTTTGACCGCTTGGGATTAAACCGAGTTTTCAAGTCTAGCAAGTTGATCGTCCCAGCCCCGTCAGCAGTGACTGCACAACACATCAATCTTATTAAACTTGCGTTTTGCACTTCATTTTCTTATTTCCAGCTCTGAGAATAACAATTTCAGCTTGACTCTCGTGCGCCGCACAATCTCATAGCACAGCTAATGTGAAAGCGTTGGCTCCTGTTGTGTAAAAGATAAAAGGCCACCCACAGCATTTAAATGACACACGGGCTGCATGGCTATGCGAGATTTACGAATGGATTATTTGTCTCTTGACAAAACGCCGATAGCACATTTGGAAGAAAAAAAATTGAGAATGAATTTTGTTTTAATATGCAAACTTAAATCTCTAATATATTATTAGTTTTCGTGTACTGCATTGTGAGAAGCAGCTCCATGCGTATCTTTCAGTTTTAAGCCGGTGTTTGCCTTGCGATCGCCTCGGTGTCAACCAACCAATGTTGATTTGTTGTGTCTGTGGCAGCTGTTGGAGGAGACTGGGGTTGTGATCTCTGCCCTGGGTGGATCTGGAGCCACGGCGGGAAGCTTCTGCCCCAAGCGCGACGAGCTGATGGAGTTCATCCGCCAGTGCGGCAGCTTCGACCCCGCAGCGGTGAGACGCGGGCCACTGCAGGGCCCACCGGGGCGGCTCGGAGATGGGGATAAGGATTTGTAGATATAGGGCGCTTGCTGAAATAAACTCGGCAACTCAAAGCGCCGTACAGCAACGTCTCATCTCAACCATTCCATTGCCCTGCGGCTGTCTCGCCTCCCCAATGGCAGCTGTTCCTGTTTGACACGTGGTGCGTGCACTAGCGGCCTGTGAATGGACATGTCTGCCAGTAGGGAGCGGTGTTCGATTTTTCTACCTGGTTTTTCCTCGATAAAGTAATTTGCAAGTATTTTATCGGATTTGGCAAATCTGGAACATGATGTAGTTACACGTGGCCAATAATTTTTTTAAATACAGTGTCATGGGATTATTATCCTACATTGTGAAACAGGCCACTTTGTTTATGGTGAATAAACTGGCTAAATTAACCAGGGTGTATGCTGGGCTTGAACCGAGAACTACCACTCGGCCATGTTTCCATAAATTCGTGCAGACATATTAACGCTGTTCACGTCGTACGCAATGGACACTTCATTATTAGCATCACATCTGCCCCTGTTTGGCCCCTAGACCATTTTGAGAAGTCTTGTAAGGGCGGCGTATTACAGTTTGATTTTATATCGTCACGGCAAATATCCAATGGAAAACCACCCGTTCCGTGGGGGGCCTTTGCGCTGACACGGATCGGATGCGCCAGTGGAAAAGGGCTGCTAGCAACTCGGCCGCCTCCATACGAAAGAGAGAGGGTTCCAGGTCTCTGTTGTTTGCTGTCTGCTCTGCAGCTGCTGGCTGTGGACTGTGTTGTGGGGCAGCACTCATGCGTTCCTGCTGCAACCTTTTCACAACCCCGTGACCAACCTTTATGAAACTGGTGCAGAAAGCCAAGCCCGGTGGCGGCAGCGGCGGTGCCCATCGGTGCGCTGTATTGTACGAGACGGCGCTGTGTGCTCGCGAATCGAGGTTTTGCAGCCCCTCCTAAGTGCCCCCCTGGTCACCTCGTGATCTGCCTGACCGCCACGGGTCGCTCCTCAAAATTGTGTGTGTAACACCCCTCTGGCAGTCCACTGCCTGATGAAGGTCTTGCCACGTTGCTTTGGTCATGGGGGTTGTTGCACCAAACTTCATCACGCTTGGTGAAGGGGGCGGGGATTAGGCTCAGGACTGGTTCAGATATCAGTCACCACTGACGTTAGCCATGGCTAGGAATCCAACTCGGATCGCCGCGTTAGTATCGCAATGCACCAAACATTGCAGCAGTGCTTCAGAAATCGTTCCGAAGTTGCTTGATATTGCACACAGTTTGAATAAACCATCATTACTTCAGGAAATATATTTTGATTTTAAATGTAACGTTGAAGCGCGATACATCGGTTAAATCGATTAATATTTATTATTAAGCTGACAATTCATGTATTGCATTACACGTGTAAGAATCAACTTCTTAAAAACTGTATCCCTTTTTATTTTAATCGTTGCACATTGCCACTGCAGACAGTCGACATTCTCAGTGTAAGTTCAAAAGAACTGACAAACACCTTGTGAAAAACCCAACGCAGAAGATTACTGGGTTTGATATTCCACGAAGCTCATGGTCCACCCAAAACTGCATCCGCACAAACCATGGCAGATGCGGATACCTGATGCACAAATGGAAAATGTAAAACTCTCCAGTATTTGACTGTGGTCATCCAGAACAGATCGTACAACGTGAAACGACGCAATTTAAAATGAAAGTCAAGCCACAGTGCGATTGTGACCATGCAACCCAAGCGATGCACGACATCGTAAACCACTGTCGTCTGTGCTCCTTCAACGGGGTTGGAATAGTAAACCTACACGAGGTTTCTCCTGAAGCCCTCTCGTCGTGACCAGCAGACCTCGGACATTGGCATGTGGCTCCTGAACATGTTGCCCTCATGCACAAGAATATAATTCCTTGTAAAAGGTTTCAGTTTGGTGTTTTAATATTTTAACACCTGTTTTGTTGCCAGAAAAAAGGGGAAAAGCAATGCTCATAAAACCAGACAATTTACTGTGCAAGGAGATTGTGAGTTTTTTTTTTCTAATACTTTTCATAACTGATTAAAAAATAGAGATTGGTCTTTAATTCTTATGATCTTCTTTGGAGCCATTTTTTATATTCTGGGCAAAACGAGTAAATTTCAACTCGTATGGAAATGTACCTTCAGTGAGTTGAGAGGTTGACAATGTGTGTGGGGAGTGCATAGATGAGATCTGACACAGCCACAAGTGCAAACGCAGGTAGCTCATCTTCTCCCATGGATGACAATGTCTTCATTGATGCGAGCATATTCAGTACATCCAGTTCAAATATGGGACTGAACTAGAAGTCGGGTGAAACCCAGTGCCGTACCCGATACACCGGACATTGACCTTCGCCGCCTGATGAGTATCTCATGGCCGATGGTGTCGAAGGCGGCTGAGAGTTCGAGGTCAACCAACGCTGTGGCGCACCGGTCTACCATGATCTTGTAGAGGTCATCTGTTGTCTTTAATAGAGCCATGTAAGTGCTGTTTAACTTACGGTAAGCCGACTGCAACGGCATGAATCTGCCCATCGCAGTGACATGGGGAAGTAATTGCTTCCGACAAAGGCGTTCTATGACCTTTTAAATCGTACTCAGGTTTGAGAACGTGGACAGTTTGCATTCATGATCCTGAATCATGACAATTCCTTGACTCTCCGGCAGTAGTGAATCGTTCCAACCATCGGTAGGAATCGTGTATATGTGTGTACGTGTATAAACAGCTGTACCCATTGGCTTCTGTTATGGTCATGTACGTTTCTTTTTTATTTCGTGGAATATCACTTGCTGTACTCCACGAGGTGAGTGTTTGTATAGATAGGAAACATGTTATGTAGAGAATATAAATCTAATTCAGTACCTCGATATGTCTCCCACAGACGAGCGGGGAGACAGCAGCCAGGCGGTGAGCCGGCACTACCAACAATCGCCCAAGCTCTGCGGTTCTCTTTACATTCCGATATTTGCAGCCACTTACTGAGTGTTTACATGTGGGGGGAAACCAGTACACTCGCAGAAAACGTACGAATGTGAGCATGGGGTCAACGTTCTATCCCGTGCAGATGGAAAGGATTCCACAGTTGTGTTCCACTGCCTCCTGGCAAGCCAGGGTATGACTCATCCTCGATGCCCACCGGAATGGAGATTGCACACTTGCAATTTAATTTCCTGAGATTATTTATATCATGGGGTAGGCAGTGACAAAGCCCTTGACTCACTTAACACGAACATACGGTCCAGTGCATTGTACGTGCAGGGATACTCGCTTTCCAAAATGTATGAATGTGTGTTGAACTTGAATCTTGACTTAGAGCTTTCGTGACTGCAGGAATTCATATTCTTTAGGTCTTATTCTTTAAGTGAATACAAAATAATTTAAAAAATATCACGACGTTTCGATCGCAACACAAGCAATCGTCATCATTTTTCTCCTGATGACGATTGCTTGTGTTGCGATCGAAACGTATTTTTAAATCCTTAATATTAAGTTCACTTGCTTGCTTGCGCGCTTACGACCGTGCAAATCTTTCGGTAGTTTTTTAACCCACTTCCCGTGATCCAATCAAGCTGACATTTTGCACACAGACTCGTTGTGCGTGACAATTTATTTTCGTGAAAAAAATTTCCGTAACTTTACACTTTTTAGGAAATTTGTTTTTATATTTAATTACCAATTGCTTAATAGTGGCAGGCAATCATCTGACCCATAGGTGGCAGCCATCTCAAGCCAGAGGACGAGAGGACTCTAGCTGCCACGCATATAAAGGATTTATAGTGAAAAACTTTGTTTTTACGGGTTAATTTTTTTCACTTTATTTTCATTTTTTTATTATTATTTTATTGTTTCAACTACGTGACTTTTCCAAAAGACCCAAAGAATATGTGTTGAACTTCTTTCGCAGTGTACGTAGCCAACCGTGCTAATCAGTGGTACATTAACACCTCGCCACAAATGCCCTGTTGCTCATGAGCACAGCGACTCAAATGAATCAGGCGCAAGGTTTGCGTGATTAATGCTTACAAAGTGGGGTCTATAATGAACAATATGGCTGAAGCTCGAGTTCTGTTCATTTAAAACCAAACGTGTTTATTACCAACCATACCTGGTGTTTGCACACAGATGCAGATTATGGGCGATGCACCATTTGGAATGTGATGTTGCAATGTGCAGCCACAGCTGCTGCAAAAATATTTGTCTCGGTTTGATCCACTGAACAATATCCACCGACCACACCGCACTCGCAACAATTATATAACTATGAACAAAAATATAAATTAATTAGGACGGTTTATTAAATATATTGCACGTAAGAAAATACAGCAATAGACGTAAAAATACATGGCAGTTTAACACGTAGGCTTTCGCAACCAATATCATCCATAATACAGGTTTTTTGTGTTGGATCGCGTAAATATATAATTGTTTCGTTAAACCAGTCACCACCTGACAGCCTGTTAGTAAGCGTTGTCACGTACACAAACATGCCAATTCGTCACTAGTACAGCACACCGGTGTGTTGGAGAGCCAAGCCACAACATTTACAATTGGAGTACGACGTTTCAGTAATTATAACTAGCTTCATCAGGCAACAGCCAGATTTGGGAGAAGTCCACCTGTTTCGTTCCTAATATAGAGGCGTAGATGTGATGACAACACTTGTGCGCTCTTCTAGCGCAAAGTGGGGTGGGAGGATTAATGAATCAACGTACATTATACATGCACATTATGCAAGCCCATTGATCTTGTACTTATGGAGTGGGTTAAACTCAGGCGCAGACTGGAACTTGGGAGGCAACACTGTTTATTAGATAACATAACAATTAACACTTAACATAACGACTTAAGGTGGTAGCCACCTTTCCTAACTTAACTAATACACGAGGATATTACATTATTGGACCAGGACAGCCCGACACGCTGCCTGGTCCACTCGCGGAGACCGGAGAGCTTCATCCCAGAGATGACCCAGCAGCATAGCAGAACAGCGCTGACCAGCCCAGCTCTCCGTCCACACACCGCTTATAACCACTCCGGCGTGGCCAGCCCCGCCCCAGGCCACGCCCCCCTTACCGATCCTTCGGGAAGGCCCGAACCCCAACCCCGTGACTCCCTTGGGGCCCCTGGCCCCCCTTTATACGGTCACGTGTCCTGTTGGGTTCACGCAGAATATCACGGCCTGACACTGCCCCCATACTGGGCCAATACAGTAGTGTCGTTCTACAACACTACACTTAGTGTCCATTGTGTGTACTAAAATAGCTGTACCAACGGTAATTTGATGATTCACTTCCATGCAGCACGAAGTCAGTAGCTATCCAAACGATTACAATGATCAATTTCGATTTAAAGCTTTCGTGACTGCAGGGTTCTTTCGGTAAAGTCACATAGAAGGGAAATAATAAAATAAAATAAACATTTTACGTAATAAAAGAAAATTATCACGACGTTTCGGCCGCAACACAAGCAGCCGTCCTCAGGTGAAGAACAGAGCTGTCGGAAAAACAGCGTCGTAATGAACACTGCTAAGCTTGGCAGCGTATTTTAAGCTAGGTGGGAGGAGCAGAGTGCCTTGACAAAGGAGTTTACATATCAAAAGAGGAATTTAGCATATTGACGCTAAAGAACTGCAACTACCCTACGACCATATTTCAGATTTCTTTGGTGTTCTTTTAGTCTCGTGCTGATCATTCGTCCTGTTTGCCCAACATAGCATTCGGTAATAGAACAGCAAAGACATTCAATAGTCCCTTTCGTGGGTTTCCATATGCCTTCTGAATTTGCCTGGCTGATCAAAGTTTCGTCCGCAGATGCCACACCATTGGTCAGGGGTCTCCTTGAGCGTTCTCATGTGGGACTCTAGGCATGATGGCAGTTGAAACGCTTTCCCACAGACTTGGCAAGAGATTTGTTTTCTCACTCTAGTGACTATCGGAGTGAGGTGGAGCCGAGACGGGCGCTGGTGAGGCGTGGCATTTCCCAGCGTGCGCCTTCGTTCCATGCGCGGTTGCTGTGATAGCAATAACTTCGTTGCACGCAGGTGCGCCCTTTGCAGAAAGTGCCATTGTCTGCAACTCTGCCTCCTCACCACCAGGACTCGACAAGCTGCTGCTGTTGCCATCCATGGCAAAGGCAATTCTCCCAGCACCATGACTCACAGCCGAGTCGCTCTCACACATCTTCAACACCGCATTGGCAAAATTGTTGTCATTCACTATGCCACGTGCGCCCCTTGACATGGAGTTCTTTCCGTGGGTCTCCATGTGCCTTCTGAGTTTGTCGGTCTGATCAAAGCTTTGATCGCAGATGTTGCAGCTTTGACCACCAGTCTTGTGCATTCTCATGTGGGACTCTAGGCACCATGCCAGTTGGAATGTTTTCCTGCAGACGTCGCAAGAGATTCGTTTTCTCACTCTAGTGACTATCGGAGTGAGGTAGGGTCGAGACGGTTGCTGGTGAATTGCCATCGATGGTAAAGGAATTTCTTTCAGCACCATGACTCACAACCGAGTTGCTGGCTGATCAAATCTTCGTCCGCATATGCCGCACCATTGGTCATGGGTCTCATTGTGCGTTTTCACGTGGGATTCTAGGCACTATGCCAGTTGGAATTTTTTCCCACAAACGTCACAAGAGATTAGTTTTTTCCCTCTAGTAACTCTTTGGGATTGAGGTGGGGTTAAGATGGGTGCTGGTAAAGTGCCGTCGATGGTAAAGGAAATTCTTCCAGCACCATGACTCACAGCCGAGTTGCTCTCAGACATCTGAAACAAAAGACAAAGGTTAAGCGCATTACACCTGTGTCATATGTGGACTCACAAATGCATATATATGTAACGGCGTAAGTAGCGCAGGAGACGTTTGACGGAGGCAACACGTGTTTATTAATAAATGGGTACTATACAGTACGTAGCGCACCCTAACACAGGAAGGGGTAACGGCCCCTTCACCCGGTCTATCCGATGCAGTGTCCCTCGGCTAACGTTTCCCCGTTAACTCCTACACTCCTCTAACCCAGACCATCCTAGTAGAGGCTAACTGACCTGGCCCAGCTTCGGCTCAGTACCGACCCTCAGCCACACGAGCCTGGCCCTCAGAAGGACACAGACCTCGCTGCTCTGAGGTCGCCCCTGGCTTGCCCTGCTCGGCGACCTCAGAGCAGCGAGGTCTGTGTCCTTGTGAGGGCCAGGCTCGTGTGGCTGAGGGCTAGCTAGCTGGTCTTCAGTCTTCACTGGTTCTTCTGCTCCAACGACTGCCTCGAGCTCTCTCGCGCACCGCCTTATATACCCAACTGCCCCCCCGAGGGGCGGGGCTGTATGCGGACGTTGATGTAGACACCCCAATGTAACGGCTTGCTACACCCCTCTACGTAATACCTCTACACATAAGGTGACACGATTCATTATAACAGATTCATTATAACAGAACTCCTCAATATTGCAGATCCTATCTATTTTACTTTTTATCCACCTAAATAAGTTATTTCGGTAAAGTCAGGTAGAAAAATAAAATTAAAAATAATATACAGTGATCCCTCGTTTATCGCGGTTAATGGGCACCGGAACCCCTCGCGATAGGTGAAAATCCGCGAAGTAGGATTGGCCCCCTAGGAATTTCCGTATATGTGTGTGTGGGTACCAGAATGTTTAAAATATGTATATTTATACTTTATATATATATTTTACTTAAATCTATTTAATTATAAAACCTTAATATTATACATTCACTCTCTTTCTCTCTCATACGATACGTATTATGGTGTTCTACACTCACCAATGACAGTAGTATCTTGAGACTTTACTCCAGTAATGACGACGATGACAATGACGATGACAATGACGACGGTGACAGACCTGTGCAGTTCGATAAATGTGATGATGAATGATGATGATGGTGTCACTGCACAGGTATAATGAGGCCTTTAAATCAGTTCGAAAAATCCGCGATGCACTGAGGCCGCGAAGTGGCGAGGGATTACTGTATCATGACATTTCGATCGCAACACAAGCAGTCGTCCTCAGGCAGAAAAATAATCCAGCAGTAGAACTGCTGAACCAGCGAGAAAGCTGTTACAACAAGAGGTTAAATATGTGGCGAAGGGCAAGCAGGTGGGGTCTGAGCTGGAAAGGAATTCCATCCCCGGATGCAAGTATGTCAGTTGTGTTAATGGTGCGTTCTCATGTGGGACTCTAGGCATGATGGCAGTTGAAATGCTTTCCCACAGACTTGGCAAGAGATTTGTTTTCTCACTCTAGTGACTATCGGAGTGAGGTGGAGTCGAGACGGGCGCTGGTGAGGCGTGGCATTTCCCAGCGTGCGCCTTCGTTCCATGCGCGGTTGCTGTGATAGCAATAACTTCGTTGCACGCAGGTGCGCCCTTTGCAGAAAGTGCCATTGTCTGCAACTCTGCCTCCTCACCACCAGGACTCGACAAGCTGCTGCTGTTGCCATCCATGGCAAAGGCAATTCTCCCAGCACCATGACTCGCAGCCGAGTCGCTCTCACACATCTTCAACACCGCATTGGCAAAATTGTCGTCATTCACTATGCCACGTGCGCCCCTTGACATGGAGTTCTTTACGTGGGTCTCCATGTGCCTTCTGAGTTTGTCGGGATGATCAAAGCTTTTATCGCAGATGTTGCAGCTTTGTCCACCAGTCTTGTGCATTCTCATGTGGGACTCTCGGCACCATGCCAGTTGGAATGTTTTCCTGCAGACATCGCAAGAGATTCGTTTTCTCACTCTAGTGACTCTATCGGAGTGAGATGGGGTCGAGTCGGTTGCTGGTGAAGTGCCATCGATGATAAAGGAAATTTTTCCAGCACCATGACTCACAGCCGAGTTGCTGGCTGATCAAATCTTCGTCCGCATATGCCGCACCATTGGTCATGGGTCTCCTTGTGCGTTTTCACGTGGGATTCTAGGCACCATGCCAGTTGGAATTTTTTCCCACAAACGTCACAAGAGATTCGTTTTTTCCCTCTAGTAACTCTATCGGATTGAGGTGGGGTTAAGATGGGTGCTGGTGAAGCGCCATCGATGGTAAAGGAAATTCTTCCAGCACCATGACTCACAGCCGAGTTGCTCTCGGATATCTGAAACAAAAGACAAAGGTCAAGCGCATTACACCTGTGTCATATGTGGACTCACAAATGCATACATATGTAACGGCGTAAGTAGCGCAGGAGACGTTTGACGGAGGCAACACGTATTTATTAATTAATGGGTACTATACAGTACGTAGCGCACCCTAACACAGGAAGGGGTAACGGCCTCTTCACCTGGTCTATCCGAGGCAGTGTCCCTCGGCTAACGTTTCCCCGTTAGCTATTACACTCCTCTAACCCAGACGATCTTAGTAGAGGCTAACTGACCTGGCCCAGCTTCGGCTCAGGTCCGACCCTCAGCCACACGAGCCTGGCCCTCACAAGGACACAGACCTCGCTGCTCTGAGGTCGCCCCTGGCTTGCCCTGTTCGGCTCTTATAAGAGCAGCGAGTCAGGGTAGTCCCAGGGCTAGCTAGCTGGTCTTCAGTCTTCACTGGTTCTTCTGCTCCAAGGACTGCCTCGAGCTCTCTCGCGCACCGCCTTATATACCCAACTGCCCCCCCGAGGGGCGGGGCTGTATGCGGACGTTAATGTAGATGTAATGTAGTAACTCCACGGGAGACGACTTCACGGGTAACACACTCTTTATTTTATCAAACTTGGTTACAGGTGCCTAACACCTACTTGGTATCTCGGGTGACAAACACCCACTTAGCTACTTGGCGACTAACGCCCACTGAGTTACTCGGATGACCAACATCCACTTAGTACTCGGGTGACAAACACCCACTTAGCTACTTGGCGACTAACGCCCACTGAGTTACTCGGATGACCAACATCCACTTAGTACTCGGGTGACAAACACCCACTTAGCTACTTGGCGACTAACGCCCACTGAGCTACTCGGATGACCAACATCCTCTTAGCTACTTGGCGACTAACGCCACTGAGCTACTCGGATGACCAACATCCACTTAGTACTCGGGTGACAAACACCCACTTAGCTACTTGGCGACTAACGCCCACTGAGCTACTCGGATGACCAACATCCACTTAGCTACTCGGCGACTAACGCCACTGAGCTACTCGGATGACCAACATCCACTTAGCTACTCGGCGACTAACGCCACTGAGCTACTCGGCTTCACTAGGTCTTCAGCTCCGTCTTCGGGTCTTCAACTGGGTAACTCTCCCCGAGTGCTCTCGCGCGTCCCCCTTTATACCCCACCTGCGGACGTCGCTGCGAGCACCCACTTATTCGACCAATCGCCGGGTGCTGGCTACGATCCTCTTTTCCCACATCTCATCGTGCCTCACCACTCACTCCGCGCCGCCTCGTCATCTGTCACTCCCGGCGCGCGCGTCCACACCACGCCCACAACGCGTGCCCAACCCCGCACCCCGCGCCGCCCCGTGATCCATCACTGTCACAGTCGGCGCACGTCAATACCACCACTACATCACCCCCTACCACATAGCTCGCAGCCGCCCCGGCTGCTACAAAAATTACAAACCCTCCCTGTGTGCCCCGTAACACAACACAACAACAAGAACAACAACTAAGCTAACAACACAACACGACGCGAACACCACCATCCGCAACCCTCAACCAATGCCACCGCGACAACAGAACAATATATACAAACCGGCGAGTGACAATAGCAATGTGTATACAAAAAAAATAAATGAAAATTTTTTTTTTTTTTCTTTCGACTCGTGCAGTGTCCCCTTTTCTTCCGAGCGTCCCTACAACGGGACATTATCCCGGCAGAGGGGAACACCGGGCGAGCTCGGTGTAGAGCACAAAAAAAAACCCGTCCTCATGAAAATTGTTGAGACCTAGCCCGAGTCCGCCTTGCCGGTCCGTCGTACGGCACCAGACGCGGTTGAACGTCCGGTGGTGCCGGCGGTTCAGGAAGACATCGGCCAGGCATCGAGGACTCGTGCGTGCCCCAGGGTTCAGGCTCTCGATGGTCAGCAGCCGTCAAGCCCGAGGCACCTGGGGGTGGGTCAGGTGGAGACACGTGAGGATCAGCCTGCGACACCTCCCTCCCCGAGTCGACGGTCACATCACACGCCCGGTCGTCACGGCACAGAACGGGGTCACACGGTGCCGCATAGGGCTTCAGTCGGGAGGGGTGCACATACCAACGGCGTTTCCCCCATTTAATCTGTATACTCTGGGGCCGTGCAACCCGCACAATTTCCACCGGTCCCCTCCAAGGGTTCAACAACTTGGGGGACGTAGCCAACGGTGCATGTGGACAATGCAGCCAGGCCTTATCGCCTGGTTTCCAATCATGCGTATGCACCCTCCGCTCATGCAATTTCTCGTTTGCAATTTGCCGCGACCGCGAATTCAACCTTGCCCCCTCCCGCGCTTCAGTCAATTTGGCGATATTAAATTTGATGTGGTCTGCCAATTTAGATTTTGCACGTGGCTGGGAAATCCCTAGTTGGACGTCCATGGCCGGATCGGCCTCCCGCCCATACATAAGAAAAAATGGGGAAAACCCCGTCGCCGCATGAGGGGCCATTCGATAGGCCGCGAGTACCCCCGGCACCTGTAAGTCCCAATCAACCTGATCGTCGCAGACCTGTTGGCACAACATAGACGTAATCGTTCTGTTCAGACGCTCAACCATCCCGTCAGTCTGCGGGTGGTAGGGGGAAGTACGCACTTTCTTTGTACCCAACAGGTCGCACACCTCGCGCAACAAAACGCTCGAAAAATTCTTCCCTTGATCCGTCAGCAAGCGTTCGGGGGCGCCCTTGTCCAACACATAACCCTGGACAAAGGCGTCCGCCACCGCCGCAGCCGACTGGTTGGCGAGCGGCCATGCCATAGG
Source organism: Lampetra fluviatilis (assembly GCF_964198595.1). Taxonomy (NCBI): domain Eukaryota; kingdom Metazoa; phylum Chordata; class Hyperoartia; order Petromyzontiformes; family Petromyzontidae; genus Lampetra; species Lampetra fluviatilis. Next base: position 9,709,641 of record NC_136309.1, on the reverse strand, counting down.
CCATCGGGTGAAGTATTCCACGCCAACCAGCAGGAACCTATTTCCACTTGGTGTAACCGGAAAGGGCCCCAAGATGTCCAACGCTACCAATTCGTTTATACGCGAAACCTGAATGGATTGCAGCGGTGGATTAGCCGCCAATGGTGGCGGTTTCCTTTTGGCGCACTCTACGCATCCCTTAAGAATATTCGCCACGTCGTTACCCATCCCCGGCCAATAATAGTCTCGCTGGATTAGGGCGAGCGTTTTGTGAAAACCCAGATGCATGAGCCGTTCATGAGCTGCCAGAACAATCCTACCCCGCATAGCAACAGGCACCACGAGCACGTGACGCCGGGACATGTTGTCCCACCTCATCAACAGGCCCTGTCTGCACACCCAGGAACCGACCCGCGCCTCCCCTTGTTCGGGAGCGCCAACTTTCCGACGCAGCGTAAGTAGGGAGCTGTCGGACATCTGGAGGCGGCCCCACTCAATGAGGGGCAACGACAACAGCGAATCCCTCCCCGTGGGGGCGTCCTCTCCCGGGGTGTCAGTGGCGGCGAGCGCAACTCCCGGGGCGCCGGCGACCGGGGGTTTGCACCGCGCTGATCCCAACAAACATGTGCAGTCCGTGCACGGCGGCAACCGCGACAAGGCGTCCGCGTTTGAGTGCCGCAACCCTTTTCGGTAAATCGTCGTGAATTGGTAGTCTTGAAGGACCTCCAACCATCGGGACAATTGGCCCGATGGCTGCGCCACGCGCATAGCGTATTGTAGAGCCGCATGGTCCGTCCGGACCGTAAAATGACGGCCGTAAAGATACGGCCTGAATTGCTGTGTAAAAAACACAATGGCTAACAATTCACGACGAGTTACGCAATAGCGTTGTTCTGCGGGGGAAAGAACCCTACTACCGTAGGCGACCACCCGTTCAACCCCCCCGACCAACTGTGAGAGCACCCCCCCGATACCCGTATTGCTGGCGTCCGTGTCAAGCAAAAACGGTTGTGTGAAATCGGGGTAACACAAGGGGGGAGCCTGCACCAAAGCGTCACGGAGGGAGCAGAACGCATCCTCCTCCTCTGCCCCCCAGTGAAACCTCACACCCTTAGCCGTCAAAGCGTGCAGGGGCTTGGCTATGGTGGCAAATTGCTTGACAAAACGACGGTAATAGGAGGCAAAACCAATGAAACTACGAACCTCCGTGACCGAGGTTGGCGTTGGCCATGAGCTGACGCAATGCGTCTTAGCAGGGTCCGTCGAGATCCCTGAACGACTCACGATATGGCCCAAATACCTGACCGATTCCCGAAGCAGAAAACATTTAGCCGGTTTAAATTTTAGCTTAGCGGAACGCATCCTGAGGAACACCGCTCTCAGTCGCTGGAGGTGCTCCTCGAAAGTCCGACTAAAGACGATAATATCGTCAAGATAAATCAAACAGGTATCCCATTGGAGGCCCGACAAAACCAATTCCATGAGTCTCTGGAACGTGGCGGGAGCGGAATGTAAGCCCATGGGCAAACGGTTGAATTCAAAAAGGCCCCCAGGTGTGCGGAAAGCAGTTTTAGGTTTAGACTCGTTATCGAGTGGCAATTGCCAAAATCCAGAAAGCAGATCGAGTGTGGAAAAAAACTGCGCTCCCGCCAAGGCATCCAGCGACTCATCCATCCTGGGGAGCGGATACGCATCCGCCATCGAGATTTTGTTTAAGCGGCGGAAATCGACACAAAACCGCAAGGACCCGTCCTGTTTCTTTACTAGGACAATAGGAGCACCCCACGGACTAGAAGAGGGCGAAATGATATCGGCCGCCAACATATCATTAACCGCCGATTGCACATGTTCCTTCTCGGCCGGGCTGAGCCGGAAAGGATTCTGACGAATAGGGGCCGCGTCCCCTGTAGCTATGTGGTGGCGCAACAGGTCAGTGCAGCCGATATCGTACTTATGTTTGCTGAACACGTCAGCAAACTCGATGAGCAAACCCCTCAATGCTCCCAATTGCACCCCGGACAAGTTAGCAGAACCCGCACACAGCGAGTCCAACCACTCAGTCCCCTCATCACTTTGAGGATGCGACTCGACAGTAAAATCTGCTTGAGCCACGAGCCGTTCCTCAACGGGCAGCGGCGCGGCGTGAGCCAGCACCGTTCCCTGCGCAATTACGGCCGGCCGCGACCCCGTATTCAGGACCATTACGAACGGCTCACTGTCCCCTCTCACCATGGTTTGAGCAACCGCTAAGTCGAGGCCCTTACTGGCTCTGTTTGACGGCCCCAACAGCACCCCCTGTGCCTCCGCACCCACCTCGAGTGGCTTCCTGAACCGAAGGGGTACTAACATTTGCGATCCCGGGGGTACCCGTACAGTGTGAGTCGCCAGCGCCTGCACCGTCGCACAAACCGTGCGCACTTTGATAGGGCTCGACAAGAAGGCAACCCGCCGACCTGACGGAAGCTCTATGCAGGCCTGATCAATAAGAATTTTGATGGGCATTTTTGACAAAAAGTCCGTACCTAGCAAACAGGGAACGGCCAGCGATGATGATACAAAAATAGGGCCCGCTAATTTAATGTCCCCAATGCAAATAGTCGCCCGAATCTGGCCGATGATCCCCAGGGATCCCCCATTCGCCGCATAAAATGGCACGTCTACCGGCAGAAGGGGTCTACTTTGGACGGGAAGGATGTTATAAATAAGGTCCGAGATGATGGTGGCCGACGCACCCGTGTCAACAAGCACCCGGACCTCAACCCCGTCAATGAACCCCGTTACCACGGACGACCCGGCTGACGCAGCCACGATCCTGTGGGCCAATTCGGACCACTCGACTGCTTGCGGGCCGCGTACGGACCCCCCCCCGCCGAATTGAACCCCCGGCACCCAGCCGCGAACCCCCCACCGCGAAGCGGCGACCCGAATGTGCCGTGTTTGTGGACCGAACGTGTGAGGTGCCGCGACTTGCCGGGTTTTGTTGGGATGACTTGTGGCCCTGGTCGTCGTCCCGACGTGGTCCTGCGGTGCGCGGACGCGGGGCCCGGCACCCGGCTGCGACGTGACCCCGAAGGCCGCAGTTGTAGCAGACGACGGACGTCGTAGGTTTCGGTTGCTCCAGCTTGCGGGGCGAACGTGTGGGCGAACGACCTCCCGTTCTCCACTCCCCCGGACACGATGCAGCGAAGGCCCGCTCCTGCACCGCAGCTGGCTGAGGTTCGGCGATCGTGGCGGCCAGTGCCGCATTCCCCGGCCATTTGCAGACGACCCCCGGCTTGCGTTTGAGGACCTCGTACGCGTGAATGCTCGTGGCGATCGCCAGGGAGCAGATCTCCATCTCGTCTGCCACGTTGATGGGGACCCCCAACTCGTGGGCCAACACCAGCAGCTGCTCCGTCACCATGGCGTCCTTCCCCTCCTTATCTATGCGGGGAAAAGCCGCGTCCGCCAAGGCGAGCAGTGCCGTGCGGTAGGCTAGCGTCGTTTCCCCAGCCACCTTCCGCCGATCGTAGAACTGGTGGCGGCACGTGGAGGGCGGCCCGAACACCTTCGCCATCAGGTGTAGTGCGGCCTGGAGCGTAGAGCGGGACGACCTTGCAGCAGATGTGAAGGCTGCAAGCGCGTCGTCGTCAAGCATCGCTGGCAACGCACGCAGGGCAGTGGTGTCGGACCACCCCGACATCTCCTGATGAGCGAGGAACCTTCGTTGGAAGGCTCCCCAGTCGCCCCCATCCGCCTTGAACGCCGACAGCGCGGGCAATCTTTGCTGGAGGACCCGATCGTCGTCGACGTCGGAGAGATTTTCCCGCGCTCCGCTGGAGTTGTGTAAAATGTCGGCTCGGTTGTCAGGCGCAAAATGGAGGGCTCCGGCGCGCGCCGATGACGTGGGCTGCGCTGCGCGGAGGTGTCCGGCCACGTGGCGTCCGTCTTTCCCGCCAATCGGTGGCGGCCCCCCAAAAACGGCGGCAACTTCCAGGCTTTTGGCGCGAAGCGCCCTTTGGCGGGAATCCTCCACCGTCGCTTCCTCCACGACCCCCGCAGCCGTTTTTCCGCTCGCCGGAACGGAGATGTCGGCCAAGACAGCGGCGGCGGCGAATAGCAACTCCGCCAAGCGGGCGTGCGCGTCCTGGAGGCCGGTGTCGGAGGCAAGCGGAGCGTCGGCCATCACCGCGAAGTGCTGCATCGGCGGCAACTCCTCGTCCTCTACTCCCGAGGTCGGTGTCCCCGGTACGCCGTCGTCATCCCGACCTCGCTCGTGGGTACGGGTAGTCTTCCTTGTGTCCATACTTCTTGAAGACAGGTTTACTTCTGACGCCAGTTGTAATGTAGTAACTCCACGGGAGACGACTTCACGGGTAACACACTCTTTATTTTATCAAACTTGGTTACAGGTGCCTAACACCTACTTGGTATCTCGGGTGACAAACACCCACTTAGCTACTTGGCGACTAACGCCCACTGAGTTACTCGGATGACCAACATCCACTTAGTACTCGGGTGACAAACACCCACTTAGCTACTTGGCGACTAACGCCCACTGAGTTACTCGGATGACCAACATCCACTTAGTACTCGGGTGACAAACACCCACTTAGCTACTTGGCGACTAACGCCCACTGAGCTACTCGGATGACCAACATCCTCTTAGCTACTTGGCGACTAACGCCACTGAGCTACTCGGATGACCAACATCCACTTAGTACTCGGGTGACAAACACCCACTTAGCTACTTGGCGACTAACGCCCACTGAGCTACTCGGATGACCAACATCCACTTAGCTACTCGGCGACTAACGCCACTGAGCTACTCGGATGACCAACATCCACTTAGCTACTCGGCGACTAACGCCACTGAGCTACTCGGCTTCACTAGGTCTTCAGCTCCGTCTTCGGGTCTTCAACTGGGTAACTCTCCCCGAGTGCTCTCGCGCGTCCCCCTTTATACCCCACCTGCGGACGTCGCTGCGAGCACCCACTTATTCGACCAATCGCCGGGTGCTGGCTACGATCCTCTTTTCCCACATCTCATCGTGCCTCACCACTCACTCCGCGCCGCCTCGTCATCTGTCACTCCCGGCGCGCGCGTCCACACCACGCCCACAACGCGTGCCCAACCCCGCACCCCGCGCCGCCCCGTGATCCATCACTGTCACAGTCGGCGCACGTCAATACCACCACTACATAGATACCCCAACGTAATGGCTTGCTACACCCCTCTACGTAATACCTCTACACATAAGGTGACACGATTCATTATAACAGATTCATTATAACAGAACTCCTCAATAGTGCAGATCCTATCTATTTTACTCCTTATCCACCCAAATAAGTACCCTTTGGTTCTTTCGGTAAAGTCACGTAGGTAGAAAAATTTAATTAAAAATAATATATCACGACATTTCGATCACAACACAAGCAGTCGTCCTCAGGCGGAAAAATAATCAAGCAGTAGAACTGCTGAACGAGCGAGAGAGCTGTTACAACAAGAGGTTAAATATGTGGCGAAGGGCAAGCAGGTGGGGTCTGAGCTGTAAAGGAATTCCATCCCTGGATGCAAGTGTAATAAAGGACTCGACCGCTTGAATCTGTCTCCGTTGTCCTTTATTTGGGTTTGTATACTTTTCCCACACGGCTCTCCCCTTGAGACTCTCCGCTTGGCAGCCCCAGGCTGCTGTCGCTCTTGTAGCCTCCTTCTATCTCGTAGCAGTCCCGCTGCTGAACTCTTCGTGCAGACCCCCGCTGCCGATCTTCCCTTGCGGACCCCAGGCTGCTCTCTGCAGCCTCCTCGCTGCTCCCACTTCTCCGGGGTCGTTCAGCGCTGGCCGACGGTGCCCAACCTTTCTCTATGTATGTGGCGATCTCGCCACTCTCTCACCCTCCGCCCTACGTGGCCTTTCTCTATCCCAGTCCCCGACAACTCCCCTTCCTCTTCCGGTTTCTCCCCTTTTAGACTTGAACCCTCTCCCCCACGTGACGTAACTCCTCCCCCCATGACGTCACATCCGGAAGGTCGTTTACGCCCGCATTACACCACCCTCCCCCGTAGAGAAAATCCAGCCGACCTCGGCTGAACAACAACTCCAACAAGTAACGCGAGCGAACACGACCGAACACGTTAAAGGACACGAAGCATACAATAATATAACAGTAAGAACAAGAACACAACACAACAGTCAAAGAAATGTGAGGGATTTCGAGCGGGTGCGGGTCGCCGGCCCGTCCCGGACGGTCGGCGGCCCTCCCGCCGAGCGGGAACGTGACAGGGTTTTAGGAGCGACAGGATAAAGTTCATCTGTCGCTATTGGAGGCCCGCCAACGTCCCGGTCCCGTATTCCCGAAGGCCCAGCGTCAGAGGTGTCCCGCAATCGCGTCTGCGGCGGGATCGGAAGGGCTGCGGGTCTCAGAGTTTTCGCAGCCGTAGTCGGCACACCCCGAGCAGAGCCTCCTCTCTCCTGCGGCGTCACGGCCGGCTTGTCTGTAAAAGGCACGACAGGCGCTCTTGCAAGGTCAACAGGCACAGGCAAGGGCGAGTCGGCAGCAACAGACCCTGGCAAGGCAACATCAGGAGATGACGCATCAGGTCGAGGGGCCACGTATGGTTTCAAGCGAGATGTGTGAACGAACCAACGCCGAGATCCAAACTGAACACGCGCCGACTGTGGGTTGGGAACCTCGATGAGGCGAACCGGCCCTTGCCATGGTTTATGTAATTTAGGAGAGGTACCTGGCCGCACTTGTGGGCAATGGAGCCAGGCCAGGTCCCCCACTTTCCAGGGGCACTCCCCCTTAGAGCGTCGAGCACACCGCTCGTTCCGGGCCTGGGCTTTGGCCGTAGCCATGCGGGCCCCTTCCCGCGCCACAGTAACACGGCGAACGGTGTCCTGAATATAATCAGGAAGAGGCTTAACAGGTCCCCTCACTCCAGTTCCCAACTGCACATTAATCGGCGGCACGTTTTCACGACCGTACATAAGAAAAAACGGCGAATATCCTGTAGCCGCATGCGGCGTCATCCGGTACGCCGAAAGTACCCCAGGGATATGCAAATCCCAATCTGATTGTTTTTCACTCACCGTGTGACACAACATGGCGGACAAGGTCCGATTTAGCCGTTCAACCATACCATCCGTTTGTGGGTGGTAGGGAGATGTCCGTATTTTCTTAGTTCCGAGAGCCGCACACACTTCCCCCAGCAATTTGGAAGAAAAATTTCGGCCCTGATCCGTGAGGAGCCTCTCCGGCGCCCCCTTGTCCATAACGTACCCAAATAGAAAGGCGTCTGTAATGGACGCCACTGACTGGTCGGGCAAGGGCCAGGCCATCGGCCAGCGGGAGAGGTACTCCACGCCAACTAGCAAGTATTTATTACCCTTAGCGGATGGCGGAAAGGGTCCCAAAATATCTAACGCCACCAATTCATTAACTCGAGACACCTGAATAGACTGTATCGGCGGCACATATGGATGTTTAAGTGGCGTCCGGAGGGCACAATCGGGACACGCGCGAACGTGACCGACGACGTCTGTCGTCATGCCGTGCCAATAGTAATCTCGCTGCAGCGTCAATAGGGTCTTCTGCACCCCCAGATGTAAAAGCGTGTCGCAATGGAGAGTCCTAATCAATTCGTACCGCAAAGATACCGGTACAACCAGACGCCAGCGTTCCTGTATCCCTTCCCTCCACATCAGCAGACCATCACGGAGAGCGGTTTCCGGCACACCCCCCGTACCCGGTCCCCCACCCTCCTTCACAGGCCGCTTACGTAACGTCACCAATGAATTGTCCAACATTTGTTCCCGAATCCACACAGACCTCGGGAGATGCAAAATCCCATCAGCCGGTCCCCCATCAGCCGGCCCCGGCTCAATCGGAGCTTCAGGCACTTCGACTGCCAGCGCGACAGGCTGAGGGGGGTGCTGAATCGGGCCGCATCTATGCGTTCCAGACGCGCACACGCAAGGGGATCGCTGTGGCAACCTGGAAAGCGCGTCCGCATTGGCGTGACGCACCCCCTTCCTATGGTGAATTTGGAAGGAAAATTCTTGCAGCGTGTCCAACCACCGCGCCAGCTGGCCGGATGGTTGGTCCATTTTAAGAGCATACTGCAAGGCCGCATAATCCGTGCGTACAATAAACGAACGACCGTACAGATACGGTCGAAATTGGCGGAGAAAAAAAACAATAGCCAAAAGTTCCCTGCGAGTGACGCAGTAGCGGGTTTCAGCGGGAGACAAAACCCGGCTACCATACGCCACCACGCGTTCTACACCACCTTTGGACTGAGATAACACCGCCCCAATGCCCGTGTCACTCGCGTCCGTATCCAGAATGAAGGGGTGTGCAAAATCCGGATAATCCAACGTCGGTGCCGTAGCCAATAGATCGCGTAGGCCTCGAAACGCTGCCTCCTCTGGCGTTCCCCAAGCAAATTTGTGTCCTTTACCCGTCAGGAGATGCAAAGGCCTCGCGATCGTAGCAAAATTTGGAACAAACCTCCGATAATATGAGGCGAACCCCAAAAACCGACGCACATCCCCCACCGTGGCAGGGGTTGGCCAGTCACGGACGCACGCAGTTTTGTCCGGATCTGTGGCCACCCCGTCCGCACTGACGATGTGCCCCAAATAACGCACGGAGTGTTGCAGCAGGTGACATTTCTTGGGCTTAAATTTCAAATTAGCAGAACGCATCCTGGTGAACACGGCCTCCAACCGCGATAAATGTTCGTCAAATGTGCGGCTGAAAACGATAATATCGTCCAAATATATAAGACATGTCTCCCACTGCAACCCCGTTAATACCAACTCCATCAACCTTTGAAAAGTGGCAGGGGCCGCATTCAACCCCATCGGAAGACAGTTAAATTGGAATAACCCCTGCGGCGTACGGAAAGCAGTCTTCTCCCGCGAGGACTCGTCAAGGGGAAGCTGCCAGAAGCCCGAAGAGAGATCTAGCGTTGAAAAGAACTTTGCCCCCGACAAGGCATCGAGAGAGTCGTCCATACGCGGCAGGGGGTACGCATCTGCCACCGACACTTTATTTAATTTGCGGAAATCTACACAAAATCGCAATTTGCCGTCCTTCTTCTTAACCAAAACAACAGGCGCGCCCCATGGGCTGTTAGATGGAGATATGTCCGCAGCCAACATGTCATCCACTGCCCCTCGAACGTGCTTTCGCTCAGCCGGACTCATCCGATGCGAGTTTAACCGAATAGGGGCAGCGTCCCCTGTGTCAATATGATGGTAAAGCAACGAGGTGCGTCCCAAGTCCAAATCGTCGGAGCTAAACACATCAGAATAACTCAATAATAATTTACGAATCGCACAACGTTGTTCCCCGGAAAGGGCAGAATTCTCCCCACACAATTCGGCGATCCAGCGATTATCCACAGCCCCAGGGCCTGAAACACCACCAACCATAACCTGGCTGGCCAGAGAATCATGAGCCGTAAACGCAGTAGTGGCATGCGCCACAACCGTACCAGCCGGCACACACACACTTTCGGTACTTGCGTTAAGCACCTGCAAAAATGGCTGCTGGTCCGGCCGGACAATAGTTTGTGCCCCAACGAGCGCCGATCCGCCCGTGATGGTGGCGGACGGCGACAACAAAACCCCAATAGCTCCTTGACGACCAGGCACAGGCTTCCGATATCGCAAGGGAATGAGCATCTGTGAGCCTGGTGGAATATCAACAGATACTTCGGACAGCGCCTGCACCTGGGCCACAGGAGCAGGTCGCCCCCAAGGCGAAGGCAGAAATGTAATTTTACGCCCCTCCGGTAATTCAATGCAGTTTTCATTAATTCGAATTAGAATGGGCATCTTGGCCAAAAAATCAGTTCCCAACAAACAAGGAACCGCAAGGGACCTCGAAATTAACACGATTCCCGAGGCCGACACTCCCCCGATAGATATTTTAGCGTCCACCTGGCCCACAATGCCCATGCTACCCCCGTTTGCAGCGACGCAGGAAGCGTAAGCCGGACTCACGGCCTCTGGTGGGATGTTCAACAGATGGAATATTACATCCGATATAATGGTCGCGGACGCTCCGGAATCCACCAAAATACGTACGTCCACCCCTTGTATTGACCCAGGTACAGTGGACGAACCGGTAGCGACCGCGACAACCCGCCGAGCCAACTTACGCCACTGCGTTACCGAGCGACATGGCCCAGTCAATGGCCTCCCGTTATTAACAACACCCGGATCGCATGCAGTGGCGGCTGGTGATATTTCTTTTTGGGGGGGCACATTTTTTTTATTTTATTGAGGGGGGCAAATAAATATAAAGCAGTACCAAAAACCATTTTGACTACTTGAATATAAATTTTGATGATCTGTATTTACATTTCAGACTAAAAGAAGTACCAAAAAGCATGTTTCCTACTTGAACATAAATGTTTCTCTTTTATATACATTTCAGCCCAAAGTACCAAAAAGCATGTTTCCTACTTGAACATAAATTTTGCTCTTCTTTCTTTCTGGCCAGCAAATTTCTCAACTACTCTCTGATTAAAGTCAGTCATCTCCGTAACAAGTCTCTTTTCCATGGACAGCAATGCCAGTGCATTCAGCCTCTCCTGGGTCATGGTGTTTCTGAGAAAAGTTTTTATTCGTTTCAAGGTTGAGAAGCACCTCTCAGCTTCAGCCGTGGTCATGGGTGTGGTAATGATAACTTTTAGGAGAGTCACAGTTTCGGAAAAGACTTCTTCGAGATTATTCTCCATAAACAGCTGGAATAGGTCCACAGCACCACGGCAGGCTCTGAACTCGTCCTTGCTGTAGATGAGACTGAGCTCCGTCTTCAGCTTGCTTCCACTGAGCATCGGGTACGCTTTCATGGTGCTGCTCAATGCATCTTCAGGAAAGGTATCCTTGTACTCATCAAACCTGTCCCCCTGCAACAAGGTGGCACAAACAAGGTGGTCTGTGAAGGAGAAACGCTCCCTAGTGTGTCCCAGGATTGTGTCACAGACCTATAGAGATAATTAAACAAATAGATATATAAATGTAAGGTAGTAGCCTGGAGTAGACCACTAATTGTCACAGTTGCAATTACTTTCAAAAGAAAAATAGAGCCATTTGAGTTTTTGTCCCATACAAGACTGTAGTTTTTGGTGGCTTCAAATTTCATTTGATCATTTATTTTTATGTTGCCAATTTATTATTTTTGGGATGCTATTGTATATTAAAATTAAGATTTTTGTTAGGATTTATACCAAACTAAAAATGTTTTCTTGAGTCTGTAGAATATGATATGTAGGCAGGACATCTCTGCAGCACAACAATAATGTAAAATGGTATTTTGACTGATTTCTATAACAAACTCACCTCTGCTGCAATCCTTTCACGGTCTTCCGAACTGAGCGCCCGGCGCCTCTTTGTTGGATGAGAACCACTCTTTGCTCACCAATGGAGTGGAGAGAGTTTCTGCAAAGGACAAAGATAATTTATTATAATTTTGGCAAAGGATAAAGAGAGTTAAAAATGAAAGAGAAAGCAAATAATGATCATATTACAGGAATAAAGTTACCTGATCTTTTGTATTTCTTGTTGGAACTGTTGGATGCTCACTTTGATATGGACTGAATCAATGTTCTTTTTCTGGAGCTTGGCATAGAGGAAGTCTACATGTGGCATGATGTGGTGATAAAGTTCCAGAAAGAACTTAAAATCCTCATCCTCCAGTAGCATGGCCAGGGCTCCTGCTTCTCTGACAGTATTGGGGTCGAAGTCACCTGAGTCTTGTATGCTCTCAAAACAGTGAATGAGATCCTCTCTGTGCTCAAAAACAGTATTAATGGCACGGCTATGAAAGTTCCATCTGATGTTGCTGGATCTTGGCAGTCTATGGGCAACCACTTTATCCAGAAAACATGTCCGCTTGGGTGACTTAGAAAAAAGCTGGCAAATCCACCAATGTTAGAAAAAAATATTCTCGTCTTGGATATGTGAGACGTGGCCTGTTGCATTATCAGGTTGAGCTGATGTGCGTAGCAGTGGATGTAGTGGGCATTTGGGTACACATCTTGTATTTTTCTCTGAACACCTGCAGTGGCACCCCTCATCACGCTGGCCCCATCATGTGCCTGGCAGATGAGCTTACTTTTCTGATCCTTAGGAAGGATAGAAGCAAGACGCTCTTTTAGTGCAGTAGCAATGGACTCAGCTGTAGCTGACTGCAGAGGGATGAACTCAAAAAATCTTTCCTGCACGTTATTTTTGTCGTCGATGTAGCGCTGCACAAGCACAAGTTGGGACTGTGTGGCAATATCTGTTGTTTCATCTGCCTGGATTGATAAAAAACTACTTGTCTGGACTTCTTTGATTATTTCTTCTCTTGTAACAGACAACATACAGTCCAGTAGCTCGTTCTGTATAGTTTTCGACGTTCCCTTAAATACAGTAGCACTGTCAAGGTGCTCTTTCAATGCTCCATCAAGAGAGGCAACAAAATCCACCAACCCGCGAAATATACCGGGGTTATCTGAGCTCTCACTCTCATCATGGCCACGTAACGCCAACTCAAATGCTCCACAACATTTCACACAGTCTATTATCCTGGACAGTATGTGTCGATTTTTTGTCACCTCTTCGTTGTGCCTTCTAATGCCAATCCTGTAGCCTTCATCTAGTTGTTCAGCAATGCTAACTCTGCCCAAAAACGTTAGTTTCATGCTATTATCAATATGGCTGCGGCTACTTTCATGACGTTTGCATTTGTCAGAGAGATGTTTGAGGTCTCTTACCCCCGTCGTTGTCCACAAAACTTCAGTGCCGACACTTTGAAATAAAAGACAGGGAAAACAAAAAAGAGAATTGCTAACATCACATCCAGCCAGCCACCTCCGTTTCTCATAACAAGCGCGGGTGAAGCTTCGTGTGTAGCTTCGTCCTCTGTCACTGGCCTGCTGCTGGATTTGTAAATCGGGTTGGTCCGGTCCGAGATCCTTTATCTTTTTTATTTCTTCCAGCGAAAGCCTTGTGAAAGGGTTTTTTTGTAAATAAATTACAGAATTTGGATGAACTGCTGCCATTGTTTACACAAAAAATTTGATCAGACTAGCAAGTGTCGAAGTGGTGTCGCCTGCGCACTCGCAGTAGTGGCCCAGAGCGTAAAGTTGAATGACAGGTGACGAGAACCAATCAGATTGGATAAAATAACATGTATCCAATTCTGATTGGCCAGGGACGCAACGACTTGCGCCCTGAGGAGAATCTTTAAGAAACCAATTAGAGACCAGCTTCAGGTCACATGCTGTCCGAAAATTTAAAGTCTCACATAGACATCCATTTGTCCGGCGTCCCGCATGAAACACATTGAAAAACATAGAAAATAGTTGACCGATTAAAGCCAGTTTTTATTAAATGCTGATGCTTTTCTTACTACCAGCCGGCACATCGTATGAAAAAAATATTTTATTTATGTATTTTTATTTAATTTTTGTATATGTATATTTCTTGAATCTTGATGGGGGCGGCGCCCCAGCGCCCTCTATTGACAAGCCGCCACTGTGACAGACCTGTGCAGTTCGATGAATGTGATGATGAATGATGATGATGATGGTGTCACTGCACAGGTATAATGAGGCTTTTAAATCAGTTAGAAAAATCCGCGATGCACTGAGGCCGCGAAGTGGCGAGGGATTACTGTATGACGATATTTCGATCGCAACACAAGCAGTCGTCCTCAGGCGGAAAAATAATCCAGCAGTAGAACTGCTGAACCAGCGAGAGAGCTGTTACAACAAGAGGTTAATATGTGGCGAAGGGCAAGCAGGTGGGGTCTGAGCTGGAAAGGAATTCCATCCCCGGATGCAAGCATGTCAGTTGTGTTAATGGTGCGTTCTCATGTGGGACTCTAGGCATGATGGCAGTTGAAATGCTTTCCCACAGACTTGGCAAGAGATTTGTTTTCTCACTATAGTGACTATCGGAGTGAGGTGGAGTCGAGACGGACGCTGGTGAGGCATGGCATTTCCCAGCGTGCGCCTTCGTTCCATGCGCGGTTGCTGTGATAGCAATAACTTCGTTGCATGCAGGTGTGCCCTTCGCAGAAGGTGCCATTGTCTGCAACTCTGCCTCCTCACCACCAGGACTCGACAAGCTGCTGCTGTTGCCATCCATGGCAAAGGCAATTCTCCCAGCACCATGACTCGCAGCCGAGTCGCTCTCACACACCTTCAACACCGCATTGGCAAAATTGTCGTCATTCACTATGCCACGTGCGCCCCTTGACACGGAGTTCTTTCCGTGGGTCTCCATGTGCCTTCTGAGTTTGTCGGGCTGATCAAAGCTTTGATCGCAGATGTTGCAGCTTTGACCACCAGTCTTGTGCATTCTCATGTGGGACTCTAGGCACCATGCCAGTTGGAATGTTTTCCTGCAGACGTCGCAAGAGATTCGTTTTCTCACTCTAGTGACTATCGGAGTGAGGTAGGGTCGAGACGGTTGCTGGTGAAATGCCATCGATGGTAAAGGAAATTCTTCCAGCACCATGACTCACAGCCGAGTTGCTGGCTGATCAAATCTTCGTCCGCATATGCCGCACCATTGGTCATGGGTCTCCTTGTGCGTTTTCACGTGGGATTCTAGGCACCATGCCAGTTGGAATTTCTTCCCACAAACGTCACAAGAGATTAGTTTTTTCCCTCTAGTAACTCTATCGGATTGAGGTGGGGTTAAGATGGGTGCTGGTAAAGTGCCATCGATGGTAAAGGAAATTCTTCCAGCACCATGACTCACAGCCGAGTTGCTCTCGGACATCTGAAACAAAAGACAAAGGTCAAGCGCATTACACCTGTGTCATATGTGGACTCACAAATGCATACATATGTAACGGCGTAAGTAGCGCAGGAGACGTTTGACGGAGGCAACACGTATTTATTAATAAATGGGTACTATACAGTACGTAGCGCACCCTAACACAGGAAGGGGTAACAGCCCCTTCACCCGGTCTATCCGAGGCAGTGTCCCTTGGCTAACGTTTCCCCGTTAGCTCCTACACTCCTCTAACCCAGACCATCCTAGTAGAGGATAACTGACCTGGCCCAGCTTCGGCTCAGGTCCGACCCTCAGCCACACGAGCTTGGCCCTCACAAGGACACAGACCTCGCTGCTCTGAGGTCGCCCCAGGCTTGCTCTGCTCGGCTCTTATAAGAGCAGCGAGTTAGGGTAGTCCCAGGGCTAGCTAGCTGGTCTTCAGTCTTCACTGGTTCTTCTGCTCCAACGACTGCCTCGAGCTCTCTCGCGCACCGCCTTATATACCCAACTGCCCCCCGAGGGGCGGGTCTGTATGCGGACGTTGATGTAGACACCCCAATGTAACGGCTTGCTACACCCCTCTACGTAATACCGGTACACATAAGGTGACACGATTCGTTATAACAGATTCATTATAACAGAACTCCTCAATAGTGCAGATCCTATCTATTTTACTCCTTATTCACTCAAATAAGTACCTTTTGGTTCTTTCGGTAAAGTCACGTAGGAAGAAAAATAAAGTAAAAAATAATATACAGTGATCCCTCGTTTATCGCGGTTAATGGGGACTGGAACCCCTTGCGATAGGTGAAAATCCGCGAAGTAGGATTGACCCCCTAGGAATTTCCGTATATGTGTGTGTGGGTACCAGAATGTTTAAAATATGTATATTTATACTTTATATATATATTTTACTTAAATCTATTTGATTATGAAACCTTAATATTATACATTCACTCTCTCTCTCATACGATACGTATTATGGTGTTCTACACTCACCAATGACAGTAGTATCTTGAGACTTGACTCCAGTAATGACGACGATGACAATGACGAAGACAATGACGATGATGACAGACCTGTGCAGTTCGATGAATGTGATGATGAATGATGATGATGATGGTGTTACTGCACAGGTATAATGAGGCCTTTAAATCAGTTCGAGAAATCCGCGATGCACTGAGGCCGCGAAAATTGAACCGCGAAGTGGCGAGGGATTACTGTATGACGATATTTCGATCGCAACACAATCAGTCGTCCTCAGGCGGAAAAATAATCCAGCAGTAGAACTGCTGAACCAGCGAGAGAGCTGTTACAACAAGAGGTTTAATATGTGGCGAAGGGCAAGCAGGTGGGGTCTGAGCTGGAAAGGAATTCCATCCCCGGATGCAAGCATGTCAGTTGTGTTAATGGTGCGTTCTCATGTGGGACTCTAGGCATGATGGCAGTTGAAATGCTTTCCCACAGACTTGGCAAGAGATTTGTTTTCTCACTCTAGTGACTATCGGAGTGAGGTGGAGTCGAGACGGGCGCTGGTGAGGCGTGGCATTTCCCAGCGTGCGCCTTCGTTCCATGTGCGGTTGCTGTGATAGCAATAACTTCGTTGCACCGCCTTATATACCCAACTGCCCCCTGAGGGGCGGGGCTGTATGCGGACGTTGATGTAGACACCCCAACGTAACGGCTTGCTACACCCCTCTATGTAATACCTCTACACCAGGCATGTCCAATGTCCGGCCCGCGGGCCAATCACGGCCCGCGGTCAGAGTTCATACGGCCCGCAGCTTCGGTCTTATAATGTGTGATTTATGGCTCGCTAGCTCTGTCAGAATAAATAAATCATTAAACTTTAAAAATGTTATTCCTCTTTCTGCCACACGGTGGCAGCCCAATTCTAATGCTCTCGGGCTGAATGCGCTGAATGTTAATCTTCAAGGGAAAGATGCAGTGGTGAGCCAGCTATATGCTCACACCAAGGCCTTTGGAACCAAACTGCAACTTTCCAAAGACACTTGTCCCAAACAGAGCCCTGCACCGCGCACTTCCCAGCTTTAAAAGAGGTCATTGACAGTTTCTCACAGGACAACATCGGTGCGCAAATGCAACAGCTATCGCATCTCTTTCTGTGGAATTTAACAAACGCTTTCGGGACTTTGCAGTTATTGAAAAGGACATGTTGCTTTTCTCTTCTCCCATCTCCGTGGACCCTGATGATGCTCCTCCACAGCTGCATCTGGAGCTCATTGAGCTGCAGTTTGACGATGAGTGCCGCGGGAAACACCAGCAGTGTTCTCTTGTTGACTGGACAAAAGCAGGTTTCCAGAAATGCGGTCATTCGCTAAGAAAATGCTGATGTTATTCGGCTCTACATATTTGTGTGAGCAAACATTCTCAGTCATGAACTTAAATAAGAACCGATTTAGGTCAAGGATGAGTGACTCCAAATTGCGTGGCATTTTTTGCATCTCAACCATTGCCCTCAATCCTGACCTGGTCTCTTTACTGAAATCTAGATCTCAGTATCACCCTTCTCATTAGTGTCAGCAAGTTATCTGTTCCTTGATCAATCTGATATTGAGTGTTTTGAACGGTAACATCTGTCACTATTAACAGTGAAAAGCCTAAAGCACACTAATGCACTTGGACTTATGGCACTTGTTTTTATTAAACTCTTGAATAAGATTTGGTTGTAACTGTTGATGTTATGTACCTGTAGATGTGACACAAACTCTTGCTTTCTGAAAGATCTTGTAAAAGACAAAATTCACTTGTTTTAAAGTTTAATGATAACAGACCACTTTGCATTACTTATAACTCCCGTTTAAAATGTTCATGAGGCAAATTCATTTAACTCATGGAAATTTAAAGTATTCTATACAGTTTGTTAAATGTTATCTGACTGAATGAAAGGCAGAATTGTGTATTTAGAGTTCACGTCTGCCTGAGCAGCTTATATTTGGTTACATTGTCATTTGAAAAATAAAGGTAATTGTGACAATGATAATTGTTTTATAACGTTGTGTTTTCATGTAACTTTTTTGGTAAAAATGTCGGAAGGAACTATTGGCCCCCGGGCATCTTCACTTTATCAAATTTGGCCCTCTTTGCAAAAAGTTTGAACACCCCTGCTCTACACATAAGGTGACACGATTCATTATAACAGTCTTAATTTGGAGCTTTCGTGACTGCAGGGATTACTCTTTGGTTCTTTCGGTAAAGTCATTATAACATAACTCCTCAATAGTGCAGATCCTATCTATTTGACTCCTTATTCACCCAAATAAGTACCCTTTGGTTCTTTCGGTGAAGTCACGTAGGTAGAAAAATAAAATAATATATCACGACATTTCGATCGCAACACAAGCAGTCGTCAACAGGCGGAAAAATAATCCAGCAGTAGAACTGCTGAACCAGCGAGAGAGCTGTTACAACAAGAGGTTAAATATGTGTCGAAGGGCAAGCAGGTGGGGTCTGAGCTGGAAAGGAATTCCATCCCCGGATGCAAGCATGTCAGTTGTGTTAATGGGGGAGATTATGGAGAGAGATTAGTATGAAATAAGTTTCCGTCGCCGCATAAGAGTATCGTGCTTGCATATGCACACAACAGCAGTGTTAATGGGAGATTAGCACTATGTTGATGGGAGAGATTAGGCAGAGAGATTAGGGAGATTAGCAAGTTAATGTCATGTCTATGTGTAACAAGCTGCGGCGCTGACAACTGCGCTGTGAGAGGCAAGCGCGTCAACGCAAGAGAACCACCGCAACGGTGGTCGTGCTAGTGAGACACACAGCCCATCACACAGCCAGAACCATCGATACATCGAGGCTCAGGGAGCAGAGGTGGCCATGTTAGTGAGACCCCAGCCTGTTAATGCCGAGGCACCCAACAGGGTAATGCAACTCAGAGAGTCGGAGATAACAGCCAAACGGCAGGAAGGATGGAAGCACCACAGAAAGTTACGACTTTGCTTGGTTAATAACGTCGTTACAATTATTGCTCAGCTTATACCCATCTTCTCGGTTGAAATTGTCTCCGTGTTTATATATATGGATGGCTTCATGGACAAATCTTTGATGGTAGCCCGAACGTTTGCAGAGTACCTTGGTCTCGGAAGAAACAATATCGTGCGAGCCCACTGCGTTATAACAATGATCATCCACGGCAGTGGTACTGGTTCTGCCGTGTTTCACATCTGCCTTGTGTTCGCGAACACGGTCCGAGTTTCCCAAATGTAACTGCTACCGCAGACACAACTTAGTTTGTAGACACAAGGGTATTACATGTCAGGAATGACATCTTTCACAGGTGGGATCAAATTACGGATTTTGTGTACTATATTGAATTGGACCTGGATCTTGTGTTTGTTTAAGATTTTGGAAATATTTTTGGTAACACCTGCTATGTATGGCAAAGTGATGGTTTTGATTGGGTCCTCAGATGGTTGCCTCCCCATGGTTGGAGATACAGCTTTGCAGATTGTGCGGTCTGAGTATTCATTCATCTTGAGGGCTTGGTGTATGTGTAGTGCCGTAGATGGGCCACACTTACCGGCAGTGGTGGACAGGGCCCATCTGCAGGTACCTCGGACCCCGAGGGGAGGGGCCACTGTGCCAGCCCAAGAGGGGGGGGGGGGCTGCTGGGGGCTCTAGGATCTTAGGCAGCTAAGCCCTCGGCGCCAGGCCTTAGAATCCCTGACAACCCAGACAGCTAAGCCCCTTGGCGCCACCAACGGGGGGCTGTGGGGGATCTGTGATCCCACACAACCCCACCCCTCGATGGGCAAGAGGGCTAAAAGGGCCGCTCCCTAGCCGATCGGGACCAGTCGCAGCTCAATACCCAATACCAGCCAGCTTAGGACCCTGGACCCCCTCGTCCCGCTTGTAAGAGCCGGGACGCTGTGCGGGCCAGTGGTAGGACTCTGGGACTCCCGGTTCTACGTCCTTGGAAGGGCGAGTTCCGGGGAAGCCAGAGTCTAGACCCGCACCTTGGCTGAGTCTGGTCAGGTAGCCTCCCCTAAGGTAATTATAGCCTGGAGGACCCGAGAGCGTAGCCAGTCAGGCACGCTCGGAGTAGGCTGTGTTCCTAGGCTGTAACAGAGTATCAGGACTGTTGGAGTGTTGTATCGTAATAAAGAAGTTACCTCTACAAGTGTCTCCGGAACCCATTACATATGTGCTCAAGTTCACTGGCTAAGTGGCGCTGGTCGGAGATGCAGCAGATTATTTTTTTCTACCTGAGGACGACCGCTTGTGTTGCGATTGAAGCGTCGTGATATATTATTTACTTATTTATTTTACTTACGTGGCTTTACCGAAAGAACCAAAGAGTATGGATTTCTGCAGTCACGATAGCTTAACATCAACACCCAAGTAAGATTTTGTATATGAACAGCAATGACTTAACTATTTCCATTTTCCCAATGCTACCCACCAGAGATCCTTTCTGTATATACACAACAGCAAGCTAATTATGGCACCATACTTTCAGTCCCTATTCGTGACACACTTGACTCCCAATCCTCATGTAAGATTGCAATATAATTTCTGCATGAGGGCCCATCAAAAAGTGTTGAGACTGGACACTTTTTTCCTAAAAACTATGTAAAATTGTCTTAATTCAAAGTCCAGTATAGTACTATTCGTGGCACTCATAAGTGAACTTCATTATTGCTCATGCTAATTATTACAATGTTAACTATTTACACAGGAAGGCCTCATTGAGTCTAAAGACTGATTTTTGTCAGAAGTTTCCCATTGCATTGAGATATTTGGCAATTACATTAATGAGCGTTTGGCTCTGCGTGAGTAGAACCCAGAGAGACCCCCCCCCCCCCCACCTTGCACATGGGGAAATAGCACAACTCTGCACAGATTCTACCCACACTCGATAAATAATTCAAACCGAGTTGTTTTCTTTTTACCGTTGTTCTGTATAGAATTATTAAGTATAAATGCATATTTATATTAAACTATTCTGAAAGATGTGTTATTTATTTGCAAATGAGAATGTAATGTCGCAGATGCGACCACAAGCCAACTTGAATCTGCATGTAGTTTCTGGGTCTCTTCACTTCACCAACCCGCATTGACCAGCGTGGTGAAGTATGATTAAACAATTCCCACGACTGACATTGTGTGGGGGAGGCCTCTATCAAACGCTGCATCGACAAGGGGCTGATATGTCACGACATTGGATGGTAAGTCCGTTCTCTAGCCAATACGAGAATTCTATGTAGAAAGACGATGCGGCACACGTGTACACGATGTTTGTGTGCGTACGTTCAGTGTGTGTATCACATGCACAATTATATCAGGTCGCGATCATGCTCAAACATCACGAACAACTCTCGACGTCTCCAGAGCCTGAACATTTCAAGTAGACACTGACCCTTGCCACGATTTGTATTTTACCAGGTAAGGGCCACGGAGCCATGTAGCTCTATTTCAGAAGAAACCTGGACACAAGTGAAAACTAAACGAAGTGGCTTATGTGGACATTTATAGCAACCAAGTACTCTAAACTCACGTTTCTAAATGTGTCGAGGGGAAAGCCGAAGGACCAGGAGAAGAATCTATGCGACCACGGGGGAAATAAAAATATACAAATACAGAGCAGGCGTCAGGGTCGGGATGGAACTTCCACGCTGCTGTAGGCCTGGCGAGGTAGTTAACATCTCGCCACCGTGGCGCCCCTTATTAAAAACTTAGCCATGTCTAGCAAGGTTATTGACTCGCATCACTCGACTCACGGCACGACAAGTGATGTATTAAACAAAACAATAAAGTAGAGAGGCGCTACTGACATTTAACAATGTTCTTAATTTAAAGCTTTCGTGACTGCAGGGATTCATGTTCTTTGTTATTTCGGTAAAGTCGACTGGAACACAAGCAATCATCATCAGGTGTGAAATCCACAGAAAGAAAATTTGAAAAAAGTGTTGGTCTTTCCTAACATTAGCACCAAGGACAGCGATTTGGCAGTTTGCCAGATGGACGAGTCCATCTATGTTCGGAAAAGAGAAGGGGGGAGTAGAAAATGGAATGCGGTCTGAAAGTCACCGTAATCGTGAACACAATCAATTAAGACCCGAAATGGTTGATTAAAACCTTCCAATGATTGCTAAGCCAGAAACCATCTTCTCGGTTGAAATTGTCTCTGTGTTTGTATATGTGGATTGCCTCATGAACGAACCTCTCATGGTAGCCAGATGGCTTGCAAAGAACCTCCAAGACAGAGGTTCTTTGCAAGCCATCTGACTATCATGGCCTCCTTTAGGGTTATGGTGGTTCTTTCGGTAAAGTAACGTCGATAGAAAATAAAAATGATCAAATAAAATAAAAATACAAAATAAAAATATGAAATTTAAAATAATTAAAGCAAAAAACCCACATTCATATTCTTGGTTCTTTCAGGAAAGTCACGTAGTTAGAAAATGAAAATAAAAGTAATGAAATACAACTTTTAATTTAAAATAATGAATTTAAAATAATAAAAACTTGTATTATTTTCAATTCATGATTTGTATTTTTAATTTAATTTTATTATTTTAATTTTCTATCGACGTAAAGAATATGGCGTGGAGATGCTGCCATCTGCTGGCCACCAACGTGGCGTGCAGATGCTGCCAGGTGGGATTTGAGAGGTGAACGCGGTTGGTAAGGTGTGACTGGGTTGGTGAGTGAGGTTGGTGAGATGCGTGGTGAGTGTCAGTGAGCACGTGGAGGATTCTCTTCCACGGTCGCCTTTGTCTCCCCCAGTAGCGATGTTCACTCCACACCGCACCAGGTACTCAGCTGAGGTTGAGTCGACCTCTCACTATCTCAGTCTCACTCACACTCACTCACAAGCGCGAGTTCGCGTTGTCAGGCGATATAAAATAATTTATATTTCATGCCAGTTGGTTTTGAAGTGCGGCTGTTTGTAATTTGGGCGTTCGTAAGTCGAGGACTGTCTGTGAATAAATATTCCGATTGTGGATGTGGGGCTTTAACCGTGGGGTGATCTTGTCCCGATCCGCGGGGGCGTGGCTTGACCGACAGTGGGTGGGGCATAGCCGTGATGGGCGTGGCTTATCCAGGAAGTGGGAGGAGTCTCGCGCCCACGTAGGGGCGTGCAATAACCAAAGGGGCGTGGCGTCTCACCCTGCGCTGACCATTCGCAGAGGAGAACGCGAACCCTGGACTCCAACCCCGAGAAGCGCGCTCCTTTTAAAGTTAACAACAACATTGTTAAATGTAAGTAGCGCCTCTCTACTTTATTATTGTTTTATTTGCTTAATACAATACTTGTGGTGCCGTGAGTCGAGTGATATGCGTCAATAACCTTGCTAGACACGGCTAGGCTTTTAATCAGGGGCGCCGCGGTGGCGAGATGTTAACTACCTCGCCAGGCCTACAGCAGCGTGGAGGTTCCATCACGACCCTGACGCCTGCTCTGTATTTGTATATTTTTATTTCCCCCGTGGTCGCATAGATTCTTCTCCTGGTCCTTCGGCTTTCCCCTCCACATTTAGAAACGTGAGTTTAGAAGAGTACTTGGCTGCTATAAATTTCCACATGATATTAGCCACTAAGTTGAGCTGTCGTTTGTGGCCAGGTCGCTTCTGATAAGAGCTATAAAGCTCTGTGGACCTGATCTGGTAAAATAGAAATAGTTTAGTTTATAGTTCATAAGAACTCGTGGCAAGAGTCAGTGTCCACTTCAAATATTGTTAAGGCTCCGCAGACCTCCAAAGTTATTCGTGATGTTATACATTTGGTTCGTTTTGAGCATAATCGCGACCTTATATAATTATTACGTGATACACACGCTGAATATACGCACACACACATTGTGTACACGTGTGTCGTGCACTCTATTGTCTACAACTCTACATAGACGGCTTGTTCTGACTAGAGAACGGTCTTAACGAACAATGTCGTGACATGTATCAGCCCTTTGTCGATCCGGCGTTTTGATAGAGGCCTCCCCCACACCATGTCGTTCGTGGGAGTTGTTTAACCATACTTCACCATGCCGGTCAATGCGGGTTTGGTGAAGTGAGGAGGCCCAGAAACTATATGCAGACACGAGTTTGCCTTTGCTTGCATCTGCAGAATTACATTCTCACACATCTTCAAGTATAGTTTAATACTTCTAGAAATACATTTATTCTTGAGGATTCCATAAAGCACTGTGGTAAAAAGAATACAACTTGATTTGAATGCTTTGTTGAACAGGGAATGCTTTGAGTTTGTGGGTTCAATCTGTCTGTGCGGAGTTGTGTTATTTCCCCATATGCAAGGTGGGGTCTCTCTGGGTTCCACTCACACAAACATCTCAATGCAATGGGACCTTTCTGAAAATGCAGTACTTAGACTCAATGAGGCTTTCCTGGGAAACGGGTTAACATTGTAATAATTAGCATGAGAGAAATGACGTTGACTTATTAGTGTGATTAATAGTACTAGACTGTACTTTTATCGAAGACTGTTTTACGTAGTTGTTTGTAAAAAAGTGTCCATTCTCAAAACTTTTTGACGGGCCCTCGTACAGAAATGATATTACAATCTTCTTTGGAGATTGCGAGTCAGAGTGTTGTGAATAGTGGACTGAACGTGTGGTGCCACCATTATATTGTTGGTGTGTTTATACAGAAAGGCCTATTTGGTGGGTAACATTAGGAAAATGGAGGTAGTTAGTCATTGTTGTCAAACAAAATCTTATTTGGGTGGATGAGAGGAATAAAATCGTACATGACAGGAACTGCAACATTTTGGAGTTCTGGTATAATGCGTTCTAGTATATATGAATCTTACGTCACCTTAAGTATGCCTTTGTGAGTACACCCATGACACGGGTGACCTTTGTCTTTTGTTTCAGATGTGCGAGAACAACTCCGCTGCGAGTCATAGTGGTGCTGGGAGAATCGCCTTGACCATCGATGGCGCTTCACCAGCACCCATCTTCACCCCAACTCAATCCGATCGAGTTACTAGAGGGAAAAAACTAAGTTCTTGTAACGTTTGTGGGAAAAAATTCCAACTGCCATGGTGCCTAGATTCCCACGTAAAAACGCACAAGGAGACCCATGACCAGTGGTGCGGCATATGCGGACGGAGATTTGATCAGCCAGGACAATTCAAAAGGCACATGAAGACCCACGAAAAGGATTATTTGATAAAGGGTGCACCAGGCTTGGTGAATAACGGCAGTTTTGCCAATGCGGTGTTGAAGCCACCGTCGCCCTATGAGATGTGCTCAGTCTGCGGATTTTTATGTCCTATTGAAATCCTGAAAACTCATGAAAGTCTTCACGCACAGTTCTTGTACAGACCGAAGCTTGAACATGATTACGCTTCGACAAAAGATAGTGGCGTTAAGATAAATGACGTGAAATCCAATTTTCTTGAATGCTTTGGCCTAGTTCCAAGTCAACAAACTGCTTCACCAGTCAGTGAGAATAAACCATACGCTGCTCTCGATCCTATTACGAGCATGAAAGTGTTGATGGCCTTGCAGCAGAAGAAGGAGAAGCGATGTGGACGTAAGTCCATTAAAAGAAGAAAGACCACCACCAGCGTAACCAATTGCAGCAGTAGCAACAGCCAGAATTCGGACATCAAGAGGATGGACTGCACGGAAGCAGGAGGCTGCGTGGAGCAGAGCATCCCCAAGGTGGATGAACCCAACCTGGCACCTTTGGGTACGTCCGAGTAATGCACACACTACATTTCATTTGGGTGTAATTCATAATTTCACAAATGAAGTAATGCACGCATGTGCTGACCATATTTGTATGCCAGTGCTGAGGAGTCTAGAGATCTGATGTGGTGCTGCTCGGATGTTGGGATAAACTCTGGGTTTCAGTCACTGAGCCATGCTTAAACTGGCTTCTCATTGATGGTCTTATCCAGTTACCAAACACTTCTTCCAGCAAACACTTCTGTTGTTGCGTGGCATGTAGGAAATTGCAAAACCTCCGAGTGGATAATAAACGGTCAAGAAGGAATGTCATGAGTAGTTCAATGATATCTCCTTCCACGAGCTGTTCCCTTACTTGAGGTGGTTCACTGCTGTGTGAGAGTTGCACAGGGATACTTCATCTCATGACATGGAGCCAATAGCACGATGGGAATAAAACTGAGCAAAATACATTGTTTGACAAATTCCAAAACGTGTCTGTTAATTTCTTAACCGGGGTAAATTTTTTTTCAACAAGTGGGTCAATTTATGGAACATTGTTAAATGTATAGACCGAGTCATTTCCATAATGGGAATTTCCTCTTCATTGTACAAACACCTAACTTCCATGCACATTTACTCGTTCTATTGCAGGTAATTATTGCGTAATTAATGAGCTGTAAAAGAATAATCTGGCTCAACCACCTCAGTGTTAAATTATAGTTGTTGCTCTGCATCAATATCAACCATACGAAGAAGTGCAAAATGTTGGGGCTTCAAAATAAGCCCCAAAAATGTATTCTTTTGATATTTTTCAGGAAATCGGTATCTTGCTTTTCTACTATTTGTACGTATGTTGAACTTCTTTCGTAGCATACGTAGCCAACCGTGCTAATCGGAGGTATTTGTTGCTGGCATTTTGGGCCTTTGGGCCTGAGGCAGTGGCGGCTGGTGATATTTATTTTTGGGGGGGCGCATTTTTTTTATTTTATTGAGGGGGGCAAATAAATATAAAGCAGTACCAAAAACCATTTTGACTACTTGAATATAAATTTTGATGATCTTTATTTACATTTCAGACCAAAAGAAGTACCAAAAAGCATGTTTCCTACTTGAACATAAATGTTTCTCTTTTATATACATTTCAGACCAAAGTACCAAAAAGCATGTTTCCTACTTGAACATAAATGTTTCTCTTTTATATACATTTCAGACCAAAGTACCAAAAAGCATGTTTCCTACTTGAACATAAAAACGTTAGTTTCATGCTATTATCAATATGGCTGCGGCTACTTTCATGACGTTTGCATTTGTCAGAGAGATGTTTGAGGTCTCTTATCCCCGTCGTTGTCCACAAAACTTCAGTGCCGACACTTTGAAATAAAAGACAGGGAAAACAAAAAAGAGAATTGCTAACATCACATCCAGCCAGCCACCTCCGTTTCTCATAACAAGCGCGGGTGAAGCTTCGTGTGTAGCTTCGTCCTCTGTCACTGGCCTGCTGCTGGATTTGTAAATCGGGTTGGTCCGGTCCGAGATCCTTTATCTTTTTTATTTCTTCCAGCGAAAGCCTTGTGAAAGGGTTTTTTTGTAAATAAATTACAGAATTTGGATGAACTGCTGCCATTGTTTACACAAAAAATTTGATCAGCCTAGCAAGTGTCGAAGTGGTGTCGCCTGCGCACTCACAGTAGTGGCCCAGAGCGTAAATTTGAATGACAGGTGACGAGAACCAATCAGATTGGATAAAATAACATGTATCCAATTCTGATTGGCCAGGGACGCAACGACTTGCGCCCCGAGGAGAATCTTTAAGAAACCAATTAGAGACCAGCTTCAGGTCACATGCTGTCCGAAAATTTAAAGTCTCACATAGACATCCATTTGTCCGGCGCCCCGCATGAAACACATTGAAAAACATAGAAAATAGTTGACCGATTAAAGCCAGTTTTTATTAAATGCTGATGCTTTTCTTACTACCAGCCGGCACATCGTATGAAAAAAATATTTTATTTATGTATTTTTATATAATTTTTGTATATGTATATTCTTGAATCTTGATGGGGGCGGCGCCCCTGCGCCCTCTATTGACGAGCCGCCACTGGCCTGAGGTCAGCAACCGTGATTGATAAAACGTCCCATGTACATAGTGATGTTATGGCATCCACTGCATGGTGATGAATAAATTATGGATTAGCGCGTGCGTGTGCTCAATGGTGGATGTCTTGTGTTCCAGAGGAAAAGCCCTTCCAGTGCAGTAACTGCTCGTACAGAGCGACACAGAAGTCGCAGCTCAAGAGACACGTCCTGAGCGTTCACCACGTGCCCTTCGATAGCGCGCTGGACTCGGACTGCCCCAAGAAGAGAAGGCGGCTGGCTGGGTGCCAAGACAGCGGCCCAACTACGGATTTGAAGCGCGCACGATGCACACGGAGAACTTCGTGATGATTTATTTAATCCTGAGGCTGAGGTACCACGTGTGGGGCGATGAACTCAAGGTTTTGTGCAGCGGACATTTCCATGATGAAATTCCGTCACTTTCACTGCTGCGAGGTAACATCTATTGCCGAATATTTTTAGTCAATTGCTGTATTTTCTTGTATACAATATATTTAATAAATTGTCCTAATTTCATAACCAAGGTTTTTGGGTTAGATCGCGTAAGTATAAGTTATATAATTGATTAGTAATCATTTAATTAGTATGTTTCCTCTATAAGTAATGATAAATGTAAGATGTCTTCTTCTTCCACGCGTTTGTCCCACTCACGTGGGGTCCGCCGTCCTTGCCACCTTCTCCACACCGCCCCGTCCCGCGCCATCTCTCCCTCCGCTCCACGGGCCACCACGTTCGACCGCATCACCACATCGCCCCACGTCTTCTTCTGCCTTCATCTCCTCATCTTACAATCACAATTACTTAATAACACGCTTCCAGCCGCACTAAGCCTGTAGCTGTCAGAGCGGTTAAAATTATTTGTATTTCTGTCAGTTTCAATGGATTCGCGAATTTGTCTTGGCCAGTAATAATTAGTTTTACACAAAACTTAATTGTTATCAAAATAATTTGAGTGTCGTTGTTGGAAAGCATGTTCTGCAACTTCCAACAGTTATGTTTGAGAGTGTTTAATATTTATTTGGTGTTCTTTTAGTCTTACGCTAATGTTATGTCCCTTCTGTCCAATATAACATCTGCCACATAAGCAATTAATCCGATACACACCATCTGTTGATAACTTAGGCAATTCATCTTTAATACCAGATAAAAAAAATAATTATTTCGTGTACCATTCCAAATCTTACTTAGATTTTTTGCTTTTCCAAAACTATTACTAATTTGTCAGTTACTCCCGCGATATGTGGTATTTTAATTTAATAATCTGATCGCTTTCAGCAGTATTGCTGTTTGATCTAGGTTTGGTATTCACTGCTACGTTAATTTGAGCATTATCGTAGCCATTCAATCGTAGCACTTCTTTGACATGTTTAATCTCTCTCCTCAGACTTTCACCATCTGACATTGTTTTAGCCTGATGTATGAGCGTCTTGATGAGAGATGTTTTCTGTGCGGGGTTCCCTATCAATAAACGCAGTGTGTTATTTTACCATTTAGGCCTCGTCCGAGCAAAATATCCAGGAAAGGGAGTGTGTTATTCACCTCCATTTCCATGGTCAACTGTATGGCCGGGTTTTGTTAATTGAGATGATTTAGACATTCATTCATTAAGTGTATCCTTACCATGTGGGCAGACAATAACTAAACCAAAAAGATGGTTTTAATGTACTTGAAGCAAGTGCTCTTGCTTCAATGTTCTCCATGTACAGATTCGCTATAGCAGGAGATAAAGGACAGCCCATTGCTGCTCCATTCCTTTTGTTTAAAGAAATCACCTCTTCATAGGAAATAAGTCTGTTAGAGGCCACGGGGGGGGGGGGGGGGTTTATCGTTGTGTTTGTCGCTACGAGCAGACGGCGCGCAATGGAGAGCTTGCTCAGAGCGGAGCTGGGCACGGACTCGGCGAGGCCGCTGGGCGCTGCGGCCGGTGGAGGCTGCATCAGCGCCAGGCAGAGCTACGAGACGGGGCGCGGACACGTGTTCACCAAGATCAACGCCAACAGCGGGGCACCCTCCTCTTCGCCTCCTCTACACCACCTCGCATCCTCGCCTCATCCCAACCTTCATTCAGCCCTGTCATTAATGCATCTTTCCACGCGCACCAGTATCACTCTTTTTTCGCTGCGACTACTACCACCACCGTGGTGAATGTTGCAGTGAATTTCACCTCGTTGATTCCCCCCTCCACCCACGTTAAGGGACTCGGTCTACCAGACACTTTGACCGCTTCGTCTCTTCCACTCCGCGTTCAACCACCGCGCCTCACTGCAGTTCACAACAACGCATTCAACTAAACAACTCGGTCACCCACTCATCCAGTCACTAACTCAATGACCCTATCACACACTCCTCCACTCGTTTACTCAAACACTCCCCCATTTACTCACCCACCCGCTCACCACCACAGGGGGGGGGGAGGGGGAGTTTATCGTTGTGTTTGTCGCTGCGAGCAGACGGCACGCAATGGAGAGCTTGCTCAGAGCGGAGCTGGGCACGGACTCGGCGAGGCCGCTGGGCGCTGCGGCCGGTGGAGGCTGCATCAGCGCCGGGCAGAGCTACGAGACGGGGCGCGGACACGTGTTCACCAAGATCAACGCCAAGAGCGGGGCACCCTCCTCTATGCCTCCTCATCACCTCACCTCTTCACTACACCACCTCACCATGCCACCTCGCCTCCTCACCACGCCACTTCACCTCCTCACCACCTCACCACCTCACCTCCTCTACCCTCCTCTTCGCCTCCTCACCACCTCCTCACCACCTCGCATCGCCCTTCATTCAGCCCGATAATTAATGTCTTTCCACGCGCACCAGTATCACTCTTTTTTTCGCTGCGACTACTACCACCACCGTGGTGAATGTTGCAGTGAACTTCACCTCGTTGATTCCCCCCTCCACCCACGTTAAGGGACTCGGTTTACCAGACACTTTGACCGCTTCGTCTCTTCCACTCCGCGTTCAACCACCGCGCCTCACTGCAGTTCACAACAACGCACTCAACTAAACAACTCGGTCACCCACTCATCTCAATCACCCGCTCACTCAATCACCCTATCACCTACTCAACTCGTCACTAATTCAATCACACACTCATCCAGTCACCCACTCATCTAGTCACCCACGCATCAGGTCACTGACTCAATCACCCGATCACTATCTCATTCAGTCACCCACTCATCTCAATCACCCGCTCACTCAATCACCCGCTCACTCAATCACCCTATCACCTACTCAACTCGTCACTAATTCAATCACACACTCATCCAGTCACCCACTCATCTAGTCACCCACGCATCAGGTCACTGACTCAATCACCCGATCACTATCTCATTCAGTCACCCACTCATCTCAATCACCCGCTCACTCAATCACCCGCTCACTCAATCACCCTATCACCCATTCAACTCTTCACTAATTCAATCACACACTCATTCAGTCACCCACTCACTCAATCACCCACTCATCCAGTCACTAACTCATCCAGTCGCTAACTCATCCAGTCACTCACTCACTCAATCACCCTATCACACACTTGCTCAGAGCGGAGCTGGGCACGGACTCGGCGAGGCCGCTGGGTGCTGTGGCCGGTGGAGGCTGCATCAGCGCCGGGCAGAGCTACGAGACGGGGCACGGACACGTGTTCACCAAGATCAACGCCAAGAGCGGGGCACCCTCCTCTACACCTCCTCACCATGCCACCTCGCCTCCTCACTACGCCACGTCACCACCTCACCTCCTCTACCCTCCTTTACCCTCTTCTTCGCCTCCTCACCCACACATCCATTCACACACTCACCCACTCATCCACTCACCGACTCATCCACTCACCGACTCATCCACTCACCGACTCATCCACTCACCGACTCATCCACTCACCCACTCATCCAGTAACCCATTAATCCAGTAACCCACTCATCCAGTCACCCACGCATCCGGTCACTGACTCAATCACCCTATCACACACTCCTCCATTCGTTTACTCAAACACTCACCAATTTACTCATCCACCCGCTCACCGCCATGCAGGTCACCTCACTCTTCTTTTCAGCTTCATCAGTTTGCACTGCTCCACTTTGGAATCCCCACCCGGTCTTCATATTTCCCCAAACTCTTGCAACAATAAACTTGATCAATTTAAGGAACGTGTTTCTATGATCTTAATTATCTAATTACTCATTGGACAGTTACGTATTTTTTGTTTTTGCTGGCCGCTTGGCGTTTTGTATTGTGTGGGGTTTGCATGGCTGGCAACCCCTTATCATTGCCTACCTTATTACAGACCAATTCAGACCTAGTTGGTCACCCCGTGCCCCTTATATATCTCAACGTCCATCCTACAAAGTCCCATCACAAGGGAGAAGCACAAATAGACTTAACACAAATGTTGCCCGTTTTGAAACGGCTATGTGCCGTATGGACCTGAAAACTCACTTTCCCCCAACAAAATACGGGTAAACCGTGTGGGTTGACAGCTACCGGTTTTGTTGTGTTTGCGAGTCCAAGTTATAGGACTGCACCCTGGGTTGTGCGTGGTTCTCATTGGTGGGAGATTCCCTTCGCTGCGTTGCACGCCAGTGGCTGAGGGCTGCCTGGGGCCAGTGACGTGGTGAGCCGGTCCCAATGTGCACCGGCAAACATTCATCGCTAGGTGACCCCAGTGTTTATTGCCCGTCTACACGTGGATACCTGAAGCCCATGTCACTCCACTGCTGGATGAATCCCGCAATGAAGATACAATCAGTACATCCACTTTGCTTTTGCACTCTACCTGTGTAGTGCCATAAGAGGGGAGGGGCTGCTGGGGGCTCTGGGAACCTAGACAGATAAGCCCTCGGCGCCAGGCGCTAGGATCCCAGGCACCGCAGACAGTTAAGCCCCTTGGCGCCACCAACGGGGGGGCTGTGTGTGCTCTGTGGGATATCTGGGGGCGCACACATCCCCACCCCTCGTTGGGGACGAGGCATAAAAGGGCAGCTCCCTGGCCGATCGGGGCCAGTTGCAGCTCAAGATCCAAGACCCGCCAGCCAGCCAGCTTAGGACCCTGGACCCCCTCGTCCCGCTTGTCCTTGTAAGGGCCGGGACGCTGTGAGGGCCAGTGGTGGGACTCTGGGACTCCCGGCTCTACGTCCTTGTAAGGGCGAGTTCCGAGGAAGCCAGAGTCCAGACCCGCACCTTGGCGGGGTCGGGTCAGGTAGCCTCCCCTAGGGTAATTGTAGCCGAAGGACCCCAGAGCGTAGCCAGAGTAGTGTATCTAGGCTGTGTACCTAGGCTGTGTACCTAGGCCAGACATGGGAAATGTACGGCCCGTTGGTCTTTTTAATCCGGTCCGCCGAACTTGTCCAAATATTATCATTAAATTAAATCTTACCTTCCTCCTGTAATGCCCCCATTTCCCCAATAGATGGCGCACTTTGACCGGGAGAGAGAGAGAATATTCGTATGAGCAATTTATGTTTCTATTGAACGTTAACAGTAATATTTGGGTACAGTATTGTTTTTGGAAGCATTCACTATAATATCGTATGAACGTTTACTTCACCGCATCATCGTATGAATGATGCGAGAAGAGATTAACGGGTTCTTATGTTAGCGATTTACGTACTCGGTGCTTTCGCTCTATAAAAATTACGGCTTGAATGAGGGGGAGGGGTATGACTACATCATAAAATTAATATCTTACTAGGAATTTTATATAACAAAAGTTATATACATAACTGTTACGCTTTGTGTAATTCAACAAAACAAACAAAACTTAACTCCGAGTTCTCTCCGAATTTCACGAGTCCGTTCGAGACCCCACAGTTTTTTTAAAGAGTTTTAAGCACAGAAAACATAATTAAAGTTTGAAAAATCATTAATTATACAAACTTTTCAATAATTTCCTTCTTCACTTCGATTTCAATTTTCTGTAAAAACTTCTTCTCACCAACATTACCACTCATTACCACTTTCTCCCAAAGCAAGTTTGTAAAAGAATACATGGTACAGACAGCAGACATCTTGTGTCCGGAGATCAAATGCAAATTTGAAAAAGTCAGTTTATTACGCAGGACTGTGACTCGCCGTGTGGAACTGATTGATAAAAATATAGCCAGTCAATTAAACAAAAAGTCTGATTCCTTTGAATTATATTCACTAGCACTGGATGAAAGTACGGACGTAAAAGACACTGCTCAGCTCCTCATTTTTATCCGAGGCATTGACGACAGTTTTGCGATAACAGAGGTGTTTTTGACCATGGAGTCCCTGAAAGGAACAACGCGGGGAGAGGACTTGTATAACCAGGTATCTGCTGTCATCGAAAGAATGACGCTACCTTTGAGTAAACTTGTCAATGTCACAATGGATGGATCTCCCAAATTTAACTGGAAAAAATGTTGGGCTGCTGAAAAGAATCCAGGATAAAGTGAAAAAGGAAAACCCTCTCCAGGATCTTATTTTCCGTCACTGCATCATCCATCAGGAATCCCTGTGTAAGTCTGTATTGCAGCTTAATCATGTCGTGAATCCAGTCGTAAAACTTGTGAACTTTATACGTTCCTGGAGGAAACTGATGCGGATCATCAGGACTTGCTGTACTTCTCTCGTGTCCGCTGGTTAAGTTTGGGGAAAGTATCACAACGAGTGTGGGAGCTGAAAGAAGATATCGCATTTTTGGAGTTGATGGGGAAATCTGACGAATTCCCTGAGCTAAGCGACAAGAACTGGCTTAGTGAGTTTGCGTTTGCTGTGGACATATTTTCACACATGAATGAGCTGAATGTGAAACTGCAGGGGAAAGATCAGTTTGTTCACGACATGTACAAACATGTGAAAGCCTTCAAATCCAAGCTCACTTTGTTCTCCGGACAAATTGCGAACAAATCTTTCGCTCATTTCCCCACACTTGCCATGCAGGAAGAGGCACCGCGAAACGCAAAAAAATACAGCAAATCACTTCAGGAACTGCACGGAGAATTCTGCCATAGGTTCTCTGATTTCTAAAACATTGAACAGTCACTTCAGCTGGTGTTCTGTCCCCTGTCACAAGACCCTGAAACAGTTGGAACTGATAGATCTTCAGTCTGGCTCCGTCCTAAAGGAGAAGTTCAACTCTGTTAAACTGAATGACTTTTATGCTTCACTTAACAGAGCCACGTTTCCAAACCTCGGGAGGACTGCACAGAAGATACTGACTTTGTTTGGCTCGACTTATGTGTGTGAGCAGACATTCAGCGTCATGAACGCCAACAAAGCCCGTCACAGATCAAAGTTAACGGATCAGCACCTCAGATCTATCCTGAGAATTGCCACAACCAAAATAACTCCAGACTTTGATGCACTGGCAAAAATGGGAGATCAACAACACTGTTCCCAATGAAACTGAAAGTGATTGTGTTGCTGCAGCGAGGTTGGAGCCAAATCTCCATCACACAGCCTGCGTGGCTGCTCTAACCTGTTAATGTAGATAATAAAGAAGTTTAAGTGAGGTAATTGGATTGGGCGCAGGCCTCAGATGTTTTCATGATGTTTGAACAGTCACGTTACGACATATGTTTGTATTGTCCATGTTCGTGCAATTTGTTAAATTGTCTTGCAAATAAATGCTTTGCTACCTGTTAAAGGCCAAATCCTTTCATGTAATAATTTTTACATGTCATTTATATTAGTTCACACAAACACTCCATCCATCTGTTTCTGGCCCGGCCCCTCTGTTAAATTTTAGAACCCATTGTTGCCCGCGAGTGAAAAAGTTTGCCCACCCCTGCACCAACACAATCACACCTGGCACCATCGAAACGCCACAAGAGTGGCGACCAATGTGGGGGGTGTAGATGCTGCCACCTGCCGGCCACCAATGGGGCGTGTCTATTTTGACAAACTTTCGTGACTTCAGGAATTCATATTCTTGGTTCTTTCGGTAAAGTAACGTCGATAGAAAATAAAACATTATCAAAAAAATACAAAATAAGAATATGAAATTTAAAATAAAAAAATAAAAACAACCAAATTCATATTCTTGGTTCTTTCAGGAAAGTCACGTAGTTAGAAAATGAAAATAAAATAAAAGTAATGAAATACAATTTTTATTTTAAAATAATGAATTTAAAATAATAAAAACATTTATTATTTTCAATTCATGATTTGTTTATTTTATTTTATTATTTTTATTTTCTATCGACGTGAAGAATATGGCGTGGAGATGCTGCCAGGTGTGATTTGAGAGGTGAGCGCGGTTGGTAAGGTTTTATTGGGTTGGTGAGTGAGGTTGGTGAGATGCGTGGTGAGTGTGTCGATGAGCACGTGGATGATTCTCCTCCACGGTCGCCTTTGTCTCCCCCAGTAGCGATGTTCACTCCACACCGCACCAGGTACTCATCTGAGGCTGTCGACCTCTCACTCTCTCACTGTCTCACTCACACTCACGCACTCACAGCGCGAGTTCGCGTTGTCAGGCGATATAAAATAATTTATATTTCATGGCAGTTGGTTCTAAAGTGCGGCTGTTTGTAATTTGGGCGTTCGTAAGTCGAGGACTGTCAGTAAATAAAGATTCCGATTGTGGATGTGGGGCTTTAACCGTGGGGTGAGCTTGGCCCGACCCGCGGGGCGTGGCTTGACCGACAGTGGGCGGGGCATAGCCGCGAAGGGCGTGGCTTATCCAGGAAGTGGGAGGAGTCTCGCTACTATGTAGGGCGTGGCTTATCCAGGAAGTGGGAGGAGTCTCGCTTCTACGTAGGGGCGTGCAATAACCAAAGGGGGCGTGGCGTGTCACCCTGCGCTGACCAATCGCAGAGGAGAACGCGAACCCTGGACTCCAACCCCGAGAAGCGCGCTCCTTTTAAAGTTAACAACAACATTGTTAAATGTAAGTAGCGCCTCTCTACTTTATTATTGTTTTATTTGCTTAATACATTACTTGTGGTGCCGTGAGTCGAGTGATATGCGTCAATAACCTTGCTAGACACGGCTAGGCTTTTAATCAGGGGCGCCGCGGTGGCGAGATGTTAACTACCTCGCCAGGCCTACAGCAGCGTGGAGGTTCCATCACGACCCTGACGCCTGCTCTGTATTTGTATATTTTTATTTCCCCCGTGCTCGCATAGATTATTCTCCTGGTCCTTTGGTTTTCCCCTCCACATTTAGAAACGTGAGTTTAGAAGAGTACTTGGCTGCTATAAATATCCACATGATAAGCCACTAAGTTGAGCTGTCATTTGTGGCCAGGTCGCTTCTGATAAGAGCTATAAAGCTCTGTGGGCCTGACCTGGTAAAATAGAAATAGTTTATAGTTTAGTTATAGTTCATAAGAACTCGGGGCAAGGGCCAGTGTCTACTTTAAATATTGTTCAGACTCCGGAGACCTCCAAAGTGATTCGTGATGTTATACATTTGGTTCGTTTTGAGCATAATCGCGACCTTATATAATTATTACGTGAGACACACGCTGAATATACGCACACACACATCGTGTACACGTGTGTCGTGCCCTCTATTGTCTACAACTCTACATAGACGGCTTGTGCTGACTAGAGAACGGTCTTAACGAACAATGTCGTAACATGTATCAGCCCTTTGTCGATCCGGCGTTTTGATAGAGGCCTCCCCCACACCATGTCGTTCGTGGGAGTTGTTTAACCATACTTCACCATGCCGGTCAATGCGGGTTTGGTGAAGTGAGGAGGCCCAGAAACTATATGCAGACACGAGTTTACCTGTGCTTGCATCTGCAGAATTACAATCTCACACATCTTCAAGTATAGTTTAATACTTCTAGAAATATATTTATTCTTGAGGATTCCATGAAGCACTGTGGTAAAAATAAAACGACTTGATTTGAATGCTTTGTTGAACAGGGAATGCTTTGAGTTTGTGGGTTGCATCTATCTGTGCGGAGTTGTGTTATTTCCCCATATGCAAGGTGGGGTCTTTATGGGTTCCACTCACACAAACATCTCAATGCAATGGGACCTTTTTGAAAATTCAGTACTTATACTCAATGAGGCTTTCCTGGGTAACTAGTTAACATTGTAATAATTAGCATGAGAGAAATGACGTTGACTTATTAGTGCGATTAATAGTACTCTACTGTACTTTTATTGAAGACTATTTTACATAGTTTTTTGTAAAAAAGTGTCCGTTCTCAAAACTTTTTGATGGGCCCTCGTACAGAAATGATATTACAATCTTCTTTGGAGATTGCGAGTTAGAGTGTTGTGAATAGTGGACTGAACGTGTGGTGCCACCATTATATTGTTGGTGTGTTTATACAGAAAGGCCTATTTGGTGGGTAACATTAGCAAAATGGAGGTAGTTAGTCATTATTGTTAAACAAAATCTTATTTGGGTGGATGAGAGGAATAAAATCGTACATGATAGGAACTGCAATATTGTGGAGATCTGGTATAATGCGTTCTAGTATATATGAATTGTATGTCACCTTAAGTATGCCTTTGTGAGTACACACATGACACGGGTGACCTTTGTCTTTTGTTTCAGATGTGCGAGAACAACTCCGCTGCGAGTCATAGTGGTGCTGGGAGAATCGCCTTAACCATCGATGGCGCTTCACCAGCACCAATCTTAACGCCAGCTCAATCCGATCGAGTTACGAGATGGAAAAAACTAATTTCTTGTGACGTTTGTGGGAAAAAATTCCAACTGCCATGGTGCCTAGATTCCCACGTGAAAACGCACAAGGAGACCCATGAGCAGTGGTGCGACATATGCGGACGAAAATTTGATCAGCCAGGAAAATTCAAAAGGCACATGAAGACCCACGAAAAGGATTATTTGATAAAGGGTGCACCAGGCTTGGTGAATAACGGCAGTTTTGCCAATGCGGTGTTGAAGCCACCGTCGCCTTATGAGATGTGCTCAGTCTGCGGATTTTTATGTCCTATTGAAATCCTGAAAACTCATGAAAGTCTTCACGCACAGTTTTTGTACAGACCGAAGCCTGAACATGATTACGCTTCGACAAAAGATTGTGGCGTTAAGATAAATGACGTGAAATCCAATTTTCTTGAATGCTTTGGCCTAGTTCCAAGTCAACAAACTGCTTCACCAGTCAGTGAGAATAAACCATACGCTGCTCTCGATCCTATTACGAGCATGAAAGTGTTGATGGCCTTGCAGCAGAAGAAGGAAAAGCGAAGTGGACGTAAGTCCATTAAAAGAAGAAAGACCACCACCAGCGTAACCAATTGCAGCAGTAGCAACAGCCAGAATTCGGACATCAAGAGGATGGACTGCACGGAAGCAGGAGGCTGCGTGAAGCAGAGCATCCCCAAGGTGGATGAACCCAACCTGGCACCTTTGGGTACGTCCGAGTAATGCACACACTACATTTAATTTGGATGTAATTGATAATTTCACAAATTAAGTCATGTACGCATATGTTGATTATATTTGTATGTCTGTGCTGAGGAGTGTAGAGATCTGATGTGGTGCTGCTCGGATGTTGGGTTAAACTCTGGGTTTCAGTCACCGAGCCATGATTAAACTGGCTTCTCATTGATGGTCTTATCCAGTTACCAAACACTTCTTCCAGCAAACACTTCTGTTGTTGCGTGGCATGTAGGAAATTGCAAAACCTCTGAGTGGATAATAAACGGCCACGAAGGGATGTCATGAGTAGTGCAATGATATCTCCTTCCACGAGCTGTTCTCTTACACGAGGTGGTTCACTGCTGTGTGAGAGTTGCACAGGGATACTTTATCTCATGACATGGTGCCAATAGCTCCATTGGAAGAAAACTGAGCAAAATATATGTACAAATTCCAAAAAGTATCTGTTTATTTCTTAACCAGGTTAAATTTAATTTAAACAAGTGCGTCAATTTAGGGAACATTGTTAAATGTATAGACCGAGTCATTTCCATAATGGGAATTTCCTCTTCATTGTACTAACACCTAACTTCCATGCACATTTACTCGTTCTATTGCAGGTAATTATTGCGTAATTAATGAGCTGTAAAAGAATAATCTGGCTCAACCACCTCGGTGTTAAATTATAGTTGTTGCTCTGCATCAATATCAACCATACGAAGAAGTGCAAAATGTTGGGGCTTCAAAATAAGCCCCAAAAATGTATTCTTTTGATATTTTTCAGGAAATCGGTATCTTGCTTTTCTACTATTTGTACGTATGTTGAACTTCTTTCGTAGCATACGTAGCCAACCGTGCTAATCGGAGGTATTTGTTGCTGGCCATTTGGCATTTTGGGCCTTTGGGCCTGAGGTCAGCAACCGTGATTGATAAAACAACCCATGTACATAGTGATGTTATGGCATCCACTGCATGGTGATGAATAAATTATGGATTAGCGTGTGCGTGTGCTCAATGGTGGATGTCTTGTGTTCCAGAGGAAAAGCCCTTCCCGTGCAGTGACTGCTCGTACAGAGCGACACAGAAGTCGCAGCTCAAGAGACACGTCCTGAGCGTTCACCACGTGCCCTTCGATAGCGCGCTGGACTCCGACTGCCCCAAGAAGAGAAGGCGGCTGGCTGCGTGCCGAGACAGCGGCCCAACTACGGATTTGGAGCGCGCACGATGCACACGGAGAACTTCGTGATGATTTATTTAATCCTGAGGCTGAGGTACCACGTGTGGGGCGATGAACTCAAGGTTTTGTGCAGCGGACATTTCCATGATGAAATTCCGTCACTTTCACTGCTGCGAGGTAACATCTATTGCCGAATATTTTTAGTCAATTGCTGTATTTTCTTGTATACAATATATTTAATAAATTGTCCTAATTTCATAACCAAGGTTTTTGGGTTAGATCGCGTAAGTATAAGTTATATAATTGATTAGTAATCATTTAATTAGTATGTTTCCTCTATAAGTAATGATAAATGTAAGATGTCTTCTTCTTCCACGCGTTTGTCCCACTCACGTGGGGTCCGCCGTCCTTGCCACCTTCTCCACACCGCCCCGTCCCGCGCCATCTCTCCCTCCGCTCCACGGGCCACCACGTTCGACCGCATCACCACATCGCCCCACGTCTTCTTCTGCCTTCATCTCCTCATCTTACAATCACAATTACTTAATAACACGCTTCCAGCCGCACTAAGCCTGTAGCTGTCAGAGCGGTTAAAATTATTTGTATTTCTGTCAGTTTCAATGGATTCGCGAATTTGTCTTGGCCAGTAATAATTAGTTTTACACGAAACTTAATTGTTATCAAAATAATTTGAGTGTCGTTGTTGGAAAGCATGTTCTGCAACTTCCAACAGTTATGTTTGAGAGTGTTTAATATTTATTTGGTGTTCTTTTAGTCTTACGCTAATGTTATGTCCCTTCTGTCCAATATAACATCTGCCACATAAGCAATTAATCCGATACACACCATATGTTGATAACTTAGGCAATTCATCTTTAGTACAAGATACAATTTTTTAAAATTTTGTGTACCATTACAAATCTTACTTAGATTTTTTGCTTTTCCAAAACTTGAACTAATTTGTCAGTTACTCCCGCGATAAATGTTTTAATAATCTGATCGCTTTCAGCAGTATTGCTGGTCGATCTAGGTTTGGTATTCACTGCTCTGTTAATTTGAGCATTATTGTAGCCATTCAATCGTAGCGCTTCTTTGACATGTTTAATCTCTCTCCTCAGACTTTCACCATCTGACATTGGTTTAGCCTGATGTATGAGCGTCTTGATGAGAGATGATTTCTGTGCGGGGTTCCCTTTCGGTAAACGCAGTGTGTTATTTTACCATTTAGGCCTCGTCCAAGCAAAATATCCATGGAAAGGGAGTGTGTTATTCACCTCCATTTCCATGGTCAACTGTATGGCCGGGTTTTTTTAATTGAGATGATTTAGACATGCATTCATGAAGTGTATCCTTACCATGTGGGCAGACAACAACTAAACCAAAAAGATGGTTTTAATGTACTTGAAGCAAGTGCTCTTGCTTCAAAGTTATCCATGTACAGATTCGCTATAGCAGGAGATAAAGGAGAGCCCATTGCTGTTCCTTCCTTTTGTTTAAAGAAATCACCTCTCCATAGGAAATAAGTCTGTTAGTGGCCACGGGGGGGGGGGGGGGGGGGGGGTAGTTTATCGTTGTGTTTGTCGCTGCGAGCAGACGGTGCACAATGGAGAGCTTGCCCAGAGCGGAGCTGGGCAAGGACTCGGCGAGGCCGCTGGGCGCTGCGGCCGGTGGAGGCTGCATCAGTGCCGGGCAGAGCTACGAGACGGGGCGCGGACACGTGTTCACCAAGATCAACGCCAAGAGCGGGGCACCCTCCTCTACGCCTCCTCACCATGCCACCTCGCCTCCTCACTATGCCACGTCACCACCTCACCTCCTCTACCCTCCTCTTCGCCTCCTCTACACCACCTCGCATCCTCGCCTCGCCTCAACCTTCATTCAGCCCTGTCATTAATGCATCTTTCCACGCGCATCAGTATCACTCATTTTTTCGCTGCGACTACTACCACCACCGTGGTGAATGTTGCAGTGAACTTCACCTAGTTGATTCCCCCCTCCACCCACGTTAAGGGACTCGGTCTACCAGACACTTTGACCGCTTCGTCTCTTCCACTCCGCGTTCAACCACCACGCCTCACTGCAGTTCACAGCAACGCACTCAACTAAACAACTCGGTCACCCACTCATCCAATCACTAACTCAATTACCCTAGTACACACTAATCTAGTCACGTACTCAATAACCCTATCACACACTCATCCAGTCACCCACTCACTTAATCATCCTATCACGCACTCATCTCGTCACTTACTCATCCAGTGACCCCTTCATCCAGTCACCCCTTCATCCAGTCAACCAATCATCTATTCACCCATTCAATCACCCACACATCCACTCACCCACTCACCCACTCATCCACTCACCGACTCATCCACTCACCGACTCATCCACTCACCCACTCATCCAGTACCCCATTAATCCAGTAACCCACTCATTCAGTCACCCACGCATCCGGTCACTAACTCAATTACCCTATCACACACTTCTCCACTCGTTTACTCAAACACTCACCCATTTACTCACCCACCCGCTCACCACCATGCAGGTCACCTCACTCTTTTCAGCTTTATCAGTTTGCACTGCTCCACTCTGGAATCCCCACCCGGTCTTCCTATTTCCCCAAACTCTTGCAACAATAAACTTGATCAATTTAAGGAACGTGTTTCTATGATCTTAAT
The DNA here is from genome assembly GCF_964198595.1 of Lampetra fluviatilis. Classification (NCBI taxonomy): domain Eukaryota; kingdom Metazoa; phylum Chordata; class Hyperoartia; order Petromyzontiformes; family Petromyzontidae; genus Lampetra; species Lampetra fluviatilis. The sequence continues at coordinate 9,666,948 of NC_136309.1, read as the reverse complement.
TATCTAATTACTCATTGGACAGTTATGTATTATTTTTTGTTGTTGCTGGCCGTTTGGCTTTTTGTATTGTGGGGTTTGCATGGCTGGCAACCCCTTATCATTGCCTACCTTATTACAGACACATTCAGACCTTGTTGGTCACCCCGTGCCCCTTTTTAATCTCAACGTTCATCCTACATAGTCCCATCACAAGGGAGAAGCATACACAAATAGACTTAACTCAAATGTTGCCCGTTTTGAAACGGCTATGTGCCGTATGGACCTGAAAACTCACTTTCCCCCAACAAAATACGGGTAAACCGTGTGGGTTGACAGCTACCGGTTTTGTTGTGTTTGCGAGTCCAAGTTATAAGACTGCACCCTGGGTTGTGCGTGGTTCTCATTGGTGGGAGATTCCCTTCGCTGCGTTGCACGCCAGTGGCTGGGGGCTGCCTGGGGCCAGTGACGTGTGAGCCAGTCCCAATGTGCACCGGCAAACATTCATCGCTAGGTGACCCCAGTGTTTATTGCCCGTCTACACGTGGATACCTGAAGCCCATGTCACTCCACTGCTGGATGAGTCCCGCAATGAAGATACAATCAGTACATCCACTTTGCTTTTGCACTCCACCTGTTCCATTGGCGGCCGAATGCGGATCTAAATGTGCATACGTTGGAGACTGGTTTATTTGCATAGAAATCAAACCAATTGACCCACGACCTTTGCCCCATAAACTTTCGACACTCAACACGTGGTAGCCTCAACGTGCACCTAGCCTAGCACAAGCGTCGTGGTGACGTCACCTCCACTTTGTAGCCAATGGCGGTTGTTGTTGACGACGTCGCCTAGGCAACGCCGCCCCGCCCCCCTCTGCCTCTGCCCGCCTCGCTCTGTGCACGCGAGGCGCCAATCCGTGACGCGGCACTGAACGCGGCGCGTCACCGCTCAGCGTGGGTTGGGCCCTCAGCCACGTGCACGTCAGTCGCACGCTCACTAATATTTACACTTTTACTCGTGTTTGTGTTCGTCGTCGTCGTCGTTGTTGTTAAAGGTGAGGTAAATAATGATGCTACGCGACGTGTGTATTTATGTATACGTGCAGTTTATATGTTTAAACGTGATAGTAGTTTAGGCCCCAGAGCCGTTTTTTCCTAAGGAGCTTTTTATGCACCAACCTCAATTATTGCGCTTTTGTTAATCTTCATTTAACAGGAATAATTTACTTAAGATAGATGATCAAGCTACGATATTTTGCACAACAGACGATGGCAAAATTGTGGATATGTGCCACTGAAACCGCAATAACTCAATAATGATGACTCGTGTTGAGTGTTTAATCTGCAAGCAATGAGCCCACCACAGGTTCGGAAATGTTAGAATGGAAACAGTGAAATTAATAAAACTTGTTTGCTCTGCCATTTGATTTTAAAATACGACTCTTCAAAGGGCTTTGGTTGTAGTTAGCAATATTTGAATTTCTATTTGGTTCTTTCGGTAAAGTCACTGAGAAAGAAAATAAAAGAAATAATAGAATACGACGTTTCGATTGCGACACAAGCAATCATCAGGTACAATTGAAAGAGAAAACAAACCTAGTGAACTTAGAAATATCATGCAATCCAACACAGAGAGTCGGCTAACACAACAGTCAGCACCTTACCTGGTTGATTACGTTCTTCCAAAGATTGCTAAATTTGTGAGACAAAACACAGACACATTGACACACAGACAGACACACAAGCAGAGAGAGAGACAACACAGAGATACACAACACACACACAACATAGACACACAGTGTTGTCTATGTTGTGTCTCTCTCTGTCTGTGTTTCGTATCTCTCTCAAATGTAGTAATCTTTGGAAGAATGTAATCAACCAGGTAAGGTGCTGACTGTTGTGTTAGCCGACTCTCTGTGTTGGATTGTATTTCTAAGTTCACTAGGTTTGTTTTCTACCTGATGACGATTGCTGGTGTTGCAATCGAAACGTCGTATTCTATTATTTAATTTATTTTCTTTCTACGTGACTTTACCGAAAGAACCGAAGAGTAATCCCTGCAGTCACGAAAGTTTCAAATCAATTATTTGAATTTGTTTGAAGGAACTGTATTCTCTTACATGTTTTGTATTCCTAGGCATTAAATATGTACTAAAGATTCAGACTAATTGTAAATCTAATGGGACCACTTTAATCGATGTTCGTTAATATTCATAGGCGTGGTAAGGTTTCGAGACGCACTCGGCTATGTGAATGAAATGGGGCTGCGTGAAATGCAGTCCGTGTTCTTCCTCGTCCATTTGTCTTCATTAAAACGTCAACATTTGATCTTGCTGTCTCTGTCATTAAGGCCACATGGCCACAGTATCTCTTAGTTCTTGCAAGGTAAGCTGGATTCATTCTCTTTTCGACATATGTCCCACCAAATTCTGTAATAATAATGTTCCATATTCTTGGTTCTTTCGGTAAAGTCACGTAGAAGGGAAATGATAAAATAAAAAAATATAAAACAATGAAAATTCTCACGACACACACCTGATGATGATTGCTTGTGTTGCAGTCGAAACGTCGTGAGAATTTTTTTTGTTTTATATTTTTATTATTTTATTATTTCCCTTCTACGTGACTTTACCGAAATAACCAAGCATATGAATCCCTGAAGTCACGAAAGCTTTAAATAAAAATAATGTTCCAGTTTCTCTTTCTGTTTTTAAATATAGATTTAAATAAATATACATTAAAAAATCCACAAATCTGGTTGCCTCCTGATGATACTGGTTGCAATTACTGGCGAAACGTCGTACTCACATTGTAAATGTTGTGGCTTTGCTCTAACACACAACCGGTGTGCTGTACTGGTAACGAATTGGCATGTTCTGTTTAAGTGACAAACCTTACTAATTAGCTGTGTCGGGTGGTGGTGGGTTTACCGACATATTTATATATTTACGTGCTCTTACCCAAAAATAAAACCTGTATTATGTAAAAATAGATTTATTTTCCCCCTTTCTATTTGGTTAGTTTCAAATTTCTAACGCCTTTCAAATTGTTCTGATGTACAGTGCTACATTTCAAATTACTGTCATGTTTGCAACGGGTTGTATTGCTTCTTCCGGAAATCTACTTTCCCGAGTGGTTGTGCATTTGTCGCTTGTTTCAGAGGTTTGCGATTCAAGCCCAGGGGTCGCCCTAGTTAATACTGCGGGTGTATTAATAAAAACTGCATTTCCACAAATAATGTATAAACAAAAAAATCCAGTGATATTATTCATAAATGAAGAGGACGTGTGCCGGTGTCACCATCTAAATTTTCAAATCTCTGAAATTACTGGATTGGGTAAAACCACATTTATGTATGGTGAACTTCTTTCGCAGTGTACGTAACCAATTGTGCTAATCAGAGGTGTGGAGAAGGACAACACACTGAACACAAAAAGCAGTTCTAAAGAAATTCGTGTTCAATCTCTATTTAAAAGTGGCTTCCTAATATCGGAAGGAAGAGCATTCCAGTTGGCCGCAGAAGCGAGTGATGCGGTGACTGTCTTTGTTAGATGGCTCGCCAAAAGCCACAGCTGCTAGGATGATCCACCAATCCCATCTCTCGATTGCAATTGTGCATTGCCAGCACACCGTGCATTCGCCGTTGAACCACTCGTCCATCACGTGTTCCATCATCGCAACTACAGCATTGTGCTGCACCTGTGGCCACCACGGTTGCTCACTTTGCTTTGCTTGTTGAGGTGATCGGCAAGGCCCAGAAAGGCGAGTGGGAGGCGTTGGACCGTTATCTGGTTCGCATCGAGTGCGACATCAAGCAAGAGGTGGAGGGCCGGCTACACAAGATCAAGAAACACTTGTTGGAGTCGTTCCCCTTGCCAGGGACGAGCGCCGATCTTCGCCGACAGTTCACGACACAGCCGGCGGCCGAGATGGTGCTGCAGGTCTTCCAGAACGCCGAGGACATCTTTGTGAATAAGCTGAAGAACGTGGGGGCCATGGCGTCTGGACTTAATGCAACAAAATTACCGTGCGAGAAAATTCATGCATCTGCTTAGATTTGTCAAAGATTTTCCACAATACATTTGTCCTCGGAATTATTGAATGAGTGATAATCGCCATACGTTTCAAGTCTGTGGATACTTCCACCAGTATCAAAAGACTTGCTCTACCACTGAATTAACACTCCTCTATACAATTTAGGGTCATCGCTTTTACAAAATTCAGTCACGTTGAGACAAAAGTAAGAGTGGGCATTGAAATCGGTCGGACATCTGTGCATGCATCACCCTCTATTTGTCCTAAGAGTGCGAAATGGCTGCACGTGGTTTGGCTCCTTTGTTGTCTCCACCGACAGTGTGTGCAGGACTTCCTGGGGCAGGTGAAAGGGGACACGCTGGCCCGGTAGCTCTTTCAGTTGGCTCTGTGCTGTGGCTCGCTCGAGACTCCCCGTGACCTCGTGGTCAAGGAGAAACCGGCCGCGTTTCTCGGCAACATCAGCACTCCCGACACCAGACCACCGTGTCCTCTGGAGAGTAAGGTAACAAATTTGCATTTACAGTAGACTCTCGATTATCCGCGCTAATGACGGGGAGGATGGCTGCGGATGATTAAAAATCTCGGATGATCCAAAAATATTTATTTATTTTCTGCGGATCTCTATGCCAAAAACTAACGTTCAACCGATTGATGCACGTGTTTGGTGATCAAACTTTCCTGCTAATTTGACCAGGTCCAATATCGGCTCAACTTTCATGCGACGGACATTACTCTTATGTTCAGAGTGGGATGAAATGTGCTTCCCTTTATTGTGTGGACCAGAGGTCACTAGAAGCGATGTCAGAGGTAGCTTTGTGATGTTCTCTTCTGTGGGCCATTCTCCAATACGACGGGTTCCGCTGCTCTGTGAGAGATCCTAGTGGATCCTCCGTCTCATGACACGATATCGAAAGCACAATCTGAATAAAACGTAGTTTGTTGTATTGTACATGAGGGGTCAGACCACGGAGGACCTTCAGAATGCTGAGTGTGAACTTGAAATTGATTCTGGACTGGTTCGGGGGATAGTTGAACAATTGGAATATTAGGGCGATATCGTTTTGCATACGGGTGTGAGTGAGAAGTCTGCCAGCGTTTTTTTGAGTCCATAATCAATATTTTTTGGTTAGATCATGTAAATATGCACTCAATAATATGCGTAAATATGCACTACTTATTCGGCCTAATCCAAAAATCTCTATTGCGGCTAATATTGGTCGCGAAGGCCTTCGTGTTAAACTTGTTTTTTTTAGTCTTCTGGAATCTGGCGATGAAACGTATCGGCGAGTTGTAGATGAGACGTGGGGGTGGGGGGGCGGAGAGAGAGTTGCAATTGTCGAGCCTATTGGAGCGAGTTACAACATTGTTGTCCTCTCTACAATGGCATTGCTCCTCTCCTTCGCAGAGGCGGTAGCCGAGCAGCTGGTCCGTCTGCTGAGCCACGCAAGTAAGATGGCAGAGCTCCTGGGCCTGCCCGCGCTGTCACGCGTGGAGAAGCAGCTTGCCGAGCACTTTGACTCGTGCGACCTCCCCAGCCTGGGCCTCGGCTCCTTCTTGGACATCCTCCAGGTGCGTACGTGACATGTGTGAGCCCACTCGCCTCCAGCTGTTAAGAGACAGTACAGCAAGTAGGTGTGCGACACTGCCCGTGCAAGGTTTGAGTGTACTTCCCGCCTCTGAGTGGCGCGCAAACTTAAGTTCACTTCCGAAATTGTGCGCAATAATATTAGTTTATTATTATGAACTTAAAACTCAGTTGTCGATAACTCAAATACGTTAGAGCGTTATTTGTGTAATCACTGCTAATGCAGAGCACAACAAATTATCACGTAAGATACATGGGTTTTCTCTTGTCACTCTTAAAAAATGTACGTGAATTTGGCAAAAGTGAGTGTACAAAAGTGACATTAAGGAAAAAATGTTCATAACACTATATATGCAAAGTGGCCGGGTGCCTCAGAGATCAAAGCGGTGCGTTGTTAATAATGAGGTTCTGGACTTGAATCTGGATTTTGACCGCTTGGGATTAAACCGAGTTTTCAAGTCTAGCAAGTTGATCGTCCTAGCCCTGTCAGCAGTGACTGCACAAAACATCAATCTTATTAAACTTGCGTTTTGCACTTCATTTTCTTATTTCCAGCTCTGAGAATGACAATTTCAGCTAGACTCTCGTGCGCCGCACAATCTCATAGCACAGCTAATGTGAAAGCGTTGGCTCCTGTTGTGTAAAAGATAAAAGGCCACCAACAGCATTTAAATGACACACGGGCTGCATGGCTATGCGAGATTTACGAATGGATTATTTGTCTCTTGACAAAACGCCGATAGCACATTTGGAAGAAAAAAATTTGAGAATGAATTTTGTTTTAATATGCAAACTTAAATCTCTAATATATTATTAGTTTTCGTGCACTGCATTGTGAGAAGCAGCTCCATGCGTATCTTTCAGTTTTAAGCCGGTGTTTGCCTTGCGATTACCTCGGTGTCAACCAACCGATGTTGATTTGTTGTGTCTGTGGCAGCTGTTGGAGGAGACTGGGGTTGTGATCTCTGCCCTGGGTGGATTTGGAGCCACGGCGGGAAGCTTCTGCCCCAAGCGCGACGAGCTGATGGAGTTCATCCGCCAGTGCGGCAGCTTCGACCCCGCAGCGGTGAGACGTGGGCCACTGCAGGGGCCACCGGGGCGGCTCTGAGATGGGGATAAGGATTTGTAGATATAGGGCGCTCGCTGAAATAAACTCGGCAACTCAAAGCGCCGTACAGAAACATTTCATCTCAACCATTCCATTGCCCTGCGGCTGTCTCGCCTCCCCAATGGCAGCTGTTCCTGTTTGACACGTGGTGCGTGCACTAGCGGCCTGTGAATGGACATGTCTGCCAGTAGGGAGCGATGTTCGATTTTCCTACATTGTGAAACAGACCACTTTGTTTATGGTGAATAAACTGGCTAATTAACCAGGGTGTATGCTGGGCTTGAACCGAGAACTACCACTCGGCCATGTTTCCATAAATTCGTGCAGTCACATTAACGCTGTTCACGTCGTACGCAATGGACACTTTATTATTAGCATCACATCTGCCCCTGTTTGGCCCCTAGACCATTTTGAGAAGTCTTGTAAGGGCGGCGTATTACAGTTTGATTTTATATCGTCACGACAAATATCCAATGGAAAACCACCCGTTCCGTGGGGGGCCTTCGCGCTGACACAAATCGGATGCGCCAGTGGAATAGGGCTGCTAGCAACTCGGCCGCCTCCAAACGAAAGAGAGAGGGTTCCAGGTCTCTGATGTTTGCTGTCTGCTTTGCAGCTGCTGGCTGTGGACTGTGTTGTGGGGCAGCACTCATGCGTTCCTGCTGCAACCTTTTCACAACCCCGTGACCAACCTTTATGAAACTGGTGCAGAAAGCCAAGCCCGGTGGCGGCAGCGGCGGTGCCCATCGGTGCGCTGTATTGTACGAGACGGCGCTGTGTGCTCGCGAATCGAGGTTTTGCAGCCCCTCCTAAGTGCCCCCCTCCTCACCCCTCTGGTCACCTCGTGATCTACTTGACCGCCACGGGTCGCTCCTCAAAATTGTTGGGAGTTGGCGACAGACACTTGGGGTTCTTTAATTTTTCACATCAAAGGGTCAGTGAGCATCACCAATATGCCATTGGGAATGGAACTTAATAATTCAATGCTCAAAGCAAGTGATCGGGGAGCCAAACTGAAGATTGTGTGTGTAACACCCTCTGGCAGTCCACTGCCTGATGAAGGTCTTGCCACGTTGCTTTGGTCATGGGGGTTGTTGCACCAAACTTCACCACGCTTGGTGAAGGGGGCGGGGATTAGGCTCAGGACTGGTTCAGATATCAGTCACCACTGACGTTAGCCATGGCTAGGAATCCAACTCGGATCGCCGCGTTAGTATCGCAATGCACCAAACATTGCAGCAGTGCTTCAGAAATGATTCCGAAGTTGCTTGATATTGCACACAGTTTGAATAAACCATCCCATCATTACTTCAGGAAATATATTTTGATTTAAAATGTTACTTTGTACATGCTGTGATCGTAATAAAGAGTTGTGCTAGTTAGTAGTAACAGCGCGATACATCGGTTAAGTCGATTAATATTTATTATTAAGCTGACAATTCATGTATTGCATTACACGTGTAAGAATCAACATTTTAAAAACTGTAAGCCTTTTTATTTTAATCGTTGCACATTTCCACTGCAGACAGTCGACATTCTCAGTGTAAGTTCAAAAGAACTGACAAACACCTTGTGAAAAACCCAACGCAGAAGATTACTGGGTTTGATATTCCACGAAGCTCATGGTCTACCCAAAACTGCATCCGCACAAACCATGGCAGATGCGGATACCTGATGCACAAATGGAAAATGTAAAACTCTCCAGTATTTGACTGTGGTCATCCAGAACAGATCGTACAACATGAAACGACGCAATTTAAAATGAAAGTCAAGCCACAGTGCGATTGTGACCATGTAACCCAAGCGATGCACGACATCGTAAACCACTGTCGTCTGTGCTCCTTCAACGGGGTAGGAATAGTAAACCTACACGAGGTTTCTCCTGAAGCCCTCTCGTCGTGACCAGCAGACCTCGGACATTGGCATGTGGCTCCTGAACATGTTGCCCTCATGCACAAGAATAGAATTCCTTGTAAAAGGTTTCAGTTTGGTGTTTTAATATCTTAACACCTGTTTTGTTGCCAGAAAAAAAGGGGAAAACCAATGCTCATAAAACCAGACTATTTACTGTGCAAGGAGATTGTGAGTTTTTTTTATTTTTTCTAATACTTTTCATAACTGATTAAAGAATAGAGATTGGTCTTTAATTATTATGATCTTCTTTGGAGCCATTTTTTATATTCTGGGCAAAACGAGTAAATTTCAACTCATGTGGAAATGTACCTTCAGTGAGTTGAGAGGTTGACAATGTGTGTGGGGAGTGCATAGATGAGATCTGACACAGCCACAAGTGCAAACGCAGGTAGCTCGTCTTCTCCCATGGATGACAATGTCTTCATTGATGCGAGCATATTCAGTACATCCAGTTCAAATATGGGACTGAACTAGAAGTCGGGTGAAACCCAGTGCCGTACCCGATACACCGGACATTGACCTTCGCCGCCTGATGAGTATCTCATGGCCGATGGTGTCGAAGGCGGCTGAGAGTTCGAGGTCAACCAACGCTGTGGCGCACCGGTCTACCATGATCTTGTAGAGGTCATCTGTTGTCTTTAATAGAGCCATGTAAGTGCTGTGGAACTTACGGTAAGCCGACTGCAACGGCATGAATCTGCCCATCGCAGTGACATGGGGAAGTAATTGCTTCCGACAAAGGCGTTCTATGACCTTTTAAATCGTACTCAGGTTTGAGAACGTGGACAGTTTGCATTCATGATCCTGAATCATGACAATTCCTTGACTCTCCGGCAGTAGTGAATCGTTCCAACCATCGGTAGGAATCGTGTATATGTGTGTACGTGTATAAACAGCTGTACCCATTGGCTTCTGTTATGGTCATGTACGTTTCTTTTTTATTTCGTGGAATATCACTTGCTGTACTCCACGAGGTGAGTGTTTGTATAGATAGGAAACATGTTATGTAGAGAATATAAATCTAATTCAGTACCTCGATATGTCTCCCACAGACGAGCGGGGAGACAGCAGCCAGGCGGTGAGCCGGCACTACCAACAATCGCCCAAGCTCTGCGGTTCTCTTTACATTCCGATATTTGCAGCCACTTACTGAGTGTTTACATGTGGGGGGAAACCAGTACACTCGCAGAAAACGTACGAATGTGAGCATGGGGGCAACGTTCAATCCCGTGCAGATGGAAAGGATTCCACAGTTGTGTTCCACTGCCTCCTGGCAAGCCACGGTATGACTCATCCTCGATGCCCACCGGAATGGAGATTGCACACTTGCAATTTAATTTCCTGAGATTATTTATATCATGGGGTAGGCAGTGACAAAGCCCCTGACTCACTTAACACGAACATGCGGTCCAGTGCATTGTACGTGCTGGGATACTCGCTTTCCAAAATGTATGAATGTGTGTTGAACTTGAATCTTGACTTAGAGCTTTCGTGACTGCAGGAATTCCTATTCTTTAGGTCTTTCGGTAAAGTCACGTAGATAGAACAATAAAATACTAAAAATAAAGTGAATACAAAATAATTTAAAAAAATATCACCACGTTTCGATCGCAAAACATGCAATCGTCATCATTTTTCTCCTGATGACGATTGCTTGTGTTGCGATCGAAACGTATTTTTAAATCCTTTATATTAAGTTCACTTGCTTGCTTGCTTGCGCGCTTACGACCGTGCAAATCTTTCGGTCGTTTTTTAACCCACTTCCCGTGATCCAATCAAGCTGACATTTTGCACACAGACTCGTTGTGCGTGACAATTTATTTTCATGAAAATTTTTTTCCATAACTTTACACTTTTTAGGAAAAAAAATTATGTTTAATTACCAATTGCTTAATGGTGGCAGGCAATCTTCTGACCCATAGGTGGCAGCCATCTCAAGCCAGAGGACGAGAGGACTCTAGCCGCCACGCATATAAAGGATTTATAGTGAAAAACTTTGCTTTTACGGGTTAATTTTTTTCACTTTATTTTCATTTTTTTATTATTATTTTATTGTTTCAACTACGTGACTTTTCCAAAAGACCCAAAGAATATGTGTTGAACTTATTTCGCAGTGTACGTAGCCAACCGTGCTAATCAGTGGTACATTAACACCTCGCCACAAACGCCCTGTTGCTCATGAGCACAGCGACTCAAATTAATCAGGCGCAAGGTTTGCGTGATTAATGCTTACAAAGTGGGGTCTATAATGAACAATATGGCTGAAGCTCGAGTTCTGTTCATTTAAAACCAAACGTGTTTATTACCAACCATACCTGGTGTTTGCACACAGATGCAGATTATGGGCGATGCGTTCTACACCATTCGGAATGTGATGTTGCAATGTGCAGCCACAGCTGCTGCAAAAATATTTGTCTCGGTTTGATCTACTGAACAATATCCACCGACCACACCGCACTCGCAACAATTATATAACTATGAACAAAAATATTAATTAATTAGGACGGTTTATTAAATATATTGTACGTAAGAAAATACAGCAATAGACGTAAAAAATACATGGCAGTTTAACACGTAGGCTTTCGCAACCAATATCCATAATACAGGTTTTTTGTGTTGGATCGCGTAAATATATAATTGTGTCGTTAAACCTGCCACCACCTAACAGCCAGTTAGTAAGGTTTGTCACGTAAACAAACATGCCAATTCGTCACTAGTACAGCACACCGGTGTGTTGGAGAGCCAAGCCACAACATTTACAATTGGAGTACGACGTTTCGTTCTACAACACTACACTTAGTGTCCATTGTACTAAAATAGCTGTACAGTGATACCTCGGTTCACGAACTTAATTCGTGAACTGACTCTGGTCGCGAACCGAATTGGTCGTGAACCGAGGCACATTTTCCCATAGGGTTCAATGTAAATCCGGTTAATCCGTTCTGACCTTTTTTTTTGGTTTTTGGAGCACAAAAATATGAAACAAATTACAATACACATTAGTACTGTACAGTATAGTAATGTATAAAGAGAGAACACTAACCTTGCTTGAGATGACTTCAGTAAGCACTCAAACGGATGAACTGTACAATACAGTAAGTACAGTATTGTACAGTACAGTAGTACGGTACAGTACTGTATGTGCTAAAAAGCACACCAAAAAGCAAAAAGTCACTGAAAGTGTCTTCACAGTACTCACAGTACTTCTTTCTGTGTCTCTTCTTCTCTCCAAGATCTTCCTACAGGAAGTCACGACCATGTGACAGCCTGGAAATAGCATTAAAATGGCCGCGGCTCCTGTTCGTGAACCGAAGCAGAGTTCGTGAACCGGAGCATATTTTTATGAACTTTTCTGTTCGTGAACCGAGTTGTTCGTGAACAGAAGCGTTCGTGAACCGAGGTATTACTGTACCAACGGTAATTTCATGATTCACTTCCATGCAGCACGAAGTCAGTAGCTATCCAAACGATTACAATAATCAATTTCGATTTAAAGCTTTTGTGACTGCAGGGTTCTTTCGGTAAAGTCACATAGAAGGGAAATAATAAAATAATAAAAACATTTACGTAATAAAATAAAATTATCACGACGTTTCGGCCACAACACAAGCAGCCGTCCTCAGGTGAAGAACAGATCTGTCGGAAAAACAGCTTCCTAATGAACACTGCTAAGCTTGGCAGCATATTTTAAGCTAGGTGGGAGGAGCAGAGTGCCTTGACAAAGGAGTTTACATATCAACAGGAATTTAGCATATTGACGCTAAAGAACTGCAACTACCCTACGACCATATTTCAGATTTCTTTGGTGTTCTTTTAGTCTCGTGCTGATCATTCGTCCTGTTTGCCCAACATAGCATTCGGTAATAGAACAGCAAAGACATATTCAATAGTCCCTTTTGTGGGTTTCCATATGCCTTCTGAATTTGCCTGGCTGATCAAAGTTTCGTCCACAGATGCCACACCATTGGTCAGGGGTCTCCTTGTGCGTTCTCATGTGGGACTCTAGGCATGATGGCAGTTGAAATGCTTTCCCACAGACTTGGCAAGAGATTTGTTTTCTCACTCTAGTGACTATCGGAGTGAGGTGGAGTCGAGACGGGCGCTGGTGAGGCGTGGCATTTCCCAGCGTGCGCCTTCGTTCCATGCGCGGTTGCTGTGATAGCAATAACTTCGTTGCATGCAGGTGCGCCCTTTGCAGAAAGTGCCATTGTCTGCAACTCTGCCTCCTCACCACCAGGACTCGACAAGCTGCTGCTGTTGCCATCCATGGCAAAGGCAATTCTCCCAGCACCATGACTCGCAGCCGAGTCGCTCTCACACACCTTCAACACCGCATTGGCAAAATTGTCGTCATTCACTATGCCACGTGCGCCCCTTGACACGGAGTTTTTTCCGTGGGTCTCCATGTGCCTTCTGAGTTTGTCGGGCTGATCAAAGCTTTGATCGCAGATGTTGCAGCTTTGACCACCATTCTTGTGCATTCTCATGTGGGACTCTAGGCACCATGCCAGTTGGAATGTTTTCCTGCAGACGTCGCAAGAGAATTCGTTTTCTCACTCTAGTGACTATCGGAGTGAGCTAGGGTCGAGACGGTTGCTGGTGAAGTGCCATCGATGGTAAAGGAAATTCTTCCAGCACCATGACTCACAGCCGAGTTGCTGGCTGATCAAATCTTCGTCCGCATATGCCGCACCATTGGTCATGGGTCTCCTTGTGCGTTTTCACGTGGGATTCTAGGCACCATGCCAGTTGGAATTTTTTCCCACTAACGTCACAAGAGATTCGTTTTTTTCCTCTAGTAACTCTATCGGATTGAGGTGGGGTTAAGATGGGTGCTGGTAAAGTACCATCGATGGTAAAGGAAATTCTTCCAGCACCATGACTCACAGCCGAGTTGCTCTCGGACATCTGAAACAATAAGACAAAGGTCAAGCGCATTACACCTGTGTCATATGTGGACTCACAAATGCATACATATGTAACGGCGTAAGTAGCGCAGGAGACGTTTGACGGAGGCAACACGTATTTATTAATAAATGGGTACTATACAGTACGTAGCGCACCCTAACACAGGAAGGGGTAACGGCCCCTTCACCCAGTCTATCCGAGGCAGTGTCCCTCGGCTAGCGTTTCCCCGTTAGCTCCTACACTCCTCTAACCCAGACCATCCTAGTAGAGGATAACTGACCTGGCCCAGCTTCGGCTCAGGTCCGACCCTCAGCCACACGAGCCTGGCCCTCACAAGGACACAGACCTCGCTGCTCTGAGGTCGCCCCTGGCTTGCTCTGCTCGGCTCTTATAAGAGCAGCGAGTCAGGGTAGTCCCAGGGCTAGCTAGCTGGTCTTCAGTCTTCACTGGTTCTTCTGCTCCAACGACTGCCTCGAGCTCTCTCGCGCACCGCCTTATATACCCAACTGCCCCCCCGAGGGGCGGGGCTGTATGCGGACGTTGATGTAGACACCCCAATGTAACGGCTTGCTACACCCCTCTACGTAATACCTCTACACATAAGGTGACACGATACATTATAACAGATTAATTATAACAGAACTCCTCAATAGTGCAGATCCTATCTATTTTACTCCTTATCCACCCAAATAAGTACCTTTTGGTTCTTTCGGTAAAGTCACGTAGGTAGAAAAATAAATTTCGATTTAAAGCTTTCTTGACTGCAGGGATTCATCGTCTTGGTTTTTTCGGTAAAGTCACGTAGAAGGGAAGTAATAAAATAATAAAAATAAAACATAATAAAATTAAACAATTCTCACGACGTTTCGGCCACAACGCAAGCAGCCGTCCTCAGGTGAAGAATGAGACACTTCAAGCTAGGAACTTACATATAAGCTGGGTTGGGGGTGGTAGAAGAGCGCCTTAACAAAAAGAATGTGCATATCAAGATGAGTTTAGCATATACATGGAAAATGCGCAGGGGGCGGGGGGGCTTCAAAGTCATACCATGCCCACGCACTATGCAGGATCAAGAGCACCAAGGGGGGGGTGCAGGGATTAGCATTAACAAAGGAAAGGAATGCCAATGATATGTAGCTGCAGTAACTAAACAACACCGTAGAAAACTAAGGTATAAACTACATACAAAGACTAAAATATAAACTGCATAGCACCATCAGTATACTTACTATACTCTACAATAAGCTGAGTTACTAACAGCAAGTAATACATTACAATACTACGTCGTAAAAGTTATATAATATGCTTCCATCTAAACTTTATTCTCTTACATCAACCGAGCATATACCATACTATATACTGCCATAGATAAACCCAACATTAAATTATATACTGTATTGCAATAAACCACATTTCAACATAACACTATGTATTATTCTACCTACCCTAATGTGTATCAAAATGGTTTATTACGTCCTTCCAATGATTGCTAAGCCAGAATCCATCTTCTCGATTAAAATTGTCTCTGTGTTTGTATATGTGAATCGCCTCATGAACGAATCTCTTATGATAGCCAGGTGGCTTGCAGAGAACCTCTGTCTTGGAGAAGTCAATGTCATGTGAGCCCACTGAGTTGTAACAGTGATCTGCCACGGCTGAGGTGTTTGTCCTACCGTGTTTCAGGTCAGCTTTATGTTCACGGATGCGGTCCGAGACATGTCGTTTGGTTTGTCCAATGTAACTGCTACCACAGAGGCAACTTAGTTTGTAGACACCAGGGTGCTGTATGTCTGGAACCACATCTTTTACAGACGGTACCAGATCACGGATTTTATGTACTGTGTTGAATCGGACCTGGATCTTGTGTTTAATCAGGATTTTGGAGATCTTTTTTGTGACCCCAGCAATGTAAGGTAAGGTGATGGTCTTGAAAGGCTCCTCAACAGGATCCTTCTTGATGGTTGGAGAGATGGCTTTGCGGATTGTGTAGTCGGAGTAACCATTAGCCTTAAGAGCTTGGCGTATGTGTTTGAGTTCACTGGAAATGTGTTCATGGTCGGATATGCATTGGGCTCTATGATATAGAGTCTTGATGAGGGAATTCTTCTGGGATGGATGGTGGTGGGAATCCGGTTTTAGATAAGCGTCCGTATGGGTGGATTTCCTGTAGACAGAGTGGCTCATTGAACCATCAGGTCTCCTTTTGATTAGGACATCCAAAAAGGGTAGCTTGCCATCTTTTTTTTTTTTCGACTTCCATGGTGAATCTGATGGCTGGGTGTATGGAATTGATGTGGTCAAGAAATTGGTCTAGAGCAGGCCGGCCATGTGGCCAGATGACAAAAGTGTCGTCTACGTACCTCTTCCATAAGGTCGGGCGTAGAGTGGCAGTCTGGATGGCGTCCGTCTCAAATTTCTCCATGAAGATGTTAGCTACAACCGGAGATAGGGGGGAGCCCATTGGGGTGCCTTCAATTTGCTTGTAGAAAGTTTTATTCCAGGTGAAGTATGTATTGGTTAAGCAGTGTCTCACCAGGGGGGATACCCCAGCATTCAGTCCCTGATGAACCAAGTCTTCAATGATTGCGATGGTGTCAGGTACAGGAACCTTGGTGAATAAGGAAACCACATCAAAACTGACAAGCAGGTCGTCTGGGGACAGGGCAATCCCCTTGATTGTCGATACCAGGTCAGTAGAGTTTAGTACCGCAGAGGTGGTTTTTCCAGTGAAAGGCCGTAGGATTTCAGACAAAAAACGAGCCAATTTATAGGTGGGGGAGTTGATAGTAGAGACAATGGGACGAAGAGGTGTATCTTCTTTATGTATCTTTGGTAAGCCGTATAATCTTGGTGGCCTGGCTGCAGAAGGTTTCAACGAGAACTGTTTGGTCTGATCAAATAAAGCGGTTGAATCAGAAATTATATTGTTGGTTTTAGTGACAAGGCTGTTGGTGGGGTCTCTTTTTATTTTTGTATAGCTACCATCGTTGAGTAGTTCTTGAATTTTGTTGTTGTATTTTATTTTGTCCATGATGACAGTGGCATTTAATCGCAGTAACAAGCCTATTTCTGAAGGTTTGAAATCCGTTTTAGCTAAAGGACTAAACTTTGCAGTCACACCTAGACACATACCAGTTAATGATATAATTGCTCGAGTAGATATAGCTCTCAAGGGCTTGAGTCACATCGCTGCAGACGTAGCTAGATCCGAAATCTCTGCAACCCTCAAAAACGCCAAGATGCCAGCTAGCAACATCAGCAAAGATGAGCGTTTTGAATTAGCTCAATTAAAAAAGAGGGATGACATTGTCATCCTCTCAGCCGACAAAGGAAATGCCACTGTCATCATGGACAAAATAGAATACAACAACAAAATTCAAGAACTACTCAACGATGGTAGCTATACAAAAATAAAAAGAGACCCCACCAACAGCCTTGTCACTAAAACCAACAATATCATTTCTGATTCAACCGCTTTATTTGATCAGACCAAACAGTTCTCGTTGAAACCTTCTGCAGCCAGGCCACCAAGATTATACGGCTTACCAAAGATACATAAAGAAGATACACCTCTTCGTCCCATTGTCTCTACTATCAACTCCCCCACCTATAAATTGGCTCGTTTTTTGTCTGAAATCCTACGGCCTTTCACTGGAAAAACCACCTCTGCGGTACTAAACTCTACTGACCTGGTATCGACAATCAAGGGGATTGCCCTGTCCCCAGACGACCTGCTTGTCAGTTTTGATGTGGTTTCCTTATTCACCAAGGTTCCTGTACCTGACACCATCGCAATCATTGAAGACTTGTTTCATCAGGGACTGAATGCTGGGGTACCCCCCCTGGTGAGACACTGCTTAACCAATACATACTTCACCTGGAATAAAACTTTCTACAAGCAAATTGAAGGCACCCCAATGGGCTCCCCCCTATCTCCGGTTGTAGCTAACATCTTCATGGAGAAATTTGAGACGGACGCCATCCAGACTGCCACTCTACGCCCGACCTTATGGAAGAGGTACGTAGACGACACTTTTGTCATCTGGCCACATGGCCGGCCTGCTCTAGACCAATTTCTTGACCACATCAATTCCATACACCCAGCCATCAGATTCACCATGGAAGTCGAAAAAGATGGCAAGCTACCCTTTTTGGATGTCCTAATCAAAAGGAGACCTGATGGTTCAATGAGCCACTCTGTCTACAGGAAATCCACCCATACGGACGCTTATCTAAAACCGGATTCCCACCACCATCCATCCCAGAAGAATTCCCTCATCAAGACTCTATATCATAGAGCCCAATGCATATCCGACCATGAACACATTTCCAGTGAACTCAAACACATACGCCAAGCTCTTAAGGCTAATGGTTACTCCGACTACACCATCCGCAAAGCCATCTCTCCAACCATCAAGAAGGATCCTGTTGAGGAGCCTTTCAAGACCATCACCTTACCTTACATTGCTGGGGTCACAAAAACGATCTCCAAAATCCTGATTAAACACAAGATCCAGGTCCGATTCAACACAGTACATAAAATCCGTGATCTGGTACCGTCTGTAAAAGATGTGGTTCCAGACATACAGCACCCTGGTTTCTACAAACTAAGTTGCCTCTGTGGTAGCAGTTACATTGGACAAACCAAACGACATGTCTCGGACCGCATCCGTGAACATAAAGCTGACCTGAAACACGGTAGGACAAACACCTCAGCCGTGGCAGATCACTGTTACACCTCAGTGGGCTCACATGACATTGACTTCTCCAAGACAGAGGTTCTCTGCAAGCCACCTGGCTATCATGAGAGATTCGTTCATGAGGCGATCCACATATACAAACACAGAGACAATTTTAATCGAGAAGATGGATTCTGGCTTAGCAATCATTGGAAGGACGTAATAAACCATTTTGATACACATTAGGGTAGGTAGAATAATACATAGTGTTATGTTGAAATGTGGTCTATTTCAATACAGTATATAATTTAATGTTGGGTTTATCTATGGCAGTATATAGTACGGTATATGCTCGGTTGATGTAAGAGAATAAAGTTTAGATGGAAGCATATTATATAACTTTTACGACGTAGTATTGTAATGTATTACTTGCTGTTAGTAACTCAGCTTATTGTAGAGTATAGTAAGTATACTGATGGTGCTATGCAGTTTATATTTTAGTCTTTGTATGTAGTTTATACCTTAGTTTTCTACGGTGTTGTTTAGTTACTGCAGCTACATATCATTGGCATTCCTTTCCTTTGTTAATGCTAATCCCTGCACCCCCCCTTGGTGCTCTTGATCCTGCATAGTGCGTGGGCATGGTATGACTTTGAAGCCCCCCCGCCCCCTGCGCATTTCCCATGTATATGCTAAACTCATCTTGATATGCACATTCTTTTTGTTAAGGCGCTCTTCTACCACCCCCAACCCAGCTTATATGTAAGTTCCTAGCTTGAAGTGTCTCATTCTTCACCTGAGGACGGCTGCTTGCGTTGTGGCCGAAACGTCGTGAGAATTGTTTAATTTTATTATGTTTTATTTTTATTATTTTATTACTTCCCTTCTACGTGACTTTATAGAAAAATAAAGTTAAAAATAATATACAGTGATCCCTCGTTTATCGCGGTTAATGGGGACTGGAACCCCTTGCGATAGGTGAAAATCCGCGAAGTAGGATTGACCCCCTAGGAATTTCCGTATATGTGTGTGGGTACCAGAATGTTTAAAATATGTATATTTATACTTTATATATATTTTACTTAAATCTATTTCATTATGAAACCTTAATATTATACATTCACTCTCTCTCTCATACGATACGTATTATGGTGTTCTACACTCACCAATGACAGTAGTATCTTGAGACTTGACTCCAGTAATGACGACGATGACAATGACAATGATGGCGATGACAGACCTGTGCAGTTCGATGAATGTGATGATGAATGATGATGATGGTGTCACTGCACAGGTATAATGAGGCTTTTAAATCAGTTAGAAAAATCCGCGATGCACTGAGTCTGCGAAGTGGCGAGGGATTACTGTATCACGACATTTCGATTGCAACACAAGCAGTCGTCCTCAGGCGGAAAAATAATCCAGCAGTAGAACTGCTGAACCAGCGAGAGAGCTGTTACAACAAGAGGTTAATATGTGGTGAAGGGCAAGCAGGTGGGGTCTGAGCTGGAAAGGAATTCCATCCCCGGATGCAAGCATGTCAGTTGTGTTAATGGTGCGTTCTCATGTGGGACACTAGGCATGATGGCAGTTGAAATGCTTTCCTACAGACTTGGCAAGAGATTTGTTTTCTCACTCTAGTGACTATCGGAGTGAGGTGGAGTCGGGACGGGCTCTGGTGAGGCGTGGCATTTCCCAGCGTGCGCCTTCGTTCCATGCGCGGTTGCTGTGATAGCAATAACTTCGTTGCATGCAGGTGCGCCCTTTGCAGAAAGTGCCATTGTCTGCAACTCTGCCTCCTCACCACCAGGACTCGACAAGCTGCTGCTGTTGCCATCCATGGCAAAGGCAATTCTCCCAGCACCATGACTCGCAGCCGAGTCGCTCTCATACATCTTCAACACCGCATTGGCAAAATTGTCGTCATTCACTATGCCACGTGCGCCCCTTGACACGGAGTTCTTTCCGTGGGTCTCCATATGCCTTCTGAGTTTGTCGGGCTGATCAAAGCTTTGATCGCAGATGTTGCAGCTTTGACCACCAGTCTTGTGCATTCTCATGTGGGACTCTAGGCACCATGCCAGTTGGAATGTTTTCCTTCAGACGTCGCAAGAGATTAGTTTTCTCACTCTAGTGACTCTATCGGAGTGAGGTAGGGTCGAGACGGTTGCTGGTGAAGTGCCATCGATGGTAAAGGAAATTCTTCCAGCACCATGACTCACAGCCGAGTTGCTGGCTGATCAAATCTTCGTCCGCATATGCGGCACCATTGGTCATGGGTCTCCTTGTGCGTTTTCACGTGGGATTCTAGGCACCATGCCAGTTGGAATTTTTTCCCACTAACGTCACAAGAGATTCGTTTTTTTCCTCTAGTAACTCTATCGGATTGAGGTGGGGTTAAGATGGGTGCTGGTAAAGTACCATCGATGGTAAAGGAAATTCTTCCAGCACCATGACTCACAGCCGAGTTGCTCTCGGACATCTGAAACAAAAGACAAAGGTCAAGCGCATTACACCTGTGTCATATGTGGACTCACAAATGCATACATATGTAATGGCGTAAGTAGCGCAGGAGACGTTTGACGGAGGCAACACGTACTTATTAATAAATGGGTACTATACAGTACGTAGCGCACCCTAACACAGGAAGGGGTAACGGCCCCTTGACCCGGTCTATCCGAGGCAGTGTCCCTCGGCTCACGTTTCCCCATTGCCTCCTACACTCCTCTAACCCAGACCATCCTAGTAGAGGCTAACTGACCTGGCCCAGCTTCGGCTCAGGTCCGACCCTCAGCCACACGAGCCTGGCCCTCACAAGGACACAGACCTCGCTGCTCTGAGGTTGCCCCTGGCTTGCCCTGCTCGGCTCTTATAAGAGCAGCGTGTCAGGGTAGTCCCAGGGCTAGCTAGCTGGTCTTCAGTCTTCACTGGTTTTTCTACTCCAACGACTGCCTCGAGCTCTCTCGCGCACCGCCTTATATACCCAACTGCCCCCCCGAGGGGCGGGGCTGTATGCGGACGTTGATGTAGACACCCCAACGTAACGGCTTGCTACACCCCTCTACGTAATACCTCTACACATAAGGTGACACGATTCATTATAACAGATTCATTATAACAGAACTCCTCAATAGTGCAGATCCTATCTATTTTACTCCTTATCCACCCAAATAAATACCCTTTGGTTCTTTCGGTAAAGTCACGTAGGTAGAAAAATATAATTAAAAATAATATATCACGAGATTTCGATCGCAACACAAGCAGTCGTCCTCAGGCGGAAAACTAATCCAGCAGTAGAACTGCTGAACCAGCGAGAGAGCTGTTACAACAAGAGGTTATATATGTGGCGAAGGGCAAGCAGGTGGGGTCTGAGCTGGAAAGGAATTCCATCCCCGGATGCAAGCATGTCAGTTGTGTTAATGGGGGAGATTAGGGAGAGAGATTAGCATGAAATAAGTTTCCGTCGCCGCATAAGAGTATCGTCCTTGCATGTGCACACAACAGCAGTGTTAATGGGAGATTAGCACTATGTTGATGGGAGAGATTAGGCAGATAGATTAGGGAGATTAGCAAGTTAATGTCATGTCTATGTGTAACAAGCTGCGGCGCTACCAACTGCGCTGTGAGAGGCAAGGGCGTCAACGCAAGAGTACCACCGCAACGGTGGTCGTGCTAGTGAGGCACACAGCCCATCACACAGCCAGAACCATCGATACATCGAGGCTCAGGGAGCAGAGGTGGCCATGTTAGTGAGACCCCAGCCTGTTAATGCAGAGGCACCCAACAGGGTAATGCAACTCAGAGAGTCGGAGATAACAGCCAAACGGCAGGAAGGATGGAAGCACCACAGAAAGAAGAAACAATATCGTGCGAGCCCACTGCATTATAACAATGATCATCCATGGCAGAGGTATTGGTTCTGCCATTTTTCACATCTGCCTTGTGTTCGCGAACACGGTCCGAGTTTCCCAAATGTAACTGCTACCGCAGACACAACTTAGTTTGTAGACACCAGGGTATTACATGTCAGGAATGACATCCTTCACAGGTGGGATCAAATTACGAATTTTGTGTACTATATTGAATTGGACCTGAATCTTGTGTTTGTTTAAGATTTTGGAAATATTTTTTTTTGTAACACCTGCTATGTGTAATAAAAGACTCCGTCAGGCACTGCTGGTCTCCGCTTGTCTTTTATTCAGGTTCTTCTTCGCACCCCACTGGTCTCCTTCACGGACCAGCGTCGTCTTGCGCACGCCCCGCGCACGCGCTTCCTCCTCAGCTCCTCCACTCGTCCTCACACCCCGCTGGTCCTGACAAGGGACCAGCATCTCCACTCGCGTGCCACGCACGCTCCTCTGTCAGCTCTTTCTCCCGCTCCGCACACCGCTGGCCGACGTTGTGCCGAAGCCCCATCAACCACGTGGCTGATGGCGCGGCGGCCACCCAACGTGGTCCCGCTTCTTCACTCCATCAACTGGCCCCGATCTCTTTCGGGCTCCCCTCTATATCATCTCTCCCACGTGACCCTGACTCCTCCCTTCCAGATCGTCAGATCCGGCCTTCCCATACTGCCCTGCTGGCTCCACCTCCATTCACCTCGCTTCCCATTGGAGCCGAGGTGAACGACGGCCCCACTCACACGCCCCCCATACCGGGCTCCGCCCCCAATACCCCGGGTCGTGTGATTGGGCCAGAGTCCAGCAGCAACCCCATTTACGCTCGCATTACATATGTATGGCAAAGTGATGGTTTTGATTGGGTCCTCAGATGGTTGCCTCCCCATGGTTGGAGATACAGCTTTGCAGATTGTGCGGTCTGAGTATCCATTCATCTTGAGGGCTTGGTGTATGTGTAGTTATTATTTGTTTCTTTCGGTTAAGTCACGTCTAAAGATAAAATAAGAAATTAAATTAAATAATAGAATACGACGTTTCGATTGCAACACAAGCAATCATCATCAGGTATAATGAAATAGCGACATAAAATCTAACCAGAAAACTATAGACAGACATATTAGCAGACAGATATCACCAGGATACATAGCGAGAGCAACACAGGTAACAGAGAGGGGTGATCGTCTCTGTGTGGTGGCCTTAAATAGACAGAGGGGGGTGCGGAGGCAGAGAGAGGGAGGAGGGTTAGAGAAAAAATTAGCATATCAATGAGTGGTCAACAGACGTGGTGCTGCGAATGCGATGGCACGGCAAGCAAGCCTGAAAATCAGGAGAAGGACACACTAAAATTAAATAACCTAGTAAAATATCGAAATGTAATGTAATACAACACAGAGGGTCGGTCAACACACAATTAACGCATAGCCTGGTGGATTACGTATTTCAAAGATTGCTAAGTTAGAATTTAAGTGTGAACAATCTAAAGAGAGGACACAGGCAGAGAAAACAAGTCGCCAGAGAGAGAGAAAAAAGATAAGCTTAAAACTTCCCCGTAGAAGTGGTTCAATCTTAATTTTAGAACTTTCGTGACTGCAGGAATTATTATTTGTTTCTTTCGGTTAAGTCACGTCTAAAGATAAAATAATAAATTAAATTAAATAATAGAATACGACGTTTCGATTGCAACACAAGCAATCATCATCAGGTATAATGAAATAGCGACATAAAATCTAACCAGAAAACTATAGACAGACATATTAGCAGACAGATATCACCAGGATACATAGCGAGAGCAACACAGGTAACAGAGAGGGGTGATCGTCTCTGTGTGGTGGCCTTAAATAGACAGAGGGGGGTGCGGAGGCAGAGAGAGGGAGGAGGGTTAGAGAAAAAATTAGCATATCAATGAGTGGTCAACAGACGTGGTGCTGCGAATGCGATGGCACGGCAAGCAAGCCTGAAAATCAGGAGAAGGACACACTAAAATTAAATAACCTAGTAAAATATCGAAATGTAATGTAATACAACACAGAGGGTCGGTCAACACACAATTAACGCATAGCCTGGTTGATTACGTATTTCAAAGATTGCTAAGTTAGAATTTAAGTGTGAACAATCTAAAGAGAGGACACAGGCAGAGAAAACAAGTCGCCAGAGAGAGAGAAAAAAGATAAGCTTAAAACTTCCCCGTAGAAGTGGTTCAATCTTAATTTTAGAACTTTCGTGACTGCAGGAATTATTATTTGTTTCTTTCGGTTAAGTCACGTCTAAAGATAAAATAATAAATTAAATTAAATAATAGAATACGACGTTTCGATTGCAACACAAGCAATCATCATCAGGTATAATGAAATAGCGACATAAAATCTAACCAGAAAACTATAGACAGACAGATTAGCAGACAGATATCACCAGGATACATAGCGAGAGCAACACAGGTAACAGAGAGGGGTGATCGTCTCTGTGTGGTGGCCTTAAATAGACAGAGGGGGGTGCGGAGGCAGAGAGAGGGAGGAGGGTTAGAGAAAAAATTAGCATATCAATGAGTGGTCAACAGACGTGGTGCTGCGAATGCGATGGCACGGCAAGCAAGCCTGAAAATCAGGAGAAGGACACACTAAAATTAAATAACCTAGTAAAATATCGAAATGTAATGTAATACAACACAGAGGGTCGGTCAACACACAATTAACGCATAGCCTGGTGGATTACGTATTTCAAAGATTGCTAAGTTAGAATTTAAGTGTGAACAATCTAAAGAGAGGACACAGGCAGAGAAAACAAGTCGCCAGAGAGAGAGAAAAAAGATAAGCTTAAAACTTCCCCGTAGAAGTGGTTCAATCTTAATTTTAGAACTTTCGTGACTGCAGGAATTATTATTTGTTTCTTTCGGTTAAGTCACGTCTAAAGATAAAATAAGAAATTAAATTAAATAATAGAATACGACGTTTCGATTGCAACACAAGCAATCATCATCAGGTATAATGAAATAGCGACATAAAATCTAACCAGAAAACTATAGACAGACATATTAGCAGACAGATATCACCAGGATACATAGCGAGAGCAACACAGGTAACAGAGAGGGGTGATCGTCTCTGTGTGGTGGCCTTAAATAGACAGAGGGGGGTGCGGAGGCAGAGAGAGGGAGGAGGGTTAGAGAAAAAATTAGCATATCAATGAGTGGTCAACAGACGTGGTGCTGCGAATGCGATGGCACGGCAAGCAAGCCTGAAAATCAGGAGAAGGACACACTCAAATTAAATAACCTAGTAAAATATCGAAATGTAATGTAATACAACACAGAGGGTCGGTCAACACACAATTAACGCATAGCCTGGTTGATTACGTATTTCAAAGATTGCTAAGTTAGAATTTAAGTGTGAACAATCTAAAGAGAGGACAGGCAGAGAAAACAAGTCGCCAGAGAGAGAGAAAAAAGATAAGCTTAAAACTTCCCCGTAGAAGTGGTTCAATCTTAATTTTAGAACTTTCGTGACTGCAGGAATTATTATTTGTTTCTTTCGGTTAAGTCACGTCTAAAGATAAAATAATAAATTAAATTAAATAATAGAATACGACGTTTCTCTCTTGCCGTGCCATCGCATTCGCAGCACCACGTCTGTTGACCACTCATTGATATGCTAATTTTTTCTCTAACCCTCCTCCCTCTCTCTGCCTCCGCACCCCCCTCTGTCTATTTAAGGCCACCACACAGAGACGATCACCCCTCTCTGTTACCTGTGTTGCTCTCGCTATGTATCCTGGTGATATCTGTCTGCTAATATGTCTGTCTATAGTTTTCTGGTTAGATTTTATGTCGCTATTTCATTATACCTGATGATGATTGCTT
Source organism: Lampetra fluviatilis (assembly GCF_964198595.1). NCBI lineage: Eukaryota > Metazoa > Chordata > Hyperoartia > Petromyzontiformes > Petromyzontidae > Lampetra > Lampetra fluviatilis. The sequence goes on along the minus strand of NC_136309.1, from coordinate 9,640,994 downwards.
GTGTTGCAATCGAAACGTCGTATTCTATTATTTAATTTAATTTATTATTTTATCTTTAGACGTGACTTAACCGAAAGAAACAAATAATAATTCCTGCAGTCACGAAAGTTCTAAAATTAAGATTGAACCACTTCTACGGGGAAGTTTTAAGCTTATCTTTTTTTCTCTCTCTCTGGCGACTTGTTTTCTCTGCCTGTGTCCTCTCTTTAGATTGTTCACACTTAAATTCTAACTTAGCAATCTTTGAAATACGTAATCAACCAGGCTATGCGTTAATTGTGTGTTGACCGACCCTCTGTGTTGTATTACATTACATTTCGATATTTTACTAGGTTATTTAATTTTAGTGTGTCCTTCTCCTGATTTTCAGGCTTGCTTGCCGTGCCATCGCATTCGCAGCACCACGTCTGTTGACCACTCATTGATATGCTAATTTTTTCTCTAACCCTCCTCCCTCTCTCTGCCTCCGCACCCCCCTCTGTCTATTTAAGGCCACCACACAGAGACGATCACCCCTCTCTGTTACCTGTGTTGCTCTCGCTATGTATCCTGGTGATATCTGTCTGCTAATATGTCTGTCTATAGTTTTCTGGTTAGATTTTATGTCGCTATTTCATTATACCTGATGATTGCTTGTGTTGCAATCGAAACGTCGTATTCTATTATTTAATTTAATTTATTATTTTATCTTTAGACGTGACTTAACCGAAAGAAACAAATAATAATTCCTGCAGTCACGAAAGTTCTAAAATTAAGATTGAACCACTTCTACGGGGAAGTTTTAAGCTTATCTTTTTTCTCTCTCTCTGGCGACTTGTTTTCTCTGCCTGTGTCCTCTCTTTAGATTGTTCACACTTAAATTCTAACTTAGCAATCTTTGAAATACGTAATCAACCAGGCTATGCGTTAATTGTGTGTTGACCGACCCTCTGTGTTGTATTACATTACATTTCGATATTTTACTAGGTTATTTAATTTTAGTGTGTCCTTCTCCTGATTTTCAGGCTTGCTTGCCGTGCCATCGCATTCGCAGCACCACGTCTGTTGACCACTCATTGATATGCTAATTTTTTCTCTAACCCTCCTCCCTCTCTCTGCCTCCGCACCCCCCTCTGTCTATTTAAGGCCACCACACAGAGACGATCACCCCTCTCTGTTACCTGTGTTGCTCTCGCTATGTATCCTGGTGATATCTGTCTGCTAATATGTCTGTCTATAGTTTTCTGGTTAGATTTTATGTCGCTATTTCATTATACCTGATGATGATTGCTTGTGTTGCAATCGAAACGTCGTATTCTATTATTTAATTTAATTTATTATTTTATCTTTAGACGTGACTTAACCGAAAGAAACAAATAATAATTCCTGCAGTCACGAAAGTTCTAAAATTAAGATTGAACCACTTCTACGGGGAAGTTTTAAGCTTATCTTTTTTCTCTCTCTCTGGCGACTTGTTTTCTCTGCCTGTGTCCTCTCTTTAGATTGTTCACACTTAAATTCTAACTTAGCAATCTTTGAAATACGTAATCAACCAGGCTATGCGTTAATTGTGTGTTGACCGACCCTCTGTGTTGTATTACATTACATTTCGATATTTTACTAGGTTATTTAATTTTAGTGTGTCCTTCTCCTGATTTTCAGGCTTGCTTGCCGTGCCATCGCATTCGCAGCACCACGTCTGTTGACCACTCATTGATATGCTAATTTTTTCTCTAACCCTCCTCCCTCTCTCTGCCTCCGCACCCCCCTCTGTCTATTTAAGGCCACCACACAGAGACGATCACCCCTCTCTGTTACCTGTGTTGCTCTCGCTATGTATCCTGGTGATATCTGTCTGCTAATATGTCTGTCTATAGTTTTCTGGTTAGATTTTATGTCGCTATTTCATTATACCTGATGATGATTGCTTGTGTTGCAATCGAAACGTCGTATTCTATTATTTAATTTAATTTATTATTTTATCTTTAGACGTGACTTAACCGAAAGAAACAAATAATAATTCCTGCAGTCACGAAAGTTCTAAAATTAAGATTGTATGTGTAGTGCCGTAGATGGGCCACACTTACCGGCAGTGGTGGACAGGGCCCATCTGCAGGTACCTCGGACCCCCAGGGGAGGGGCCACTGTGCCAGCCCAAGAGGGGGGGGGGGCTGCTGGGGGCTCTAGGATCCTAGGCAGCTAAGCCCTCGGCGCCGGGCCTTAGGATCCCTGACAACCCAGCCAGCTAAGCCCCTTGGCGCCACCAACGGGGGGCTGTGGGGGATCTGTGATCCCACACAACCCCACCCCTCGATGGGCAAGAGGGATAAAAGGGCCGCTCCCTAGCCGATCGGGACCAGTCGCAGCTCAAGACCCAATACCAGCCAGCTTAGGACCCTGGACCCCCTCGTCCCGCTTGTAAGAGCCGGGACGCTGTGCGGGCCAGTGGTGGGACTCTGGGACTCCCGGCTCTACGTCCTTGGAAGGGCGAGTTCCGAGGAAGCCAGAGTCTAGACCCGCACCTTGGCTGAGTCGGGTCAGGTAGCCTCCCCTAGGGTAATTGTAGCCTGGAGGACCCGAGAGCGTAGCCAGTCAGGCACGCTCGGAGTAGGCTGTGTCCCTAGGCTGTAACAGAGTATCAGGACTGTTTGAGTGTTGTATCGTAATAAAGAAGTTACCTCTACAAGTGTCTCCGGAACCCATTACATATGTGCTCAAGTTCACTGGCTAAGTGGCGCTGGTCGGAGATGCAGCAGATTATTTTTTTCTGCCTGAGGACGACCGCTTGTGTTGCGATTGAAGCGTCGTGATATATTATTTACTTATTTATTTTACTTACGTGGCTTTACCAAAAGAACCAAAGAGTATGGATTTCTGCAGTCACGAAAGCTTAACATCAACACCCAAGTAACATTTTGTATATGAACAGCAATGACTTAACTATCTCCATTTTCCCAATGCTACCCACCAGAGATCCTTTCTGTATATACACAACAGCAAGCTAATTATGGCACCATACTTTCAGTCCCTATTCGTGACACACTTGACTCCCAATCCTCATGTAAGATTGCAATATAATTTCTGCATGAGGGCCCATCAAAAAGTGTTGAGACTGGACACTTTTTTCCTAAAAACTATGTAAAATTGTCTTAATTCAAAGTCCAGTATAGTACTATTCGTGGCACTCATAAGTGAACTTCATTATTGCTCATGCTAATTATTACAATGTTAACTATTTACACAGGAAGGCCTCATTGAGTCTAAAGACTGATTTTTGTCAGAAGTTTCCCATTGCATTGAGATATTTGGCAATTACATTAATGAGCGTTTGGCTCTGCGTGAGTAGAACCCAGAGAGACCCCCCCCCCCCACCTTGCACATGGGGAAATAGCACAACTCTGCACAGATTCTACCCACACTCGATAAATAATTCAAACCGAGTTGTTTTCTTTTTACCGTTGTACTGTATAGAATTATTAAGTATGAATGCATATTTATATTAAACTATTCTGAAAGATGTGTAATTTATTTGCAAATGAGAATGTAATGTCGCAGATGCGACCACAGGCCAACTTGAATCTGCATGTAGTTTCTGGGTCTCTTCACTTCACCAACCCGCATTGACCAGCGTGGTGAAGTATGATTTAACAATTCCCACGACTGACATTGTGTGGGGGAGGCCTCTATCAAACGCTGCATCGACAAGGGGCTGATATGTCACTACATTGTATGGTAAGTCCGTTCTCTAGCCAATACGAGAAGTCTATGTAGAAAGACGATGCGGGACACGTGTACACGATGATTGTGTGCGTACGTTCAGTGTGTGTATCACGTGCACAATTATATCAGGTCGCGATTATGCTCAAACATCACGAACAACTCTCGACGTCTCCAGAGCCTGAACATTTCAAGTAGACACTGACCCTTGCCACGATTTGTATTTTACCAGGTAAGGGCCACGGAGCTCTATTTCAGAAGCGACCTGGACACAAGTGAAAACTAAACGAAGTGGCTTATGTGGACATTTATAGCAACCAAGTACTCTAAACTCACGTTTCTAAATGTGTCGAGGGGAAAGCCGAAAGACCAGGAGAAGAATCTATGCGACCACGGGGGAAATAAAAATATACAAATACAGAGCAGGCGTCAGGGTCGGGATGGAACTTCCACGCTGCTGTAGGCCTGGCGAGGTAGTTAACATCTCGCCACCGCGGCGCCCCTGATTAAAAACGTAGCCATGTCTAGCAAGGTTATTGACTCACATCACTCGACTCACGGCACGACAAGTGATGTATTAAACAAAACAATAAAGTAGAGAGGCGCTACTGACATTTAACAATGTTCTTAATTTAAAGCTTTCGTGACTGCAGGGATTCATATTCTTTGTTATTTCGGTAAAGTCGACTGGAACACAAGCAATCATCATCAGGTGTGAAATCCACAGAAAGAAAATTTGAAAAAAGTTTTGGTCTTTCCTAACATTAGCACCAAGGACAGCGATTTGGCAGTTTGCCAGATGGACGAGTCCATCTATGTTCGGAAAAGAGAAGGGGGGAGCAGAAAATGGAATGCGGTCTGAAAGTCACCGTAATCGTGAACACAATCAATTAAGACCCGAAATGGTTGAGTAAATCCTTCCAATGATTGCTAAGCCAGAAACCATCTTCTCGGTTGAAATTGTCTCTGTGTTTGTATATGTGGATTGCCTCATGAACGAACCTCTCATGGTAGCCAGATGGCTTGCAAAGAACCTCCAAGACAGAGGTTCTTTGCAAGCCATCTGACTATCATGGCCTCCTTTAGGGTTAGTGTGGTTCTTTCGGTAAAGTAACGTCGATAGAAAATAAAAATGATCAAATAAAATAAAAATACAAAATAAAAATCTGAAATTTAAAATAATTAAAGCAAAAAACCCACATTCATATTCTTGGTTCTTTCAGGAAAGTCACGTAGTTAGAAAATGAAAATAAAAGTAATGAAATACAACTTTTAATTTAAAATAATGAACTTAAAATAATAAAAACTTGTATTATTTTCAATTCATGATTTTAATTTTTAATTTTATTTTATTATTTTAATTTTCTATCGACGTAAAGAATATGGCGTGGAGATGCTTCCATCTGCTGGCCACCAACGTGGCGTGCAGATGCTGCCAGGTGGGATTTGAGAGGTGAACGCGGTTGGTAAGGTGTGATTGGGTTGGTGAGTGAGGTTGGTGAGATGCGTGGTGAGTGTCGGTGAGCACGTTGAGGATTCTCCTCCACGGTCGCCTTTGTCTCCCCCAGTAGCGATGTTCACTCCACACCGCACCAGGTACCATCTGAGGCTGAGTCGACCTCTCACTATCTCACTGTCTCACTCACACTCACTCACAAGCGCGAGTTCGCGTTGTCAGGCGATATAAAATAATTTATATTTCATGCCAGTTGGTTTTGAAGTGCGGCTGTTTGTAATTTGGGCGTTCGTAAGTCGAGGACTGTCTGTAAATAAAGATTCCGATTGTGGATGTGGGGCTTTAACCGTGGGGTGATATTCTTTGGTTCTTTTCGGTTAAGTCACGTCTAAAAATAAAATAATAAATCAAAATAAAACAACACATTACGACGTTTCGATTGCAACACAAGCAATCATCATCAGGCATAAAAGAAATAGCAACAAAAATCTAACTAGAAAACTATAGACCGACATACAAGCAGACAGACATCACAACGGCACACATAGAGAGGACTATATAGGCACACGAAAATTAAATAACCTAGTAAAATATTGAAATGTGATGTAATACAACACAGAGAGTCGGTTAACACACAATTAACGCATGGCCTGGTTGACTACGTGTTTCAAAATTTGCTAAGTTAGAATTTCAAGTGTGAGCAACAAATATCTTGGCCCAATCCTCGGGGGCGTGGCTTGACCGACAGTGGGGGGGGCATAGCCGCGATGGGCGTGGCTTATCCAGGAAGTGGGAGGAGTCTCGCGTCTACGCAGGGGCGTGCAATAACCAAAGGGGGCGTGGCGTCTCACCCTGCGCTGACCATTCGCAGAGGAGAACGCGAACCCTGGACTCCAACCCCGAGAAGCGCGCTCCTTTTAAAGTTAACAACAACATTGTTAAATGTAAGTAGCGCCTCTCTACTTTATTGTTGTTTTATTTGTTTATTACATCACTTGTGGTGCCGTGAGTCGAGTGATATGCGTCAATAACCTTGCTAGACACGGCTAAGCTTTTAATCAGGGGCGCCGCGGTGGCGAGATGTTAACTACCTCGCCAGGCCTACAGCAGCGTGGAGGTTCCATCACGACCCTGACGCCTGCTCTGTATTTGTATATTTTTATTTCCCCCGTGGTCGCATAGATTCTTCTCCTGGTCCCTCGGCTTTCCCCTCGACATTTAGAAACGTGACTTTAGAAGAGTACTTGGCTGCTATAAATGTCCACATGATAAGCCACTAAGTTGAGCTGTCGTTTGTGGCCAGGTCGCTCCTGATAAGAGCTATAAAGCTCTGTGGACTTGACCTGGTAAAATATAAATAGTTTATAGTTTAGTTATAGTTCATAAGAACTCGTGGCAAGGGTCAGTGTCTACTTCAAATATTGTTAAGGCTCTGCAGACCTCCAAAGTTATTCGTGATGTTATACATTTGGTTCGTTTTGAGCATAATCGCGACCTTACATAATTATTACGTGATGCACACGCTGAATATACACACACACAAACATTGTGTACACGTGTGTCGTGCCCTCTATTGCCTACATAGACGACTTGTGCTGACTAGAGAACGGTCTTAACGAACAATGTCGTGACATGTATCAGCCCTTTGTCGATCCGGCGTTTTGATAGAGGCCTCCCCCACACCATGTCGTTCGTGGGAGTTGTTTAACCATACTTCACCATGCCGGTCAATGCGGGTTTGGTGAAGTGAGGAGGCCCAGAAACTATATGCAGACACGAGCTTGCCTGTGCTTGCATCTGCAGAATTACAATCTCACACATCTTCAAGTATAGTTTAATACTTCTAGAAATACATTTATTCTTGAGGATTCCATAAAGCACTGTGGTAAAAAGAATACAACTTGATTTGAATGCTTTGTTGAACAGGGAATGCTTTGAGTTTGTGGGTTCAATCTGTCTGTGCGGAGTTGTGTTATTTCCCCATATGCAAGGTGGGGTCTCTCTGGGTTCCACTCACACAAACATCTCAATGCAATGGGACCTTTCTGAAAATGCAGTACTTAGACTCAATGAGGCTTTCCTGGGAAACGAGTTAACATTGTAATAATTAGCATGATAGATAATGACGGTCACTTATAAGTGCCATTAATAGTACTATACTGTACTTTTATTGAAGAATATTTTGCATAGTTGTTTGTAAAAAAGTGTCCATTCTCAAAACTTTTTGATGGGCCCTCGTACAGAAATGATATTACAATCTTCTTTGGAGATTGCGAGTCAGAGTGTTGTGAATAGTGGACTGAACGTGTGGTGCCACCATTATATTGTTGGTGTGTTTATACAGAAAGGCCTATTTGGTGGGTAACATTAGGAAAATGGAGGTAGTTAGTCATTGTTGTTAAACAAAATCTTATTTGGGTGGATGAGAGGAATAAAATCATACATGATAGGAACTGCAATATTGTGGAGTTCTGGTATAATGCGTTCTAGTATATATGAATTGTATGTCACCTTAAGTATGCCTTTGTGAGTACACACATGACACGGGTGACCTTTGTCTTTTGTTTCAGATGTGCGAGAACAACTCCGCTGCGAGTCACAGTGGTGCTGGGAGAATCGCCTTGACCATCGATGGCGCTTCACCAGCACCCATCTTAACCCCACCTCAATGCGATCGAGTTACAAGAGGGAAAGAACTAAGTTCTTGTGACGTTTGTGGGAAAAAATTCCAACTGGCGTGGTGCCTAGAATCCCACGTGAAAACTCACAACGTGACCCATGACCAATGGTGCGGCACATGCGGACAAAGATTTGATCAGCCAAGAAAATTCAAAAGGCACATGAAGACCCATGAAAAGGATTATTTGATAAAGGGTGCACCAGGCTTGGTGAATAACGGCAGTTTTGCCAATGCGGTGTTGAAGCCACCGTCGCCCTATGAGATGTGCTCAGTCTGCGGATTTTTAAGTCCGATTGAAATCCTGAAAACTCATGAAAGTCTTCACGCACAGTTCTTGTACAGACCGAAGCTTGAACATGATTACGCTTCGACAAAAGATAGTGGCGTTAAGATAAATGACGTGAAATCCAATTTTCTTAAATGCTTTGGCCTAGTTCCAAGTCAACAAACTGCTTCACCAGTCAGTGAGAATAAACCATACGCTGCTCTCGATCCTATTACGAGCATGAAAGTGTTGATGGCCTTGCAGCAGAAGAAGGAAAAGCGAAGTGGACGTAAGTCCATTAAAAGAAGAAAGACCACCACCAGCGTAACCAATTGCAGCAGTAGAAACAGCCAGAATTCGGACGTGAAGAGGATGGACTGCACGGAAGCAGGAGGCTGCGTGGAGCAGATCATCCCCAAGGTGGATGAACCCAACCTGGCACCTTTGGGTACGTCCGAGTAATGCACACACTACATTTCATTTGGGTGTAATTCATAATTTCACAAATGAAGTGATGTACGCATGTGCTGACCATATTTGTATGCCAGTGCTGAGGAGTCTAGAGATCTGATGTGGTGCTGCTCGGATGTTGGGTTAAACTCTGGGTTTCAGTCACTGAGCCATGATTAAACTGGCTTCTCATTGATGGTCTTATCCAGTTACCAAACACTTCTTCCAGCAAACACTTTTGTTGTTGCGTGGCATGTAGGAAATTGCAAAACCTCCGAGTGGATAATAAACGGCCACGAAGGGATGTCATGAGTAGTGCAATGATATCTCCTTCCACAAGCTGTTCTCTTACATGAGGTGGTTCACTGCTTTGTGAGAGTTGCACAGGGATACTTCATCTTATGACATGGAGCCAATAGCACGATTGGAATAAAACTGAGCAAAATACATTGTTTGACAAATTCCAAAAAGTGTCTGTTCATTTCTTAACCGGGGTAAATTTGATTTAAACAAGTGGGTCAATTTAGGGAACATTGTTAAATGTATAGACCGAGTCATTTCCATAATGGGAATTTCCTCTTCATTGTACTAACACCTAACTTCCATGCACATTTACTCGTTCTTTTGCAGGTAATTTTTGCGTAATTAATGAGCTGTAATAGAATAATCTGGCTCAACCACCTCAGTGTTAAATTATAGTTGTTGCTCTGCATCAATATCAACCATACGGAGAAGTGCAAAATGTTGGGGCTTCAAAATAAGCCCCAAAAATGTGTTCTTTTGATATTTTTCAGGAAATCGGTATCTTGCTTTTCTACTATTTGTACGTATGTTGAACTTCTTTCGTAGCATACGTAGCCAACCGTGCTAATCGGAGGTATTTGTTGCTGGCCATTTGGCATTTTGGGCCTTTGGGCCTGAGGTCAGCAACCGTGATTGATAACACGTCCCATGTACATAGTGATGTCATGGCATCCACTGCAGGGTGATGAATAAATTATGGATAAGCCAATGCGTGTGCTCAATGGTGGATGTCTTGTGTTCCAGAGGAAAAGCCTTTCCCGTGCAGTGACTGCTCGTACAGAGCGACACAGAAGTCGCAGCTCAAGAGACACGTCCTGAGCGTTCACCACGTGCCCTTCGATAGCGCGCTGGACTCCGACTGCCCCAAGAAGAGAAGTCGGCTGGCTGGGTGCCATGACAGCGACCCAACTACGGATTTGGAGCGCGCACGATGCACACGGAGAACTCCCTGAGGATGTATTTCATCCTGAGGCTGAGGTACTACGTGTGGGGCGGTGAACTCAAGGTTTTGTGCATCGGACATTTCCATGATGAAATTCCGTCACGGTCACTGCTGCGAGGTAACCTCTATTCGCCGAATATTTTTAGTCAATTGCTGTATTTTCTTGTATACAATATATTTAATAAATTGCCCTAATTTCATAACAAAGGTTTTTGGGTTAGATCGCGTAAGTATAAATTATATAATTGATTAGTAATCATTTCATTAGTATGTTTCCTCTATAAGTAATGATAAATGTAAGATGTCTTCTTCTTCCACGCGTTTGTCCCACTCACGTGGGGTCCGCCGTCCTTGCCACCTTCTCCACACCGCCCCGTCCCGCGCCATCTCTCCCTCCGCTCCACGGGCCACCACGTTCGACCGCATCACCACATCGCCCCACGACTTCTTCTGTCTTCATCTCCTCATCTTACAATCACAATTACTTAATAATACGCTTCCAGCCGCACTAAGTCTGTAGCTGTCAGAGCGGTTACAATTATTTGTATTTCTGTCAGTTTCAATGGATTCGCGAATTTGTCTTGGCCAGTAACTATTAGTTTTACACGAAACTTCATTGTTATCAAAATAATTTGAGTGTCGTTGTTAGAAAGCATGTTCTGCAACTTCCAACAGTTATGTTTGAGAGTGTTTAATATTTATTTGGTGTTTTTTTAGTCTTACGCTAATGTTATGTCCCTTCTGTCCAATATAACATCTGCCACATAAGCAATTAATCCGATAAACACCACATCTTTAGTACCAGATAAAACATTTTAAATTTTGTGTACCATTCCAAATCTTACTTAGATTTTTTGCTTTTCCAAAACTAGAACTAATTTGTCAGTTACTCCTGCGATATGTGGTATTTTAATTGTTTTAATAATCTGATCGCTTTCAGCAGTATTGCTGTTCGATCTAGGTTTTGTTATTCACTGCTCTGTTAATTTGAGCATCATTGTAGCCATTCAATCGTAGCTCTTCTTTGACATGTTTAATCTCTCTCCTCAGACTTTCACCATCTGACATTGTTTTAGCCTGATGTATGAGCGTCTTAATGAGAGATGATTTCTGTGCGGGGTTCCCTATCGGTAAACGCAGTGTGTTATTTTACCATTTAGGCCTCGTCCGAGCAAAATATCCATGAAAGGGAGTGTGTTATTCACCTCAATGTCCATGGTCAACTGTATGGCCGGGTTTTTTTTAACTGAGATGATTTAGACATTAATTCATTAAGTGTATCCTTACCATGTGGGTAGACAACAACTAAACCAAAAAGATGGTTTTAATGTACTTGAAGCAAGTGCTCTTGCTTCAAAGTTTTCCATGTACAGATTCGCTATAGCAGGAGATAAAGTAGAGCCCATTGCTGCTCCTTCCTTTTGTTTAAAGAAATCACCTCTCCATAGGAAATAAGTCTGTTAGAGGCCACGGGGGGGGGGGGGGGGAGTTTATCATTATGTTTGTCGCTGCGAGCAGACGGTGCGCAATGGAGAGCTTGCTCAGAGCGGAGCTGGGCACGGACTCGGCGAGGCCGCTGGGCGCTTCGGCCGGTGGAGGCTGCATCAACGCCGGGCAGAGCTACGAGACGGGGCGCGGACACGTGTTCACCAAGATCAACGCCAAGAGCGGGGCACCCTCCTCACCACCTCCTCACCACCTCGCTTCACCCTTCATTCAGCCCTATAATTAATATCTTTCCACGCGCACCAGTATCACTCTTTTTTTCGCTGCGACTACTACCACCACCGTGGTGAATGTTGCAGTGAACTTCATCTCGTTGATTCCCCCCTCCACCCACGTTAAGGGACTCGGTCTACCAGACACTTTGACCGCTTCGTCTCTTCCACTCCGCGTTCAACCACCATGCCACACTGCAGTTCACAACAACGCACTCAACTAAACAACTCGGTCACCCACTCATCCAGTCACCCACTCATCTCAATCACCCGCTCACTCAATCACCCTATCACCTACTCAACTCGTCACTAATTCAATCAAACACTCATCCAGTCACCCACTCATCCAGTAACCCACGCATCCGGTCACTGACTCAATCACCTAATCACTATCTCATCCAGTCACCCACTTATCTCAATCACCCGCTCACTCAATCACCCTGTCACCCACTCAACTCGTCACTAAATTAATCACACACTCATCCAGTTACCCACTCACTCAATCACCCAATCACCCACTCATCCAGTCACTAGTTCATCCAGTCACTAAATCATCTAGTCACTCACTCAATCACCCTATCACACACTCATCCAGTCACCCACACAATTACCCTATCACCCACTCATCCAGTCACCCACTCATCCAGTCACCCACTCATCTAGTCATCCACGCATCCACTCACCCACTCACCCACTCCCCCCACTCATCCACTCATCCACTCACCCACTCATCCAGTCACCCACTCATCCAGTCACCCACGCATCCGGTCACTGACTCAATCATCCTATCACACACTCCTCCACTCGTTTACTCAAACACTCACCTATTTACACTATGAGATCTCTTTTACCAGTGCAAAATATAATGGTAGGTTTTTACCCTTTTAACTGGTACAAATAAAGGTGTCAGTTTTGTACCAGTTAAAAGGGTAAAAACCTACCATTACTCACCCATTTACTCACCCACCCGCTCACCACCACAGGGGGGGGGGGGAGAGTTTATCGTTGTGTTTTTCGCTGCGAGCAGACGGCGCGCAATGGAGAGCTTGCTCAGAGTGGAGCTGGGCACGAACTCGGCGAGGCCGCTGGGTGCTGCGGCCGGTGGAGGCTGCATCAGCGCCGGGCAGAGCTACGAGACGGGGCGTGGACACGTGTTCACCAAGAGCGGGCACCCTCCTCTACACCTCCTCACCATGCCACCTCACCTCCTCACTACGCTACGTCACCACCTCACCTCCTCTACCCTCCTCTTCGCCTCCTCACCCACTCACCCACTCATCCAGAAACCCATTAATCCAGTAACCCACTCATCCAGTCACCCACGCATCCGGTCACCTCACTCTTCTTTTCAGCTTCATCAATTTGCACTGCTCCACTTTGGAATCCCAACCCGGTCTTCCTATTTCCCCAAACTCTTGCAACAATAAACTTGATCAATTTAAGGAACGTGTTTCTATGATCTTAATTATCTAATTACTCATTGGACAGTTACGTATTTTTTGTTTTTGCTGGCCGCTTGGCGTTTTGTATTGTGTGGGGTTTGCATAGCTGGCAACCCCTTATCATTGCCTCTCTTATTACAGACCATTTCAGACCTTGTTGGTCACCTCGTGCCCCTTATAAATCTCAACGTTCATCCTACAAAGTCCCATCAAAAGGGAGAAGCACACACAAATAGACTTAACATAAATGTTGCCCGTTTTAAAACGGCTGTGTGCCGTATGGACCTGAAAACTCACTTTCCCCCAACAGAATACGGGTAAACCGTGTGGGTTGACAGCTACCGGTTTTGTTGTGTTTGCAAGTCCAAGTTATAGGACTGCACCCTGGGTTGTGCGTGGTTCTCATTGGTAGGAGATTCCCTTCGCTGCGTTGCACGCCAGTGGCTGGGGACTGCCTGGGCCCAGTGACGTGTGAGCCGGTCCCAATGTGCACCGGCAAACATTTATCGCTAGGTGACCCCAGTGTTTATTGCCCGTCTACACGTGAATACCTGAAGCCCATGTCACTCCACTGCTGGATGAGTCCCGCAATGAAGATACAATCAGTACATCCACTTTGCTTTTGCACTCTACCTGTGTAGTGCCATAAGAGGGGAGGGGCTGCTGGGGGCTCTGGGACCCTAGGCAGATAAGCCCTCGGCGCCAGGCGCTAGGATCCCAGGCACCCCAGACAGTTAAGCCTCTTGGGGCCACCAACGGGGGGGGGGGGGGGTTGTGTGTGCTCTGGGATATCTGGGGGCGCACACAACCCCACCTCTCGCTGGGAACGAGGCATAAAAGGGCAGCTCCCTGGCCGATCGGGGCCAGTCGCAGCTCAAGACCCAAGACCCGCCAGCCAGCCACCTTAGGACCCTGGACCCCCTCGTCCCGCTTGTCCTTGTGTAATAAAAGACTCGACCACGGTATCTGGCTTGGTGTCCTTTATTCGGGTTCGTCTACTTTTCCCACACGGCTCTTTCCGTCTGAGACCCTTCGCTCGGCGCCGACGCTGCTGTCGCTCCCGTAGCCGCTAGCAGCCTCGCTGCTGACCTCCTCGCGCAGCCTCTCCGGCTGCCCTCGCTGCAGCTCCACCACTGCTCTCCCTCTCCGAGCAGTCCCACTGCTGCCTCTTTGTGCAGCCTCGCTGGCTGCGCTCGCTGCAGCCTCGCCGCTGCTCCCTGGGTTGGTCACCGCTGGCCGACGGTGCCAATCCCCTCTCCGAGCGTGTGTGGCGATCTCGCCACTCCTCCCAGCCTTCGCCCTGCGTGGCCTCACCCTAGTCCAGTCTCCAACAACCTCCCTTCCTCTTCCGGTTTCTCCCCTTAAAGACCCGAACCCTTCTCCCACGTGACGTAACTCCTCCCCCCCCGTGACGTCACATCCGGAAGGTCGTTTACGCCCGCATTACACTTGTAAGGGCCGGGACGCTGTGAGGGCCAGTGGTGGGACTCTGGGACTCCCGGCTCTACGTCCTTGTAAGGGCGAGTTCCGAGGAAGCCAGAGTCCAGACCCGCACCTTGGCTAGGTCGGGTCAGGTAGCCTCCCCTAGGGTAATTGTAGCCGAAGGAGTAGTGTATCTAGGCTGTGTAGCTAGGCTGTGTACCTAGGCCAGACATGGGCAAAGCACTGCCCGTGGGACGTATACGGCCCGTTGGGCTTTTTAATCCGGTCCGCCGAACTTGTCCAAATATTATTATTAAATTAAATTTTACCTTCCTCCTGTAATGCCCCCATTTCCCCAATAGATGGCGCACTTTGACCGGGAGAGAGAGAATATTTGTATGAGCAATTCATGTTTCTATTGAAAGTAAGTTAACAGTAATATTTGGGTACAGTATTGTTTTTGGAAGCATTCACTATAATATCGTATGAACGTTTACTTCACCGCATCATCGTATGAATGATGCGAGAAGAGATTAACGGGTTCTTATGTTAGCGATTTACGTACTCGGTGCTTTCGCTCTATAAAAATTACGGCTTGAATGAGGGGGAGGGGTATGACTACATCATAAAATTAATATCTTACTATGAATTTTATATAACAAAAGTTATATACATAACTGTTACGCTTTGTGTAATTCAACAAAACAAACAAAACTTAACTCCGAGTTCTCTCCGAATTTCACGAGTCCGTTCGAGACCCCACAGTTTTTTTAAAGAGTTTTAAGCACAGAAAACATAATTAAAGTTTGAAAAATCATTAATTATACAAACTTTTCAATAATTTCCTTCTTCACTTCGATTTCAATTTTCTGTAAAAACTTCTTCTCACCAACATTACCACTCATTACCACTTTCTCCGAAAGCAAGTTTGTAAAAGAATACATGGTACAGACAGCAGACATCTTGTGTCCGGAGATCAAATGCAAATTTGAAAAAGTCAGTTTATTACGCAGGACTGTGACTCGCCGTGTGGAACTGATTGATAAAAAATATAGCCAGTCAATTAAGCAAAAAGTCTGATTCCTTTGAATTATATTCACTAGCACTGGATGAAAGTACGGACGTAAAAGACACTGCTCAGCTCCTCATTTTTATCCGAGGCATTGACAACAGTTTTGCGATAACAGAGGTGTTTTTGACCATGGAGTCCCTGAAAGGAACAACGCGGGGAGAGGACTTGTATAACCAGGTATCTGCTGTCATCGAAAGAATGACGCTACCTTTGAGTAAACTTGTCAATGTCACAATGGATGGATCTCCCAAATTTAACTGGATAAAATGTTGGGCTGCTGAAAAGAATCCAGGATAAAGTGAAAAAGGAAAACCCTGTCCAGGATCTTATTTTCCGTCACTGCATCATCCATCAGGAATCCCTGTGTAAGTCTGTATTGCAGCTTAATCATGTCGTGAATCCAGTCGTAAAACTTGTGAACTTTATGCGTTCCTGGAGGAAACTGATGCGGATCATCAGGACTTGCTGTACTACTCTCGTGTCCGCTGGTTAAGTTTGGTGAAAGTATCACAACGAGTGTGGGAGCTGAAAGAAGATATCGCATTTTTGGAGTTGATGGGGAAATCTGACGAATTCTCTGAGCTAAGCGACAAGAACTGGCTTAGTGAGTTTGCGTTTGCTGTGGACATATTTTCACACATGAATGAGCTGAATGTGAAACTGCAGGGGAAAGATCAGTTTGTTCACGACATGTACAAACATGTGAAAGCCTTCAAATCCAAGCTCACTTTGTTCTCCGGACATATTGCGAACAAATCTTTCGCTCATTTCCCCACACTTGCCATGCAGGAAGAGGCACCGCGAAACGCAAAAAAATACAGCAAATCACTTCAGGAACTGCACGGAGAATTCTGCCATAGGTTCTCTGATTTCGAAAACATTGAACAGTCACTTCAGCTGGTGTTCTGTCCCCTGTCACAAGACCCTGAAACAGTTGGAACTGATAGATCTTCAGTCTGGCTCCGTCCTAAAGGAGAAGTTCAACTCTGTTAAACTGAATGACTTTTATGCTTCACTTAACAGAGCCACGTTTCCAAACCTCCGGAGGACTGCACAGAAGATACTGACTTTGTTTGGCTCGACTTATGTGTGTGAGCAGACATTCAGCGTCATGAACGCCAACAAAGCCCGTCACAGATCAAAGTTAACGGATCAGCACCTCAGATCTATCCTGAGAATTGCCACAACCAAAATAACTCCAGACTTTGATGCACTGGCAAAAATGGGAGATCAACAACACTGTTCCCAATGAAACTGAAAGTGATTGTGTTGCTGCAGCGAGGTTGGAGCCAAATCTCCATCACACAGCCTGCGTGGCTGCTCTAACCTGTTAATGTAGATAATAAAGAAGTTTAAGTGAGGTAATTGGATTGGGCGCAGGCCTCAGATGTTTTCATGACGTTTGAACAGTCACGTTACGACATGTTTTTGTATTGTCCATGTTCGTGCAATTTGTTAAATTGCCTTGCAAATAAATGCTTTGCTACCTGTTAAAGGCCAAATCCTTTCATGTAATAATTTTTACATGTCATTTATATTAGTTCACACAAACACTCCATCCATCTGTTTCTGGCCCGGCCCCTCTGTTAAATTTTAGAACCCATTGTTGCCCGCGAGTGAAAAAGTTTGCCCACCCCTGCACCAACCCAATCACACCTGGCACCATCGAAACGCCACAAGAGTGGCGACCAATGTGGGGGGTGTAGATGCTGCCACCTGCCGGCCAACAATGGGGCGTGTCCATTTTGACAAACTTTCGTGACTTCAGGAATTCATATTCTTGGTTCTTTCGGTAAAGTAACGTCGATAGAAAATAAAACATTATCAAAAAAATACAAAATAAGAATATGAAATTTAAAATAAAAAAATAAAAACAACCAAATTCATATTCTTGGTTCTTTCAGGAAAGTCACGTAGTTAGAAAATGAAAATAAAATAAAAGTAATGAAATACAATTTTTATTTTAAAATAATGAATTTAAAATAATAAAAACATTTATTATTTTCAATTCATGATTTGTTTATTTTATTTTATTATTTTTATTTTCTATCGACGTGAAGAATATGGCGTGGAGATGCTGCCAGGTGTGATTTGAGAGGTGAGCGCGGTTGGTAAGGTTTTATTGGGTTGGTGAGTGAGGTTGGTGAGATGCGTGGTGAGTGTGTCGATGAGCACGTGGATGATTCTCCTCCACGGTCGCCTTTGTCTCCCCCAGTAGCGATGTTCACTCCACACCGCACCAGGTACTCATCTGAGGCTGTCGACCTCTCACTCTCTCACTGTCTCACTCACACTCACGCACTCACAGCGCGAGTTCGCGTTGTCAGGCGATATAAAATAATTTCATAATCAACGATTTTTGGGTTTATAATTTATATTTCATGGCAGTTGGTTCTAAAGTGCGGCTGTTTGTAATTTGGGCGTTCGTAAGTCGAGGACTGTCAGTAAATAAAGATTCCGATTGTGGATGTGGGGCTTTAACCGTGGGGTGAGCTTGGCCCGATCCGCGGGGGCGTGGCCTGACCAACAGTGGGCGGGGCATAGCCGCGAGGGGCGTGGCTTATCCAGGAAGTGGGAGGAGTCTCGCGTCTACGTATGGGCGTGCAATAACAAAGGGGGCGTGGCGTGTCACCCTGCGCTGACCAATCGCAGAGGAGAACGCGAACCCTGGACTCCAACCCCGAGAAGCGCGCTCCTTTTAAAGTTAACAACAACATTGTTAAATGTAAGTAGCGCCTCTCTACTTTATTGTTATTTTATTTGTTTAATACATCACTTGTGGTGCCGTGAGTCGAGTGATATGCGTCAATAACCTTGCTAGACACGGCTAAGTTTTTAATCAGGTGCGACGCGGTGGCGAGATGTTAACTACCTCGCCAGGCCTACAGCAGCGTGGAGGTTCCATCACGACCCTGACGCCTGCTCTGTATTTGTATATTTTTATTTCCCCCGTGGTCGCATAGATTCTTCTCCTGGTCCTTCGGTTTTCCCCTCCACATTTAGAAACGTGAGTTTAGAAGAGTACTTGGCTGCTATAAATATCCACATGATAAGCCACTAAGTTGAGCTGTCGTTTGTGGCCAGGTCGCTTCTGATAAGAGCTATAAAGCTCTGTGGGCCTGACCTGGTAAAATAGAAATAGTTTATAGTTTAGTTATAGTTCATAAGAACTCGGGGCAAGGGCCAGTGTCTACTTTAAATATTGTTCAGACTCCGGAGACCTCCAAAGTGATTCGTGATGTTATACATTTGGTTCGTTTTGAGCATAATCGCGACCTTATATAATTATTACGTGAGACACACGCTGAATATACGCACACAAACATCGTGTACACGTGTGTCGTGCCCTCTATTGTCTACAACTCTACATAGACGGCTTGTGCTGACGAGAGAACGGTCTTAACGAACAATGTCGTGACATGTATCAGCCCTTTGTCGATCCGGCGTTTTGATAGAGGCCTCCCCCACACCATGTCGTTCGTGGGAGTTGTTTAACCATACTTCACCATGCCGGTCAATGCGGGTTTGGTGAAGTGAGGAGGCCCAGAAACTATATGCAGACACGAGTTTACCTGTGCTTGCATCTGCAGAATTACAATCTCACACATCTTCAAGTATAGTTTAATACTTCTAGAAATATATTTATTCTTGAGGATTCCATGAAGCACTGTGGTAAAAATAAAACGACTTGATTTGAATGCTTTGTTGAACAGGGAATGCTTTGAGTTTGTGGGTTGCATCTATCTGTGCGGAGTTGTGTTATTTCCCCATATGCAAGGTGGGGTCTTTATGGGTTCCACTCACACAAACATCTCAATGCAATGGGACCTTTTTGAAAATGCAGTACTTATACTCAATGAGGCTTTCCTGGGTAACTAGTTAACATTGTAATAATTAGCATGAGAGAAATGACGTTGACTTATTAGTGCGATTAATAGTACTCTACTGTACTTTTATTGAAGACTATTTTACGTAGTTTTTTGTAAAAAAGTGTCCGTTCTCAAAACTTTTTGATGGGCCCTCGTACAGAAATGATATTATAATCTTCTTTGGAGATTGCGAGTCAGAGTGTTGTGAATAGTGGACTGAACGTGTGGTGCCACCATTATATTGTTGGTGTGTTTATACAGAAAGGCCTATTTTGTGGGTAACATTAGCAAAATGGAGGTAGTTAGTCATTGTTGTTAAACAAAATCTTATTTGGGTGGATGAGAGGAATAAAATCGTACATGATAGGAACTGCAATATTGTGGAGATCTGGTATAATGCGTTCTAGTATATATGAATTGTATGTCACCTTAAGTATGCCTTTGTGAGTACACACATGACACGGGTGACCTTTGTCTTTTGTTTCAGATGTGCGAGAACAACTCCGCTGCGAGTCATAGTGGTGCTGGGAGAATCGCCTTAACCATCGATGGCGCTTCACCAGCACCAATCTTAACGCCAGCTCAATCCGATCGAGTTACGAGATGGAAAAAACTAATCTCTTGTGACGTTTGTGGGAAAAAATTCCAACTGCCATGGTGCCTAGATTCCCACGTGAAAACGCACAAGGAGACCCATGAGCAGTGGTGCGACATATGCGGACGAAAATTTGATCAGCCAGGAAAATTCAAAAGGCACATGAAGACCCACGAAAAGGATTATTTGATAAAGGGTGCACCAGGCTTGGTGAATAACGGCAGTTTTGCCAATGCGGTGTTGAAGCCACCGTCGCCCTATGAGATGTGCTCAGTCTGCGGATTTTTATGTCCTATTGAAATCCTGAAAACTCATGAAAGTCTTCACGCACAGTTTTTGTACAGACCGAAGCCTGAACATGATTACGCTTCGACAAAAGATTGTGGCGTTAAGATAAATGACGTGAAATCCAATTTTCTTGAATGCTTTGGCCTAGTTCCAAGTCAACAAACTGCTACACCAGTCAGTGAGAATAAACCATACGCTGCTCTCGATCCTATTACGAGCATGAAAGTGTTGATGACCTTGCAGCAGAAGAAGGAAAAGCGAAGTGGACGTAAGTCCATTAAAAGAAGAAAGACCACCACCAGCGTAACCAATTGCAGCAGTAGCAACAGCCAGAATTCGGACATCAAGAGGATGGACTGCACGGAAGCAGGAGGCTGCGTGAAGCAGAGCATCCCCAAGGTGGATGAACCCAACCTGGCACCTTTGGGTACGTCCGAGTAATGCACACACTACATTTAATTTGGATGTAATTGATAATTTCACAAATTAAGTCATGTACGCATATGTTGATCATATTTGTATGTCTGTGCTGAGGAGTGTAGAGATCTGATGTGGTGCTGCTCGGATGTTGGGTTAAACTCTGGGTTTCAGTCACCGAGCCATGATTAAACTGGCTTCTCATTGATGGTCTTATCCAGTTACCAAACACTTCTTCCAGCAAACACTTCTGTTGTTGCGTGGCATGTAGGAAATTGCAAAACCTCCGAGTGGATAATAAACGGCCACGAAGGGATGTCATGAGTAGTGCAATGATATCTCCTTCCACGAGCTGTTTTCTTACACGAGGTGGTTCACTGCTGTGTGAGAGTTGCACAGGGATACTTCATCTCATGACATGGTGCCAATAGCTCCATTGGAAGAAAACTGAGCAAAATATATGTACAAATTACAAAAAGTATCTGTTTATTTCTTAACCGGGTTAAATTTAATTTAAACAAGTGCGTCAATTTAGGGAACATTGTTAAATGTATAGACCGAGTCATTTCCATAATGGGAATTTCCTCTTCATTGTACAAACACCTAACTTCCATGCACATTTACTCGTTCTATTGCAGGTAATTATTGCGTAATTAATGAGCTGTAATAGAATAATCTGGCTCAACCACCTCAGTGTTAAATTATAGTTGTTGCTCTGCATCAATATCAACCATACGAAGAAGTGCAAAATGTTGTGGCTTCAAAATAAGCCCCAAAAATGTGTTCTTTTGATATTTTTCAGGAAATCAGTATCTTGCTTTTCTACTATTTGTACGTATGTTGAACTTCTTTCGTAGCATACGTAGCCAACCGTGCTAATCGGAGGTATTTGTTGCTGGCTTTTTGGCATTTTGGGCCTTTGGGCCTGAGGTTAGCAACCGTGATTGATAAAACGTCCCATGTACATAGTGATGTGATGGCATTCACTGCATGGTGATGAATAAATTATGGATTATCGCGTGCGTGTGCTCAATGGTGGATGTCTTGTGTTCCAGAGGAAAAGCCCTTCCCGTGCAGTGACTGCTCGTACAGAGCGACACAGAAGTCGCAGCTCAAGAGACACGTCCTGAGCGTTCACCACGTGCCCTTCGATAGCGCGCTGGACTCCGACTGCCCCAAGAAGAGAAGGCGGCTGGCTGGGTGCCAAGACAGCGGCCCAACTACGGATTTGAAGCGCGCACGATGCACACGGAGAACTTCGTGATGATTTATTTAATCCTGAGGCTGAGGTACCACGTGTGGGGCGATGAACTCAAGGTTTTGTGCATCGGACATTTCCATGATGAAATTCCGTCACTTTCACTGCTGCGAGGTAACATCTATTGCCGAATATTTTTAGTCAATTGCTGTATTTTCTTGTATACAATATATTTAATAAATTGTCCTAATTTCATAACCAAGGTTTTTGGGTTAGATCGCGTAAGTATAAGTTATATAATTGATTAGTAATCATTTAATTAGTATGTTTCCTCTATAAGTAATGATAAATGTAAGATGTCTTCTTCTTCCACGCGTTTGTCCCACTCACGTGGGGTCCGCCGTCCTTGCCACCTTCTCCACACCACCCCGTCCCGCGCCATCTCTCCCTCCGCTCCACGGGCCACCACGTTCGACCGCATCACCACATCGCCCCACGTCTTCTTCTGCCTTCATCTCCTCATCTTACAATCACAATTACTTAATAACACGCTTCCAGCCGCACTAAGCCTGTAGCTGTCAGAGCGGTTAAAATTATTTGTATTTCTGTCAGTTTCAATGGATTCGCGAATTTGTCTTGGCCAGTAATAATTAGTTTTACACAAAACTTAATTGTTATCAAAATAATTTGAGTGTCGTTGTTGGAAAGCATGTTCTGCAACTTCCAACAGTTATGTTTGAGAGTGTTTAATATTTATTTGGTGTTCTTTTAGTCTTACGCTAATGTTATGTCCCTTCTGTCCAATATAACATCTGCCACATAAGCAATTAATCCGATACACACCATCTGTTGATAACTTAGGCAATTCATCTTTAATACCAGATAAAAAAAATAATTATTTCGTGTACCATTCCAAATCTTACTTAGATTTTTTGCTTTTCCAAAACTATTACTAATTTGTCAGTTACTCCCGCGATATGTGGTATTTTAATTTAATAATCTGATCGCTTTCAGCAGTATTGCTGTTTGATCTAGGTTTGGTATTCACTGCTACGTTAATTTGAGCATTATCGTAGCCATTCAATCGTAGCACTTCTTTGACATGTTTAATCTCTCTCCTCAGACTTTCACCATCTGACATTGTTTTAGCCTGATGTATGAGCGTCTTGATGAGAGATGTTTTCTGTGCGGGGTTCCCTATCGATAAACGCAGTGTGTTATTTTACCATTTAGGCCTCGTCCGAGCAAAATATCCAGGAAAGGGAGTGTGTTATTCACCTCCATTTCCATGGTCAACTGTATGGCCGGGTTTTGTTAATTGAGATGATTTAGACATTCATTCATTAAGTGTATCCTTACCATGTGGGCAGACAATAACTAAACCAAAAAGATGGTTTTAATGTACTTGAAGCAAGTGCTCTTGCTTCAATGTTCTCCATGTACAGATTCGCTATAGCAGGAGATAAAGGACAGCCCATTGCTGCTCCATTCCTTTTGTTTAAAGAAATCACCTCTTCATAGGAAATAAGTCTGTTAGAGGCCACGGTGGGGGGGGGGGGGGGGTTATCGTTGTGTTTGTCGCTACGAGCAGACGGCGCGCAATGGAGAGCTTGCTCAGAGCGGAGCTGGGCAAGGACTCGGCGAGGCCGCTGGGCGCTGCGGCCGGTGGAGGCTGCATCAGCGCCAGGCAGAGCTACGAGACGGGGCGCGGACACGTGTTCACCAAGATCAACGCCAACAGCGGGGCACCCTCCTCTTCGCCTCCTCTACACCACCTCGCATCCTCGCCTCATCCCAACCTTCATTCAGCCCTGTCATTAATGCATCTTTCCACGCGCACCAGTATCACTCTTTTTTCGCTGCGACTACTACCACCACCGTGGTGAATGTTGCAGTGAATTTCACCTCGTTGATTCCCCCCTCCACCCACGTTAAGGGACTCGGTCTACCAGACACTTTGACCGCTTCGTCTCTTCCACTCCGCGTTCAACCACCGCGCCTCACTGCAGTTCACAACAACGCATTCAACTAAACAACTCGGTCACCCACTCATCCAGTCACTAACTCAATGACCCTATCACACACTCCTCCACTCGTTTACTCAAACACTCCCCCATTTACTCACCCACCCGCTCACCACCACAGGGGGGGGGGAGGGGGAGTTTATCGTTGTGTTTGTCGCTGCGAGCAGACGGCACGCAATGGAGAGCTTGCTCAGAGCGGAGCTGGGCACGGACTCGGCGAGGCCGCTGGGCGCTGCGGCCGGTGGAGGCTGCATCAGCGCCGGGCAGAGCTACGAGACGGGGCGCGGACACGTGTTCACCAAGATCAACGCCAAGAGCGGGGCACCCTCCTCTATGCCTCCTCATCACCTCACCTCTTCACTACACCACCTCACCATGCCACCTCGCCTCCTCACCACGCCACTTCACCTCCTCACCACCTCACCACCTCACCTCCTCTACCCTCCTCTTCGCCTCCTCACCACCTCCTCACCACCTCGCATCGCCCTTCATTCAGCCCGATAATTAATGTCTTTCCACGCGCACCAGTATCACTCTTTTTTTCGCTGCGACTACTACCACCACCGTGGTGAATGTTGCAGTGAACTTCACCTCGTTGATTCCCCCCTCCACCCACGTTAAGGGACTCGGTTTACCAGACACTTTGACCGCTTCGTCTCTTCCACTCCGCGTTCAACCACCGCGCCTCACTGCAGTTCACAACAACGCACTCAACTAAACAACTCGGTCACCCACTCATCTCAATCACCCGCTCACTCAATCACCCTATCACCTACTCAACTCGTCACTAATTCAATCACACACTCATCCAGTCACCCACTCATCTAGTCACCCACGCATCAGGTCACTGATTCAATCACCCGATCACTATCTCATTCAGTCACCCACTCATCTCAATCACCCGCTCACTCAATCACCCGCTCACTCAATCACCCTATCACCCATTCAACTCTTCACTAATTCAATCACACACTCATTCAGTCACCCACTCACTCAGTCACCCACTCATCCAGTCACTAACTCATCCAGTCGCTAACTCATCCAGTCACTCACTCACTCAATCACCCTATCACACACTTGCTCAGAGCGGAGCTGGGCACGGACTCGGCGAGGCCGCTGGGTGCTGTGGCCGGTGGAGGCTGCATCAGCGCCGGGCAGAGCTACGAGACGGGGCACGGACACGTGTTCACCAAGATCAACGCCAAGAGCGGGGCACCCTCCTCTACACCTCCTCACCATGCCACCTCGCCTCCTCACTACGCCACGTCACCACCTCACCTCCTCTACCCTCCTCTACCCTCCTCTACCCTCCTCTTCGCCTCCTCACCCACACATCCACTCACACACTCACCCACTCATCCACTCACCGACTCATCCACTCACCGACTTATCCACTCACCCACTCATCCAGTAACCCATTAATCCAGTAACCCACTCATCCAGTCACCCACGCATCCGGTCACTGACTCAATCACCCTATCACACACTCCTCCATTCGTTTAC
The DNA here is from genome assembly GCF_964198595.1 of Lampetra fluviatilis. NCBI lineage: Eukaryota > Metazoa > Chordata > Hyperoartia > Petromyzontiformes > Petromyzontidae > Lampetra > Lampetra fluviatilis. Next base: position 9,615,653 of record NC_136309.1, on the reverse strand, counting down.
TCAAACACTCACCAATTTACTCATCCACCCGCTCACCGCCATGCAGGTCACCTCACTCTTCTTTTCAGCTTCATCAGTTTGCACTGCTCCACTTTGGAATCCCCACCCGGTCTTCATATTTCCCCAAACTCTTGCAACAATAAACTTGATCAATTTAAGGAACGTGTTTCTATGATCTTAATTATCTAATTACTCATTGGACAGTTACGTATTTTTTGTTTTTGCTGGCCGCTTGGCGTTTTGTATTGTGTGGGGTTTGCATGGCTGGCAACCCCTTATCATTGCCTACCTTATTACAGACCAATTCAGACCTAGTTGGTCACCCCGTGCCCCTTATATATCTCAACGTCCATCCTACAAAGTCCCATCACAAGGGAGAAGCACAAATAGACTTAACACAAATGTTGCCCGTTTTGAAACGGCTGTGTGCCGTATGGACCTAAAAACTCACTTTCCCCCAACAGAATACGGGTGAACCGTGTGGGTTGACAGCTACCGGTTTTGTTGTGTTTGCGAGTCCAAGTTACAGGACTGCACCCTTGGTTGTGCGTGGTTCTCATTGGTGGGAGATTCCCTTCGCTGCGTTGCACGCCAGTGGCTGAGGGCTGCCTGGGGCCAGTGACGTGTGAGCCGGTCCCAATGTGCACCGGCAAACATTCATCGCTAGGTGACCCCAGTGTTTATTGCCCGTCTACACGTGGATACCTGAAGCCCATGTCACTCCACTGCTGGATGAATCCCGCAATGAAGATACAATCAGTACATCCACTTTGCTTTTGCACTCTACCTGTGTAGTGCCATAAGAGGGGCGGGGCTGCTGGGGGCTCTGGGAACCTAGACAGATAAGCCCTCGGCGCCAGGCGCTAGGATCCCAGGCACCGCAGACAGTTAAGCCCCTTGGCGCCACCAACGGGGGGGCTGTGTGTGCTCTGTGGGATATCTGGGGGCGCACACATCCCCACCCCTCGTTGGGGACGAGGCATAAAAGGGCAGCTCCCTGGCCGATCGGGGCCAGTTGCAGCTCAAGATCCAAGACCCGCCAGCCAGCCAGCTTAGGACCCTGGACCCCCTCGTCCCGCTTGTCCTTGTAAGGGCCGGGACGCTGTGAGGGCCAGTGGTGGGACTCTGGGACTCCCGGCTCTACGTCCTTGTAAGGGCGAGTTCCGAGGAAGCCAGAGTCCAGACCCGCACCTTGGCTGGGTCGGGTCAGGTAGCCTCCCCTAGGGTAATTGTAGCCGAAGGACCCCAGAGCGTAGCCAGAGTAGTGTATCTAGGCTGTGTACCTAGGCTGTGTACCTAGGCCAGACATGGGAAATGTACGGCCCGTTGGTCTTTTTAATCCGGCCCGCCGAATTTGTCCAAATATTATCATTAAATTAAATTTTACCTTCCTCCTGTAATGCCCCCATTTCCCCAATAGATGGCGCACTTTGACCGGGAGAGAGAGAGAATATTCGTATGAGCAATTTATGTTTCTATTGAACGTTAACAGTAATATTTGGGTACAGTATTGTTTTTGGAAGCATTCACTATAATATCGTATGAACGTTTACTTCACCGCATCATCGTATGAATGATGCGAGAAGAGATTAACGGGTTCTTATGTTAGCGATTTACGTACTCGGTACTTTCGCTCTATAAAAATTACGGCTTGAATGAGGGGGAGGGGTATGACTACATCACAAAATTAATATCTTACTATGAATTTTATATAACAAAAGTTATATACACAACTGTTACGTTTTGTGTAATTCAACAAAATTTAACTCCGAGTTCTCTCCGAATTTCACGAGTCCGTTCTAGACCCCACAGTTTTTTTTAAAGAGTTTTAAGCACAGAAAACATAATTAAAGTTTGAAAAATCATTAATTATACAAACTTTTCAATAATTTCCTTCTTCACTTCGATTTCAATTTTCTTTAAAAACTTCTTCTCACAAACATTACCACTCATTACCACTTTCTCCGAAAGCAAGTTTGTAAAAGAATACATGGTACAGACAGCAGACATCTTGTGTCCGGAGATCAAAAGCAAATTTGAAAATGTCAGTTTATCACGCAGGACTGTGACTCGCCGTGTGAAACTGAATGATAAAAATATAGCCAGTCAATTAAACAAAAAGTCTGATTCCTTTGAATTATATTCACTAGCAGTGGATGAAAGTACGGACGTAAACGACACTGCTCAGCTCCTCATTTTTATCCGAGGCATTGACGACAGTTTTGCGATAACAGAGGAGTTTTTGACCATGGAGTCCCTGAAAGGAACAACGCGGGGAGAGGACTTGTATAACCAGGTATCTGCTGTCATCGAAAGAATGACGCTACCGTTGAGTAAACTTGTCAATGTCACAATGGATGGATCTCCCAAATTTAACTGGAAAAAATGTTGGGCTGCTGAAAAGAATCCAGGATAAAGTGAAAAAGAAAAACCCTGTCCAGGATCTTATTTTCCTTCACTGCATCATCCATCAGGAATCCCTGTGTAAGTCTGTATTGCAGCTTAATCATGTCGTGAATCCAGTCGTAAAACTTGTGAACTTTATTCGAGAAAGGGGACTTCAGCACCGTCAGTTTATTACGTTCCTGGAGGAAACTGATGCGGATCATCAGGACTTGCTGTACCACTCTCGTGTCCGCTGGTTAAGTTTCGGGAAAGTGTTACAACGAGTGTGGGAGCTGAAAGAAGATTCTAGATTTGAAGCTTTCGTGACTGCAAGGAATCATATTCTTAGGTTTTTTCGGTAAAGTCACGTAGGTAAAACATCATTGCTACAACTCGGTGGGCTCTCATGAAATTGTCTTTCCGAGACCAAGGTTCTCTGCAAACCTCCCGGCTACCATCAAAGGTTTGTACACGAAGCCATACAAATATACAAACACAGCATAATTTCAACCGTGATGATGGGTACAAACTGAGTAATCATTGGAAAGATGTTATCAACCACGCAAAAAAGACTTAATTACACTTTTTTGGACCATCTTATCTGACAGGCACTATTTTACTTTACTTTACCGAGTGTTAACATCCCCAGTTATTTTTAACAGTACTCTCTTCATTGTTCAGCCAGCATTGGTATAAACATGGGCAGTTTCGTCCCTTTGTTCTATCATGTGTATCAGACCTCCCCTCCCCCTCTCTGTCCATTGTGTTGGCGTGTGCAGCAACCGCGTCCAAGCCGTCGCCCATTTTTTTGGCCCTCCCCCTCCCGCCCCCCTCCCTCCCCCCTCCGTCCCGATACGTTCCATTCATTGGCTACCACATTCTGATGAGCCCCCCCCTCTCCTCCTCCCTCCAAACTTGCTTATAAGGGATTACATCTTGAATCATTGCCTCACTTGATGCAGCTAATCTGGCTGTGACGGTCCCACCTGATGACGGAGACTTGTGTTGCCTCCGAAACGTCGTGATTTTTATTTTATTTTATTTTATTTTCATTAATTTTGATGTTTTACCTACGTGACTTTACCGAAAGAAACCTGAAAGAAGATATCATCGCATTTATGGAGTTAATGGGGAAATCTGACGAATTCCCTGAGCTAAGCGACAAGAACTGGCTTAGTGACTTTGCGTTTGCTGTGGACATATTTTCACACATGAATGAGCTGAATGTGAAACTGCAGGGGAAAGATCAGTTTGTTCACGACATGTACAAACATGTGAAAGCCTTCAAATGCAAGCTCACTTTGTTCTCCGGACAAATTGCGAACAAATCTTTCGCTCATTTCCCCACACTTTCCATGCAGGAAGAGGCACCGCGAAGCGCAAAAAAATACAGCAAATCACTTGAGGACCTGCACGGAGAATTCTGCCATAGGTTCTCTGATTTCGAAAACATTGAACAGTCACTTCAGCTGGTGTCCTGCCCCCTGTCACAAGACCCTGAAACAACACCACAGGAGCTACAGTTGGAACTGATAGATCTTCAGTCTGACTCCGTCCTAAAGGAGAAGTTCAACTCTGTTAAACTGAATGACTTTTATGTTTCACTTAACAGAGCCACGTTTCCAAACCTCCGGAGGACTGCACAGAAGATACTGACTTTGTTTGGCTCGACTTATGTGTGTGAGCAGACATTCAGCGTCATGAACGCCAACAAAGCCCGTCACAGATCAAAGTTAACGGATCAGCACCTCAGATCTATCCTGAGAATTGCCACAACCAAAATAACTCCAGACTTGGATGCACTGGCAAAAATGGGAGATCAACAACACTGTTCCCACTCAAACTGAAAGTGATTGTGTTGCTGCAGCGAGGTTGGAGCCAAATCTCCATCACACAGCCTGCGTGGCTGCTCTAACCTGTTAATGTAGATAATAAAAAAGTTCAAGTGAGGTAATTGGTTTGGGCGCAGGCCTCATATGTTTTCATGATGTTTGATCAGTCACGTTACGACATGTTTTTGTATTGTTCATGTTCGTGCAATTTGTTAAATTGTCTTGCAAATAAATGCTTTGCTACCTGTTAAAGGCCAAATACTTTCATGTAATAATTTGTACATGTCATTTATATTAGTTCACACAAACACTCCATCCATCTGTTTCTGGCCCGGCCCCTCTGTCAAGTTTTAGAACCCATTGTGGCCCACGAGTGAAAAAGTTTGCCCACCCCTGCACCAACCCAATCACACCTGTCACCATCGACACGCCACAAGAGTGGCTACCAATGTGGGGGGTGTAGATGCTGCCACCTGCCGGCCACCAATGGGGCGTGTCGATTTTGACTTAAACTTTCGTGACTTCAGGAATTCATATTCTTGGTTTTTTCGGTAAAGTAACGTCGACAGAAAATAAAAATAATCAAATGAAATTGAAATAAAAAATACAAATAAAAATATGAAATTTAAAATAATACAAAAAAAACCCACATTCATATTCTTGGTTCTTTCAGGAAAGTCACGTAGTTAGAAAATGAAAATAAAATTAAGTAATGAAATATTTTTTTTTATTTTAAAATAATGAATTTTAATTAATAAAAACGTGTATTATTTTCAATTCATGATTTGTATTTAAAATTTTATTTAATTATTTTTATTTTTTTATCGACGTGAAGAATATGGCGTGGAGATGCTGCAATCTGCTGGCCACCAACGTGGCGTGCAGATGCTGCCAGGTGTGATTTGAGAGGTGAGCGCGGTTGGTAAGGTGTGATTGGGTTGGTGAGTGAGGTTGGTGAGATGCGTGGTGAGTGTGTCGGTGAGCACGTGGAGGATTCGCCTCCACGGTCGCCTTTGTCTCCCCCAGTGGCGATGTTCACTCCACACCGCACCAGGTACCCATCTGAGGCTGAGTCGACCTCTCTCTCACTGTCTCACTCACGCGCTCACTCACTCACAAGCGCGAGTTCGCGTTGTCAGGCGATATAAAATAATTTATATTTCATGTCAGTTGGTTCTGAAGTGCGACTTTGTAATTTGGGCGTTCGTAAGTCGAGGACTGTCTGTAAATAAAGATTACGATTGTGGATGTGGGGCTTTAACCGTGGGGTGAGATTGGCCCGATCCGCGGGGCGTGGCTTGACCGGCAGTGGGCGTGGCATAGCTGCGACGGGCGTGGCTTATCCAAGAAGTGGGAGGAGTCTTGCCCCTACGTAGGGCGTGGCTTATCCAGGAAGTGGGAGGAGTCTCGCGCCTACGTAGGGGCGTGCAATAACCAAAGGGGGCGTGGCGTCTCACCCTGCGCTGACCAATCGCAGAGGAGAACGCGAACCCTGGACTCCAACCCCGAGAAGCGCGCTCCTTTTAAAGTTAACAACAACATTGTTAAATGTAAGTAGCGCCTCTCTACTTTATTATTGTTTTATTTGTTTATTACATCACTTGTGGTGCCGTGAGTCGAGTGATATGCGTCAATAACCTTGCTAGACACGGCTAGGCTTTTAATCAGGGGCGCCGCGGTGGCGAGATGTTAACTACCTCGCCAGGCCTACAGCAGCGTGGAGGTTCCATCACGACCCTGACGCCTGCTCTGTATTTGTATATTTTTATTTCCCCCGTGCTCGCATAGATTCTTCTCCTGGTCCCTCGGCTTTCCCCTCGACATTTAGAAACGTGACTTTAGAAGAGTACTTGGCTGCTATAAATATCCACATGATAAGCCACTAAGTTGAGCTGTCGTTTGTGGCCAGGTCGCTGCTGATAAGAGCTATAAAGCTCTGTGGACTTGACCTGGTAAAATAGAAATAGTTTATAGTTTAGTTATAGTTCATAAGAACTCGTGGCAAGGGTCAGTGTCTACTTCAAATATTGTTCAGGCTCCGCAGACCTCCAAAGTTATTCGTGATGTTATACATTTGGTTCGTTTTGAGCATAATCGCGACCTTATATAATTATTACGTGATGCACACGCTGAATATACGCACACAAACATCGTGTACACGTGTGTCGTGCCCTCTTTTGCCTACATAGACGACTTGTGCTGACTAGAGAACGGTCTTAACGAACAATGTCGTGACATGTATCAGCCCTTTGTCGATCCGGCGTTTTGATAGAGGCCTCCCCCACACCATGTCGTTCGTGGGAGTTGTTTAACCATATGTAGGGCTGTTACGGGAGGGCTGTAAGTGCATACGATCCAATGGGTAACAAACACAGTGGGCGGAGTTACGGGAGTACACGGGGGGGGTGCCCGCAGCGACGTCCGCATCAGGCAGCCTGGGGGGTTGTGATCCTGATGGGGGGTATAAAGGGGGAGGACAAAGAGAGCTCGGGGCTCAGTCTGGGAACAAAGGAGGAAGAGTGAAGATCCTCTAGCTAGAGCCCTGGACTCCCCTCGACGCCGCCCTTGTCAGGGCTGCAGAGGAGCGAGCCAGAGGCGTGGTTCCGTGAACCAGGGTTAGACCCTGGGACTCCGGAGACCGTAGCCCGACTCACCAGTGTCGGGCCAGTTAGCCTCCCCTAGCTCGTTAGAGGAGGACTTGGGGATAGGTGAGATTAGCTAGGGGGTATCCCCAGTTATCCGGGTGAGGGGGCCGCTACCCCCTCTAGTGTTGTCCTGTACCGATAAGCTGAAAATAAATATACGTGTGCCTCAACCTGGGTGTCCAGCGTCTTCACCGGTACTTCATCTGGTGTCAGAAGTACTACGGACATGGAAACACGTCAGACAGCTCGAGCCAGAGTACCGGAGGAGGACACTGCTGAAGTCGTTGAGCCCGAGGCGGCTCACCAAGACATGGCGCAGCCGGGGGCCGACGCGTTCCTACCGGGGCATCGGCATGAAGAGGGGCCGCAGCCAGACGCGCTACGGCTGGCTCACGAGAGACTGGCGGAGCTACTGTACGCCGCTGCCGCCACGCTGGAAAACATCACGCGGCTGGGGGCTGGTGGTCCACCACGGGGCGAGGGGAGCCGTCAACCTGAGCGCCTTCCCGCCATTTCTGAAAACTCAAGTTTTGAATTTCCCGCCATCGTCACGGCAGCTGCGGAGGGCGTGGCCGGGCTCAACCTTGGGTCCGACACCGCTCTCGCTGGGACAGCTGCGTCATCTCCAGCGGAGGGAGCGTCATCACATCCGCGACAGGCGATTCCATCTGCCATTCGCGCCGACGCACAGCCGAGTCCCGGGGATAGCAGCCTACAGACGTCCAAGGCGAACGCTGCGCTACAACAACGGCTGCCTCCGCTTAAAGAATTTGTTGGTGCAGAGGGCGACTGGGGCGGCTTCCAGCGACGCTTCATCGCCCACCAAGAAATGGCAAGGTGGTCCGACGATGAAGCCCTCTGCGCGCTGCCGGCGCTCCTCGACGCAGACGCGCTCGCCGCCCTCACATCGGCGCCGAAAGAGAAGCGGTCTACTCTGCCGAAGGCACTACAGCTGCTGGCCGGGGTCTATGGACCTTCAGCGGAATGCAGAGAGCGGTTCTACGAGCGCAAGCGGGGTGAGAAGGAGTCGCCCCTGGCATACAGGACGAGCCTCCTGGCGCTGGCTAAGACGGCTTTTCCCCGTATGGACGACGATGGCGTGGACGCGATGGTCACGGAGAAAATACTCCTCCTGGCAGACGACCTGGACATCGCTGTCGTCGCACAGGAGGACGCCGAGATGACCTCTCTTCAGGCGGCGCGCCTCCTTCACGCCAACCTTCTGTCCCTGCGGCGGAAAGCCAGCAGGGCATCGGCAGGGCGTGCGGTGGCTGCAGCCACCCTTCCGACGGAGGAGCTCTTCGCCGTCGACCATCGACGGCAACAGGCGCAAGAAGTACGGTCGGCCCGGGACGGGTCAAGCCGTTTCAACCGCCCGTCGTCTCCACCGGGGCTCCCGCGGTGTTTCAACTGCGGCGTCCGGGGCCACGTCGCCTCGGGGTGCCGCTCTCCTCGACAGCGCGGGACGACGGCTCGACGGGACGCCGGGCCTCCTCCTCCCAAGCTCCAGCAACATGACCCGGTGTACCGGGAATGACGGGCTCACGCCCTGGAACCCCCACAGGTGATGCCGACAGTCGCGCGACTTCAATCGCGACCTCACCTCGAATGGGACAGCCGCCACCGGATGGTCCGCCGTCCGGGGTTGCCCCGTGTGACGGGCCTGCGGCAAGGACGCGCGCTAAAATGCGCAGACTCTTATAATATACAGCAGGAAGAAAAAGAAAAAAAAAAACTTTTCTTAATTATTTTCCTTCACGTGTCATGGTTACTGTATGCTGCGTCGGTGGTGTGCTCCTTGCACACTGAGTGTGTTGTGTTGTGTGGGCGCGGTGTGTGTGTTGTGGGTGCGTTGTGTGTCGTGGGTGTGCTGTGTGTGATGGGGGAGTTCCTGGCTAGTTGTACATACGTGCTTACGGATTTCGTATTTATGCGGGGGGGGGGGTGCGTCGGACATTCCCTTCGGGGGTATGGTTGTTGTTCTTGTTGTTGTTCTGCTATTTGCATTTTGTTGAAAAAATGAGGCACACACGGGGTCGAGGGGTAATTGTTCCTTTATTTGGAATTGTTGCAGCCGGGACGGCTGCGAGCTGTAATGGGGGGGGTGATGTAGGGCTGTTACGGGAGGGCTGTAAGTGCATACGATCCAATGGGTAACAAACACAGTGGGCGGAGTTACGGGAGTACACGGGGGGGGTGCCCGCAGCGACGTCCGCATCAGGCAGCCTGGGGGGTTGTGATCCTGATGGGGGGTATAAAGGGGGAGGACAAAGAGAGCTCGGGGCTCAGTCTGGGAACAAAGGAGGAAGAGTGAAGATCCTCTAGCTAGAGCCCTGGACTCCCCTCGACGCCGCCCTTGTCAGGGCTGCAGAGGAGCGAGCCAGAGGCGTGGTTCCGTGAACCAGGGTTAGACCCTGGGACTCCGGAGACCGTAGCCCGACTCACCAGTGTCGGGCCAGTTAGCCTCCCCTAGCTCGTTAGAGGAGGACTTGGGGATAGGTGAGATTAGCTAGGGGGTATCCCCAGTTATCCGGGTGAGGGGGCCGCTACCCCCTCTAGTGTTGTCCTGTACCGATAAGCTGAAAATAAATATACGTGTGCCTCAACCTGGGTGTCCAGCGTCTTCACCGGTACTTCACATACTTCACTATGCCGGTCAATGCGGGTTTGGTGAAGTGAGGAGGCCCAAAAACTATATGCAGACACGAGTTTACCTGTGCTTGCATCTGCCGAATTACAATCTCACACATCTTCAAGGAAAGTTTAATACTTCTAGAAATACATTTATTCTTGAGGATTCCATAAAGTACTGTGGTAAAAAGAAAACAACTTGATTTGAATGCTTTGTTGAACAGGGAATGCTTTGAGTGTGTGGGTTGAATCTATCTGTGTGGAGTTGTGTTATTTCCCCATATGCAAGGTGGGGTCTCTCTGGGTTCCACTCACACAAACATCTCAATGCAATGGGACCTTTCTGAAAATGCAGTACTTAGACTCAATGAGGCTTTCCTGGGTAACTAGTTAACATTGTAATAATTAGCATGAGAGAAAATGACGTTGACTTATTAGTGCCATTAGTAGTACTATACTGTACTTTTATTGAAGACTATTTTACGTAGTTGTTTGTAAAAAAGTGTCCATTCTCAAAACTTTTTGACGGGCCCTCGTACAGAAATGATATTACAATCTTCTTTGGAGATTGCGAGTCAGAGTGTTGTGAATAGTGGACTGAACGTGTGGTGCCACCATTATATTGTTGGTGTGTTTATACAGAAAGGCCTATTTGGTGGGTAACATTAGGAAAATGGAGGTAGTTAGTCATTGTTGTTAAACAAAATCTTATTTGGGTGGATGAGAGGAATAAAATCGTACATGATAGGAACTGCAATATTGTGGAGATCTGGTATAATGCGTTCTAGTATATATGAATTGTATGTCACCTTAAGTATGCCTTTGTGAGTACACACATGACACGGGTGACCTTTGTCTTTTGTTTCAGATGTGCGAGAACAACTCCGCTGCGAGTCATAGTGGTGCTGGGAGAATCGCCTTGACCATCGATGGCGCTTCACCAGCACCCATCTTCACCCCAACTCAATCCGATCGAGTTACTAGAGGGAAAAAACTAAGTTCTTGTGACGTTTGTGGGAAAAAATTCCAACTGCCATGGTGCCTAGATTCCCACGTGAAAACGCATAAGGAGACCCATGACCAGTGGTGCAGCACATGCGGACAAAGATTTGATCAGCCAGGAAAATTCAAAAGGCACATGAAGACCCACGAAAAGGATTATTTGATAAAGGGTGCACCAGGCTTGGTGAATAACGGCAGTTTTGCCAATGCGGTGTTGAAGCCACCGTCGCCCTATGAGATGTGCTCAGTCTGCGGATTTTTATGTCCTATTGAAATCCTGAAAACTCATGAAAGTCTTCACGCACAGTTTTTGTACAGACCGAAGCCTGAACATGATTATGCTTCGACAAAAGATTGTGGCGTTAAGATAAATGACGTGAAATCCAATTTTCTTGAATGCTTTGGCCTAGTTCCAAGTCAACAAACTGCTTCACCAGTCAGTGAGAATAAACCATACGCTGCTCTCGATCCTATTACGAGCATGAAAGTGTTGATGGCCTTGCAGCAGAAGAAGGAAAAGCGAAGTGGACGTAAGTCCATTAAAAGAAGAAAGACCACCACCAGCGTAACCAATTGCAGCAGTAGCAACAGCCAGAATTCGGACATCAAGAGGATGGACTGCACGGAAGCAGGAGGCTGCGTGGAGCAGATCATCCCCAAGGTGGATGAACCCAACCTGGCACCTTTGGGTACGTCCGAGTAATGCACACAATACATTTCATTTGGATGTAATTGATAATTTCACAAATTAAGTCATGTACGCATATGTTGATCATATTTGTATGTCTGTGCTGAGGAGTGTAGAGATCTGATGTGGTGCTGCTCGGATGTTGGGTTAAACTCTGGGTTTCAGTCACCGAGCCATGATTAAACTGGCTTCTCATTGATGGTCTTATCCAGTTACCAAACACTTCTTCCAGCAAACACTTCTGTTGTTGCGTGGCATGTAGGAAATTGCAAAACCTCCGAGTGGATAATAAACGGCCACAAAGGGATGTCATGAGTAGTGCAATGATATCTCCTTCCACGAGCTGTTCTCTTACACGAGGTGGTTCACTGCTGTGTGAGAGTTGCACAGGGATACTTCATCTCATGACATGGTGCCAATAGTTCCATTGGAAGAAAACTGAGCAAAATATATGTAAAAATTCCATAAAGTATCTGTTTATTTCTTAGCCAGGGTAAATTTGATTTAAACAAGTGGGTCAATTTAGGGAACATTGTTAAATGTATAGACAGAGTCATTTCCATAATGGGAATTTCCTCTTCATTGTACTAACACCTATCTTCCATGCACATTTACTCGTTCTATTGCAGGTAATTTTTGCGTAATTAATGAGCTGTAATAGAATAATCTGGCTCAACCACCTCAGTGTTAAATTATAGTTGTTGCTCTGCATCAATATCAACCATACGAAGAAGTGCAAAATGTTGTGGCTTCAAAATAAGCCCCAAAAATGTGTTCTTTTGATATTTTTCAGGAAATCAGTATCTTGCTTTTCTACTATTTGTACGTATGTTGAACTTCTTTCGTAGCATACGTAGCCAACCGTGCTAATCGGAGGTATTTGTTGCTGGCTTTTTGGCATTTTGGGCCTTTGGGCCTGAGGTCAGCAACCGTGATTGATAAAACGTCCCATGTACATAGTGATGTTATGGCATCCACTGCATGGTGATGAATAAATAATGGATTATCGCGTGCGTGTGCTCAATGGTGGATGTCTTGTGTTCCAGAGGAAAAGCCCTTCCCGTGCAGTGACTGCTCGTACAGAGCGACACAGAAGTCGCAGCTCAAGAGACACGTCCTGAGCGTTCACCACGTGCCCTTCGATAGCGCGCTGGACTCGGACTGCCCCAAGAAGAGAAGGCGGCTGGCTGGGTGCCAAGACAGCGGCCCAACTACGGATTTGAAGCGCGCACGATGCACACGGAGAACTTCGTGATGATTTATTTAATCCTGAGGCTGAGGTACCACGTGTGGGGCGATGAACTCAAGGTTTTGTGCAGCGGACATTTCCATGATGAAATTCCGTCACTTTCACTGCTGCGAGGTAACATCTATTGCCGAATATTTTTAGTCAATTGCTGTATTTTCTTGTATACAATATATTTAATAAATTGTCCTAATTTCATAACCAAGGTTTTTGGGTTAGATCGCGTAAGTATAAGTTATATAATTGATTAGTAATCATTTAATTAGTATGTTTCCTCTATAAGTAATGATAAATGTAAGATGTCTTCTTCTTCCACGCGTTTGTCCCACTCACGTGGGGTCCGCCGTCCTTGCCACCTTCTCCACACCGCGCCGTCCTGCGCCATCTCTCCCTCCGCTCCACGGGCCACCACGTTCGACCGCATCACCACATCGCCCCACGTCTTCTTCTGCCTTCATCTCCTCATCTTACAATCACAATTACTTAATAACAAGCTTCCAGCCGCACTAAGCCTGTAGCTGTCAGAGCGGTTAAAATTATTTGTATTTCTGTCAGTTTCAATGGATTCGCGAATTTGTCTTGGCCAGTAATAATTAGTTTTACACAAAACTTATTTGTTATCAAAATAATTTGAGTGTCGTTGTTGGAAAGCATGTTCTGCAACTTCCAACAGTTATGTTTGAGAGTGTTTAATATTTATTTGGTGTTCTTTTAGTCTTACGCTAATGTTATGTCCCTTCTGTCCAATATAACATCTGCCACATAAGCAATTAATCCGATACACACCATATGTTGATAACTTAGGCAATTCATCTTTAGTACAAGATACATTATTTCGTGTACCATTCCAAATCTTACTTAGATTTTTTGCTTTTCCAAAACTTGAACTAATTTGTCAGTTACTCCCGCGATAAATGGTATTTTTATTGTTTTAATAATCTGATCGCTTTCAGCAGTATTGCTGGTCGATCTAGGTTTGGTATTCACTGCTCTGTTAATTTGAGCATTATTGTAGCCATTCAATCGTAGCGCTTCTTTGACATGTTTAATCTCTCTCCTCAGACTTTCCCCATCTGACATTGTTTTAGCCTGATGTATGAGCGTCTTGATGAGAGATGATTTCTGTGCGGGGTTCCCTTTCGGTAAACGCAGTGTGTTATTTTACCATTTAGGCCTCGTCCGAGCAAAATATCCAAGGAAAGCGAGTGTGTTATTCACCTCCATTTCCATGGTCAACTGTATGGCCGGGTTTTTTTAATTGAGATGATTTTGACATTCATTCATGAAGTGTATCCTTACCATGTGGGCAGACAACAACTAAACCAAAAAGATGGTTTTAATGTACTTGAAGAAAGTGCTCTTGCTTCAAAGTTATCCATGTACAGATTCGCTATAGCAGGAGATAAAGGAGAGCCCATTGCTGTTCCTTCCTTTTGTTTAAAGAAATCACCTCTCCATAGGAAATAAGTCTGTTAGAGGCCACGGGGGGGGGGGGGTAGTTTATCGTTGTGTTTGTCTGTGCGAGCAGACGGTGCGCAATGGAGAGCTTGCTCAGAGCGGAGCTGGGCAAGGACTCGGCGAGGCCGCTGGGCGCTGCGGCCGGTGGAGGCTGCATCAGTGCCGGGCAGAGCTACGAGACGGGGCGCGGACACGTGTTCACCAAGATCAACGCCAAGAGCGGGGCCCCCTCCTCTACGCCTCCTCACCATGCCACCTCGCCTCCTCACTATGCCACGTCACCACCTCACCTCCTCTACCCTCCTCTTCGCCTCCTCTACACCACCTCGCATCCTCGCCTCGCCTCAACCTTCATTCAGCCCTGTCATTAATGCATCTTTCCACGCGCATCAGTATCACTCATTTTTTCGCTGCGTCTACTACCACCACCGTGGTGAATGTTGCAGTGAACTTCACCTAGTTGATTCCCCCCTCCACCCACGTTAAGGGACTCGGTCTACCAGACACTTTGACCGCTTCGTCTCTTCCACTCCGCGTTCAACCACCACGCCTCACTGCAGTTCACAGCAACGCACTCAACTAAACAACTCGGTCACCCACTCATCCAATCACTAACTCAATTACCCTAGTACACACTAATCTAGTCACGTACGCAATAACCCTATCACACATTCATCCAGTCACCCCTTCATCCAGTCAACCAATCATCTATTCACCCATTCAATCACCCACACATCCACTCACCCACTCACCCACTCATCCACTCACCCACTCATCCAGTACCCCATTAATCCAGTAACCCACTCATTCAGTCACCCACGCATCTGGTCACTAACTCAATTACCCTATCACACACTTCTCCACTCATTTACTCAAACACTCACCCATTTACTCACCCACCCGCTCACCACCATGCAGGTCACCTCACTCTTTTCAGCTTCATCAGTTTGCACTGCTCCACTCTGGAATCCCCACCCGGTCTTCCTATTTCCCCAAACTCTTGCAACAATAAACTTGATCAATTTAAGGAACGTGTTTCTATGATCTTAATTATCTTATTACTCATTGGACAGTTATGTATTATTTTTTGTTGTTGCTGGCCGTTTGGCTTTTTGTATTGTGGGGTTTGCATGGCTGGCAACCCCTTATCATTGCCTACCTTATTACAGACACATTCAGACCTTGTTGGTCACCCCGTGCCCCTTTTTAATCTCAACGTTCATCCTACATAGTCCCATCACAAGGGAGAAGCATACACAAATAGACTTAACTCAAATGTTGCCCGTTTTGAAACGGCTATGTGCCGTATGGACCTGAAAACTCACTTTCCCCCAACAAAATACGGGTAAACCGTGTGGGTTGACAGCTACCGGTTTTGTTGTGTTTGCGAGTCCAAGTTATAGGACTGCACCCTGGGTTGTGCGTGGTTCTCATTGGTGGGAGATTCCCTTCGCTGCGTTGCACGCCAGTGGCTGGGGGCTGCCTGGGGCCAGTGACGTGTGAGCCGGTCCCAATGTGCACCGGCAAACATTCATCGCTAGGTGACCCCAGTGTTTATTGCCCGTCGACACGTGGATACCTGAAGCCCATGTCACTCCACTGCTGGATGAGTCCCGCAATGAAGATACAATCAGTACATCCACTTTGCTTTTGCACTCCACCTGTTCCATTGGCGGCCGAATGCGGATCTAAATGTGCATACGTTGGAGACTGGTTTATTTGCATAGAAATCAAACCAATTGACCCACGACCTTTGCCCCATAAACTTTCGACACTCAACACGTGGTAGCCTCAACGTGCACCTAGCCTAGCACAAGCGTCGTGGTGACGTCACCTCCACTTTGTAGCCAATGGCGGTTGTTGTTGACGACGTCGCCTAGGCAACGCCGCCCCGCCCCCCTCTGCCTCTGCCCGCCTCGCTCTGTGCACGCGAGGCGCCAATCCGTGACGCGGCACTGAACGCGGCGCGTCACCGCTCAGCGTGGGTTGGGCCCTCAGCCACGTGCACGTCAGTCGCACGCTCACTAATATTTACACTTTTACTCGTGTTTGTGTTCGTCGTCGTCGTCGTTGTTGTTAAAGGTGAGGTAAATAATGATGCTACGCGACGTGTGTATTGATGTATACGTGCAGTTTATATGTTTAAACGTGATAGTAGTTTAGGCCCCAGAGCCGTTTTGTCCTAAGGAGCTTTTTATGCACCAACCTCAATTATTGCGCTTTTGTTAATCATCATTTAACAGGAATAATATACTTAAGATAGATGTCCAAGCTACGATATTTTGCACAACAGACGATGGCAAAATTGTGGATATGTGCCACTGAAACCGCAATAACTCAATAATGATGACTCGTGTTGAGTGTTTAATCTGCAAGCAATGTGCCCACCACAGGTTCGGAAATGTTAGAATGGAAACTGAAAATAATGAAACACTTTTTGCTCTGCCATTTGATTTAAAGATACGACTCTTCAAAGGGCTTTGGTTGTAGTTAGCAATATTTGAATTTCTATTTGGTTATTTCGGTAAAGTCACTGAGAAAGAAAATAAATAATAGAATACAACGTTTCGATTGCAACACAAGCAATCATCAGGTACAATTGAAAGAGAAAACAAACCTAGTGAACTTAGAAATATAATGCAATCCAACACAGAGAGTCGGCTAACACAACAGTCAGCACCTTACCTGGTTGATTACGTTCTTCCAAAGATTGCACATTACTCTTATGTTCAGAGTGGGATGGAATGTGCTTTCCTTTATTGTGTGGACCAGAGGTCACTAGAAGCGATGTCAGAGGTAGCTTTGTGATGTTCTCTTCTGTGGGCCATTCTCCAATACGACGGGTTTCGCTGCTCTGTGAGAGATCCGAGTGGATCCTCCGTCTCATGACACGATATCGAAAGCACAATCTGAATAAAATGTAGTTTCTTGTATTGTACATGAGGGGTCAGACCACGGAGGACCTTCAGAATGCTGAGTGTGAACTTGAAATTGATTCTGGACTGGTTCGGGGGATAGTTGAACAATTGGAATATTAGGGCGATATCGTTTTGCATACGGGTGTGAGTGAGAAGTCTGCCAGCGTTTTTTTGAGTCCATAATCAAGATTTTTGGGTTAGATATTCACTATTTATTCGGCCTAATCCAAAAATCTCAATTGCGGCTAATATTGGTCGCGAAGGCCTTCGTGTTAAACTTGTTTTTTTTTAGTCTTCTGGAATCTGGCGATGAAACGTATCGGGGAGTCGTAGATGAGACGTGGGGGTGGGGGGGCGGAGAGAGAGTTGCAATTGTCGAGCCTATTGGAGCGAGTTACAACATTGTTGTCCTCTCTACAATGGCATTGCTCCTCTCCTTCGCAGAGGCGGTAGCCGAGCAGCTGGTCCGTCTGCTGAGCCACGCAAGTAAGATGGCAGAGCTCCTGGGCCTGCCCGCGCTGTCACGCGTGGAGAAGCAGCTTGCCGAGCACTTTGACTCGTGCAACCTCCCCAGCCTGGGCCTCGGCTCCTTCTTGGACATCCTCCAGGTGCGTACGTGACATGCGTGAGCCCACTCGCCTCCAGCTGTTAAGAGACAGTACAGCAAGTAGGTGTGCGACACTGCCCGTGCAAGGTTTGAGTGTACTTCCCGCCTCTGAGTGGCGCGCAAACTTAAGTTCACTTCCAAAATTGTGCGCAATAATATTAGTTGATTATTATGAACTTAAAACTCAGTTGTCGATAACTCAAATACGTTTGAGTGTCATGTAATCACTGCCAATGCAGAGCACAACAAATTATCACGTAAGATACATGGGTTTTCTCTTGTCACTCTTAAAAAATTTACGTGAATTTGGCAAAAGTGAGCGTACAAAAGTGACATTAAGGAAAAAATGTTCATAACACTATATATGCAAAGTGGCCGGGTGCCTCAGAAATCAAAGCGGTGCATTGTCAATAATGAGGTTCTGGGCTTGAATCTGGATTTTGACCGCTTAGGATTCAACCGAGTTTTCAAGTCTAGCAAGTTGATCGTCTCAGCCCCGTTAGCAGTGGCTGCACAACACATCAATCTTATTAAACTTGCGTTTTGCACTTCATTTTCTTATTTCCAGCTCTGAGAATAACAATTTCAGCTTGACTCTCGTGCGCCGCACAATCTCATAGCACAGCTAATGTGAAAGCGTTGGCTCCTGTTGTGTAAAAGATAAAAGGCCACCCACAGCATTTAAATGACACACGGGCTGCATGGCTATGCGAGATTTACGAATGGATTATTTGTCTCTTGACAAAACGCCGATAGCACATTTGTGAAAAACCCAACGCAGAAGATTACTGGGTTTGATATTCCACGAAGCTCATGGTCCACCCAAAACTGCATCCGCACAAACTATGGCAGATGCAGATACCTGATGCACAAATGGAAAATGTAAAACTCTCCAGTATTTGACTGTGGTCATCCAGAACAGATCGTACAACGTGAAACGACGCAATTTAAAATGAAAGTCAAGCCACAGTGCGATTGTGACCATGCAACCCAAGCGATGCACGATATCGTAAACCACTGTCGTCTGTGCTCCTTCAATGGGGTAGGGATAGTAAACCTACACGAGGTTTCTCCTGAAGCCCTCTCGTCGTGACCAGCAGACCTCGGACATTGGCATGTGGCTCCTGAACATGTTGCCCTCATGCACAAGAATAGAATTCCTTGTAAAAGGTTTCAGTTTGGTGTTTTAATATCTTAACACCTGTTTTGTTGCCAGAAAAAGGGGAAAAGCAATGCTCATAAAACCAGACTGTTTACTGTGCAAGGAGATTGTGAGTTTTTTTTTAGTTTTTCTAATACTTTTCATAACTGATTAAAGAATAGAGATTGGTCTTTAATTCTTATGATCTTCTTTGGAGCCATTTTTTATATTCTGGGCAAAACGAGTAAATTTCAACTCGTGTGGAAATGTACCTTCAGTGAGTTGAGAGGTTGACAATGTGTGTGGGGAGTGCATAGATGAGATCTGACACAGCCACAAGTGCAAACGCAGGTAGCTCGTCTTCTCCCATGGATGACAATGTCTTCATTGATGCGAGCATATTCAGTACATCCAGTTCAAATATGGGACGGAACTAGAAGTCGGGTGAAACCCAGTGCTGTACCCGATATACCGGACATTGACCTTCGCCGCCTGATGAGTATCTCATGGCCGATGGTGTCGAAGGCGGCTGAGAGTTCGAGGTCAACCAACGCTGTGGCGCACCGGTCTACCATGATCTTGTAGAGGTCATCTGTTGTCTTTAATAGAGCCATGTAAGTGCTGTGGAACTTACGGTAAGCCGACTGCAACGGCATGAATCTGCCCATCGCAGTGACATGGGGAAGTAATTGCTTCCGACAAAGGCGTTCTATGACCTTTTAAATCGTACTCAGGTTTGAGAACGTGGACAGTTTGCATTCATGATCCTGAATCATGACAATTCCTTGACTCTCCGGCAGTAGTGAATCGTTCCAACCATCGGTAGGAATCGTGTATATGTGTGTACGTGTATAAACAGCTGTACCCATTGGCTTCTGTTATGGTCATGTACGTTTCTTTTTTATTTCGTGGAATATCACTGGAGAGCTTCATCCCAGAGATGACCCAGCAGCATAGCAGAACAGCGCTGACCAGCCCAGCTCTCCGTCCACACACTGCTTATAACCACTCCGGCGTGGCCAGCCCCGCCCCAGGCCACGCCCCCCTTACCGATCCTTCGGGAAGGCCCGAACTCCAACCCCGTGACTCCCTTGGAGCCCCTGGCCCCCCTTTATACGGTCACGTGTCCTGTTGGGTTCACGCAGAGTGTCACGGCCTGACACGACCCCCGTGACACCTGCCTACGGCCCCCATACTGGGCCAATACAGTAGTGTCGTTCTACAACACTACACTTAGTGTCCATTGTGTGTACTAAAATAGCTGTACCAACGGTAATTTGATGATTCACTTCCATGCAGCACGAAGTCAGTAGCTATCCAAACGATTACAATGATAATTTCGATTTAAAGCTTTCGTGACTGCAGGGTTCTTTCGGTAAAGTCACATAGAAGGGAAATAATAAAATAATAAAAAATGTACGTTATAAAATTAAATTATCACGACGTTTTGGCCACAACACAAGCAGCCGTCCTCAGGTGAAGAACAGAGCTGTCAGAAAAACAGCGCCTTAATGAACACTGCTAAGCTTGGCAGCGTATTTGAAGCTAGGTGGGAGGAGCAGAGTGCCTTGGCAAAGGAGTTTACATATCAACAGAGGAATTTAGCATATTGACGCTAAAGAACTGCAACTACCCTACGACCATATTTTAGATTTCTTTGGTGTTCTTTTAGTCTCGTCCTGATCATTCGTCCTGTTTGCCCAACATAGCATTCGGTAATAGAACAGCGAAGACATATTCAATAGTCCCTTTCATGGGTTTCCATATGCCTTCTGAATTTGCCTGGCTGATCAAAGTTTCGTCCGCAGATGCCACACCATTGGTCAGGGGTCTCCTTGTGCATTCTCATGTGGGACTCTAGGCATGATGGCAGTTGAAATGCTTTCCCACAGACTTGGCAAGAGATTTGTCTTCTGACTCTAGTGACTCTAGCAATAACTTCGTTGCACGCAGGTGCGCCCTTTGCAGAAGGTGCCATTGTCTGCAACTTTGCCTCCTCACCATCAGGATTCGACAAGCTGCTGCTGGTGCCATCCATGGCAAAGGCAATTTTCCCAGCACCATGACTCGCAGCCGAGTCGCTCTCACACATCTTCAACACCGCATTGGCAAAATTGTCGTCATTCACTATGCCACGTGCGCCCCTTGACACAGAGTTTTTTCCGTGGGTCTCCATATGCCTTCTGGGTTTGTCGGGCTGATCAAAGCTTTGATCGTAGATGTTGCAGCTTTGACCACCAGTCTTGTGCATTCTCATGTGGGACTCTAAGCACCAAGCCAGTTGGAATGTTTTCCTGCAGACGTCGCAAGAGATTCGTTTTCTCACTCTAGTGACTCTATCGGAGTGAGCTAGGGTCGAGACGGTTGCTGGTGAAGCGCCATCGATGGTAAAGGAAATTCTTCCAGCACCATGACTCACAGCCGAGTTGCTGGCTGATCAAATCTTCGTCCGCATATGCCGCACCATTGGTCATGGGTCTCCTTGTGCGTTTTCACGTCGGATTCTAGTCACCATGCCAGTTGGAATTTTTTCCCACAAACGTCACAAGAGATTCGTTTTTTCTCTCTAGTAACTCTATCGGATTGAGGTGGGGTTAAGATGGGTGCTGGTGAAGCGCCATCGATGGTAAAGGAAATTCTTCCAGCACCATGACTCACAGCCGAGTTGCTCTCGGACATCTGAAACAAAAGACAAAGGTCAAGCGCATTACACCTGTGTCATATGTGAACTCACAAATGCATACATATGTAGTAGGTTCAAGAAGACTTGAACAACGTAGTCGGAGGCACACTTATTTTTTAACCACAGTTGTATATTACAGGCTGAGATATACAACACTCGAAGGGGTATCGACCCCTTCACCCGTCTAACAGGGAGATCCCTCAATCTCTATCCCGGCTAGCCTACTCCCAGGTCCTCCACTACAGGGCTAGGGGAGGCTAGCTCACCCAGCTCTGGTTAAGCTGGGATCACGGCACCCTGAGTCACCAGACCGGCTCTTAGAAGAACATCGGCTCTGGGCTCTCGGAGCCACGCCACTGGCTTGCCCTGGTCGGTCCTGAGAAGGACAGCGATCCAGGGGAGTCCCAGGGCCTATCTAGCCGGTCTTCTTGCTTCGCTGGTTTAAGCTGAACACTGAACCCCGAGCCCTCCGGCTCACCGCCTTATATAGCAACTCCCCCACTGAGGGGTGGGGCCGTGGGGGATCCCAGCGCCGTGTTAGCCCCCCAGGCTAAACGGTGCGGACGTGGATGTAAGCATCTCCTCGCGTACGGGCGTAACCACGCCCAGTGTGTTTGTTTGCCCTCCGTAACACCTCTACACATATGTAACGGCGTAAGTAGCGCAGGAGACGTTTGACGGAGGCAACACATATTTATTAATAAATGGGTACTATACAGTACGTAGCGCACCCTAACACAGGAAGGGGTAACGGCTCCTTCACCCGGTCTATCCGAGGCAGTGTCCCTCGGCTAACGTTTCCCCGTTAGCTCCTACACTCCTCTAACCCAGACCATCCTAGTAGAGGCTAACTGACCTGGCCCAGCTTCGGCTCAGGTCCGACCCTCAGCCACACGAGCCTGGCCCTCACAAGGACACAGACCTCGCTGCTCTGAGGTCGCCCCTGGCTTGCCCTGCTCGGCTCTTATAAGAGCAGCGAGTCAGGGTAGTCCCAGGGCTAGCTAGCTGGTCTTCAGTCTTCACTGGTTCTTCTGCTCCAACGACTGCCTCGAGCTCTCTCGCGCACCGCCTTATATACCCAACTGCCCCCCCGAGGGGCGGGTCTGTATGCGGACGTTGATGTAGACACCCCAACGTAACGGCTTGCTACACCCCTTTACGTAATAGCTCTACACCAGGCATGTCCAATGTCCGGCCCGCGGGCCAATCACGGCCCGCGGTCAGAGTTCATACGGCCCGCAGCTTCGGTCTTATAATGTGTGATTTATCGCTCGCTAGCTCTGTCAGAATAAATAAATTATTAAACTTTAAAAATGTTATTCCTCTTTCTGCCACACGGTGGCAGCACCATTCTAATGCTCTCGGGCTGAATGCGCTGAATGTTAATCTTCAAGGGAAAGATGCAGTGGTGAGCCAGCTATATGCTCACACCAAGGCCTTTGGAACCAAACTGCAACTTTTCCAAAGACACTTGTCCCAAACGGAGCCCTGCACCGCGCACTTCCCAGCTTTAAAAGAGGTCATTGACAGTTTATCACAGGACAACATCGGTGCGCAAATGCAACAGCTATCGCATCTCTTTCTGTGGAATTTAACAAACGCTTTCGGGACTTTGCAGTTATTGAAAAGGACATGTTGCTTTTCTCTTCTCCCATCTCCGTGGACCCTGATAATGCTCCTCCACAGCTGCATCTGGAGCTCATTGAGCTGCAGTTTGACGATGAGTGCCGCGGGAAATACCAGCAGTGTTCTCTTGTTGACTGGACAAAAGCAGGTTTCCAGAAATGCGGTCATTCGCTAAGAAAATGCTGGTGTTATTCGGCTCTACATATTTGTGTGAGCAAACATTTTCAGTCATGAACTTAAATAAGAACCGATTTAGGTCAAGGATGAGTGACTCCAAATTGCGTGGCATTTTATGCATCTCAACCATTTCCCTCAAGCCTGACCTGGTCTCTTTACTGAAATCTAGATCTCAGTATCACCCTTCTCATTAGTGTCAGCAAGTTATCTGTTCCTTGATCAATCTGAAATTGAGTGTTTTGAACTGTAACATCTGTCACTATTAACAGTGAAAAGCCTAAAGCACACTAATGCACTTGGACTTATGGCACTTGTTTTTATTAAACTCTTGATTAAGATTTGGTTATATCTGTTGTTGTTATGTACCTGTAAATGTGACACAAACTCTTGCTTTCTGAAATATCTTGTAAAAGACAAAATTCACTTGTTTTAAAGTTTAATGATAACAGACCACTTTGCATTACTTATAACTCCCGTTTAAAATGTTCATGAGGCAAATTCATTTAACTCATGGAAATTTAAAGTATTCTATACAGTTTGTTAAATGTTATCTGACTGAATGAAAGGCAGAATTGTGTATTTAGAGTTGTTCACGTCTGCCTGTGCGGCTTATATTTGGTTACATTGTCATTTGAAAAATAAAGGTAATTGTGACAATGATAATTGTTTTATAACGGTGTGTTTTCACGTAACTTTTTGGTAAAAATGTCGGAAGGAACTATTGGCCCCCGGGCATCTTCACTTTATCAAATTTGGCCCTCTTTGCAAAAAGTTTGGACACCCCTGCTCTACACATAAGGTGACACGATTCATTATAACAGTCTTAATTTGGAGCTTTCGTGACTGCAGGGATTACTCTTTGGTTCTTTCGGTAAAGTCACGTAGGTAGAAAAATAAAATGAAAAATAATATATCACGACATTTCGATCGCAACACAAGCAGTCGTCCTCAGGCGGAAAAATAATCCAGCAGTAGAACTGCTGAACCAGCGAGAGAGCTGTTACAACAAGAGGTTAAATATGTGGCGAAGGGCAAGCAGGTGGGGTCTGAGCTGGAAAGGAATTCCATCCCCGGATGCAAGCATGTCAGTTGTGTTAATGGGGGAGATTATGGAGAGAGATTAGTATGACATAAGTTTCCGTCGCCGCATAAGAGTATCGTGCTTGCATATGCACACAACAGCAGTGTTAATGGGAGATTAGCACTATGTTGATGGGATAGATTAGGCAGCGAGATTAGGGAGATTAGCAAGTTAATGTCATGTCTATGTGTAACAAGCTGCGGCGCTGACAACTGCGCTGTGAGAGGCAAGCGCGTCAACGCAAGAGAACCACCGCAACGGTGGTCGTGCTAGTGAGACACACAGCCCATCACACAGCCAGAACCATCGATACATCGAGGCTCAGGGAGCAGAGGTGGCCATGTTAGTGAGACCCCAGCCTGTTAATGCCGAGGCACCCAACAGGGTAATGCAACTCAGAGAGTCGGAGATAACAGCCAAACGGCAGGAAGGATGGAAGCACCACAGAAAGTTACGACTTTGCTTGGTTAATAACGTCGTTACAATTATTGCTCAGCTTATACCCATCTTCTCGGTTGAAATTGTCTCCGTGTTTCTATATATGGATGGCTTCATGGACAAATCTTTGATGGTAGCCCGAACGTTTGTAGAGTACCTTGGTCTCGGAAGAAACAATATCGTGCGAGCCCACTGCGTTATAACAATGATCATCCACGGCAGAGGTATCGGTTCTGCCGTGTTTCACATCTGCCTTGTGTTCGCGAACACGGTCCGAGTTTCCCAAATGTAACTGCTACCGCAGACACAACTTAGTTTGTAGACACAAGGGTATTACATGTCAGGAATGACATCCTTCACAGTTGGGATCAAATTACGGATTTTGTGTACTATATTGAATTGGACCTGGATCTTGTGTTTGTTTAAGATTTTGGAAATATTTTTTGGTGACACCTGCTATGTATGGCAAAGTGATGGTTTTGATTGGGTCCTCAGATGGTTGCCTCCCCATGGTTGGAGATACAGCTTTGCAGATTGTGCGGTCTGAGTATTCATTCATCTTGAGGGCTTGGTGTATGTGTAGTGCCGTAGATGGGCCACACTTACCGGCAGTGGTGGACAGGGCCCATCTGCAGGTACCTCGGACCCCCAGGGGAGAGGCCACTGTGCCAGCCCAAGAGGGGGGGGGGGCTGCTGGGGGCTCTAGGATCCTAGGCAGCTAAGCCCTCGTCGCCAGGCCTTAGAATCCCTGACAACCCAGACAGCTAAGCCCCTTGGCGCCACCAACGGGGGGCTGTGGGGGATCTGTGATCCCACACAACCCCACCCCTCGATGGGCAAGAGGGATAAAAGGGCCGCTCCCTAGCCGATCGGGACCAGTCGCAGCTCAATACCCAATACCAGCCAGCTTAGGACCCTGGACCCCCTGTCTTAATTCAAAGTCCAGTATAGTACTATTCGTAGCACTCATAAGTGAACTTCATTATTGCTCATGCTAATTATTACAATGTTAACTATTTACACAGGAATGCCTCATTGAGTCTAAAGACTGATTTTTGTCAGAAGTTTCCCATTGCATTGAGATATTTGGCAATTACATTAATGAGCGTTTGGCTCTGTGTGAGTAGAACCCAGAGAGACCCCCCCCACCTTGCACATGGGGAAATAGCACAACTCTGCACAGATTCTACCCACACTCGATAAATAATTCAAACCGAGTTGTTTTCTTTTTACCGTTGTACTGTATAGAATGATTAAGTATAAATGCATCTTTATATTAAACTATTCTGAAAGATGTGTCATTTATTTGCAAATGAGAATGTAATGTCGCAGATGCGACCACAGGCCAACTTGAATCTGCATGTAGTTTCTGGGTCTCTTCACTTCACCAACCCGCATTGACCAGCGTGGTGAAGTATGATTAAACAATTCCCACGACTGACATTGTGTGGGGGAGGCCTCTATCAAACGCTGCATCGACAAGGGGCTGATATGTCACGACATTGTATGATAAGTCTGTTCTCTAGCCAATACGAGAATTCTATGTAGAAAGACGATGCGGCACACGTGTACACGATGTTTGTGTGCGTACGTTCAGTGTGTGTATCACATGCACAATTACATCAGGTCGCGATTATGCTCAAACATCACGAACAACTCTCGACGTCTCCAGAGCCTGAACATTTCAAGTAGACACTGACCCTTGCCACGATTTGTATTTTACCAGGTAAGGGCCACGGAGCCATGTAGCTCTATTTCAGAAGAAACCTGGCCACAAGTGAAAACTAAACGAAGTGGCTTATGTGGACATTTATAGCAACCAAGTACTCTAAACTCACGTTTCTAAATGTGTCGAGGGGAAAGCCGAAGGACCAGGAGAAGAGTCTATGCGACCACGGGGGAAATAAAAATATACAAATACAGAGCAGTTGTCAGGGTCGGGATGGAACTTCCACGCTGCTGTAGGCCTGGCGAGGTAGTTAACATCTCGCCACCGTGGCGCCCCTTATTAAAAACTTAGCCATGTCTAGCAAGGTTATTGACTCGCATCACTCGACTCACGGCACGACAAGTGATGTATTAAACAAAACAATAAAGTAGAGAGGCGCTACTGACATTTAACAATGTTCTTAATTTAAAGCTTTCGTGACTGCAGGGATTCATGTTCTTTGTTATTTCGGTAAAGTCGACTGGAACACAAGCAATCATCATCAGGTGTGAAATCCACAGAAAGAAAATTTGAAAAAAGTGTTGGTCTTTCCTAACATTAGCACCAAGGACAGCGATTTGGCAGTTTGCCAGATGGACGAGTCCATCTATGTTCGGAAAAGAGAAGGGGGGAGTAGAAAATGGAATGCGGTCTGAAAGTCACCGTAATCGTGAACACAATCAATTAAGACCCGAAATGGTTGATTAAATCCTTCCAATGATTGCTAAGCCAGAAACCATCTTCTCGGTTGAAATTGTGTCTGTGTTTGTATATGTGGATTGCCTCATGAACGAACCTCTCATGGTAGCCAGATGGCTTGCAAAGAACCTCCAAGACAGAGGTTCTTTGCAATCCATCTGACTATCATGGCCTCCTTTAGGGTTATGGTGGTTCTTTCGGTAAAGTAACGTCGATAGAAAATAAAAATGATCAAATAAAATAAAAATACAAAATAAAAATATGAAATTTAAAATAATTAAAGCAAAAAACCCACATTCATATTCTTGGTTCTTTCAGGAAAGTCACGTAGTTAGAAAATGAAAATAAAAGTAATGAAATACAACTTTTAATTTAAAATAATGAATTTAAAATAATAAAAACTTGTATTATTTTCAATTCATGATTTGTATTTTTAATTTTATTTTATTATTTTAATTTTCTATCGACGTAAAGAATATGGCGTGGAGATGCTGCCATCTGCTGGCCACCAACGTGGCGTGCAGATGCTGCCAGGTGGGATTTGAGAGGTGAACGCGGTTGGTAAGGTGTGATTGGGTTGGTGAGTGAGGTTGGTGAGATGCGTGGTGAGTGTCGGTGAGCACGTGGAGGATTCTCCTCCACGGTCGCCTTTGTCTCCCCCAGTAGCGATGTTCACTCCACACCGCACCAGGTACTCAGCTGAGGCTGAGTCGACCTCTCACTATCTCACTGTCTCACTCACACTCACTCACAAGCGCGAGTTCGCGTTGTCAGGCGATATAAAATAATTTATATTTCATGCCAGTTGGTTTTGAAGTGCGGCTGTTTGTAATTTGGGCGTTCGTAAGTCGAGGACTGTCTGTGAATAAAGTTTCCGATTGTGGATGTGGGGCTTTAACCGTGGGGTGATCTTGTTCCAATCCGCGGGGGCGTGGCTTGACCGACAGTGGGCGGGGCATAGCCGCGATGGGCGTGGCTTATCCAGAAAGTGGGAGGAGTCTCGCGCCTACGTAGGGGCGTGCAATAACCAAAGGGGGCGTGGCGTCTCACCCTGCGCTGACCATTCGCAGAGGAGAACGCGAACCCTGGACTCCAACCCCGAGAAGCGCGCTCCTTTTAAAGTTAACAACAACATTGTTAAATGTGTAGGGCTGTTACGGGAGGGCTGTAAGTGCATACGATCCAATGGGTAACAAACACAGGGGGCGGAGTTACGGGAGTACACGGGGGGTGCCCGCAACGACGTCCGCGTCAGGCAGCCTGGGGGGTTGGGATCCTGGTGAGGGGTATAAAGGGGGAGGACAGAGAGAGCTCGGGGCTCAGTCTGGGAACGAAGGAGGAAGAGTGAAGATCCTCTAGCTAGAGCCCTGGACTCCCCTCGACGCCGCCCTTGTCAGGGCTGCAGAGGATCGAGCCAGAGGCGTGGTTCCGTGAACCAGGGTTAGACCCTGGGACTCCGGAGACCGTAGCCCGACTCACCAGTGTCGGGCCAGTTAGCCTCCCCTAGCCCGTTAGTGGAGGACTTGGGGATAGGTGAGGTTAGCTAGGGGGTATCCCCAGTTATCCGGGTGAGGGGGCCGCTACCCCCTCTAGTGTTGTCCTGTACCGACAAGCTGAAATAAATATACGTGTGCCTCAACCTGGGTGTCCAGCGTCTTCACCGGTACTTCATCTGGTGTCAGAAGTACTACGGACATGGAAACACGTCAGACAGCTCGAGCCAGAGTACCGGAGGAGGACACTGCTGAAGTCGTTGAGCCCGAGGCGGCTCACCAAGACATGGCGCAGCCGGGGGCCGACGCGTTCCTACCGGGGCATCGGCATGAAGAGGGGCCGCAGCCAGACGCGCTACGGCTGGCTCACGAGAGACTGGCGGAGCTACTGTACGCCGCTGCCGCCACGCTGGAAAGCATCACGCGGCTGGGGGCTGGTGGTCCACCACGGGGCGAGGGGAGTCGTCGACCTGAGCGCCTTCCCGCCATTTCTGAAGACTCCAACTTTGAAATTCCCGCCATCGTCACGGCAGCTGCGGAGGGCGTGGCCGGGCTCAACCTTGGGTCCGACACCGCTCTCGCTGGGACAGCTGCGTCATCTCCAGCGGAGGGAGCGTCATCACATCCGCGACAGGCGATTCCATCTGCCATTCGCGCCGACGCACAGCCGAGTCCCGGGGATAGCAGCCTACAGACTTCCAAGGCGAACGCTGCGCTGCAACAACGGCTGCCTCCGCTGAAAGAATTTGTTGGTGCAGAGGGCGACTGGGGCGGCTTCCAGCGACGCTTCATCGCCCACCAAGAAATGGCAAGGTGGTCCGACGATGAAGCCCTCTGCGCGCTGCCGGCGCTCCTCGACGCAGACGCGCTCGCCGCCCTCACATCGGCGCCGAAAGAGAAGCGGTCTACTCTGCCGAAGGCACTACAACTGCTGGCCGGGGTCTATGGACCTTCAGCGGAATGCAGAGAGCAGTTCTACGAGCGCAAGCGGGGTGAGAAGGAGTCGCCCCTGGCATACAGGACGAGCCTCCTAGCGCTGGCTAAGACGGCTTTTCCCCGTATGGACGACGATGGCGTGGACGCGATGGTCACGGAGAAAATACTCCTCCTGGCAGACGACCTGGACATCGCTGTCGTCGCACAGGAGGACGCCGAGATGACCTCTCTTCAGGCGGCGCGCCTCCTTCACGCCAACCTTCTGTCCCTGCGGCGGAAAGCCAGCAGGGCTTCGGCAGGGCGTGCGGTGGCTGCAGCCACCCTTCCGACGGAGGAGCTCTTCGCCGTCGACCATCGACGGCAACAGGCGCAAGAAGTACGGTCGGCCCGGGACGGGTCAAGCCGTTTCAACCGCCCGTCGTCTCCACCGGGGCTCCCGCGGTGTTTCAACTGCGGCGTCCGGGGCCACGTCGCCTCGGGGTGCCGCTCTCCTCGACAGCGCGGGACGACGCCTCGACGGGACGCCGGGCCTCCTCCTCCCAAGCTCCAGCAACATGACCCGGCGAGTCGCGGCACCACACATGTTTGGCCAAAGCACCTACCCGTTGCACGCTCTCGCACCACAACAAACGGGGGGCCGATGTCGCGTTGCGAGGGGCCAACGCGGATCACTGCGGGGACTCAAATCGAGCCCAAACAGTGGTCCGTGTTGGCCCATCGCGTGGTAGCCGCGTCGTCAGGGTCGTCGGCCGTGGTCGGATACATTGACGGGGTAGAAGTACGCATCTTGGTCGATACGGGGGCATCGGCGACAATCATTTCGGAATTAATTTACAATATTCTGCCCGTACAAAGCCGGCCTTTACTGCCGGTTAACGTCCCATTCTATGCCGCTAACGGGGGCTCTCTCGGCATCATGGGACAGATTCGAGCGCAAATTTCTATTGGGGACATCAAATTGTCGGGGCCGATTTTCGTTTCCTCCTCGCTGGCGGTTCCGTGCCTGCTGGGGACGGATTTCTTAGGTAAAATGCCCATTCGTATTTTGATCGACCAAGGATGCATTGAGCTTCCATCGGGGCGGCGCATGGCGTTCCTGCCATCCCCTGCGGCGGCTCGGTCGGCGTTCGCGACGGTACCGGCGTTCGTCGTTAAAACTGTTCGTGTGCCGCCGGGAGCTCAAATGCTAGTGCCTCTGAAACTTCGTAAGCCCTTCGCTAAGGGCGTAGGGGATCAGGGTGTTTTGCTGGGACCGTCTAGGGCCGGGGTTAGTGCACCTAATTTGATTCCGGCCCAGACCGTCGTAAGAGGGGACGAGGACCCTTTCATCGCGGTCCTCAATGTGGGGTCGCAGACAGTGGTGGTTCCTCAAGGGACGGTGCTCGCTCACGCGACGCCGGTACCCTGCGAGGAACCTGTCGCGAACCAGGTTGGCACTGCTTCCCGAATGCTCCCACATTCGGACAGCGATGAAGGGTGGCTCGACGCGCTTTGTGCGGGATCGACGGACCTGACAAATTCAGAGCGCCAACAGCTTAGAACGCTACTGAGGGAATTTTCCGACGTTTTCAGTCGGGATAAATATGATTTGGGTTGCACTCACCTGCTGCGTCACCATATTGACACGGGTGACAGCGCGCCAATTCGCCAAAATCCGTTTCGGTTAAGTCCCGCCGAAAAGGACCATGTCAAATCGGCTGTTGATGACATGTTAGCCGCCGACATCATTTCTCCCTCCACCAGCCCTTGGGGAGCGCCGATCGTCCTGGTTAAAAAGCAGGACGGCTCGTTGCGGTTTTGCGTGGATTTTCGGCGCCTTAATAAAATTTCGGTTGCCGACGCATACCCGCTCCCACGGATGGACGAATCGCTGGACGCCTTGGCGGGAGCGCGATTCTTCTCCACACTAGATTTACTTTCGGGATTCTGGCAGCTTCCTCTGGACGATGATTCTAAGCCTAAAACTGCTTTCCGTACACCGCACGGCCTGTTCCAATTCAACCGGTTGCCGATGGGCTTACACTCAGCGCCGGCAACTTTCCAGCGATTGATGGAATTGGTTTTGGCTGGATTGCAATGGGAATCGTGCCTGATTTATTTGGATGACGTTATTGTCTTTAGTAAAACTTTTGATGAACATCTCCAGAGGTTGCGGGCGGTTTTCCTAAAGATGCGGGCTGCTAATTTGAAATTTAAGCCCCAGAAATGCCATTTGTTACGCGAGTCGGTGCGTTATTTGGGGCACATCGTAGGGCGCTCGGGTATTGCTACCGATCCCGCCAAAACGCAGTGTGTCAGCTCCTGGCCGACTCCCACCTCGGTGGGAGAGGTCAGGAGTTTTATTGGCTTTGCATCATATTACCGACGCTTCGTCGCTAATTTTGCTACGATTGCCAAACCCCTACACGCGTTAACATCTAAAGGGGTTCGGTTCCACTGGGGTCAGGATGAGGAAGCTGCTTTCTGCTCCCTTCGGGACGCGCTGGTGAAGGCTCCTCCCTTGATTTACCCAGATTTTTCGAGGCCGTTTTTGCTCGACACCGACGCGAGCAACACGGGTATTGGAGGCGTGCTTTCCCAGGTGGTTGACGGCGTGGAACGGGTGGTCGCGTACGGCAGTCGGGTGTTGTCTCCAACGGAGCAAAGATATTGTGTCACCCGTAGGGAACTGTTGGCAATTGTCTATTTCATCCAACAGTATCGCCCATATCTGTACGGTCGGCATTTCACCGTCCGCACAGATCATGCGGCACTGCAGTACGCCCTGAAGGTTCAACAGCCATCGGGACAATTGTCCCGATGGCTGGAGGTCCTCCAGGATTTCAGTTTTGAAACCACTTATCGTAAGGGCGTTCGCCACACCAACGCTGACGCTCTGTCACGGATGCCAACCGCCTCCGAATGCGCATGCCTCCTGGGGTCGGGGCGTTGCAAGCCAGTAGGGGACATGATGGTTCCGGTCCTGGCGGCGGCCGCCGACGATGAAACGGTAGTCCCCATTGATATCGCCGAACAGGGGAGAGATTCCCTGCTTGGATTGCCCGTTGATGAATGGGGGCGCCTCCAGTTGGAGGATGCCTCCCTCCTCGCGTTGCGTCGTCGCGCCGGGGAGAGGGGGCGTTTGACGGGTCATGCCGACGCATGGGAAACCCATGCGGGCTTGCTTATGCATTGGGACGGGAAATCCCAGCGTCACCGGCTGGTGGTCCCTTCTGGCCTACGGGGTAAGGTGGTGTGGGCTGCTCATGAGCGCCTCCTCCACCTAGGTACCCAGAAAACACTCGCCTTGCTCCAGCTGAATTATTTTTGGCCGGGCATTACTAGGGATGTCGCTGATCTGTTGGCGGCATGCCCTCAGTGTGCGCAGCGCAAACCACCAGCACGGGAGTCGAACCCGCCCTTGCAGTCCATCCAGGTCTCCAGAATAAATGAACTGGTCGCACTGGACATTCTGGGGCCATTCCCCGCCACCCCCAGGGGAAATAAATATTTGCTTACTGGGGTCGAATATTTTACGCGCTGGCCTATGGCCTGGCCCCTGGCGAATCAGTCGGCAGCAGCCATCGTCGACGCCTTTGTCCAAGGTTATGTCATGGACAAAGGTGCCCCGGAGCGGTTGTTGACCGACCAGGGTAGAAATTTTTCGGGGAAACTCCTAAAACAAGTCTGTGATCTCCTAGGAACGAAAAAAATTCGAACCTCTCCCTATCACCCGCAAACGGACGGGATGGTCGAGCGTCTGCATCGCACCATCACGTCTATGTTGTCGCAGCAAGTTTCGGACTCACAGGCTGATTGGGACTTACAAATTCAAGGGGTTCTAGCGGCATACAGATTGGCTCCCCATGCTGCGACGGGGTTTTCACCTTTCTTTCTTATGTATGGCCGCGAACCCGACCCACCTGTTCGGGCACAGCTGCAGATCCCCGTGCCGCTGGGCAAATCTAAATTGGACGATCACGTTAAATTTAACCTTGACAAACTGACTGAGGCGCGGGATGCGGCGAGGCTAAATTCTGACAGGCGTCAGGAGGCGAACGAGCGCCTCAGACTGGCTCGCGCGCACGTGCTGCAGTGGAAGCCGGGGGACAGGGCATGGCTGCACTGTCCCCAGGTACCACTCGCGACCTCCTCTAAACTCGTACGCCCGTGGCGGGGCCCCGTCGAGGTTGTGGAGGTTTTGAGGCCTCAGTGCGTTCGAATCCAATGGGGGAGGCGCCGGTGGTTTGTACACCCCTCTAGGCTGAAGCCGTTTGTTGCGGTGCGGGGGCCCACGCCACGCACGCGAGGCCAAGCATGTGGGGGGTCGACCGACTCGGAGGGTCCGTCGCTGCTCTCGCCTGATGTGTTGCCGGCTGTCCCACCCACAGGTGCACCGGGAATGACGGGCTCACGCCCTGGAACCCACACAGGTGATGCCGACAGTCGCGCGACTTCAATCGCGACCTCACCTCGAATGGGACAGCCGCCACCGGATGGTCCACCGTCCGGGGTTGCCCCGTGTGACGGGCCTGCGGCAAGGACGCGCGCTAAAATGCGCAGACTCTTATAATATACAGCAGGAAGAAAAAGAAGAAAAAAAAAAACTTTTTTTATTTATTTTCCTTCACGTGTCATGGTTACTGTATGCTGCGTCGGTGGTGTGCTCCTTGCACACTGTGTGTGTTGTGTTGTGTGGGCGCGGTGTGTGTGTTGTGGGTGCGTTGTGTGTCGTGGGTGTGGTGTGTGTGCTGGGGGGAGTTCCTGGCTAGTTGTATATACGTGCTTTTACGGATTTCGTATTTATGCGGGGGGGGGGTGCGTCGGACATTCCTTTCGGGGGTATGGTTGTTGTTCTTGTTGTTGTTCTTCAATTTGCATTTTGTTGGAAAAAATGAGGCACACACGGGGTCGAAGGGTAAATGTTCCTTTATTTGGAATTGTTGCAGCCGGGACGGCTGCGAGCTGTAATGGGGGGGGTGATGTAGGGCTGTTACGGGAGGGCTGTAAGTGCATACGATCCAATGGGTAACAAACACAGGGGGCGGAGTTACGGGAGTACACGGGGGGTGCCCGCAACGACGTCCGCGTCAGGCAGCCTGGGGGGTTGGGATCCTGGTGAGGGGTATAAAGGGGGAGGACAGAGAGAGCTCGGGGCTCAGTCTGGGAACGAAGGAGGAAGAGTGAAGATCCTCTAGCTAGAGCCCTGGACTCCCCTCGACGCCGCCCTTGTCAGGGCTGCAGAGGATCGAGCCAGAGGCGTGGTTCCGTGAACCAGGGTTAGACCCTGGGACTCCGGAGACCGTAGCCCGACTCACCAGTGTCGGGCCAGTTAGCCTCCCCTAGCCCGTTAGTGGAGGACTTGGGGATAGGTGAGGTTAGCTAGGGGGTATCCCCAGTTATCCGGGTGAGGGGGCCGCTACCCCCTCTAGTGTTGTCCTGTACCGACAAGCTGAAATAAATATACGTGTGCCTCAACCTGGGTGTCCAGCGTCTTCACCGGTACTTCAAATGTAAGTAGCGCCTCTCTACTTTATTATTGTTTTATTTGCTTAATACATTACTTGTGGTGCCGTGAGTCGAGTGATATGCGTCAATAACCTTGCTAGACACGACTAGGCTTTTAATCAGGGGCGCCGCGGTGGCGAGATGTTAACTACCTCGCCAGGCCTACAGCAGCGTGGAGGTTCCATCACGACCCTGACGCCTGCTCTGTATTTGTATATTTTTATTTCCCCCGTGGTCGCATATATTCTTCTCCTGGTCCTTTGGTTTTCCCCTCCACATTTAGAAATGTGAGTTTAGAAAAGTATTTGGCTGCTATAAATATCCACATGATATTAGCCACTAAGTTGAGCTGTCGTTTGTGGCCAGGTCGCTTCTGATAAGAGCTATAAAGCTCTGTGGACCTGACCTGGTAAAATAGAAATAGTTTATAGTTTAGTTTATATGTTCATAAGAACTCGTGGCAAGGGTCAGTGTCCACTTCAAATATTGTTAAGGCTCCGCAGACCTCCAAAGTTATTCGTGATGTTATACATTTGGTTCGTTTTGAGCATAATCGCGACCTTATATAATTATTACGTGATACACACGCTGAATATACGCACACACACATTGTGTACACGTGTGTCGTGCCCTCTATTGTCTACAACTCTACATAGACGGCTCGTGCTGACTAGAGAACGGTCTTAACGAACAATGTCGTGACATGTATCAGCCCTTTGTCGATCCGGCGTTTTGATAGAGGCCTCCCCCACACCATGTCGTTCGTGGGAGTTGTTTAACCATACTTCACCATGCCGGTCAATGCGGGTTTGGTGAAGTGAGGAGGCCCAGAAACTATATGCAGACACGAGTTTGCCTGTGCTTGCATCTGCAGAATTACATTCTCACACATCTTCAAGTATAGTTTAATACTTCTAGAAATACATTTATTCTTGAGGATTCCATAAAGCACTGTGGTAAAAAGAATACAACTTGATTTGAATGCTTTGTTGAACAGGGAATGCTTTGAGTTTGTGGGTTCAATCTGTCTGTGCGGAGTTGTGTTATTTCCCCATATGCAAGGTGGGGTCTCTCTGGGTTCCACTCACACACACATCTCAATGCAATGGGACCTTTCTGAAAATGCAGTACTTAGACTCAATGAGGCTTTCCTGGGTAACGAGTTAACATTGTAATAATTATCATGAGAGATAATGACGGTCACTTATAAGTACCATTAATAGTACTATACTGTACTGTTATTGAAGAATATTTTACGTAGTTGTTTGAAAAAAGTGTCCATTCTCAAAACTTTTTGACGGGCCCTCGTACAGGAATGATATTACAATCTTCTTTGGAGATTGCGAGTCAGAGTGTTGTGAATAGTGGACTGAACGTGTGGTGCCACCATTATACTGTTGGTGTGTTTATACAGAAAGGCCTATTTGGTGGGTAACATTAGGAAAATGGAGGTAGTTAGTCATTGTTGTTAAACAAAATCTTATTTGGGTGGATGAGAGTAATAAAATCGTACATGATAGGAACTGCAATATTGTGGAGATCTGGTATAATGCGTTCTAGTATATATGAATTGTATGTCACCTTAAGTATGCCTTTGTGAGTACACACATGACACGGGTGACCTTTGTCTTTTGTTTCAGATGTGCGAGAACAACTCCGCTGCGAGTCATAGTGGTGCTGGGAGAATCGCCTTAACCATCGATGGTGCTTCACCAGCACCCATCTTAACAACCCCAGCTCAATCCGATCGAGTTACGAGAGGGAATAAACTAAGTTCTTGTGACGTTTGTGGGAAAAAATTCCAACTGCCATGGTGCCTACATTCCCACGAGAAAACGCACAAGGAGACCCATGAGCAATGGTGCGGCACATGCGGACGGAAATTTGATCAGCCAGGAAAATTCAAAAGGCACATGAAGACCCACGAAAAGGATTATTTGATAAAGGGTGCACCAGGCTTGGTGAATAACGGCAGTTTTGCCAATGTGGTGTTGAAGCCACCGTCGCCTTATGAGATGTGCTCAGTCTGCGGATTTTTATGTCCTATTGAAATCCTGAAAACTCATGAAAGTCTTCACGCACAGTTTTCGAACAGATCGAAGCCTGAACATGATTACGCTTCGATAAAAGATAGTGGCGTTAAGATAAATGACGTGAAATCCAATTTTCTTGAATGCTTTGGCCTAGTTCCACGTCAACAAACTGCTTCACCAGTCAGCGAGAATAAACCATACGCTGCTCTCGATCCTATTACGAGCATGAAAGTGTTGATGGCCTTGCAGCAGAAGAAGGAAAAGCGAAGTGGACGTAAGTCTATTAAAAGAAGAAAGACCACCACCAGCGTAACCAATTGCAGCAGTAGCAACAGCCAGAATTCGGACATCAAGAGGATGGACTGCACGGAAGCAGGAGACTGCGTGAAGCAGAGCATCCCCAAGGTGGATGAACCCAACCTGGCACCTTTGGGTACGTCCGAGTAATGCACACACTACATTTGGATGTAATTGATAATTTCACAAATTAAGTCATGTACGCATATGTTGATCATATTTGTATGTCTGTGCTGAGGAGTGTAGAGATCTGATGTGGTGCTGCTCGGATGTTGGGTTAAACTCTGGGTTTCAGTCACCGAGCCATGATTAAACTGGCTTCTCATTGATGGTCTTATCCAGTTACCAAACACTTCTTCCAGCAAACACTTCTGTTGTTGCGTGGCATGTAGGAAATTGCAAAACCTCCGAGTGGATAATAAACGGCCACGAAGGGATGTCATGAGTAGTGCAATGATATCTCCTTCCACGAGCTGTTCTCTTACTTGAGGTGGTTCACTGCTGTGTGAGAGTTGCACAGGGATACTTCATCTCATGACATGGAGCCAATAGCACGATTTGAATAAAACTGAGCAAAATATATATACAAATTCCAAAAAGTATCTGTTTATTTCTTAACCAGGTTAAATTTAATTTAAACAAGTGCGTCAATTTAGGGAACATGGTTAAATGTATAGACCGAGTCATTTCCATAATGGGAATTTCCTCTTCATTGTACAAACACCTAACTTCCATGCACATTTACTCGTTCTATTGCAGGTAATTATTGCGTAATTAATGAGCTGTAATAGAATAATCTGGCTCAACCACCTCAGTGTTAAATTATAGTTGTTGCTCTGCATCAATATCAACCATACGAAGAAGTGCAAAATGTTGTGGCTTCAAAATAAGCCCCAAAAATGTGTTCTTTTGATATTTTTCAGGAAATCAGTATCTTGCTTTTCTACTATTTGTACGTATGTTGAACTTCTTTCGTAGCATACGTAGCCAACCGTGCTAATCGGAGGTATTTGTTGCTGGCTTTTTGGCATTTTGGGCCTTTGGGCCTGAGGTCAGCAACCGTGATTGATAAAACGTCCCATGTACATAGTGATGTGATGGCATCCACTGCATGGTGATGAATAAATTATGGATTAGCGCGTGCGTGTGCTCAATGGTGGATGTCTTGTGTTCCAGAGGAAAAGCCCTTCCCGTGCAGTGACTGCTCGTACAGAGCGACACAGAAGTCGCAGCTCAAGAGACACGTCCTGAGCGTTCACCACGTGCCCTTCGATAGCGCGCTGGACTCGGACTGCCCCAAGAAGAGAAGGCGGCTGGCTGGGTGCCAAGACAGCGGCCCAACTACGGATTTGAAGCGCGCACGATGCACACGGAGAACTTCGTGATGATTTATTTAATCCTGAGGCTGAGGTACCACGTGTGGGGCGATGAACTCAAGGTTTTGTGCTGCGGACATTTCCATGATGAAATTCCGTCACTTTCACTGCTGCGAGGTAACATCTATTGCCGAATATTTTTAGTCAATTGCTGTATTTTCTTGTATACAATATATTTAATAAATTGTCCTAATTTCATAACCAAGGTTTTTGGGTTAGATCGCGTAAGTATAAGTTATATAATTGATTAGTAATCATTTAATTAGTATGTTTCCTCTATAAGTAATGATAAATGTAAGATGTCTTCTTCTTCCACGCGTTTGTCCCACTCACGTGGGGTCCGCCGTCCTTGCCACCTTCTCCACACCACCCCGTCCCGCGCCATCTCTCCCTCCGCTCCACGGGCCACCACGTTCGACCGCATCACCACATCGCCCCACGTCTTCTTCTGCCTTCATCTCCTCATCTTACAATCACAATTACTTAATAACACGCTTCCAGCCGCACTAAGCCTGTAGCTGTCAGAGCGGTTAAAATTATTTGTATTTCTGTCAGTTTCAATGGATTCGCGAATTTGTCTTGGCCAGTAATAATTAGTTTTACACAAAACTTAATTGTTATCAAAATAATTTGAGTGTCGTTGTTGGAAAGCATGTTCTGCAACTTCCAACAGTTATGTTTGAGAGTGTTTAATATTTATTTGGTGTTCTTTTAGTCTTACGCTAATGTTATGTCCCTTCTGTCCAATATAACATCTGCCACATAAGCAATTAATCCGATACACACCATCTGTTGATAACTTAGGCAATTCATCTTTAATACCAGATAAAAAAAATAATTATTTCGTGTACCATTCCAAATCTTACTTAGATTTTTTGCTTTTCCAAAACTATTACTAATTTGTCAGTTACTCCCGCGATATGTGGTATTTTAATTTAATAATCTGATCGCTTTCAGCAGTATTGCTGTTTGATCTAGGTTTGGTATTCACTGCTACGTTAATTTGAGCATTATCGTAGCCATTCAATCGTAGCACTTCTTTGACATGTTTAATCTCTCTCCTCAGACTTTCACCGTCTGACATTGTTTTAGCCTGATGTATGAGCGTCTTGATGAGAGATGTTTTCTGTGCGGGGTTCCCTATCGATAAACGCAGTGTGTTATTTTACCATTTAGGCCTCGTCCGAGCAAAATATCCAGGAAAGGGAGTGTGTTATTCACCTCCATTTCCATGGTCAACTGTATGGCCGGGTTTTGTTAATTGAGATGATTTAGACATTCATTCATTAAGTGTATCCTTACCATGTGGGCAGACAATAACTAAACCAAAAAGATGGTTTTAATGTACTTGAAGCAAGTGCTCTTGCTTCAATGTTCTCCATGTACAGATTCGCTATAGCAGGAGATAAAGGACAGCCCATTGCTGCTCCATTCCTTTTGTTTAAAGAAATCACCTCTTCATAGGAAATAAGTCTGTTAGAGGCCACGGGGGGGGGGGGGGGTTTATCGTTGTGTTTGTCGCTACGAGCAGACGGCGCGCAATGGAGAGCTTGCTCAGAGCGGAGCTGGGCACGGACTCGGCGAGGCCGCTGGGCGCTGCGGCCGGTGGAGGCTGCATCAGCGCCAGGCAGAGCTACGAGACGGGGCGCGGACACGTGTTCACCAAGATCAACGCCAACAGCGGGGCACCCTCTTCTTCGCCTCCTCTACACCACCTCGCATCCTCGCCTCATCCCAACCTTCATTCAGCCCTGTCATTAATGCATCTTTCCACGCGCACCAGTATCACTCTTTTTTCGCTGCGACTACTACCACCACCGTGGTGAATGTTGCAGTGAATTTCACCTCGTTGATTCCCCCCTCCACCCACGTTAAGGGACTCGGTCTACCAGACACTTTGACCGCTTCGTCTCTTCCATTCCGCGTTCAACCACCGCGCCTCACTGCAGTTCACAACAACGCATTCAACTAAACAACCCGGTCACCCACTCATCCAGTCACTAACTCAATGACCCTATCACACACTCCTCCACTCGTTTACTCAAACACTCCCCCATTTACTCACCCACCCGCTCACCACCACAGGGGGGGGGAGGGGGAGTTTATCGTTGTGTTTGTCGCTGCGAGCAGACGGCACGCAATGGAGAGCTTGCTCAGAGCGGAGCTGAGCACGGACTCGGCGAGGCCGCTGGGCGCTGCGGCCGGTGGAGGCTGCATCAGCGCCGGGCAGAGCTACGAGACGGGGCGTGGACACGTGTTCACCAAGATCAACGCCAAGAGCGGGGCACCCTCCTCTATGCCTCCTCATCACCTCACCTCTTCACTACACCACCTCACCATGCCACCTCGCCTCCTCACCACGCCACTTCACCTCCTCACCACCTCACCACCTCACCTCCTCTACCCTCCTCTTCGCCTCCTCACCACCTCCTCACCACCTCGCATCGCCCTTCATTCAGCCCGATAATTAATGTCTTTCCACGCGCACCAGTATCACTCTTTTTTTCGCTGCGACTACTACCACCACCGTGGTGAATGTTGCAGTGAACTTCACCTCGTTGATTCTCCCCTCCACCCACGTTAAGGGACTCGGTTTACCAGACACTTTGACCGCTTCGTCTCTTCCACTCCGCGTTCAACCACCGCGCCTCACTGCAGTTCACAACAACGCACTCAACTAAACAACTCGGTCACCCACTCATCTCAATCACCCGCTCACTCAATCACCCTATCACCTACTCAACTCGTCACTAATTCAATCACACACTCATCCAGTCACCCACTCATCTAGTCACCCACGCATCAGGTCACTGACTCAATCACCCGATCACTATCTCATTCAGTCACCCACTCATCTCAATCACCCGCTCACTCAATCACCCGCTCACTCAATCACCCTATCACCCATTCAACTCTTCACTAATTCAATCACACACTCATTCAGTCACCCACTCACTCAATCACCCACTCATCCAGTCACTAACTCATCCAGTCACTAACTCATCCAGTCGCTAACTCATCCAGTCACTCACTCACTCAATCACCCTATCACACACTTGCTCAGAGCGGAGCTGATCACGGACTCGGCGAGGCCGCTGGGTGCTGTGGCCAGTGGAGGCTGTATCAGCGCCGGGCAGAGCTACGAGACGGGGCACGGACACGTGTTCACCAAGATCAACGCCAAGAGCGGGGCACCCTCCTCTACACCTCCTCACCATGCCACCTCGCCTCCTCACTACGCCACGTCACCACCTCACCTCTTCTACCCTCCTCTACCCTCCTCTTCGCCTCCTCACCCACACATCCACTCACACACTCACCCACTCATCCACTCACCGACTCATCCACTCACCCACTCATCCAGTAACCCATTAATCCAGTAACCCACTCATCCAGTCACCCACGCATCCGGTCACTGACTCAATCACCCTATCACACACTCCTCCATTCGTTTACTCAAACACTCACCAATTTACTCATCCACCCGCTCACCGCCATGCAGGTCACCTCACTCTTCTTTTCAGCTTCATCAGTTTGCACTGCTCCACTTTGGAATCCCCACCCGGTCTTCATATTTCCCCAAACTCTTGCAACAATAAACTTGATCAATTTAAGGAACGTGTTTCTATGATCTTAATTATCTAATTACTCATTGGACAGTTACGTATTTTTTGTTTTTGCTGGCCGCTTGGCGTTTTGTATTGTGTGGGGTTTGCATGGCTGGCAACCCCTTATCATTGCCTACCTTATTACAGACCAATTCAGACCTAGTTGGTCACCCCGTGCCCCTTATATATCTCAACGTCCATCCTACAAAGTCCCATCACAAGGGAGAAGCACAAATAGACTTAACACAAATGTTGCCCGTTTTGAAACGGCTGTGTGCCGTATGGACCTAAAAACTCACTTTCCCCCAACAGAATACGGGTGAACCGTGTGGGTTGACAGCTACCGGTTTTGTTGTGTTTGCGAGTCCAAGTTACAGGACTGCACCCTTGGTTGTGCGTGGTTCTCATTGGTGGGAGATTCCCTTCGCTGCGTTGCACGCCAGTGGCTGAGGGCTGCCTGGGGCCAGTGACGTGTGAGCCGGTCCCAATGTGCACCGGCAAACATTCATCGCTAGGTGACCCCAGTGTTTATTGCCCGTCTACACGTGGATACCTGAAGCCCATGTCACTCCACTGCTGGATGAATCCCGCAATGAAGATACAATCAGTACATCCACTTTGCTTTTGCACTCTACCTGTGTAGTGCCATAAGAGGGGCGGGGCTGCTGGGGGCTCTGGGAACCTAGACAGATAAGCCCTCGGCGCCAGGCGCTAGGATCCCAGGCACCGCAGACAGTTAAGCCCCTTGGCGCCACCAACGGGGGGGCTGTGTGTGCTCTGTGGGATATCTGGGGGCGCACACATCCCCACCCCTCGTTGGGGACGAGGCATAAAAGGGCAGCTCCCTGGCCGATCGGGGCCAGTTGCAGCTCAAGATCCAAGACCCGCCAGCCAGCCAGCTTAGGACCCTGGACCCCCTCGTCCCGCTTGTCCTTGTAAGGGCCGGGACGCTGTGAGGGCCAGTGGTGGGACTCTGGGACTCCCGGCTCTACGTCCTTGTAAGGGCGAGTTCCGAGGAAGCCAGAGTCCAGACCCGCACCTTGGCTGGGTCGGGTCAGGTAGCCTCCCCTAGGGTAATTGTAGCCGAAGGACCCCAGAGCGTAGCCAGAGTAGTGTATCTAGGCTGTGTACCTAGGCTGTGTACCTAGGCCAGACATGGGAAATGTACGGCCCGTTGGTCTTTTTAATCCGGCCCGCCGAATTTGTCCAAATATTATCATTAAATTAAATTTTACCTTCCTCCTGTAATGCCCCCATTTCCCCAATAGATGGCGCACTTTGACCGGGAGAGAGAGAGAATATTCGTATGAGCAATTTATGTTTCTATTGAACGTTAACAGTAATATTTGGGTACAGTATTGTTTTTGGAAGCATTCACTATAATATCGTATGAACGTTTACTTCACCGCATCATCGTATGAATGATGCGAGAAGAGATTAACGGGTTCTTATGTTAGCGATTTACGTACTCGGTACTTTCGCTCTATAAAAATTACGGCTTGAATGAGGGGGAGGGGTATGACTACATCACAAAATTAATATCTTACTATGAATTTTATATAACAAAAGTTATATACACAACTGTTACGTTTTGTGTAATTCAACAAAATTTAACTCCGAGTTCTCTCCGAATTTCACGAGTCCGTTCTAGACCCCACAGTTTTTTTTAAAGAGTTTTAAGCACAGAAAACATAATTAAAGTTTGAAAAATCATTAATTATACAAACTTTTCAATAATTTCCTTCTTCACTTCGATTTCAATTTTCTTTAAAAACTTCTTCTCACAAACATTACCACTCATTACCACTTTCTCCGAAAGCAAGTTTGTAAAAGAATACATGGTACAGACAGCAGACATCTTGTGTCCGGAGATCAAAAGCAAATTTGAAAATGTCAGTTTATCACGCAGGACTGTGACTCGCCGTGTGAAACTGAATGATAAAAATATAGCCAGTCAATTAAACAAAAAGTCTGATTCCTTTGAATTATATTCACTAGCAGTGGATGAAAGTACGGACGTAAACGACACTGCTCAGCTCCTCATTTTTATCCGAGGCATTGACGACAGTTTTGCGATAACAGAGGAGTTTTTGACCATGGAGTCCCTGAAAGGAACAACGCGGGGAGAGGACTTGTATAACCAGGTATCTGCTGTCATCGAAAGAATGACGCTACCGTTGAGTAAACTTGTCAATGTCACAATGGATGGATCTCCCAAATTTAACTGGAAAAAATGTTGGGCTGCTGAAAAGAATCCAGGATAAAGTGAAAAAGAAAAACCCTGTCCAGGATCTTATTTTCCTTCACTGCATCATCCATCAGGAATCCCTGTGTAAGTCTGTATTGCAGCTTA
Organism: Lampetra fluviatilis; assembly: GCF_964198595.1. Taxonomy (NCBI): domain Eukaryota; kingdom Metazoa; phylum Chordata; class Hyperoartia; order Petromyzontiformes; family Petromyzontidae; genus Lampetra; species Lampetra fluviatilis. The sequence continues at coordinate 9,571,105 of NC_136309.1, read as the reverse complement.
ATCATGTCGTGAATCCAGTCGTAAAACTTGTGAACTTTATTCGAGAAAGGGGACTTCAGCACCGTCAGTTTATTACGTTCCTGGAGGAAACTGATGCGGATCATCAGGACTTGCTGTACCACTCTCGTGTCCGCTGGTTAAGTTTCGGGAAAGTGTTACAACGAGTGTGGGAGCTGAAAGAAGATTCTAGATTTGAAGCTTTCGTGACTGCAAGGAATCATATTCTTAGGTTTTTTCGGTAAAGTCACGTAGGTAAAACATCATTGCTACAACTCGGTGGGCTCTCATGAAATTGTCTTTCCGAGACCAAGGTTCTCTGCAAACCTCCCGGCTACCATCAAAGGTTTGTACACGAAGCCATACAAATATACAAACACAGCATAATTTCAACCGTGATGATGGGTACAAACTGAGTAATCATTGGAAAGATGTTATCAACCACGCAAAAAAGACTTAATTACACTTTTTTGGACCATCTTATCTGACAGGCACTATTTTACTTTACTTTACCGAGTGTTAACATCCCCAGTTATTTTTAACAGTACTCTCTTCATTGTTCAGCCAGCATTGGTATAAACATGGGCAGTTTCGTCCCTTTGTTCTATCATGTGTATCAGACCTCCCCTCCCCCTCTCTGTCCATTGTGTTGGCGTGTGCAGCAACCGCGTCCAAGCCGTCGCCCATTTTTTTGGCCCTCCCCCTCCCGCCCCCCTCCCTCCCGATACGTTCCATTCATTGGCTACCACATTCTGATGAGCCCCCCCCTCTCCTCCCCCCTCCAAACTTGCTTATAAGGGATTACATCTTGAATCATTGCCTCACTTGATGCAACTAATCTGGCTGTGACGGTCCCACCTGATGACGGAGACTTGTGTTGCCTCCGAAACGTCGTGATTTTTGTTTTATTTTATTTTATTTTCATTAATTTTGATGTTTTACCTACGTGACTTTACCGAAAAAAACCTGAAAGAAGATATCATCGCATTTATGGAGTTGATGGGGAAATCTGACGAATTCCCTGAGCTAAGCGACAAGAACTGGCTTAGTGACTTTGCGTTTGCTGTGGACATATTTTCACACATGAATGAGCTGAATGTGAAACTGCAGGGGAAAGATCAGTTTGTTCACGACATGTACAAACATGTGAAAGCCTTCAAATGCAAGCTCACTTTGTTCTCCGGACAAATTGCGAACAAATCTTTCGCTCATTTCCCCACACTTTCCATGCAGGAAGAGGCACCGCGAAGCGCAAAAAAATACAGCAAATCACTTGAGGACCTGCACGGAGAATTCTGCCATAGGTTCTCTGATTTCGAAAACATTGAACAGTCACTTCAGCTGGTGTCCTGCCCCCTGTCACAAGACCCTGAAACAACACCACAGGAGCTACAGTTGGAACTGATAGATCTTCAGTCTGACTCCGTCCTAAAGGAGAAGTTCAACTCTGTTAAACTGAATGACTTTTATGTTTCACTTAACAGAGCCACGTTTCCAAACCTCCGGAGGACTGCACAGAAGATACTGACTTTGTTTGGCTCGACTTATGTGTGTGAGCAGACATTCAGCGTCATGAACGCCAACAAAGCCCGTCACAGATCAAAGTTAACGGATCAGCACCTCAGATCTATCCTGAGAATTGCCACAACCAAAATAACTCCAGACTTGGATGCACTGGCAAAAATGGGAGATCAACAACACTGTTCCCACTCAAACTGAAAGTGATTGTGTTGCTGCAGCGAGGTTGGAGCCAAATCTCCATCACACAGCCTGCGTGGCTGCTCTAACCTGTTAATGTAGATAATAAAAAAGTTCAAGTGAGGTAATTGGTTTGGGCGCAGGCCTCATATGTTTTCATGATGTTTGATCAGTCACGTTACGACATGTTTTTGTATTGTTCATGTTCGTGCAATTTGTTAAATTGTCTTGCAAATAAATGCTTTGCTACCTGTTAAAGGCCAAATACTTTCATGTAATAAGTTTTACATGTCATTTATATTAGTTCACACAAACACTCCATCCATCTGTTTCTGGCCCGGCCCCTCTGTCAAATTTTAGAACCCATTGTGGCCCACGAGTGAAAAAGTTTGCCCGCCCCTGCACCAACCCAATCACACCTGTCACCATCGACACGCCACAAGAGTGGCTACCAATGTGGGGGGTGTAGATGCTGCCACCTGCCGGCCACCAATGGGGCGTGTCGATTTTGACTTAAACTTTCGTGACTTCAGGAATTCATATTCTTGGTTTTTTCGGTAAAGTAACGTCGATAGAAAATAAAAATAATCAAATGAAATTGAAATAAAAAATACAAATAAAAATTTGAAATTTAAAATAATACAAAAAAAACCCACATTCATATTCTTGGTTCTTTCAGGAAAGTCACGTAGTTAGAAAATGAAAATAAAATTAAGTAATGAAATATTTTTTTTTATTTTAAAATAATGAATTTTAATTAATAAAAACGTGTATTATTTTCAATTCATGATTTGTATTTAAAATTTTATTTAATTATTTTTATTTTCTATCGACGTGAAGAATATGGCGTGCAGATGCTGCAATCTGCTGGCCACCAACGTGGCGTGCAGATGCTGCCAGGTGTGATTTGAGAGGTGAGCGCGGTTGGTAAGGTGTGATTGGGTTGGTGAGTGAGGTTGGTGAGATGCGTGGTGAGTGTGTCGGTGAGCACGTGGAGGATTCGCCTCCACGGTCGCCTTTGTCTCCCCCAGTGGCGATGTTCACTCCACACCGCACCAGGTACCCATCTGAGGCTGAGTCGACCTCTCTCTCACTGTCTCACTCAAGCGCTCACTCACTCACAAGCGCGAGTTCGCGTTGTCAGGCGATATAAAATAATTTATATTTCATGTCAGTTGGTTCTGAAGTGCGACTTTGTAATTTGGGCGTTCGTAAGTCGAGGACTGTCTGTAAATAAAGATTACGATTGTGGATGTGGGGCTTTAACCGTGGGGTGAGATTGGCCCGATCCGCGGGGCGTGGCTTGACCGGCAGTGGGCGGGGCATAGCTGCGACGGGCGTGGCTTATCCAAGAAGTGGGAGGAGTCTTGCCCCTACGTAGGGCGTGGCTTATCCAGGAAGTGGGAGGAGTCTCGCGCCTACGTAGGGGCGTGCAATAACCAAAGGGGGCGTGGCGTCTCACCCTGCGCTGACCAATCGCAGAGGAGAACGCGAACCCTGGACTCCAACCCCGAGAAGCGCGCTCTTTTTAAAGTTAACAACAACATTGTTAAATGTAAGTAGCGCCTCTCTACTTTATTATTGTTTTATTTGTTTATTACATCACTTGTGGTGCCGTGAGTCGAGTGATATGCGTCAATGACCTTGCTAGACACGGCTAAGCTTTTAATCAGGGGCGCCGCGGTGGCGAGATGTTAACTACCTCGCCAGGCCTACAGCAGCGTGGAGGTTCCATCACGACCCTGACGCCTGCTCTGTATTTGTATATTTTTATTTCCCCCGTGCTCGCATAGATTCTTCTCCTGGTCCTTCGGCTTTCCCCTCCACATTTAGAAACGTGACTTTAGAAGAGTACTTGGCTGCTATAAATGTCCACATGATAAGCCACTTAGTTGAGCTGTCATTTGTGGCCAGGTCGCTCCTGATAAGAGCTATAAAGCTATGTGGGCCTGACCTGGTAAAATAGAAAGAGTTTATAGTTTAGTTATAGTTCATAAGAACTCGTGGCAAAGGTCAGTGTTTACTTCAAATATTGTTCAGGCTCCGCAGACCTCCAAAGTTATACGTGATGTTATACATTTGGTTCGTTTTGAGCACAATCGCGACCTTATATAATTATTACGTGATGCACACGCTGAATATACGCACACAAACATCGTGTACACGTGTGTCGTGCCCTCTATTGCCTACACAGACGACTTGTGCTGACTAGAGAAAGGTCTTAACGAACAATGTCGTGACATGTATCAGCCCTTTGTCGATCCGGCGTTTTGATAGAGGCCTCCCCCACACCATGTCGTTCGTGGGAGTTGTTTAACCATACTTCACCATGCCGGTCAATGCGGGTTTGGTGAAGTGAGGAGGCCCAGAAACTATATGCAGACACGAGTTTGCCTGTGCTTGCATCTGCAGAATTACATTCTCACACATCTTCAAGTATAGTTTAATACTTCTAGAAATACATTTATTCTTGAGGATTCCATAAAGTAGTGGTAAAAAGAATACAACTTGATTTGAATGCTTTGTTGAACAGGGAATGCTTTGAGTTTGTGGGTTCAATCTGTCTGTGCGGAGTTGTGTTATTTCCCCATATGCAAGGTGGGGTCTCTCTGGGTTCCACTCACACAAACATCTCAATGCAATGGGACCTTTCTGAAAATGCAGTACTTAGACTCAATGAGGCTTTCCTGGGTAACGAGTTAACATTGTAATAATTATCATGAGAGATAATGACGGTCACTTATAAGTACCATTAATAGTACTATACTGTACTGTTATTGAAGAATATTTTACGTAGTTGTTTGAAAAAAGTGTCCATTCTCAAAACTTTTTGACGGGCCCTCGTACAGGAATGATATTACAATCTTCTTTGGAGATTGCGAGTCAGAGTGTTGTGAATAGTGGACTGAACGTGTGGTGCCACCATTATACTGTTGGTGTGTTTATACAGAAAGGCCTATTTGGTGGGTAACATTAGGAAAATGGAGGTAGTTAGTCATTGTTGTTAAACAAAATCTTATTTGGGTGGATGAGAGTAATAAAATCGTACATGATAGGAACTGCAATATTGTGGAGATCTGGTATAATGCGTTCTAGTATATATGAATTGTATGTCACCTTAAGTATGCCTTTGTGAGTACACACATGACACGGGTGACCTTTGTCTTTTGTTTCAGATGTGCGAGAACAACTCCGCTGCGAGTCATAGTGGTGCTGGGAGAATCGCCTTAACCATCGATGGTGCTTCACCAGCACCCATCTTAACAACCCCAGCTCAATCCGATCGAGTTACGAGAGGGAATAAACTAAGTTCTTGTGACGTTTGTGGGAAAAAATTCCAACTGCCATGGTGCCTACATTCCCACGAGAAAACGCACAAGGAGACCCATGAGCAATGGTGCGGCACATGCGGACGGAAATTTGATCAGCCAGGAAAATTCAAAAGGCACATGAAGACCCACGAAAAGGATTATTTGATAAAGGGTGCACCAGGCTTGGTGAATAACGGCAGTTTTGCCAATGCGGTGTTGAAGCCACCGTCGCCTTATGAGATGTGCTCAGTCTGCGGATTTTTATGTCCTATTGAAATCCTGAAAACTCATGAAAGTCTTCACGCACAGTTTTCGAACAGATCGAAGCCTGAACATGATTACGCTTCGATAAAAGATAGTGGCGTTAAGATAAATGACGTGAAATCCAATTTTCTTGAATGCTTTGGCCTAGTTCCACGTCAACAAACTGCTTCACCAGTCAGCGAGAATAAACCATACGCTGCTCTCGATCCTATTACGAGCATGAAAGTGTTGATGGCCTTGCAGCAGAAGAAGGAAAAGCGAAGTGGACGTAAGTCTATTAAAAGAAGAAAGACCACCACCAGCGTAACCAATTGCAGCAGTAGCAACAGCCAGAATTCGGACATCAAGAGGATGGACTGCACGGAAGCAGGAGACTGCGTGAAGCAGAGCATCCCCAAGGTGGATGAACCCAACCTGGCACCTTTGGGTACGTCCGAGTAATGCACACACTACATTTGGATGTAATTGATAATTTCACAAATTAAGTCATGTACGCATATGTTGATCATATTTGTATGTCTGTGCTGAGGAGTGTAGAGATCTGATGTGGTGCTGCTCGGATGTTGGGTTAAACTCTGGGTTTCAGTCACCGAGCCATGATTAAACTGGCTTCTCATTGATGGTCTTATCCAGTTACCAAACACTTCTTCCAGCAAACACTTCTGTTGTTGCGTGGCATGTAGGAAATTGCAAAACCTCCGAGTGGATAATAAACGGCCACGAAGGGATGTCATGAGTAGTGCAATGATATCTCCTTCCACGAGCTGTTCTCTTACTTGAGGTGGTTCACTGCTGTGTGAGAGTTGCACAGGGATACTTCATCTCATGACATGGAGCCAATAGCACGATTTGAATAAAACTGAGCAAAATATATATACAAATTCCAAAAAGTATCTGTTTATTTCTTAACCAGGTTAAATTTAATTTAAACAAGTGCGTCAATTTAGGGAACATGGTTAAATGTATAGACCGAGTCATTTCCATAATGGGAATTTCCTCTTCATTGTACAAACACCTAACTTCCATGCACATTTACTCGTTCTATTGCAGGTAATTATTGCGTAATTAATGAGCTGTAATAGAATAATCTGGCTCAACCACCTCAGTGTTAAATTATAGTTGTTGCTCTGCATCAATATCAACCATACGAAGAAGTGCAAAATGTTGTGGCTTCAAAATAAGCCCCAAAAATGTGTTCTTTTGATATTTTTCAGGAAATCAGTATCTTGCTTTTCTACTATTTGTACGTATGTTGAACTTCTTTCGTAGCATACGTAGCCAACCGTGCTAATCGGAGGTATTTGTTGCTGGCTTTTTGGCATTTTGGGCCTTTGGGCCTGAGGTCAGCAACCGTGATTGATAAAACGTCCCATGTACATAGTGATGTTATGGCATCCACTGCATGGTGATGAATAAATTATGGATTATCGCGTGCGTGTGCTCAATGGTGGATGTCTTGTGTTCCAGAGGAAAAGCCCTTCCCGTGCAGTGACTGCTCGTACAGAGCGACACAGAAGTCGCAGCTCAAGAGACACGTCCTGAGCGTTCACCACGTGCCCTTCGATAGCGCGCTGGACTCGGACTGCCCCAAGAAGAGAAGGCGGCTGGCTGGGTGCCAAGACAGCGGCCCAACTACGGATTTGAAGCGCGCACGATGCACACGGAGAACTTCGTGATGATTTATTTAATCCTGAGGCTGAGGTACCACGTGTGGGGCGATGAACTCAAGGTTTTGTGCAGCGGACATTTACATGATGAAATTCCGTCACTTTCACTGCTGCGAGGTAACATCTATTGCCTAATATTTTTATTCAATTGCTGTATTTTCTTGTATACAATATGTTTAATAAATTGCCCTAATTTCATAACAAAGGTTTTTGGGTTAGATCGCGTAAGTATAAATTATATAATTGATTAGTAATCATTTAATTAGTATGTTTCCTCTATAAGTAATGAAAAATGTAAGATGTCTTCTTCTTCCACGCGTTTGTTCCACTCACGTGGGGTCCGCCGTCCTTGCCACCTTCTCCACACCGCCTCGTCCCGCGCCATCTCTCCCTCCGCTCCACGGGCCACCATGTTCGACCGCATCACCACATCGCCCCACGTCTTCTTCTGCCTTCATCTCCTCATCTTACAATCACATTTACTTAATAATACGCTTCCAGCCGCACTAAGCCTGTAGCTGTCAGAGCGGTTAAAATTATTTGTATTTCTGTCAGTTTCAATGGATTCGCGAATTTGTCTTGGCCAGTAATAATTATTTTTACACAAAACTTCATTGTTATCAAAATAATTTGAGTGTCGTTGTTGGAAAGCATGTTCTGCAACTTCCAACAGTTATGTTTGAGAGTGTTTAATATTTATTTGGTGTTCTTTTAGTCTTACGCTAATGTTATGTCCCTTCTGTCCAATATAACATCTGCCACATAAGCAATTAATCCGATACACACCATCTGTTGATAACTTAGGCAATTCATCTTTAGTACCAGATACAAAAAAAATAATTCGTGTACCATTCCAAATCTTCTTACATTTTTTGCTTTTCAAAAACTAGAACTAATTTGTCAGTTACGTCCGCGATATGTGGTATTTTAATTGTTTTAATAATCTGATCGCTTTCAACAGTTGCTGTTCGATCTAGGTTTGGTCACTGCTCTGTTAATTTGAGCGTTATTGTAGCCATTCAATCGTAGCGCTTTTTTGACATGTTTAATCTCTCTCCTCAGACTTTCACCATCTGACATTGTTTTAGCCTGATGTATGAGCGTCTTGATGAGAGATGATTTCTGTGCGGGGTTCCCTTTCGGTAAACGCAGTGTGTTATTTTACCATTTAGGCCTCGTCCGAGCAAAATATCCAGGAAAGGGAGTGTGTTATTCACCTCCATTTCCATGGTCAACTGTATGGCCGGTTTTTTTAATTGAGATGATTTAGACATTCATTCATTAAGTGTATCCTTACCATGTGGGCAGACAACTAAACCAAAAAGATGGTTTTAATGTACTTGAAGCAAGTGCTCTTGCTTCTAAGTTTTCCATGTACAGATTCGCTATAGCAGGAGATAAAGGAGAGCCCATTGCTGCTCCTTTTTGTTTAAAGAAATCACCTCTCCATAGGAAATAAGTCTGTTAGAGGCCACTGGGGGGGGGGGGGGCGGAGTTTATCATTGTGTTTGTCGCTGCGAGCAGACGGCGCGCAATGGAGAGCTTGCTCAGAGCGGAGCTGAGCACGGACTCGGCGAGGCCGCTGGGCGCTGCGGCCGGTGGAGGCTGCATCAGCGCCGGGCAGAGCTATGAGACGGGGCGAGGACACGTGTTCACCAAGATCAACGCCAAGAGCGGGGCACCCTCCTCTACACCTCCTCTCCACGCCACCTCACCTCCTCATTATGCCACTTCACCTCCTAACCACCTCACCACCTCACCTCCTCTACCCTCCTCTTTGCCTCCTCACCACCTCCTCACCACCTCGCATCGCCCTTCATTCAGCCCTATAATTAATGTCTTTCCACGCGCACCAGTATCACTCTTTTTTTTCGCTGCGACTACTACCACCACCGTGGTGAATGTTGCAGTGCACTTCACCTCGTTGATTCCCCCCTCCACCCACGTTAAGGGACTCGGTCTACCAGACACTTTGACCGCTTCGTCTCTTCCACTCCACGTTCAACCACCGCGCCTCACTGCAGTTCACAACAACGCACTCAACAAAACAACTTGGTCACCCACTCATCCAGTCACTAACTCATCCAGTAACCCACTCATCCAGTCACCCATGCATCCGGTCACTAAGTCAATCATCCTATCACACACTCATCCAGTCACCCACTCACTCAATCACCCACTCATCTACTCACCCACTCATCCACTCACCCACTCATCCAGTCCCTCACTCATCCAGTAACCCACTCATCCAGTCACCCACGCATCCGGCATCCGGTCACTGACTCAATCACCCTAACACACGCTCATTCAGTCACCCACTCATCGCAATCACCCGCTCACTTCATCACCTACTCATCCGGTCACTGACTCAATCACCCTATCACACGCTCCTCCACTCGTTTACTCAAACACTCACCCATTTACTCACCCACCCACTCACTCACCATCATGCAGGTCACCTCACTCTTCTTTTCAGCTTTATCAGTTTGAACTGCTCCACTCTGGAATCCCCACCCGATCTTCCTCTTTTCCCAAACTCTTGCAACAATAAACTTGATCAATTTAAGGAACGTGTTTCTATGATCTCAATTATCTAACTAATCATTGGACAATTACGTATTTTTTGTTGTTGCTGGCCGCTTGGCGTTTTGTATTGTGTGGGGTTTGCCTAGCTGGCAACCCCTTACCATTGCCTACCTTATTACAGACCAATTCAGACCTTGTTGGTCACCCCGTGCCCCTTATAAATCTCAACGTTCACCCTACAAAGTCTCATTACAAGGGAAAAACACAAATAGACTTCACAAAAATGTTGCCCTTTTTGAAACGGCTGTGTGCCGTATGGACCTGAAAACTCACTTTCCCCCGAACAGAATACGGGTAAACCGTGTGGGTTGACAGCTACAGGTTTCGTTGTGTTTGCGAGTCCAAGTTATAGGACTGCACCCTGGGTTGTGCGTGGTTCTCATTGGTGGGAGATTCCCTTCGCTGCATTGCAGGCCAGTGGCTGGGGGCTGCCTGGGGCCAGTGGCGTGTGAACCGGTCCCAATGTGCACCGGCAAACATTCATCGCCAGGTGGCACCAGTGTTTATTGCTCGTCTACACGTGGATACCTGAAGCCCATGTCACTCCACAGCTGGATGAGTCCCGCAATGAAGATACAATCAGTACATCCACTTTGCTTTTGCACTCCACCTGTTCCATTGGCGGCCGAATGCGAATCTAAGTGTGCATACGTTGGAGACTGGTTTATTTGCATACAAATCAAACCAATTGACCCACGACCTTTGCCCCATAAACTTTTGTATAATTGTAGATGTGCATTACAGCTACTTTAGCTGGGTGGTTGTGGCTATGTATGCCTGTAATCCACGACTGCGTGGAGGTGAGGGTTGGTGGATTACAAAAATGTTGCGAAAACTCCCACCCCGTTGGTCGTCAAGGAGGTAGAGAAGTCGGTATCGAAAAATGTGGACTCCGCCTGTTCCATCTCTTTCTGTGATAGAGCGTTGCCCCCCCATTTGCTTGGATTTCTCCAGGTGCTCCGATTTCCTCTCACATGTAAACACTCATTAATCTTGATTTGAAGCTTTCGTGACTGCAGGAATCCATACTCTTTGGTTGTTTCGGTAAAGTCAAGTAGGGAGAAAAAATAATAATGGTTCACGATGTTTCGATCGCCACACAAGCAATTCGTCGAAGCGCCGGGTGGCTAAAGCACAGCAAGTTGGCACAGTCGGGGGCACAGGTGGTGCATCAGCCACTCATCTCGGTCATCTCAGTAAGTTGACCCGTGGCACCTGCTGAGTCTGGCCGTGACGTTCGACACTGAACACGTGGCCTCAACATGCACCTAACTCCATCAAAAAAGTAACCTGCAGCGCCACACCTATTACCATCATTAGAGGAAAAAACGGTGATCCAATCTCCGACCCCCAGGAACAGGTTTGCAGATTTGCTGAGCATTTCTGTGAGGTCCTGGGGGAGGGAAAATCTCTCAGCCAGGAAAACATCATGGCACAAAGTGGGGATAACCCTGCTGAGGCTGCGGTGCCTCAAATATTGGAAGAGGTCACCCCCTGTGAGTGGCTGGCTGAGGTGCCAGCTGTTGAGGAAGTACTGAGGGCGATCTGGAGTTTGAGACCAGGGAAGGCACCGGGCAGAGATGATCTCCCAAGCGAAATGCTGAGGGAGGGTGGCGTTTGTGCACAGACTGCCCTATATGACATCATAGCAACAGTCTGGACCACTGGACGGGTTCCGCAAGACTGGAAGGATGCCCTGGTGGTCCCCCTCTTTAAGAAGGGGGACCGTACCGACTGTAACAACTACAGGGGCATCTCACTCCTCAGTGTGCCGGGTAAGGTCCTGGCAAGGATTATTCAACATCGCCTTGCTAGGCACGCTGAGGAGAGGCTTGCGGAGCCCCAATGCGGTTTCAGGAAAGGGCGGTCCTGCACAGATGCCATATTTTCTGTCCGTCTGCTACAGCAGAGGTGTAGGGAATTCCAAAAAGACCTACATCTCTGCTTTATTGACCTGGTCAAGGCCTATGATACCATCAGTAGGACTGGGCTCTGGGTTGTTCTTCGTGCTTTCGGAGTCCCTGACCCTCTGCTCACGATCATTAAGGACCTTCATGATGGTGAGCGGGCCCGGGTAAAACTACGTGGCCGGGAGTCGGAGCCTTTCCCTGTACACCTTGGGGTGCGACAGGGATGTCCTCTGGCTCCCACATTATTTAACATCTATTTCGACTGCGTAGTTTGTGAAGCCTTCAATAGCTGTACCGGGGGAATTTCCATTTGGTACAGATATAATGGGAGGCTGATCGACGCCCGGGTGCGATCAAGGGATGGCTCCCTATTGGTCAACCACGTTATGTATGCCGATGATTTGGTAATAGCTGCTCATTCAGAAGAGGAGTTGGAGACGCTGCTGCTGAGACTGGAGCATGCCACTAAGAGGTGGGGCCTTACCATCAGCCCCACCAAAACTAAGCACCTGCCTGGGTATTTTGTACCATCGGACACTCCACCCCCACAACTCCCAATTGGTGATGGGGCAGTTGTGGAGAGAGTGGAGAGTTTCCCATACCTGGGAAGTGTGCTTATGACCGGCTCCAGTTTATCAGCAGAGGTCTCACTCCGAATCAGTCGAGCGGCAATATCTTTTCATCGGTTGCGTAACGCTGTGTGGAAGCTACCTGGTCTGTCGCTCCGCACGAAGCTTCAGGTCTTCTCGGCCACGGTCATTCCCTCCCTTCTCTACGCTTGCGAAACGTGGACCCCCCTCGTGGAGCATCTTCGCCGGTTGGAAACATTTAGGCTGGCCTGCCTACGATCCATCCTGGGTTTAACCAGGCTGGATTGTGTGAGGAGCTCACAAGTCCTTGAAAGATCTGGGCAAAGTCCCATCAGTGAGCTCCTCCGGCAGGCAAGGCTGCATTGGCTGGGTCATGTAGCCCGCATGCCCAGCCACCGCATGCCTAAACAGCTTTTGTTCGGCCGGATCAAGGGGGCTAAACGGGCGCGGCACGGGCTAGAGAAGAGATGGAGTGATGTGGTACAGGAGGATGTGGAGCTGAGTGGACTTGCCGATGACTGGTACCAAGATCGGCCTCAGTGGAGGAGGCTCGTGAAGGACGCTACTGGGCAGTTGGAGGCAGTCGCCCTCCAACAACAACGGAGGGCGGAGGAGCGACGCTCACAACAACGAGCGGAGCGCCGGGTGGCTAAAGCACAGCAAGTTGGTACAGTAGGGGGCACAGGTGGTGCATCAGCCAGTCATCTCGGTCATCTCGGTCAGTCGACCCGTGGCACCTGGGTCTACCCCGTGACCTCCTGCCAGCGGGCGTTCGACACTTCACGTGGCCTCAAGGTGCACATGGCCTGGCACAAGCGTCGTGGTGACGTCACCGCCACTTAGTGGCGAATGGCGGTTGTTGTTGTTGTTGTTGTTGGATAAAACTCAGCAAGTTGGCACAGTAGGGGACACAGGTGGTGCATCTGCCAGTCATCTCAGTCAGTCGACCCGTGGCACCTGCTGGGTCTGCCCCGTGACCTCGTGACAGCGGGCCTTCGACTCTGCAGTTGGGTCGGCTGCAGCTGCTACAGCAGCTACAACAACAACAGCAGCTGCAACAACAACAGCAGCTGCAACAACAACAGCAGCTGCAACAACAACAGCAGCTGCAACAACAACAGCAGCTGCAACAACAACAGCAGCTGCAACAACAACAGCAGCTACAACAGCAGCTGCAACAGCAGCTGCAACAACAACATCAGCTGCAACAACAACAGCAGCTGCAACAACAACAGCAGCTGCAACAACAACAGCAGCTGCAACAACAACAGCAGCTGCAACAACAACAGCAGCTGCAACAACAACAACAGCAGCTGCAACAACAACAGCAGCTGCAACAACAACAGCAGCTGCAACAACAACAGCAGCTGCAACAACAACAGCAGCAGCAACAACAACAGCAGCTGCAACAACAGCAGCTGCAACAACAACAGCAGCTGCAACAACAACAGCAGCTGCAGCAACAACAGCAGCTGCAGCAACAACAGCAGCTGCTGCAACAACAGCAGCTGCTGCAACAACAACAGCAGCTGCAACAACAACAGCAGCTGCAACAACAACAGCAGCTGCAACAACAACAGCAGCTGCAACAACAACAGCAGCTGCAACAACAACAGCAGCTGCAACAACAACAGCAGCAAGATGGCGGCGGCGTGTGCGGCCGTGTGTGCGTTGTGCTGCATGGGTGTGGGCTGTGCGTGAGAGTGGGTGAGGGTGAGCTGCGTGTGAGTGAGCTGTGTGTGTGTTTAAATTTAGTGTTTTAAAGATGTCAATTCACCTGCTGTGTATCTTACTACTGTCCCTCCCGGCCATATCTAGTGCCACACTCAACTCTACAAACGGCTACCCGCGTTACTTCGCGTCAATACTTATTGCTAAATTTGCCACTACACCTGCTAATGAAACAACTTATAGACACTTCTACACTCCATCATTGTATCCTTTTAAACCCTATCTTTGTCCCATTACTTCACCAGCACTCCTTCCAAACTTCATTCTGCTCTTAAAAATAACACCATCTGTGAGCTGCTGCTATTCGTCCAAGGTTCGTCGCTCTTCATCCTTTCACAGAAAATACCTGTGCAAACTATTAATTCTACTTTTCTTATTTCTGGGTGGTATTGAGCTTCATCCTGGCCCAAATGTAAAGAACTCATATAATTCTGTAGATTTTTCTGGCAGAAAAGGTGTTGGTGTTCTACATGTCAACATCAGAGGGCTTTTGATTAAATTAAGTCAACTGAAACTAGAAGTAGCAAATCTTGACCCGGACATATTTTGCCTAACAGAAACATTTCTCACTCCTGCCGTCAATGACTTGCAGATTACGATTGACAACTACAACCTTTTTCGGCTTGACCGAGGATCTAAAGGAGGTGGAATTGCCATCTATGTTCGTAATACTATTGCATGTTCACCAGCTCACTCCTTGTTTAAAAAATGTTGCTTTGAAGGTCTGGCTCTCAGAATAACTCTCCCTAATAATCAACACATATTGGTAGTGTGCTGCTATAGACCGCCTAGTGGTAAGGATGTTGAAGCTGCATCTGCACTGAGAGAGCTTCTTGGGGGCCTCCCTAAAGGTGAAATAGTTTTAGTGGGTGATCTAAATTGGAATTGGCTAAACCCGCCGGCCGTGGCCACAAATTTTGCAGATGAATTTAACCTGTTTCAATTAATAAATGTCCCCACAAGACCCAACCTAAAAAATCCGGGACAGTCATCTCTGCTTGACGTCCTATTGACAAATGCCCCTCACAATTTCGCACTGACTGGTGTTCTAGGTAATAACCTTAGTGATCACTCCTTCATTTTTGGGGTGAGATCATCAGCCAGACACAAAGCCCCCCCTAAATTGGTTGAGAAGCACTCCATGAGACACTTCAGCATACAGGCATTTACTAATGATGTGCTTCACTCGGATATTGACAAGGTCTGTGATATTCCAAACCTGACTACGGCTTGGGAGACCTTCAGGTACACGTTTCTACAAATTCTTAACAAACATGCTCCGTTGGTTAAATTTAAAACTAAAGGCAATCGTCCACCATGGTTTGATCCTTTGATTACAAAACTCATGAAAACTAGAGACAAGGCTTGGGCATGTGCTCAGAAAAGTAATTTGGTTAATGACTGGCTAGAATACAGGATTTTAAGGAATAGATGCGTCAAAAAAATACGGCATGCAAAAAATGACTACTTCTCTTCTACTCTCTTTGAATCTCATGGAAATGCCAGGATTTTCTGGAAAACAATCAAATGTATCGAAAAGGCATCCAAAACAGATCATCTGCCCGTTCAGCTTAACCGAAATGGGGAATATTTTTCAGATCCCCAAAAAATAGTTGACAATTTTAACCTTCATTTTTCTGAAGCTGGTACCCTATTTGATAATCTATTGGGAGTCACCCCTGCTCATGCAAATTCCTACACCCCTATCCCAACATTAAGCGAATTTAGTTTTCAGCCAATCCACGAAAGTAATGTTCTGAAACAACTGTCCTTCCTCAAAGGGTCCTCCTCTACCGGAGCAGATAGTATTCCCGTCTTTGCTCTACTAAGTGTTGGTCACCTAATATACAAACCTATAGCCCATATTTTCAACCTGTCCATCAAAGAAGCATCAGTTCCTCTAGAATGGAAACATTCCTATGTTCGTCCACTTCACAAAGGGGGCCCTAAAGATGATCCAAATAACTACCGACCTATCTCAATTTTGTCCCCGTTGATGAAAATTTTTGAAAAATTATTGAACTACCAAATTATCAGTTTCCTGTCCGCCAACAATCTATTACATCTAAAACAATCTGGGTTCCGAAAAAAATACAGCACCACATCTGCTGCATTAGACTCTATGAATCACATTTACAGTAGCCTTGATAATAAGCAGTACTGCGCCTGTCTTTTTCTTGACTTGTCCAAAGCTTTTGATACAGTAGACCACAACATCCTGCTTAGTAAAATAAGTTGCCTCGGTTTTTCCGAAAACACAGTAAAATGGTTAAAAAATTACCTCTTTTCTCGCACCCAAACTGTATTCACAGATGGTTGGAGGTCAAACAGTGTTAAGATAACAAAAGGGGTTCCACAGGGTTCCATTCTCGGCCCCCTCTTGTTCTCTCTTTATGTAAATGACTTGGGCACTGAACTGGATTATTCCAGGGTAAATCTTTTTGCAGATGACACGGTACTAATTACTGCTGGCCGCTCTCCGGATGACGTGATTGCTAAGCTCCAGAGTGATTTCAACAAACTACAACATCAGCTAGTTGCTCTTAAACTAGTCCTAAATCCTGCCAAAACCAAGGTGCTATGCTTCTCACCAGGACTAAAGCGGGAAGTTATTTTCCCCAAATTACATTCCTTAAATAATGATCAAATAGAGCAAGTTAAGATCTATAAGTATCTTGGGATCATCCTGGATTCAAAACTGAATTTTGAAGATCACATTGATTATATTGGGAAAAAGACAAAAAATAAAATTGGTTTTCTATATCGACACAAGCACTGCTTCCCCCCTATGTTCCGTTTGGAATTGATTAAAGCTACCATACTGCCTCTACTTGATTACTGTGACATTGTTTATAAATCAGCCCCAGGTACTGTACTGAAGAAGCTTGACTCAATGTATCACTCGGCCTTAAGATTTGCATTGAACTGCCCATATAGGACTCACCACTGTGACCTCTACATTGGGTCAAACTTAACATCTCTGAATGTTCGACGGCTTGTGCACCAGATCTTATTTATTCATGATGTACTTGCAAAAGAATCTGCAGATTACCTGCTGGATCTCATCTCTGTTTCAAAGAACAAATTTGACCTAAGGTCTACACTCATTTACCAGCTTAATATTCCCTATTGCCGTACATATACTGGAGGAAGGGCCTTTGCTATTGATGCCCCCAGGGTCTGGAATGCTGTTGCCAATAAATTGAAACTTGAGTCACTACCTATGAGATCTTCACTCAAAACTGCTCTAGAGGAGTTGTACACCCCTACCTGCCAGTGCTATTCAGTGACCTAAAATAAAATGTTTCGCTCCGGATGATCGCTACAAAGTATGACCTGTGTTTTGATTTAGTGTGCTGATCTTAAAGGTGGAGTGACTCATGCAGCCAGCTATGGCTGCAGGGTTTTGGTAGTACATGTTGTTTATGCCATTTATTGTGAAAATTCTGTCACAGTTCCTATGATTGCTTTTTCATTGCTTTCATGGCTTTATTTTGGTGATTTCGAAAAGTGTATTGGTTTAGCCATGTTTGTTTGTTGTAGTACAGAGTTAGACTGATGGCCTTAATTTAAGCTGTCTTGTGGTTGTTGTTGTTGTTGTTTGACTTGCATCCCACTGGGATTTTTGCACACAGCGTTGGTGTACGGTGTTTTTTCTGCAATATTTTGCTGTCTTTTGGATTTTCTGTTTGCACTTAGTCACATATTCACTTTAAGATGTTTTTTTGTTCATGTTTTTGTTTTTTGTTTGTTGCGGTTGCACCCGATTCAAGAGCTGAATGGCTCACAGGGCTATACCTAATAAATGAACTTGAACTTGAACTTGGTAGCCTCAACGTGCACCTAGCCTAGCACAAGCGTCGTGGTGACGTCACCTCCACTTTGTAGCCAATGGCGGTTGTTGTTGACGACGTCGCCTAGGCAACGCCGCCCCGCCCCCCTCTGCCTCTGCCCGCCTCGCTCTGTGCACGCGAGGCGCCAATCCGTGACGCGGCACTGAACGCGGCGCGTCACCGCTCAGCGTGGGTTGGGCCCTCAGCCACGTGCACGTCAGTCGCACGCTCACTAATATTTACACTTTTACTCGTGTTTGTGTTCGTCGTCGTCGTCGTTGTTGTTAAAGGTGAGGTAAATAATGATGCTACGCGACGTGTGTATTGATGTATACGTGCAGTTTATATGTTTAAACGTGATAGTAGTTTAGGCCCCAGAGCCGTTTTTTACTAAGGAGCTTTTTATGCACCAACCTCAATTATTGCGCTTTTGTTAATCATCATTTAACAGGAATAATATACTTAAGATAGATATCCAAGCTACGATATTTTGCACAACAGACGATGGCAAAATTGTGGATATGTGCCACTGAAACCGCAATAACTCAATAATGATGACTCGTGTTGAGTGTTTAATCTGCAAGCAATGAGCCCACCACAGGTTCGTAAATGTTAGAATGGAAACAGTGAAATTAATAAAACTTGTTTGCTCTGCCATTTGATTTTAAAATACGACTCTTCAAAGGGCTTTGGTTGTAGTTATCAATATTTGAATTTCTATTTGGTTCTTTCGGTAAAGTCACTGAGAAAGAAAATAAAATAAATAATAGAATACGACGTTTCGATTGCGACACAAGCAATCATCAGGTACAATTGAAAGAGAAAACAAACCTAGTGAACTTAGAAATATCATGCAATCCAACACAGAGAGTCGGCTAACACAACAGTCAGCACCTTACCTGGTTGATTACGTTCTTCCAAAGATTGCTAAATTTGAGAGACAAAACACAGACACATTGACACACAGACAGACACACAAGCAGAGAGAGAGACAACACAGAGATACACAACACACACAACATAGACACACAGTGTTGTCTATGTTGTGTCTCTCTGTCTGTGCTTCGTATCTCTCTCAAATGTAGTAATCTTTGGAAGAATGTAATCAACCAGGTAAGGTGCTGACTGTTGTGTTAGCCGACTCTCTGTGTTGGATTGTATTTCTAAGTTCACTAGGTTTGTTTTCTACCTGATGACGATTGCTGGTGTTGCAATCGAAACGTCGTATTCTATTATTTAATTTATTTTCTTTCTACGTGACTTTACCGAAAGAACCGAAGAGTAATCCCTGCAGTCACGAAAGTTTCAAATCAATTATTTGAATTTGTTTGAAGGAACTATATTCTCTTACATGTTTTGTATTCCTAGGCATTAAATATGTACTAAAGATTCAGACTAATTGTAAATCTAATGGGACCACTTTAATCGATGTTCGTTAATATTCATAGGCGTGGTAAGGTTTCGAGACGCACTCGGCTATGTGAATGAAATGGGGCTGCGTGAAATGCAGTCCGTGTTCTTCCTCGTCCATTTGTCTTCATTCAAACGTCAACATATGATCTTGCTGTCTCTGTCATTAAGGCCACATGGCCACAGTATCTCTTAGTTCTTGCAAGGTAAGCTGGATTCATTCTCTTTTCGACATATGTCCCACCAAATTCTGTAATAATAATGTTCCATATTCTTGGTTCTTTCGGTAAAGTCACGTAGAAGGGAAATTATAAAATAAAAAAATATAAAACAATGAAAATTCTCACGACACACACCTGATGATGATTGCTTGTGTTGCAGTCGAAACGTCGTGAGAATTTTTTTTTTTATATTTTTATTATTTTATTATTTCCCTTCTACGTGACTTTACCGAAAGAACCAAGCATATGAATCCCTGCAGTCACGAAAGCTTTAAATAAAAATAATGTTCCAGTTTCTCTTTCTGTTTTTAAATATAGATTTAAATAAATATACATTAAAAAATCCATAAATCTGGTTGCCTCCTGATGATACTGGTTGCAATTACTGGCGAAACGTCGTACTCAGATTGTAAATGTTGTGGCTTTGCTCTACACACAACCGGTGTGCTGTACTGGTAACGAATTGGCATGTTCTGTTTAAGTGACAAACCTTACTAATTAGCTGTGTCGGGTGGTGGTGGGTTTACCGACATATTTATATATTTACGTGCTCTTACCCAAAAATAAAACCTGTATTATGTAAAAATAGATTTATTTTCCCCCTTTCTATTTGGTTAGTTTCAAATTTCTAACGCCTTTCAAATTGTTCTGATGTACAGTGCTACATTTCAAATTACTGTCATGCAGAGGTGTGGACTCGAGTCATGTGACTTGGACTCGAGTCAGACTCGAGTCATGAATTTGATGACTTGCGACTCGACTTGGACTTGCATAACAATGACTTTGTCCCACCTATGAGATGTGGACTCGAGTCATGTGACTTGGACTCGAGTCAGACTCGAGTCATGAATTTGATGACTTGCGACTCGACTTGGACTTGCATAACAATGACTTTGTCCCACCTCTGCTGTCATGTTTGCAACGGGTTGTATTGCTTCTTCCGGAAATCTACTTTCCCGAGTGGTTGTGCATTTGTCGCTTGTTTCAGAAATTCGTTTTCAATCTCTATTTAAAAGTGGCTTCCTAATATCGGAAGGAAGAGCATTCCAGTTGGCCGCAGAAGCGAGTGATGCGGTGACTGTCTTTGTTAGATGGCTCGCCAAAAGCCACAGCTGCTAGGATGATCCACCAATCCCATCTCTCGATTGCAATTGTGCATTGCCAGCACACCGTGCATTCGCCGTTGAACCACTCGTCCATCACGTGTTCCATCATCGCAACTACAGCATTGCGCTGCACCTGTGGCCACCACGGTTGCTCACTTTGCTTTGCTTGTTGAGGTGATCGGCAAGGCCCAGAAAGGCGAGTGGGAGGCGTTGGACCGTTATCTGGTTCGCATCGAGTGCGACATCAAGCAAGAGGTGGAGGGCCGGCTACATAAGATCAAGACATACCTATTGGAGTCGTTCCCCTTGCCAGGGACGAGCGCCGATCTTCGCCGACAGTTCACGACACAGCCGGCGGCCGAGATGGTGCTGCAGGTCTTCCAGAACGCCGAGGACATCTTTGTGAATAAGCTGAAGAAGGTGGGGGCCATGGCGTCTGGACTTGATGCAACAAAATTACCGTGCGAGAAAATTCATGCATCTGCTTAGATTTGTCAAAGATTTTCCACAATACATTTGTCCTCGGAATTATTGAATGAGTGATAATCGCCATACGTTTCAAGTCTGGATACTTCCACCAGTATCAAAAGACTTGCTCTACCACTGAATTAACACTCCTCTATACAATTTAGGGTCATCGCTTTTACAAAATTCAGTCACACGTTGAGACAAAAGTAAGAGTGGGCATTGAAATCGGTCGGACATCTGTGCATGCATCACCCTCTATTTGTCCTAAGAGTGCGAAATGGCTGCACGTGGTTTGGCTCCTTTGTTGTCTCCACCGACAGTGTGTGCAGGACTTCCTGGGGCAGGTGAAAGGGGACACGCTGGCCCGGTAGCTCTTTCAGTTGGCTCTGTGCTGTGGCTCGCTCGAGACTCCCCGTGACCTCGTGGTCAAGGAGAAACCGGCCGCGTTTCTCGGCAACATCAGCACTCCCGACACCAGACCACCGTGTCCTCTGGAGAGTAAGGTAACAAATTTGCATTTACAGTAGACTCTCGATTATCCGCGCTAATGACGGGGAGGATGGCTGCGGATGATTAAAAATATCGGATGATCCAAAAATATTTATTTATTTTCTGCAGATCTCTATGCCAAAAACTAACGTTCAACCGATTGATGCACGTGCTTGGTGATCAAACTTTCCTGCTAATTTGACCAGGTCCAATATCGGCTCAACTTTCATGCGACGGACATTACTCTTATGTTCAGAGTGGGATGAAATGTGCTTCCCTTTATTGTGTGGACCAGAGGTCACTAGAAGCGATGTCAGAGGTAGCTTTGTGATGTTCTCTTCTGTGGGCCATTCTCAAATACGACGGGTTCCGCTGCTCTGTGAGAGATCCTAGTGGATCCTCCGTCTCATGACACAATATTGAAAGCACAATGTGAATAAAACGTAGTTTCTTGTATTGTACATGAGGGGTCAGACCACGGAGGACCTTCAGAATGCTGAGTGTGAACTTGAAATTGATTCTGGACTGGTTCGGGGGATAGTTGAACAATTGGAATATTAGGGCGATATCGTTTTGCATACGGGTGTGAGTGAGAAGTCTGCCAGCGTTTTTTTGAGTCCATAATCAAGATTTTTTGTTTAGATCATGTAAATATGCACTCAATAATATGCGTAAATATGCACTATTTATTCGGCCTAATCCAAAAATCTCTATTGCGGCTAATATTGGTCGCGAAGGTCTTCGTGTTAAACTTGTTTTTTTTAGTCTTCTGGAATCTGGCGATGAAACGTATCGGCGAGTTGTAGATGAGACGTGGGGGTGGGGGGGCGGAGAGAGAGTTGCAATTGTCGAGCCTATTGGAGCGAGTTACAACATTGTTGTCCTCTCTACAATGGCATTGCTCCTCTCCTTCGCAGAGGCGGTAGCCGAGCAGCTGGTCCGTCTGCTGAGCCACGCAAGTAAGATGGCAGAGCTCCTGGGCCTGCCCGCGCTGTCACGCGTGGAGAAGCAGCTTGCCGAGCACTTTGACTCGTGCGACCTCCCCAGCCTGGGCCTCGGCTCCTTCTTGGACATCCTCCAGGTGCGTACGTGACATGTGTGAGCCCACTCGCCTCCAGCTGTTAAGAGACAGTACAGCAAGTAGGTGTGCGACACTGCCCGTGCAAGGTTTGAGTGTACTTCCCGCCTCTGAGTGGCGCGCAAACTTAAGTTCACTTCCGAAATTGTGCGCAATAATATTAGTTTATTATTATGAACTTAAAACTCAGTTGTCGATAACTCAAATACGTTAGAGCGTTATTTGTGTAGTCACTGCTAATGCAGAGCACAACAAATTATCACGTAAGATACATGGGTTTTCTCTTGTCACTCTTAAAAAATGTACGTGAATTTGGCAAAAGTGAGTGTACAAAAGTGACATTAAGGAAAAAATGTTCATAACACTATATATGCAAAGTGGCCGGGTGCCTCAGAGATCAAAGCGGTGCGTTGTTAATAATGAGGTTCTGGACTTGAATCTGGATTTTGACCGCTTGGGATTAAACCGAGTTTTCAAGTCTAGCAAGTTGATCGTCCCAGCCCTGTCAGCAGTGACTGCACAAAACATCAATCTTATTAAACTTGCGTTTTGCGCTTCATTTTCTTATTTCCAACTCTGAGAATGACAATTTCAGCTT
Organism: Lampetra fluviatilis; assembly: GCF_964198595.1. Taxonomy (NCBI): domain Eukaryota; kingdom Metazoa; phylum Chordata; class Hyperoartia; order Petromyzontiformes; family Petromyzontidae; genus Lampetra; species Lampetra fluviatilis. Next base: position 9,548,148 of record NC_136309.1, on the reverse strand, counting down.
GACTCTCGTGCGCCGCACAATCTCATAGCACAGCTAATGTGAAAGCGTTGGCTCCTGTTGTGTAAAAGATAAAAGGCCACCAACAGCATTTAAATGACACACGGGCTGCATGGCTATGCGAGATTTACGAATGGATTATTTGTCTCTTGACAAAACGCCGATAGCACATTTGGAAGAAAAAAATTTGAGAATGAATTTTGTTTTAATATGCAAACTTAAATCTCTAATATATTATTAGTTTTCGTGCACTGCATTGTGAGAAGCAGCTGCATGCGTATCTTTCAGTTTTAAGCCGGTGTTTGCCTTGCGATTGCCTCGGTGTCAACCAACCGATGTTGATTTGTTGTGTCTGTGGCAGCTGTTGGAGGAGACTGGGGTTGTGATCTCTGCCCTGGGTGGATTTGGAGCCACGGCGGGAAGCTTCTGCCCCAAGCGCGACGAGCTGATGGAGTTCATCCGCCAGTGCGGCAGCTTCGACCCCGCAGCGGTGAGACGTGGGCCACTGCAGGGGCCACCGGGGCGGCTCGGAGATGGGGATAAGGATTTGTAGATATAGGGCGCTCGCTGAAATAAACTCGGCAACTCAAAGCGCCGTACAGCAACATCTCATCTCAACCATTCCATTGCCCTGCGGCTGTCTCGCCTCCCCAATGGCAGCTGTTCCTGTTTGACATGTGGTGCGTGCACTAGCGGCCTGTGAATGGACATGTCTGCCAGTAGGGAGCGATGTTCGATTTTCCTACATTGTGAAACAGACCACTTTGTTTATGGTGAATAAACTGGCTAATTAACCAGGGTGTATGCTGGGCTTGAACCGAGAACTACCACTCGGCCATGTTTCCATAAATTCGTGCAGTCACATTAACGCTGTTCACGTCGTACGCAATGGACACTTCATTATTAGCATCACATCTGCCCCTGTTTGGCCCCTAGACCATTTTGAGAAGTCTTGTAAGGGCGGCGTATTACAGTTTGATTTTATATCGTCATGACAAATATCCAATGGAAAACCACCCGTTCTGTGGGGGGCCTTCGCGCTGACACAAATCGGATGCGCCAGTGGAAAAGGGCTGCTAGCAACTCGGCCGCCTCCAAACGAAAGAGAGAGGGTTCCAGGTCTCTGATGTTTGCTGTCTGCTTTGCAGCTGCTGGCTGTGGACTGTGTTGTGGGGCAGCACTCATGCGTTCCTGCTGCAACCTTTTCACAACCCCGTGACCAACCTTTATGAAACTGGTGCAGAAAGCCAAGCCCGGTGGCGGCAGCGGCGGTGCCCATCGGTGCGCTGTATTGAACGAGACGGCGCTGTGTGCTCGCGAATCGAGGTTTTGCAGCCCCTCCTAAGTGCCCCCCTCCTCACCCCTCTGGTCACCTTGTGATCTGCCTGACCGCCACGGGTCGCTCCTCAAAATTGTTGGGAGTTGGCGACAGACACTTGGGGTTCTTTAATTGTTCACATCAAAGGGTCAGTGAGCATCACCAATATGCCATTGGGAATGGAACTTAATAATTCAATGCTCAAAGCAAGTGATCGGGGAGCCAAACTGAAGATTGTGTGTGTAACACCCCTCTGGCAGTCCACTGCCTGATGAAGGTCTTGCCACGTTGCTTTGGTCATGGGGGTTCTTGCACCAAACTTCACCACGCTTGGTGAAGGGGGCGGGGATTAGGCTCAGGACTGGTTCAGATATCAGTCACCACTGACGTTAGCCATGGCTAGGAATCCAACTCGGATCGCCGCGTTAGTATCGCAATGCACCAAACATTGCAGCAGTGCTTCAGAAATGATTCCGAAGTTGCTTGATATTGCACACAGTTTGAATAAACCATCCCATCATTACTTCAGGAAATATATTTTGATTTAAAATGTTACTTTGTACATGCTGTGATCGTAATAAAGAGTTGTGCTAGTTAGTAGTAATAGCGCGATACATCGGTTAAGTCGATTAATATTAATTATTAAGCTGACAATTCATGTATTGCATTACACGTGTAAGAATCAACATTTTAAAAACTGTATGCCTTTTTATTTTAATCGTTGCACATTGCCACTGCAGACAGTCGACATTCTCAGTGTAAGTTCAAAAGAACTGACAAACACCTTGTGAAAAACCCAACGCAGAAGATTACTGGGTTTGATATTCCACGAAGCTCATGGTCTACCCAAAACTGCATCCGCACAAACCATGGCAGATGCGGATACCTGATGCACAAATGGAAAATGTAAAACTCTCCAGTATTTGACTGTGGTCATCCAGAACACATCGTACAACGTGAAACGACTCAATTTAAAATGAAAGTCAAGCCACAGTGCGATTGTGACCATGCAACCCAAGCGATGCACGACATCGTAAACCACTGTCGTCTGTGCTCCTTCAACGGGGTAGGAATAGTAAACCTACACGAGGTTTCTCCTGAAGCCCTCTCGTCGTGACCAGCAGACCTCGGACATTGGCATGTGGCTCCTGAACATGTTGCCCTCATGCACAAGAATATAATTCCTTGTGAAAGGTTTCAGTTTGGTGTTTTAATATCTTAACACCTGTTTTGTTGCCAGAAAAATAGGGGAAAACCAATGCTCATAAAACCAGACTATTTACTGTGCAAGGAGATTGTGAGTTTTTTTTATTTTTTCTAATACTTTTCATAACTGATTAAAGAATAGAGATTGGTCTTTAATTATTATGATCTTCTTTGGAGCAATTTTTTATATTCTGGGCAAAACGAGTAAATTTCAACTCATGTGGAAATGTACCTTCAGTGAGTTGAGAGGTTGACAATGTGTGTGGGGAGTGCATAGATGAGATCTGACACAGCCACAAGTGCAAACGCAGGTAGCTCGTCTTCTCCCATGGATGACAATGTCTTCATTGATGCGAGCATATTCAGTACATCCAGTTCAAATATGGGACTGAACTAGAAGTCGGGTGAAACCCAGTGCCGTACCCGATACACCGGACATTGACCTTCGCCGCCTGATGAGTATCTCATGGCCGATGGTGTCGAAGGCGGCTGAGAGTTCGAGGTCAACCAACGCTGTGGCGCACCGGTCTACCATGATCTTGTAGAGGTCATCTGTTGTCTTTAATAGAGCCATGTAAGTGCTGTGGAACTTACGGTAAGCCGACTGCAACGGCATGAATCTGCCCATCGCAGTGACATGGGGAAGTAATTGCTTCCGACAAAGGCGTTCTATGACCTTTTAAATCGTACTCAGGTTTGAGAACGTGGACAGTTTGCATTCATGATCCTGAATCATGACAATTCCTTGACTCTCCGGCAGTAGTGAATCGTTCCAACCATCGTTTGGAATCGTGTATATGTGTGTACGTGTATAAACAGCTGTACCCATTGGCTTCTGTTATGGTCATGTACGTTTCTTTTTTATTTCGTGGAATATCACTTGCTGTACTCCACGAGGTGAGTGTTTGTATAGATAGGAAACATGTTATGTAGAGAATATAAATCTAATTCAGTACCTCGATATGTCTCCCACAGACGAGCGGGGAGACAGCAGCCAGGCGGTGAGCCGGCACTACCAACAATCGCCCAAGCTCTGCGGTTCTTTTTACATTCCGATATTTGCAGCCACTTACTGAGTGTTTACATGTGGGGGGAAACCAGTACACTCGCAGAAAACGTACGAATGTGAGCATGGGGGCAACGTTCGATCCCGTGCAGATGGAAAGGATTCCACAGTTGTGTTCCACTGCCTCCAGGCAAGCCAGGGTATGACTCATCCTCGATGCCCACCGGAATGGAGATTGCACACTTGCAATTTAATTTCCTGAGATTATTTATATCATGGGGTAGGCAGTGACAAAGCCCCTGACTCACTTAACACGAACATGCGGTCCAGTGCATTGTACGTGCTGGGATACTCGCTTTCCAAAATGTATGAATGTGTGTTGAACTTGAATCTTGACTTAGAGCTTTCGTGACTGCAGGAATTCCTATTCTTTAGGTCTTTCGGTAAAGTCACGTAGATAGAACAATAAAATAATAAAAATAAAGTGAATACAAAATAATTTAAAAAAATATCACGACGTTTCGATCGCAACACATGCAATCGTCATCATTTTTCTCCTGATGACGATTGCTTGTGTTGCGATCGAAACGTATTTTTAAATCCTTTATATTAAGTTCACTTGCTTGCTTGCGCGCTTACGACCGTGCAAATCTTTCGGTCGTTTTTTAACCCACTTCCCGTGATCTAATCAAGCTGACATTTTGCACACAGACTCGTTGTGCGTGACAATTTATTTTCGTGAAAATTTGTTTCCATAACTTTACACTTTTTAGGAAATTTTTTTATATTTAATTACCAATTGCTTAATGGTGGCAGGCAATCATCTGACCCATAGGTGGCAGCCATCTCAAGCCAGAGGACGAGAGGACTCTAGCCGCCACGCATATAAAGGATTTATAGTGAAAAACTTTGCTTTTACGGGTTAATTTTTTTCACTTTATTTTCATTTTTTTATTATTATTTTATTTCAACTACGTGACTTTTCCAAAAGACCCAAAGAATATGTGTTGAACTTCTTTCGCAGTGTACGTAGCCAACCGTGCTAATCAGTGGTACATTAACACCTCGCCACAAACGCCCTGTTGCTCATGAGCACAGCGACTCAAATTAATCAGGCGCAAGGTTTGCGTGATTAATGCTTACAAAGTGGGGTCTATAATGAACAATATGGCTGAAGCTCGAGTTCTGTTCATTTAAAACCAAACGTGTTTATTACCAACCATACCTGGTGTTTGCACACAGATGCAGATTATGGGCGATGCGTTCTACACCATTTGGAATGTGATGTTGCAATGTGCAGCCACAGCTGCTGCAAAAATATTTGTCTCGGTTTGATCTACTGAACAATATCCACCGACCACACCGCACTCGCAACAATTATATAACTATGAACAAAAATATTAATTAATTAGGACGGTTTATTACATATATTGTACGTAAGAAAATACAGCAATAGACGTAAAAATACATGGCAGTTTAACACGTAGGCTTTCGCAACCAATATCATCCATAATACAGGTTTTTTGTGTTGGATCGCGTAAATATATAATTGTGTCGTTAAACCTGCCACCACCTAACAGCCAGTTAGTAAGGTTTGTCACGTAAACAAACATGCCAATTCGTCACTAGTACAGCACACCGGTGTGTTGGAGAGCCAAGCCACAACATTTACAATTGGAGTACGATGTTTCGTTCTACAACACTACACTTAGTGTCCATTGTACTAAAATAGCTGTACAGTGATACCTCGGTTCACGAACTTAATTCGTGAACTGACTCTGGTCGCGAACCGAATTGGTCGTGAACCGAGGCACATTTTCCCATAGGGTTCAATGTAAATCCAGTTAATCCGTTCTGACCTTTTTTTTGGTTTTTGGAGCACAAAAATATGAAACAAATTACAATACACATTAGTACTGTACAGTATAGTAATGTATAAAGAGAGAACACTAACCTTGCTTGAGATGACTTCAGTAAGCACTCAAACAGGTGAACTGTACAATACAGTAAGTACAGTATTGTACAGTACAGTAGTACGGTACAGTACTGTATGTGCTAAAAAGCACACCAAAAAGCAAAAAGTCACTGAAAGTGTCTTCACAGTACTCACAGTACTTCTTTCTGTGTCTCTTCTTCTCTCCAAGATCTTCCTACAGGAAGTCACGACCATGTGACAGCCTGGAAATAGCATTAAAATGGCCGCGGCTCCTGTTCGTGAACCGAAGCAGAGTTCGTGAACCGGAGCATATTTTTATGAACTTTTCTGTTCGTGAACCGAGTTGTTCGTGAACAGAAGCGTTCGTGAACCGAGGTATTACTGTACCAACGGTAATTTCATGATTCACTTCCATGCAGCACGAAGTCAGTAGCTATCCAAACGATTACAATAATCAATTTCGATTTAAAGCTTTTGTGACTGCAGGGTTCTTTCGGTAAAGTCACATAGAAGGGAAATAATAAAATAATAAAAACATTTACATAATAAAATAAAATTATCACGACGTTTCGGCCACAACACAAGCAGCCGTCCTCAGGTGAAGAACAGAGCTGTCGGAAAAACAGCTTTCTAATGAACACTGCTAAGCTTGGCAGCGTATTTTAAGCTAGGTGGGAGGAGCAGAGTGCCTTGACAAAGGAGTTTACATATCAACAGGAATTTAGCATATTGACGCTAAAGAACTGCAACTACCCTACGACCATATTTCAGATTTCTTTGGTGTTCTTTTAGTCTCGTGCTGATAATTCGTCCTGTTTGCCCAACATAGCATTCGGTAATAGAACAGCAAAGACATATTCAATAGTCCCTTTTGTGGGTTTCCATATGCCTTCTGAATTTGCCTGGCTGATCAAAGTTTCGTCCGCAGATGCCACACCATTGGTCAGGGGTCTCCTTGTGCGTTCTCATGTGGGACTCTAGGCATGATGGCAGTTGAAATGCTTTCCCACAGACTTGGCAAGAGATTTGTTTTCTCACTCTAGTGACTATCGGAGTGAGGTGGAGTCGAGACGGGCGCTGGTGAGGCATGGCATTTCCCAGCGTGCGCCTTCGTTCCATGCCCGGTTGCTGTGATAGCAATAACTTCGTTGCATGCAGGTGCGCCCTTTGCAGAAAGTGCCATTGTCTGCAACTCTGCCTCCTCACCACCAGGACTCGACAAGCTGCTGTTGTTGCCATCCATGGCAAAGGCAATTCTCCCAGCACCATGACTCGCAGCCGAGTCGCTCTCACACATCTTCAACACCGCATTGGCAAAATTGTCGTCATTCACTATGCCACGTGCGCCCCTTGACACGGAGTTCTTTCCGTGGGTCTCCATGTGCCTTCTGAGTTTGTCGGGCTGATCAAAGCTTTGATCGCAGATGTTGCAGCTTTGACCACCAGTCTTGTGCATTCTCATGTGGGACTCTAGGCACCATGCCAGTTGGAATGTTTTCCTGCAGACGTCGCAAGAGATTCGTTTTCTCACTCTAGTGACTCTATCGGAGTGAGGTAGGGTCGAGACGGTTGCTGGTGAAATGCCATCGTTGGTAAAGGAAATTCTTCCAGCACCATGACTCACAGCCGAGTTGCTGGCTGATCAAATCTTCGTCCGCATATGCCACACCATTGGTCATGGGTCTCCTTGTGCGTTTTCACGTGGGATTCTAGGCATCATGCCAGTTGGAATTTTTTCCCACAAACGTCACAAGAGATTAGTTTTTTCCCTCTAGTAACTCTATCGGATTGAGGTGGGGTTAAGATGGGTGCTGGTGAAGCGCCATCGATGGTAAAGGGAATTCTTCCAGCACCATGACTCACAGCCGAGTTGCTCTCGGACATCTGAAACAAAAGACAAAGGTCAAGCGCATTACACCTGTGTCATATGTGGACTCACAAATGCATACATATGTAACGGCGTAAGTAGCGCAGGAGACGTTTGACGGAGGCAACACGTATTTATTAACAAATGGGTACTATACAGTACGTAGCACACCCTAACACAGGAAGGGGTAACATCCCCTTCACCCGGTCTATCCGAGGCAGTTTCCCCCGGCTAACGTTTCCCCTTTAGCTCCTACACTCCTCTAACCGAGACCATCCTAGTAGACGCTAACTGACCTGACCCAGCTTCGGCTCAGGTCCAACCCTCAGCCACACGAGCCTGGCCCTCACAAGGACACAGACCTCGCTGCTCTGAGGTCGCCCCTGGCTTGCTCTGCTCGGCTCTTATAAGAGCAGCGAGTCAGGGTAGTCCCAGGGCTAGCTAGCTGGTCTTCAGTCTTCACTGGTTCTTCTGCTCCAACGACTGCCTCGAGCTCTCTCGCGCACCGCCTTATATACCCAACTGCCCCCCCGAGGGGCGGGGCTGTATGCGGACGTTGATGTATCCACCCCAATGTAACGGCTTGCTACACCCCTCTACGTAATACCTTTTCACATAAGGTGACACGATACATTATAACAGATTCATTATAACAGAACTCCTCAATAGTGCAGATCCTATCTATTTTACTCCTTATCCACCCAAATAAGTACCTTTTGGTTCTTTCGGTAAAGTCACGTAGGTAGAAAAATAAAATGAAAAATAATATATCACGACATTTCGATCGCAACACAAGCAGTCGTCCTCAGGCGGAAAAATAATCCAGCAGTAGAACTGCTGAACCAGCGAGAGAGCTGTTACAACAAGAGGTTAAATATGTGGCGAAGGGCAAGCAGGTGGGGTCTGAGCTGGAAAGGAATTCCATCCCCGGATGCAAGCATGTCAGTTGTGTTAATGGGGGAGATTATGGGGAGAGATTAGTATGAAATAAGTTTCCGTCGCCGCATAAGAGTATCGTGCTTGCATATGCACACAGCAGTGTTAATGGGAGATTAGCACTATGTTGATGGGAGAGATTAGGCAGAGAGATTAGGGAGATTAGCAAGTTAATGTCATGTCTATGTGTAACAAGCTGCGGCGCTGACAACTGCGCTGTGAGAGGCAAGCGCATCAACGCAAGAGAACCACCGCAACGGTGGTCGTGCTAGTGAGACACACAGCCCATCACACAGCCAGAACCATCGATACATCGAGGCTCAGGGAGCAGAGGTGGCCATGTTAGTGAGACCCCAGCCTGTTAATGCCGAGGCACCCAACAGGGTAATGCAACTCAGAGAGTCGGAGATAACAGCCAAACGGCAGGAAGGATGGAAGCACCACAGAAAGTTACGACTTTGCTTAGTTAATAACGTCGTTACAATTATTGCTCAGCTTATACCCATCTTCACGGTTGAAATTGTCTCCGTGTTTCTATATATGGATGGCTTCATGGACAAATCTTTGATGGTAGCCCGAACGTTTGTAGAGTACCTTGGTCTCGGAAGAAACAATATCGTGCGAGCCCACTGCGTTATAACAATGATCATCCACGGCAGAGGTATCGGTTCTGCCGTGTTTCACATCTGCCTTGTGTTCGCGAACACGGTCCGAGTTTCCCAAATGTAACTGCTACCGCAGACACAACTTAGTTTGTAGACACAAGGGTATTACATGTCAGGAATGACATCCTTCACAGTTGGGATCAAATTACGCATTTTGTGTACTATATTGCATTGGACCTGGATCTTGTGTTTGTTTAAGATTTTGGAAATATTTTTGGTGACACCTGCTATGTATGGCAAAGTGATGGTTTTGATTGGGTCCTCAGATGGTTGCCTCCCCATGCCTGGAGATACAGCTTTGCAGATTGTGCGGTCTGAGTATTCATTCATCTTGAGGGCTTGGTGTATGTGTAGTGCCGTAGATGGGCCACACTTACCGGCAGTGGTGGACAGGGCCCATCTGCAGGTACCTCGGACCCCCAGGGGAGAGGCCACTGTGCCAGCCCAAGAGGGGGGGGGGGCTGCTGGGGGCTCTAGGATCCTAGGCAGCTAAGCCCTCGTCGCCAGGCCTTAGAATCCCTGACAACCCAGACAGCTAAGCCCCTTGGCGCCACCAACGGGGGGCTGTGGGGGATCTGTGATCCCACACAACCCCACCCCTCGATGGGCAAGAGGGATAAAAGGGCCGCTCCCTAGCCGATCGGGACCAGTCGCAGCCCAATACCCAATACCAGCCAGCTTAGGACCCTGGACCCCCTCGTCCCGCTTGTAAGAGCCGGGACGCTGTGCGGGCCAGTGGTGGGACTTTGGGACTCCCGGCTCTACGTCCTTGGAAGGGCGAGTTCCGAGGAAGCCAGAGTCTAGACCCGCACCTTGGCTGAGTCGGGTCAGGTAGCCTCCCCTAGGGTAATTGTAGCCTGGAGGACCCGAGAGCGTAGCCAGTCAGGCACGCTCGGAGTAGGCTGTGTCCCTAGGCTGTAACAGAGTATCAGGACTGTTGGAGTGTTGTATCGTAATAAAGAAGTTACCTCTACAAGTGTCTCCGGAACCCATTACATATGTGCTCAAGTTCACTGGCTAAGTTGCGCTGGTCGGAGATGCAGCAGATTATTTTTTTCTGCCTGAGGACGACCGCTTGTGTTGCGATTGAACCGTCGTGATATATTATTTACTTATTTATTTTACTTACGTGGCTTTACCGAAAGAACCAAAGAGTATGGATTTCTGCAGTCACGAAAGCTTAACATCAACACCCAAGTAAGATTTTGTATATGAACAGCAATGACTTAACTATCTCCATTTTCCCAATGCTACCCACCAGAGATCCTTTCTGTATATACACAACAGCAAGCTAATTATGGCACCATACTTTCAGTCCCTATTCGTGACACACTTGACTCCCAATCCTCATGTAAGATTGCAATATAATTTCTGCATGAGGGCCCATCAAAAAGTGTTGAGACTGGACACTTTTTTCCTAAAAACTATGTAAAATTGTCTTAATTCAAAGTCCAGTATAGTACTATTCGTGGCACTCATAAGTGAACTTCATTATTGCTCATGCTAATTATTACAATGTTAACTATTTACACAGGAAGGCCTCATTGAGTCTAAAGACTGATTTTTGTCAGAAGTTTCCCATTGCATTGAGATATTTGGCAATTGCATTAATGAGCGTTTGGCTCTGTGTGAGTAGAACCCAGAGAGACCCCCACCCCCACCTTGCACATGGGGAAATAGCACAACTCTGCACAGATTCTACCCACACTCGATAAATAATTCAAACCGAGTTGTTTTCTTTTTACCGTTGTACTGTATAGAATTATTAAGTATAAATGCATCTTTATATTAAACTATTCTGAAAGATGTGTCATTTATTTGCAAATGAGAATGTAATGTCGCAGATGCGACCACAGGCCAACTTGAATCTGCATGTAGTTTCTGGGTCTCTTCACTTCACCAACCCGCATTGACCAGCGTGGTGAAGTATGATTAAACAATTCCCACGACTGACATTGTGTGGGGGAGGCCTCTATCAAACGCTGCATCGACAACGGGCTGATATGTCACGACATTGTATGGTAAGTCCGTTCTCTAGCCAATACGAGAATTATATGTAGAAAGACGATGCGGCACACGTGTACACGATGTTTGTGTGCGTACGTTCAGTGTGTGTATCACATGCACAATTATATCAGGTCGCGATTATGCTCAAACATCACGAACAACTCTCGACGTCTCCAGAGCCTGAACATTTCAAGTAGACACTGACCCTTGCCACGATTTGTATTTTACCAGGTAAGGGCCACGGAGCCATGTAGCTCTATTTCAGAAGAAACCTGGCCACAAGTGAAAACTAAACGAAGTGGCTTATGTGGACATTTATAGCAACCAAGTACTCTAAACTCACGTTTCTAAATGTGTCGAGGGGAAAGCCGAAGGACCAGGAGAAGAGTCTATGCGACCACGGGGGAAATAAAAATATACAAATACAGAGCAGGCGTCAGGGTCGGGATGGAACTTCCACGCTGCTGTAGGCCTGGCGAGGTAGTTAACTCTAGATTTGAAGCTTTCGTGACTGCAAGGAATCATATTCTTAGGTTTTTTCGGTAAAGTCACGTAGGTTAAACATCAAAATTAAGTTTATTTTCATTAATTTTGATGTTTTACCTACGTGACTTTACCGAGGTAGTTAACATCTCGCCACCGTGGCGCCCCTTATTAAAAACTTAGCCATGTCTAGCAAGGTTATTGACTCGCATCACTCGACTCACGGCACGACAAGTGATGTATTAAACAAAACAATAAAGTAGAGAGGCGCTACTGACATTTAACAATGTTCTTAATTTAAAGCTTTCGTGACTGCAGGGATTCATATTCTTTGTTATTTCGGTAAAGTCGACTGGAACACAAGCAATCATCATCAGGTGTGAAATCCACAGAAAGAAAATTTTAAAAAAGTGTTGGTCTTTCCTAACATTAGCACCAAGGACAGCGATTTGGCAGTTTGCCAGATGGACGAGTCCATCTATGTTCGGAAAAGAGAAGGGGGGAGTAGAAAATGGAATGCGGTCTGAAAGTCACCGTAATCGTGAACACAATCAATTAAGACCCGAAATGGTTGATTAAATCCTTCCAATGATTGCTAAGCCAGAAACCATCTTCTCGGTTGAAATTGTATCTGTGTTTGTATATGTGGATTGCCTCATGAACGAACCTCTCATGGTAGCCAGATGGCTTGCAAAGAACCTCCAAGACAGAGGTTCTTTGCAAGCCATCTGACTATCATGGCCTCCTTTAGGGTTATGGTGGTTCTTTCGGTAAAGTAACGTCGATAGAAAATAAAAATGATCAAATAAAATAAAAATACAAAATAAAAATATGAAATTTAAAATAATTAAAGCAAAAAACCCACATTCATATTCTTGGTTCTTTCAGGAAAGTCACGTAGTTAGAAAATGAAAATAAAAGTAATGAAATACAACTTTTAATTTAAAATAATGAATTTAAAATAATAAAAACTTGTATTATTTTCAATTCATGATTTGTATTTTTAATTTAATTTTTTTTTATTTTCTATCGACGTAAAGAATATGGCGTGGAGATGCTGCCATCTGCTGGCCACCAACGTGGCGTGCAGATGCTGCCAGGTGGGATTTGAGAGGTGAACGCGGTTGGTAAGGTGTGATTGGGTTGGTGAGTGAGGTTGGTGAGATGCGTGGTGAGTGTCGGTGAGCACGTGGAGGATTCTCTTCCACGGTCGCCTTTGTCTCCCCCAGTAGCGATGTTCACTCCACACCGCACCAGGTACTCATCTGAGGCTGAGTCGACCTCTCACTATCTCACTGTCTCACTCACACTCACTCACAAGCGCGAGTTCGCGTTGTCAGGCGAAATAAAATAATTTATATTTCATGCCAGTTGGTTTTGAAGTGCGGCTGTTTGTAATTTGGGCGTTCGTAAGTCGAGGACTGTCTGTGAATAAAGTTTCCGATTGTGGATGTGGGGCTTTAACCGTGGGGTGATCTTGGCCCGATCCGCGGGGGCGTGGCTTGACCAACAGTGGGCGGGGCATAGCCGCGATGGGCGTGGCTTATCCAGAAAGTGGGAGGAGTCTCGCGCCTACGTAGGGGCGTGCAATAACCAAAGGGGGCGTGGCGTGTCACCCTGCGCTGACCATTCGCAGAGGAGAACGCGAACCCTGGACTCCAACCCCGAGAAGCGCGCTCCTTTTAAAGTTAACAACAACATTGTTAAATGTAAGTAGCGCCTCTCTACTTTATTATTGTTTTATTTGCTTAATACATTACTTGTGGTGCCGTGAGTCGAGTGATATGCGTCCATAACCTTGCTAGACACGGCTAGGCTTTTAATCAGGGGCGCCGCGGTGGCGAGATGTTAACTACCTCGCCAGGCCTACAGCAGCGTGGAGGTTCCATCACGACCCTGACGCCTGCTCTGTATTTGTATATTTTTATTTCCCCCGTGGTCGCATAGATTCTTCTCCTGGTCCTTTGGTTTTCCCCTCCACATTTAGAAACGTGAGTTTAGAAGAGTACTTGGCTGCTATAAATATCCACATGATATTAGCCACTAAGTTGAGCTGTCGTTTGTGGCCAGGTCGCTTCTGATAAGAGCTATAAAGCTCTGTGGACCTGACCTGGTAAAATAGAAATAGTTTCTAGTTTAGTTTATAGTTCATAAGAACTCGTGGCAAGGGTCAGTGTCCTCTTCAAATATTGTTAAGGCTCCGCAGACCTCCAAAGTTATTCGTGATGTTATACATTTGGTTCGTTTTGAGCATAATCGCGACCTGATATAATTATTACGTGATACACACGCTGAATATACGCACACACACATTGTGTACACGTGTGTCGTGCCCTCTATTGCCTCCAGAGACGGCTTGTGCTGACTAGAGAACGGTCTTAACGAACAATGTCGTGACATGTATCAGCCCTTTGTCGATCCGGCGTTTTGATAGAGGCCTCCCCCACACCATGTCGTTCGTGGGAGTTGTTTAACCATACTTCACCATGCCGGTCAATGCGGGTTTGGTGAAGTGAGGAGGCCCATTAACTATATGCAGACACGAGTTTGCCTGTGCTTGCATCTGCAGAATTACAATCTCACACATCTTCAAGTATAGTTTAATACTTCTAGAAATACATTTATTCTTGAGGATTCCATAAAGCACTGTGGTAAAAAGAAAACAACTTGATTTGAATGCTTTGTTGAACAGGGAATGCTTTGAGTTTGTGGGTTCAATCTGTCTGTGCGGAGTTGTGTTATTTCCCCATATGCGAGGTGGGGTCTCTCTGGGTTCCACTCACACAAACATCTCAATGCAATGGGACCTTTCTGAAAATGCAGTACTTAGACTCAATGAGGCTTTCCTGGGAAACGAGTTAACATTGTAATAATTAGCATGATGGATACTGACGGTCACTTATAAGTGCCATTAATAGTACTATACTGCACTTTTATTGAAGAATATTTTGCATAGTTGTTTGTAAAAAAGTGTCCATTCTCAAAACTTTTTGACGGGCCCTCGTACAGAAATGATATTACAATCTTCTTTGGAGATTGCGAGTCAGAGTGTTGTGAATAGTGGACTGAACGTGTGGTGCCACCATTATATTGTTGGTGTGTTTATACAGAAAGGCCTATTTGGTGGGTAACATTATCAAAATGGAGGTAGTTAGTCATTGTTGTTAAACAAAATCTCATTTGGGTGGATGAGAGGAATAAAATCGTACATGATAGGAACTGCAATATTGTGGAGATCTGGTATAATGCGTTCTAGTATATATGAATTGTATGTCACCTTAAGTATGCCTTTGTGAGTACACACATGACACGGGTGACCTTTGTCTTTTGTTTCAGATGTGCGAGAACAACTCCGCTGCGAGTCATAGTGGTGCTGGGAGAATCGCCTTAACCATCGATGGCGCTTCACCAGCACCAATCTTAACGCCAGCTCAATCCGATCGAGTTACGAGATGGAAAAAACGAATCTCTTGTGACGTTTGTGGGAAAAAATTCCAACTGCCATGGTGCCTAGATTCCCACATGAAAACGCACAAGGAGACCCATGAGCAGTGGTGCGACATATGCGGACGAAAATTTGATCAGCCAGGAAAATTCAAAAGGCACATGAAGACCCACGAAAAGGATTATTTGATAAAGGGTGCACCAGGCTTGGTGAATAACGGCAGTTTTGCCAATGCGGTGTTGAATCCACCGTCGCCCTATGAGATGTGCTCAGTCTGCGGATTTTTATGTCCTATTGAAATCCTGAAAACTCATGAAAGTCTTCACGCACAGTTTTTGTACAGACCGACGCCTGAACATGATTACGCTTCGACAAAAGATTGTGGCGTTAAGATAAATGACGTGAAATCCAATTTTCTTGAATGCTTTGGCCTAGTTCCAAGTCAACAAACTGCTTCACCAGTCAGTGAGAATAAACCATACGCTGCTCTCGATCCTATTACGAGCATGAAAGTGTTGATGGCCTTGCAGCAGAAGAAGGAAAAGCGAAGTGGACGTAAGTCCATTAAAAGAAGAAAGACCACCACCAGCGTAACCAATTGCAGCAGTAGCAACAGCCAGAATTCGGACATCAAGAGGATGGACTGCACGGAAGCAGGAGGCTGCGTGAAGCAGAGCATCCCCAAGGTGGATGAATCCAACCTGGCACCTTTGGGTACGTCCGAGTAATGCACACACTACATTTCATTTGGATGTAATTGATAATTTCACAAATTAAGTCATGTACGCATATGTTGATCATATATGTATGTCTGTGCTGAGGAGTGTAGAGATCTGATGTGGTGCTGCTCGGATGTTGGGTTAAACTCTAGGTTTCAGTCACCGAGCCATGCTTAAACTGGCTTCTCATTGATGGTCTTATCCAGTTACCAAACACTTCTTCCAGCAAACACTTCTGTTGTTGCGTGGCATGTAGGAAATTGCAAAACCTCCGAGTGGATAATAAACGGTCAAGAAGGAATGTCATGAGTAGTTCAATGATATCTCCTTCCACGAGCTGTTCCCTTACTTGAGGTGGTTCACTGCTGTGTGAGAGTTGCACAGGGATACTTCATCTCATGACATGGAGCCAATAGCACGATGGGAATAAAACTGAGCAAAATACATTGTTTGACAAATTCCAAAACGTGTCTGTTAATTTCTTAACCGGGGTAAATTTTTTTTCAACAAGTGGGTCAATTTATGGAACATTGTTAAATGTATAGACCGAGTCATTTCCATAATGGGAATTTCCTCTTCATTGTACTAACACCTAACTTCCATGCACATTTACTCGTTCTATTGCAGGTAATTTTTGCGTAATTAATGAGCTGTAATAGAATAATGTGGCTCAACCACCTCAGTGTTAAATTATAGTTGTTGCTCTGCATCAATATCAACCATACGAAGAAGTGCTAAATGTTGGGGCTTCAAAATAAGCCCCAAAAATGCGTTCCTTTGATATTTTTCAGGAAATCGGTATCTTGCTTTTCTACTATTTGTACGTATGTTGAACTTCTTTCGTACCATACGTAGCCAACCGTGCTAATCGGAGGTATTTGTTGCTGGCCATTTGGCATTTTGGGTCTTTGGGCCTGAGGTCAGCAACCGTGATTGATAAAACGTCCCATGTACATAGTGATGTTATGGCATCCACTGCATGGTGATGAATAAATTATGGATTAGCGCGTGCGTGTGCTCAATGGTGGATGTCTTGTGTTCCAGAGGAAAAGCCCTTCCCGTGCAGTGACTGCTCGTACAGAGCGACACAGAAGTCGCAGCTCAAGAGACACGTCCTGAGCGTTCACCACGTGCCCTTCGATAGCGCGCTGGACTCCGACTGCCCCAAGAAGAGAAGGCGGCTGGCTGGGTGCCGAGACAGCGGCCCAACTACGAATTTGGAGCGCGCACGATGCACACGGAGAACTCCGTCATGAGTTATTTCATCCTGAGGCTGAGGTACCACGTGTGGGGCAATGAACTCAAGGTTTTGTGCAGCGTACATTTCCATGATGAAATTCCGTCACGTTCACTGCTGCCGAGGTAACCTCTATTGCCGAATATTTTTAGTCAATTGCTGTATTTTCTTGTATACAATATATTGAATAAATTGCCCTAATTTCATAACAAAGGTTTTTGGGTTAGATCGCGTAAGTATAAATTATATAATTGATTAGTAATCATTTCATTAGTATGTTTCCTCTATAAGTAATGATAAATGTAAGATGTCTTCTTCTTCCACGCGTTTGTCCCACTCACGTGGGGTCCGCCGTCCTTGCCACCTTCTCCACACCGCCCCGTCCCGCGCCATCTCTCCCTCTGCTCCACGGGCCACCACGTTCGACCGCATCACCACATCGCCCCACGTCTTCTTCTGCCTTCATCTCCTCATCTTACAATCACAATTACTTAATAACACGCTTCCAGCCGCACTAAGCCTGTAGCTGTCAGAGCGGTTAAAATTATTTGTATTTCTGTCAGTTTCAACGGATTCGCGAATTTGTCTTGGCCAGTAAAAATTACTTTTACACAAAACTTCATTGTTATCAAAATAATTTGAGTGTCGTTGTTGGAAAGCATGTTCTGCAACTTCCAACAGTTATGTTTGAGAGTATTTAATATTTATTTGGTGTTCTTTTAGTCTTACGCTAATGTTATGTCCCTTCTGTCCAATATAACATCTGCCACATAAGCAATTAATCCGATACACACCATCTGTTGATAACTTAGGCAATTCAACTTTAGTACAAGATACAATTTTTTAAAATTTTGTGTACCATTCCAAATCTTACTTAGATTTTTTGGTTTTCCAAAACTCGAACTAATTTGTCAGTTACTCCCGCGATATGTGGTATTTTAATTGTTTTAATAATCTGTTCGCTTTCCGCAATATTGCTGTTCGATCTAGGTTTGGTATTCACTGCTCTGTTAATTTGAGCATTATTGTAGCCATTCAATCGTAGCGCTTCTTTGACATGTTTAATCTCTCTCCTCAGACTTTCACCATCTGACATTGTTTTAGCCTGATGTATGAGCGTCTTGATGAGAGATGATTTCTGTGTGGGGTTCCCTTTCGGTAAACGCAGTGTGTTATTTTACCATTTAGGCCTCGTCCGAGCAAAATATCCAGAAAAGGGAGTGTGTTATTCACCTCCATTTCCATGGTCAACTGTATGGTTGGGTTTTTATAATTGAGATGATTTAGACATTCATTCATTAAGTGTATCCTTACCATGTGGGCAGACAACTAAACCAAAAAGATGGTTTTAATGTACTTGAAGCAAGTGCTCTTGCTTCAAAGTTTTCCATGTACAGATTCGCTATAGCAGGAGATAAAGGAGGATCCATTGCTGCTCCTTCCTTTTGTTTAAAGAAATCACTTCTCCATAAGAAATAAGTCTGTTAGAGGCCACGGGGGGGGGGGGGGGGGGTAGTTTATCGTTGTGTTTGTCGCTGCGAGCAGACGGCGCGCAATGGAGAGCTTGCTCAGAGCGGAGCTTGGCACGGACTCGGCGAGGCCGCTGGGTGCTGCGGCCGGTGGAGGCTGCATCAGCGCCGGGCAGAGCTTAGAGACGGGGCGCGGACACGTGTTCACCAAGATCAACGCCAAGAGCGGGGCACCCTCTTCTACGCCACCTCACCTCACCTCCTCACCTCCTCACCACCTCACCTCCTCACCACCTCACCACCTCACCTCCTCTGCCCTCCTCTTCGCCTCCTCACCACCTCCTCACCACCTCGAATCGCCCTTCATTCAGCCCTGTCATTAATGTATCTTTCCACACGCACCAATATCACTCTTTTTTTTCGCTGCGACTACTACCACCACCGTGGTGAATGTTGAAGTGAACTTCACCTCGTTGATTCCCCCCTCCACCCACGTTAAGGGACTCGGTCTACTAGACACTTTGACCGCTTCGTCTCTTCCACTCCGCGTTCAACCACCGTGCTACAATGCAATTCACAACAACGCACTCAACTAAACAACTCGGTCACCCACTCATCCAGCCACTAACTCAATGACCCTATCACACACTCATCCAGTCACCCACTCACCCAGTCACTAACTCACCCAGTCACTAACTCAATCACCCTATCACCCACTCATTCAGTCACTCACTCATCCAGTCACCCACGCATCCACTCACCCACTCATGCAGTCACTAACTCAATGAGCCTATCACACACTCATCCAGTCACCCACTCATCTCAATCACCCGCTCACTCAATCGCCCTATCACCCACTCAACTCGTCACTAATTCAACCACACACTCATTCAGTTACCCACTCACTCAATCACCCACTCATCCAGTCACTAACTCAATCACCCCATGACACACTCATCCAGTCACCCACTCATCCAATCACCCACGCATCCAATCACCCACGCATCCGGTTACTGACTCAATCACCCTGTTACACACTCCTCCACTCGTTTACTCAAACTCTCCCCCATTTACTCACCCACCCGCTCACCACCACAGGGGGGTGGGGAGTTTATCGTTGTGTTTGTGTCTATGAGCAGACGGTGCGCAATGGAGAGCTTGCTCAGAGCGGAGCTGGGCACGGACTCGGCGAGGCCGCTGGGCGCTGCGGCCGGTGGAGGCTGCATCAGCGCCTGGCAGAGCTACGAGACGGGGCGCGGACACGTGTTCACCCAGATCAACGCCAAGAGCGGGGCACCCTCCTCTATGCCTCCTCACCTCACCACCTCACCTCTTCACTATACCACCTCACCATGCCACCTCGCCTCCTCACTACGCCACGTCACCACCTCCTCTGCACCACCTTCCATTCTCGCTTCGCCTCACCTTCATTCAGCCCTGTCATTAATGCATCTTTCCATGCGCACCAGTATCACTCTTTTTTTCGCTGCGACTACTATCACCACCGTGGTGAATGTTGCAGTGAACTTTACCTCGTTGATTCCCCCCTCCACCCACGTTAAGGGACTCGGTCTACCAGACACTTTGACCGCTTCGTCTCTTCCACTCCGCGTTCAACCACCGTGCCACACTGCAGTTCACAACAACGCACTCAACTAAACAACTTGGTCACCCACTCATCCAGTCACTAACTCAATGACCCTATCACACACTCATCCAGTCACCCACTCACCCAGTCACTAACTCACCCAGTCACTAACTCAATCACCCTATCACCCACTCATTCAGTCACTCACTCATCCAGTCACCCACGCATCCACTCACCCACTCATGCAGTCACTAACTCAATGAGCCTATCACACACTCATCCAGTCACCCACTCATCTCAATCACCCGCTCACTCAATCGCCCTATCACCCACTCAACTCGTCACTAATTCAACCACACACTCATTCAGTCACCCACTCACTCAATCACCCACTCATCCAGTCACTAACTCAATCACCCTATCACACACTCATCCAGTCACCCACTCATCCAATCACCCACACATCCAATCACCCACGCATCCGGTCACTGACTCAATCACCCTGTCACACACTCCTCCACTCGTTTACTGAAACACTCCCCCATTTACTCACCCACCCGCTCACCACCACAGGGGGGGGGGGGAGTTTATCGTTGTGTTTGTCGCTACGAGCAGACGGCGCGCAATGGAGAGCTTGCTCAGATCGGAGCTGGGCACGGACTCGGCGAGGCCGCTGGGTGCTGCGGCCGGTGGAGGCTGCATCAGCGCTGGGCAGAGCTTCGAGACGGGGCGCGGACACGTGTTCACCAAGATCAACGCCAAGAGCAGGGCACCCTCTTCTACGCCACCTCACCACGCCACCTCACCTCCTCACCTCCTCACCACCTCACCTCCTCTGCCCTCCTCTTCGCCTCCTCACCACCTCCTCACCACCTCGCATCGCCCTTCATTCAGCCCTGTCATTAATGTATCTTTCCACACGCACCAGTATCACTCTTTTTTTTCGCTGCGACTACTACCACCACCGTGGTGAATGTTGCAGTGAACTTCACCTCGTTGATTCCCCCCTCCACCCACGTTAAGGGACTCGGTCTGCCAGACACTTTGACCGCTTCGTCTCTTCCACTCCGCGTTCAACCACCGTGCCTCACTGCAGTTCACAACAACGCACTCAAATAAACACTCGGTCACACACTCATCCAGTCACCCACTCATCTAGTCTCGAACTCATCCAGTCACCCACTCATCCAGTCACCCACTCATCCAGTCACCCAATCATCCAATCACTAACTCAATCACCCTATCACACACTCATCCAGTCACCCACTCATCCAGTCACCCACTCATCCAGTCACCCAATCATCCAATCACTAACTCAATCACCCTATCACACACTCCTTCACTCGTCTACTCAAACACTCGCCCATTTACTCACCCACCCACTCACCCACCCACTCACTACCATGCACGTCACCTCACTCTTCTTTTCAGCTTCATCAGTTTGCACTTCTCCACTCTGGAATCCCCACCCGGTCTTCCTGTTTTGCCAAACTCTTGCAACAATAAACTTGATTAATTTAAGAACGCGTTTCTTTGATCTTAATTATCTAATTACTCATTGGACAATTATGTTTTAGTATTTTTTGTTGTTGCTGGCCGCTTGGCGTTTTGTATTGTGTGGGGTTTGCATAGCTGGCAACCCCTTATCATTGCCTACCCTATTACAGACCAATTCAGACCTTGTTGGTCACCCCGTGCCCCTTATAAATCTCAACGTTCATCCTACAAAGTCCCATCACAAGGGAGAAGCACACACAAACAGACTTAACAAAAATGTTGCCCATTTTGAAACGGCTGTGTGCCGTATGGACCTGAAAACTCACTTACCCCCAACAGAATACGGGTAAACCGTGTGGGTTGACAGCTACGGGTTTTGTTGTGTTTGCGAGTCCAAGTTATAGGACTGCACCCTGGGTTGTGCGTGGTTCTCATTGGTGGCTTATATACACATTAAATACAAATATGTGCATTAGTGCATAAATTCCTGCCGATTTTTAAGCACCAAATGTAATCTTGGGCAAGGTAGTGTAGTAAGTATTCAGGAGGCTTTGACGACGGAGTCGGAGGCACACTTATTTATTAACACCAACTTGTGCACAGTAACGGGTACACACAGCACTTAGAGGGGTATCGTCCCCTTCACTCGTCTAACAGGGAGACGCAACATCTAACCCCACTAACCTACGCCCGAGTCCTCCACTACGGAGCTAGGGGAGGCTACCTATCCCAGCCCTGGTCAAGCTGGGATCCCGGCACCCTTAGTCTCCAGACCGGCTCTTATAAGAACGTCAGTCTGGGCTCTTGGGGCCACGCCACCGGCTTACCCTGGTCGGCCCTGACAAGGACAGCGAGCCAGGGGAGCGCCGGGGCCTATTCTAGCTGGTCTTCGCTCTTCGCTGGTTTAAGCTAATACTCGAACTCGAGCCCTCCGGCTCACCACCTTTTATAGCATTCGGCCCCCGGGAGGGGCCCGTGGGGGATGTAGGTGCGGACGTCGGTGCGAGCACCTCCTTCGTGTACAGCCCTAACCCCGCCCCTTGTGTTTGTTTCCCATCCGTACCCATACATCTACACAATTACACCTCTACATCACCCCCCCCCCCTGTACAGCCCGCAGCCGTCCCCGGCTGCAACAAAACCACAATAAGGGTGCATGACCCCCCAAACCCGTGTGTGCCTCGCGTAATTTAACAAGAACAAAGACAACCACAACAACAACAACAGGAAACAGGGAAAACAAATAACCCGACGCACCCCCCCGAATAAATACCCCATTCCGCAAAACCAACATATATACACGCGCCCCGGACGCCTCCCCCCCACCTTCCGCAAGGGCCCCCCAACGGCCGACCTCACAAAAGTCTGTGCGTTTTGGCGCGTGTTCTCGCGGTGGGCCCGTCACAAGGGCCCGTCCCGGCACGCTCAGTGGCGGTTGTTGACGGTCCGGGTGCGAGAGAGTCTGGCTCCGCTGCTGAGTGACCCCCGACCCCCCCGGGAGGGGTTGGCAGTCGTGGACCCGTCACTCCTGGTGCACCTGGAGATGGAACAGTCGATGTCAGGTTAGGCGAAAGCAGCGACGTCGCCGAGTCGGCGGACCCCTCACACGTTTGGCCATGCGTGTGTGTGTGCGAACCACGGGGCGGCGCAATGAACGGTTTCAACCTGGAGGGGTGCACGTACCACCGACGCCTCCCCCATTTGACGCGTACACATTGCGGCCGCAAGACCTGTATGATCTCCACGGGCCCCCGCCACGGCCGTACCAACTTTGACGAGGTTGCCAGCGGCACCTGGGGACAGTGCAACCATGCCCTGTCCCCCGGTTTCCATTTGAACACATGTACCCGCCCCAGCCTAAGCCTCTCGTTCGCCTTCTGGCGGAGTTCAGAATTTTGCACGGCCGCTTCCCGCGCCTCAGTTAATTTGCCGATGTTAAATTTACCGTGTTCGGACAATTTAGACTTCGCCTGAGGCACCGAGAGCTTCAGCTGAGTCATCACAGGCGGGTTAGCCTCGCGGCCATACATTAAAAAGAACGGTGAAAATCCGGTGGCCGCATGGGGAGCCATCCTGTAGGCTTGTAACACACCGGCAATGCGAAGGTCCCAATCTGTCTGGGATTCCGATACCTGCTGGGACAGCATGGACGTGATAGTCCGATGCAGCCGTTCCACCATCCCGCCAGTTTGTGGGTGATATGGGGAGGTCCGAATTTTCTCCGTACCCAAGAGGTCGCACACCTCGCGGAGGAGTTTCCCCGAAAATTTTTTACCCTGGTCAGTCAGCAGCCGTTCCGGAGCACCCTTGTCGAGGACATAGCCCTGGACAAAGGCCTCCGTGATGGCTGCTGCCGACTGGTTGGCCAGGGGCCAGGCCATGGGCCATCTCGTGAAGTATTCGACCCCTGTCAATAAATGCCTATTTCCCCTGGGTGTAGCGGGAAATGGCCCGAGAATATCCAGAGCAACGAGCTCGTTAATCCGGGAAACCTTTATAGACTGCAGCGGAGGGTTGGACCCCCTCGCTGGTGGCTTTCGCTGCGCGCATTGCGTGCACGACCCCAGGAGATCCCCCACGTCCTTTGCCATGCCCGGCCAGAAGAAATCGAGCTGGAGCATGGCAAGGGTTTTGTGAGTCCCCAAGTGCAGGAGCCGCTCATGCGCAGCCCATACCACCTTACCCCTCAATGCTGCAGGCACCACGAGCCGTTGGCGGCGGGATTTCCCGTCCCAGTGCATTAAAAGCCCCTGGAATAACCCCCACGAGTCAACGTTCGCCACCCCCTGACCAACCCCCCCGGTGCGACGGCGCAGAGCGAGGAGGGAGGTGTCCTCCATTTAGAGGCGTCCCCACTCCGCAACCGACAACCCCAGCAACGAATCCCTCCCTTCTTGCTCAATAGGACCCGAAGCTGAAGGCGCATCAGCGGCGGCCATGAGGACCGAATCCGTGGTCACGTTCGGGGGCCTACAACGCCCCGAACCCAAGAGGCAAGCGCACTCCGAAGTGGGTGGCAACCGCGACAGGGCGTCAGCGTTCGTGTGGCGGACGCCCTTACGATATGTGGTGACAAAGTCGTAGTCTTGGAGAATCTCCAACCATCGAGACAACTGCCCCGATGGTTGTTGAACCCGCAGGGCGTACTGCAGAGCCGCATGATCTGTACGGACGGTGAAACGTCGACCGTATAGATACGGGCGGTACTGCTGAACGAAATAAACAATTGCCAATAATTCCCGACGGGTTACGCAGTACCGTTGTTCCGCCGGAGACAGTACCCGACTACCATAAGCCACCACATGCTCTACGCCACCAATGAGCTGGGACAGCACGCCCCCAATGCCCGTGTTACTTGCGTCTGTATCGAGCAAGAAGGGTTGTGAGAAATCGGGATAATTCAACGGCGGAGCCCCCACCAGGGCATTCTGGAGGGCGCGAAAAGCAGCCTCCTCCTCCGGTCCCCAATGAAACCTGACTCCCTTGGACGTCAAGGCATGCAATGGTTTTGCGATCGTAGCGAAGTCAGCCACAAACCGTCGGTAGTACGACGCGAAACCAATGAAACTCCTGACCTCTCCCACCGAGGTGGGAGTCGGCCAGGAGCTGACGCATTCCGTTTTGGCGGGATCAGTGGATTTCCCCGAGCGTCCAACAATATGACCCAAATACTGCACCGATTCGCGGAGCAAATGGCACTTCTGCGGTTTCAATTTCAAATTGGCAGCCTACATTTTGAGAAAAACAGCACGCAACCTCTGGAGGTGTTCATCGAATGATTTGCTAAAGACGATGACATCGTCCAAGTAAATTAAACACGAATCCCATTGCAAGCCCGCCAAGACCAGTTCCATTAACCGCTGAAAAGTTGCTGGCGCAGAATGTAAGCCCATCAGCAAGCGGTTAAATTGGAAGAGGCCTTGCGGTGTACAGAAAGCGGTCTTAGGTTTGGATTTGTCATCCAGAGGAAGCTGCCAAAATCCAGAAAGTAAATCCAGGGTGGAAAAGAATCGCGCCCCCGCCAAGGCATCGAGCGACTCATCCATTCGAGGAAGCGGGTACGCATCTGCCACAGAAATTTTGTTCAATCGCCGAAAGTCGACACAAAACCGCAGTGAGCCGTCGTGTTTTTTCACCAAAACGATCGGCGC
Source organism: Lampetra fluviatilis (assembly GCF_964198595.1). NCBI lineage: Eukaryota > Metazoa > Chordata > Hyperoartia > Petromyzontiformes > Petromyzontidae > Lampetra > Lampetra fluviatilis. Next base: position 9,522,621 of record NC_136309.1, on the reverse strand, counting down.
GCCCCACGGGCTGTTGGAAGGGGAAATGATATCGGCGGCTAGCATGTCATCAACGGCCGATTTGACATGATCCTTTTCGGCGGGACTCAACCGAAAGGGATTTTGGCGGATTGGCGCGCTGTCACCCGTGTCAATATGGTGTCGCAGCAATTTAGTACAACCAATATCAAATTTGTGTTGACTAAAAACGTCGGCAAATTCTTTCAGGAGAACTCGCAGCTGCGCACGCTGCAAGTCGGACAGGTCCACTGATCCCGCGCAAAGCGCATCCAGCCATCCGTCATCACAGTCCGAATGCGGTCGCGACGGAGGATCGGTGCTTACCTGACCCACGAGTGGTTCCTCATAGGGTGCCGGCGTTGCATGTGCAAGCACGGTCCCTTGAGGAACCATGGCCGTTCGCGATCCTACATTAAGGACTGCAATGAAGGGGTCCCCATCCCCTTTCACCATGGTCTGAGCCGCTAGCAAATCGGGTCCATTGACCCCGGCCCGAGATGGTCCCAACAAGACCCCCCGATCCGCAACCCCCTCAGCAAACGGCCGACGCAACCTAAGAGGGACGAGCATCTGAGCCCCCGGGGGTACGCGCACAGTTTTTGCCACGAGCGCCTGCACGGTCGCAAACGCCCGACGCTCCGTGGCGGGGGAAGACAAAATGTAACACGTCGGCCCGACGGGAGCTCGATGCACCCCTGGTCGATCAAGATACGAATGGGCATTTTGGCCAAGAAATCCGTCCCCAACAGGCACGGAACCGCCAGTGAGGAGGAAACCAAAACAGGCCCGGATAATTGAATGTCTCCAATGCAAATTTTGGCGCGGATTTGCCCAATGATGCCCAGCGAGCCCCCGTTAGCAGCATAGCATGGCACGTCAACGGGGAGCAAGGGACGACTTTGAACGGGAAGGATGTTATAAATCAAATCAGATATAATGGTCGCCGATGCTCCTGTGTCAATTAAAATCCGCACCTCTACCCCATCAATATGACCGACCATGACCGACGATCCCGCCGACGCTGCAACGACACGATGGGCGAGCTCCGACCACTGACCCGGTTGGAGCGCTCGCCGCATTTCAGAACAATGCGACGCAACGGCCGTCGATTTGCGAGCCCTGTTCGTTTCAGCGCGTGAGTGTGTGTCGGATGTGTGCATGGGCCAAACGTGTGAGGTGCCACGACTCGCCGTATTTCTCTGCTGGAGCTTGGGTGGAGACGGCGCGGCGTCCTGACGAGGTGTTGCCCCGCGCTGACGGGGAGCCTGGCATCCTGAAGCAACGTGGCCTTGAAGGCCACAGTTGTAGCAGTGTGTGAGCGCCCCAGATGGCCTGGGCTGCTCCTGGCGGCTCGGTCTGTTCCGAGCCTGTGGTCCCGCAGATCTCCATTCCTCTTGCCGCTCCACCCCGCAGACCTCCACCGATGGAAGGGCGGGAGCCGCCATGACATGGCCGGCCACCCCCTTGGCAGCCTTGCGATGCAGGGACCGCAAGCCCCCGTGGATGTGGCGCGCGACCAGCAGGGAAGACATTTCCGTGTCGTCCTGAGCCAAGACGGCGACGTCCAGCTCATCCGCGAGTATCAACAACTTTTCCGCGGAAAAGCTGCCTTCGCCAGGGCCAGGAGAGCCGTCCGGAAAGCCAGAGGCGATTCGGTGGCGATCCGCTGGCGATCGTGAAACAGCTGCCTGCAGTCCGAAGGCGGGCCGTAGACAGCGGACAGCAGCTGCAGCGCCAAGTGCAGCGTGGCGCGCTTTTCTTTAGGCGCCGAGGTGAGGGTAGCCAGGGCGTCGTTGTCCAGCATCGCTGGCAGCGCGCGTAGTGCTTCACCGTCCGTCCAGTTCGCCATCTCCTGATGAGCGAGGAACCGTTTCTTGAAGCCACCCCAGTCACCGTCGGCGCCCACGAACTCTTTAAGAGGCGGCAGTCGCTGCTGTAACGCGACGTCTGTGGTCGTGGATCGCGCTCCGTCGTTCCCTGCACACGTTACAGTGTGGGCGGGCTGCGAGCATGGCATCGCCGGTCGCATCGTTGTTGACGCGCTGGCCGGTGTTGATGATGTCACGGCTTGTGCTTGGCCCTCAGCAGTCACCTGACGCGGGCCGGCCCGCCCTCTGCTCCCACTGTAGCGATGGCGGGAAATTTAACCGCGAAATGGCGCCGCGCGTCGGCTGCCGTCGTCGTCCCGCGCAGCCCCTCCAGCCCCCAGCCGCGTGATCTCCTCCAACGCGGCGGCCGCAGCGTAGAGCAACTCCGCCAGGCGGGAGTGAGCCAGCCGAAGTCCCTCGGCCGACGCATCCCTCCCTTCCTGTCGTAGTGGCGCGGGTGTACTCGGCCCCGGCTGCTCCGATCCGACCCCGGCCATCTCTGGTGCCGATTCGGCCGAGGTGTCCTCCATCTCCGACTCCCTGGTACGTGTCGTCCTTCGTGTGTCCATCGTTGAACGTTCACTTCTGACCCCAGATGTAGTAAGTATTCAGGAGGCTTTGACGACGGAGTCGGAGGCACACTTATTTATTAACACCAACTTGTGCACAGTAACGGGTACACACAGCACTTAGAGGGGTATCGTCCCCTTCACTCGTCTAACAGGGAGACGCAACATCTAACCCCACTAACCTACGCCCGAGTCCTCCACTACGGAGCTAGGGGAGGCTACCTATCCCAGCCCTGGTCAAGCTGGGATCCCGGCACCCTGAGTCTCCAGACTGGCTCTTATAAGAACGTCAGTCTGGGCTCTCGGGGCCACGCCACCGGCTTACCCTGGTCGGCCCTGACAAGGACAGCGAGCCAGGGGAGCTCCGGGGCCTATTCTAGCTGGTCTTCGCTCTTCGCTGGTTTAAGCTAATACTCGACCTCGAGCCCTCCGGCTCACCACCTTTTATAGCACTCGGCCCCCGGGAGGGGCCCGTGGGGGATGTAGGTGCGGACGTCGGTGCGAACACCTCCTTCGTGTACAGCCCTAACCCCACCCCTTGTGTTTGTTTCCCATCCGTACCCATACATCTACACAATTACACCTCTACAGTAGCATAAAAAAAAATCCCAGACCACACTAAGATAACACAGTCCATCAATACATTTGTACATGGGTTGTTGCGTTTGGTTATGGCTTCAAATGCATATAACGAACTGCACACTGAAACAGTGCAACGTGCGGTAATCTGCATCTGCGTGTACCCGCTAGGTATGTTTGGTAAGAAACACGTTTAGATTAAAATAGACGTAACTAAAGCTTCTGCGAAATTCTTCATTATGGTTCCCGCTTCAGAAGCATTAATCTCGCAAACCTTGTGTCTGATTTATTTGAGTCGCTGTGCTCACGAGCAAACAGGGCTTTTGTGGCGAGGTGTTAATGTACCACCGATTAGCATGGTTGGCTCCGTACGCTGCGAAAGAAGTTCAATACAATCATACATTTTGGAAAGCGAGTATCCCTGCATGTACAATGTATTGGACCGCATGTTCGTGTTAAGTGAGCCAAGGACTTTGTCACTGCCTACCCCATGATATAAATAATCTCAGCAAATCCAAGAGCAAGTGTGCAATCTCCCTTCATACCCTGGCTTGCCAGGAGGCAGTGGAACACAACTGTGGAATCTGTTTCATCTGCACGGGATAGAACGTTGCCCCCTTGCTCACATTCGTTCGTTTTCTGCGAGTGTACTGGTTTCCCCCCACATGTAAACACTCAGTAAGTGGCTGCAAATATCTAATGTATAGAGAACCGCAGAGCTTGGGCGATTGTTGGTAGTGCCGGCTCACCGCCTGGCTGCTGTCTCCCCGCTCGTCTGTGGGAGAGGTTTGGTGCATCGGGTACGGCACTGGGTTCGGTCCTACTTCTCGTTCAGTCCCATGACTGAACTGGATGTACTGCATAAGCTCGCATCAATGAAGCCATCGTCATCCACGGGAGAAGACGAAGCTGCCTGCGTTTGCATTTGTGGCTGCGGCAGATCTCATCTATGCACCCCTCACACACATTGTCAACCTCGCTCACCGAAGGTACATTTCCACGGTGTGGAAATCTACTCTTATTCGTCCAGTTTATGGCTCCAAAGAAGATCCTAAAAATTATAGACCAATCTCTATTCTTTTCCCAGTTACTATATTTGAAAATATATACTTAAATCACAAATAAACGGTCACCTAAAAAGTAATTATCTGCTGCACAGTAAACAGTCTGGTTGTCGAGAAGATTATTGCACCACCACAGCAATAATGGATTTATAACATTCCTCTTCAGTCACGTGCAGTATTCTGCCGAGCTTTGGTGAGTCTTGGTATCGTGTTGGTGAGTACTGGTGTCTCCTGGTGAGACCTGTGGAAGCTACCTGGCCCATCGCTCCACACGAAGCTTCGGGTCTTCTTGGCCACAGTCATTCCCTCCCATCTCTCCACGCTTGCGAATCATGGACTTCCCGAATGCAACATCTTCACCGGTTAGAAGCATTTCGGCTGGCCTGCCTACGATCCATCCTGGGTTTAACCAGGCTGGATTGTGTGAGGAGTTCACAAATCCTTGAAAGATCTGGACAAAGTCCCATCGGTGAGCTCTTCCGGCAGGCAAGGCTGCGTTGGCTGGGTCATGAGTACTGGCGTCATATTGGTGAGTGTTGGTTTATAATGGTGAATGCTGGTGAGAGCAGGCCCTGTATATTTGTTTAGTGGTATCAAAATAGGACAGTGAACAGGTGATCTTAACCACTGAAACTACTTTGCTGTATTTTATGGAAAATGATGGTGCCAATGTTAAAACGTCAGCTCGCATTTACATGAGCACGGTTTTATGGCATTTATTTTTATTTGAAATGCATTACTACAGCAGAAGCGTCTTCAAAATGATTTACATTGGCTGTCCATATACTTGACGTCATAAAATCATTGTCATGTTTTACCTCTGTGCTACACCATGAAATAATGTTTTACAATGAATACTCAGCAAAAACGAGATATGCAACAAACATAAACGATATTCAGCCCTCAATGATGTCCGGAATTGCTGTTTCCTTCAGAATTACTTTTCAGCATTCATCTTTTTTACAAAATACTTATATATATATGTTCTCACACAATGGGAAATTAAAACAAATGGGAATCTGCAATATATAAAACGCATGACTTTCAATATAATGCACCTTCACTAGGTACTTAGCGCAGTTGTGATTGTCGATACATTCCCATGTATATATGTTCACGAAAAATATATATTTTTATATATAAACATGTCGTCAACTTTCATAACGCTTTGAAAACAGCGGTGGCAGTAAGGACGCGATCGCTGTAAGGATGAACAATATTATAGGGTCGAAAGGAGATGGAGGGAGACACAGCCGCTAATGAATGGTACACTCCGAAATTGATGTCCGGTGCCTGGATCGTTCGAGTCGTGGGTTAAAGGTCGTGGCTGGGCGACGTCGCCACCACGCTCACTGCCAAGCCACTCGCATTTAAATTGTTACGCAATGCCCACCGTGATTAGAAAGCCACTGGGAGCTATCTAATTTTTATATCTAGGTTAAAAACTCATTGCCTTAGAGCTGCTTGTTGTGTTTAGTTCCTTCTCCCCCGCCCTATTAGCACGGTTGGCTACGTACGGTGCAAAAGAAGTTCACCATAATATATAAGAAGTTCAACGTACGTACGCACTTCGGCAGAGGGCTTAGAAACACAACGAAAAGACTGAGCCCGCCAACCAGGACCAGGGCACCTCATCACCAGAATAGCAAAAACAAATATTGAAATGTATCAAATATCAGCCCAAATTCAAAATTTATTCATAACAAGCACAACCTAATTATTAACATTAACAAGGCAATGCATCTCCCTCATCTCCATCTCGTCTGTACATCTCTTCTCTCAATATACATTGATATAATCTATATCTCTTCTTGGGATTTTGCTAGGATTTTATTAATTGAAAAGCGGGGGGCGGGGGGGCTACAAAACGAATTTCTGATTTAAGGCCCGTAATAGCCAAACACCTTCTGATAGCCATTTCATGTGACACTATTTACTGCATCATTGGCCAATTACCAAACCTAACACTCACAAAAATAACTGGAATGGAATACAATCTACGTGCACATATATGCTCGACCGAGCATTCCGATTGCACTCGTTTCATAGGGGAGCCTTCAGCCACGTGTGGAAAATTCCACAGTGCTACGGTGGACATTAGTATATACCCTTAAACCACTTGCTGACAATCCACGAAGTGATATTCATGATGAGCACTTTCAAATGTCAGTGCGCCAGTCGGCTCGAGACGCCAGTCGGCTCGAGACGCCAGTGTTATTGGTGATTAAATCCCCCACTTGGCTTTCACAATAAAGCATGCTGTACCTCCTGAACAGCAGCGCATCCGTGTTACGATGGCAATGATGTGACGTTTTCTTGGCATCCATATGAAGAGTGTGTGTCTGTGTTTTTTGCCTTTGACATTTATCCATTAGCACAACAAAGGTGCGTCGAGTTTGTGGAACTATAATGGGCGATCTGCCTTGTGCAATGCCTTGTGCGATGGTAGCAGGGTAATAATCCCTTTGCCTCGTCGTGAGAAGTGGGAGCACGTGGTTTCAGAGTGTACCATTTGAACCGACCCCTTCATTTTACGCATGCACAGCCTGCAGAGAGACATCGTCTAGAATTCATCAAAGCACCTGGGTCGTTATGGACACATTTGCAGGCTTTTAATACAACAACAGAGGTTTGGCGCCGGATGGCTTTTAGAATGGTCGCCTTTAACGAACGTCTCTGCACTGTTGCAGCAGGCGCGCGAGGTGACCATGACAGCCGCACCTGGGAGCCGTGAAACCAGCCGATATGAAGTACACCTTGAAAGGGATATCACGCACCACCGAGAATGGCCAACTAAGTGAACAGAGCAACCCCCCAGGGTCACCAACGATTGAGCAGAAACACCGCCCCATATTAAACGCAGCTTTCCCTTCGACTTGGCTACATTGCAAGCTCTTACAAAACGTGAAACAATTTTGATTCACCGCCATGCAACAGATATATGTCCGTGGATCAGGATGCACGATGGGAAAGCGCGTGCCACCAACGAAGCGTGTGGGATAGCAATATGTCTGCCCTGAAGGGGCTTCAAAAGCTTTAAAGTTTTCACTCGTAAACATTAAAGAGGATGGGGGTTGGGCATACCTGTCAACCACACGGTTTGCCCCGCATTCTTGTACAGGGGAATTGAGTTTTCAGGTCTATACGGCGCAACAGCCGATTCAATAGGGCAACATTTTTGTTTAGTCTATTTGTGTGTTTCTTGATTGTGATGGGACTTTGTAGGATGAACGTTGAGATTTATAAGGGGCACGAGGTGACCAATAAGATCTGAATTGATCTGCTATAAGGTAGGCAATGATGCGGGGTTGGCAGGTATGGGTTGGGCACTACATTTTTGCGACTTCTCATGACCAGGCATCGTGCGTGTGTGCAAATTCAATAATTGTTCGTCATCAAATCAGCCAGGATAAATCCACTGCTAAATGAAGACCCTCTCACCCCCCCCACCGCTCCCCAAGCCACCCACCACATATTTTACTGCTGCTGTTGCATTATGACTCTGGAACTAAAGCAGTATTTTCTCTCTACGTACGATCAACCGAACGCCACCGTTCTGCCCTGGAAGGTTTCACGAGACAGAGTTGGGGGGGGGGGGGAGCAAAGCAATCGAGCAAAGCGCCAAGAACTCACTTCACGCAGCGAGCGGAATTCGCTCGACTCCGCTGCTCACAAATCGACGGTCGTTCGGAACAACGTCCGTCTGAACTTTCACCTCCCCCGTGGTGTATGTGACGTCGCAGCAAGCAGCTCTATGCCACCACACAGCAGAGGCGATGGTTAAATCTACTCGGCGACAGCTTTAACCGCCTGCACACAGCGACGGAATTATAGCGTCAAGCGGACGATGCAATTTTTTTGCGCTTGTTTTTTTTCTTCTCGCGGCAGACTTTTAAGTACTTTCATGATGGCTAACGCCGAGTCGTATACAGATTTATTATAACGATTCTTTAACTATATACAATACCTACATATCGCTGTCACTCATCACGTTCCATTGGAAGTTGACCAACATTTAATCCACACCCCCCTCCTCCTCCCCAGGTAGTCGTGATGGTACGTCCCAAACTAAATAACCTCCCCCACCTCCCTCGCTGTGTCAACGCACACAGACATTTGGCAGGTGCTGTGGAGAATGGAATAAAGCATTTTTTTGGAGGGGGGGGGGGTCATACACTTGGACTCAACCTCAAGGGAATCAGGAGCGAGTGACAATGGCGAAAACTATTCTAGCTGAAAACATCCCCCAAGGACTTTGTCGCAGCTGAAATATTTTTTGTTAGATAATAATCATAATAGTTATTGCACTGTTTCCTATGAGACATCAAATTGTACAGCAATCTGTGATCGGAGATTATTACTTGACATGGATTAAACTCGGTCGAGTGTGATCTGTGTTTTTTTTTGACGGGGGGGTGTTGGGAGTTCACCAAAGTGTGCCCCGCATCGAACGCATATGAAAACATGTTTAACTGTATTTCGATTTAAAGCTTTAGTGACTGCAGGGATTCATCGTCTTGGTTCTTTCTGTAAAGTCACGTCGAAGGGAAATAATACAATAATTTGAATAAAACATAATACAATTATCACGACGTTTCGACCACAACACAAGCAGCCGTCCTCAGGTGAAGAAACAGAGCTGTCGGAAAGACAGCGTCCTAATGACAGCTCTGTTTCTTCACCTGAGGACGGCTGCTTGTGTTGTGGCCGAAACGTCGTGAGCATTTTATTTTATGATGTTTTATTTATATTATTTTATTATTTCCCTTCTACGTGACTTTACCGAAAGAACCAAGAAGATGTTTAACTGTAGATGAACGGGGGGCGAGTTTATTTTCGTTCTTTTTGAAGATCACGAAGTGTAAGTCTAAATCAGAAGGCCAATGCTCAACATACGACGGCGGTATAATAACCGCACGCGGTTTCCATTGAGAGTCTATAGGAACAGCTTGTAAAACAAAAATCCAGTACATTATTAACAGATGTACAATCACGTAGGCTTTCGCGACCAATATCATCCATAATACAGGTTTCTTGTGCTAGAACCCAAATAACCTGTATTATGGAAGATGTACAATACATTATATCTGTTGCTGAACCTTGTAAAATAATTCACACGCAAACACCCCCACACACAGGCGCGCTCTCTCTCTCTGAATGTTTTTTTGTACAATTCATATCTTTCCCCCCCCCCCCACAAACCATCCACTCATCAACTCTCCTCTAAAAAGAAAACCTCCCCATCCTCTGAATCCTGTCATAGCAGTCTCCTGCTTGACGAGAAACGGACGGGCGAGTGTAGTAAGAGGTGGGGGAGAGAGTCGGGGTTGGCCATTTAGATGATTTTATGATGCCCCCTACGCCGTTGGTGTCGAACCTGGGGATTGCCACTCCCGCAGTAGAGAGATAACCGATACGTGTCCATGCACAGAAGAAGCAGAACATCTGACAATAAGCAGGCGAGGGAGAGATTACACGTACAGTAAATGCATTGTCTCCAGTGGAGTATATTATGTATACGTTGCTAAAAACCCGGAGCTTGTTAACACCACCCCTGGCAAGATGTATATAGATATATTCCACAGGATGTAGGGCACCTCCTCACACGACGAGGACAATCCCTGGGGGGGGGGGTGGGGGCAGCAGGACCAAGGTGGCAACCCCCTCTGGGGGGAAGGAGCGGGCAGGGTTTGAAATCTCGCCGGAGCGACATGAAGGGTCGTGGGAGTTGACCTCAAGCGGCCACGTGGTCCAAGGCGCTGCTGCTGCTGCTCCACGTGTGTTTGTGCGCGCGCGCGTGCTCTCTGTGTACGGGCTCGGAAAGCGTGAAACGTGACGGATATTTAGCTTACTTTCTTTTTTATAAACGTGCGCAAAGTTTATAGCAAGTAAAACTGTACGTTACGATTGTTCTCACGAATATAGTTGTTCAAAACTGTAATACTTGTATTTAGTAAAACGGTATATTGTATATATGTGTGTATGTGTATATCAAAGTTTAAATGAGATGTTATACTGCGGTGAAATTATCTTTTGATATAACCAAGCATTGTCATTGTGAGGACTTTTAAAAATTATTCTCTGAAGTTAGGACTTTTTATTTTTTTACATTGGCTGTTCGACCACCAAGGGTTAACCTTTTACAACTACAACAGAGGAGGGAGACTTGTGAACAAGAGTCTAATCGCTTCATCGGAATTCTCTCGCTGAAATCAAATGTCTGTCTCTCCGTGGCTATGATAGTGCGGTAATTGTCAACAATTGTAATGCAATTGCTTGATTGGCTCACAAGTGACGATGATTGGATTTATCATTATATTTAAGATCGAAACAGGAGGATTTCGCCAAAATTCTGTCTGTTCGCCTGATGAAGCTGGTTGTAATTACCGGCAAAATGTCGTACTCGAATTGTAAATGTTGTGGGGTTACTCTCCAACACGCCGGTGTGCTGAACGAGTTAACAAATTGGCACGTTCTGTTTATGTGACAACTCTTACTAATTGGCTGTGTCGGGTGGCAGCGTGTTCAATGACACATTCATATTTACGCGATCTAATCGATAATATGGATAATATTGGTCACGAAAGCCTACTAGGTGTTAAACTATAATCCAACTTTGAGAAGACATTTAAGGCTCTTTAAACCAATTGCATTTAGTATTAAAAAATTGTGTGTCACATTGTTCGTGCATCCATAAACTGTATAATTGTGTGGCAGATTACTGAGATGGAATTTCCTTTATGAACGAGACAAGGTCGAATGAATGTATCGACTACGAAAGCTATGAATGGCTTATTGCATTTCGTACGTATGCTTTCACGACCAATATCGAGTCATAATTTAGTTTATTGTGTTATATAATTGGGGAGGTATGATGTCCATTTGTAACTATAGCCCTCCACCACCCGACCACAGCCAATCAAATAAAACATTTTGCACGTGGGAATACGTGCCAACTGATTTGCTTCTTCTTCAGAAAGACAGGAGGAATGTTTAGAAGTAAGCAAAATGTTGACAATTTTTTATTTTGTTACGTTTCATTGGAAATTACATCCAGCATCATCATGAGGCGTGAACAAAACCTGAGCTCCCGCGTTACAGAGCTTCCTGATCCGGGTCCTGAAGTAGGGCTATTCCATGAAATGACAAAGCTCTTTTGATTTTATAATACTATATCAATTTTTAAATCGGTACCTCACTCAATGTGTTAAAACGTGCAAGTTCATTTACAACGTGGAACATGATTTTACACTGGCGATTATCAGTGGTGGTGGCTTCACCCTTGTGGTCAAGCTAAGCGATGAAGAAATGCTCGACTGGGTAAATACAAATCGAAAGCTATGAAGTATAAACCAGGATTATTCGAATATACATTTGTACAAAACATTTCAACATTGAAATTTAAAAGCATACTGTACTTGTCAATTTTACGCTTTCAATAAAGTACTAATAGTAATATCTCATACTACGTTAGGAAACACGTTAATAAAAAAAACAATAAAATGTTTAAAATACTTCAAATGGTAAACAAGTAAAAGTTTTTCATGTATTTTTTTTCAACTTTGGCAAGTTTTGGCGACAGAAACCATTAATATGCCTTGGTTTTTTTACACTTTAAATCAGCTCGCGGAACTTAAAACACGTTTACACAAAGCATCGCTTCCCGAACCCAGTCGCCCTCCCTGGTAATGAAGCCACTGCCATTGGTTGGGGTAGCGCCTGCAAGCAACGGCAACCACCACACTTTTTCACAGAAGCATTCAAGGAATCGGCCCGTTCTTTGCTCGATTCTAAACCGGCGTCCCTGTTAACGTGTTCCACGAATCTCCGTAGCAACAATGCTCGAGTTATGAACTAACTTGTGGCATTTCAAATCGAATTTTTTTTTTTCCAAAAAAGAAATCTTAAAAAACGCACCATCTGAAGGTACGCGTCTGTTCGACTTTGAATACTGGTAAATACAAACTCATGAATTTTGGCGTCCGTGGCCAACGGTCCACGTGTCTTTTGACAACCCTGCCTGCGATGTATTCCTGCTGCAGGATGTGCAGGGGTTGTGTGCGCGTCTATGCGCGCGCGGGGTGTTGCAACTGCGTCGGCGCGATGTCCCTCCTCATTCGTTGCCGACGGAAATTCGCACCGCGCGCGCTCGGGGGCTGCGTTCAAAGTTGCCCGAGAGCTTGCGCGTGAAGTGCGCGTCGTGTGCGCAGGCGAGGTTTGCGTCTCGGTCAGAAGCTGGTTCTCCCCAATTATTGACAGTATGCATCGATGCAGCTGTGTGTGTGTGTGTGCGGCGCGTGTGCGTGCCGAATTACAGTCTTGGAGTTTATTTTTTCTTAAAAACTGTATATGCTACAAAGTTGTTACGAGTAATAACTACAGTATGAAACCTGTGGCTTTTTTTACGCATACACCGCAGTGTGTAATATATATTGTGTGTGTGTGTATATATAGGGAATAAACACTGCATTACAACATGTGACAGGCAGAGATCGCAGCTGTACTTATAGGCAAGAAAAGAATACTTAAATTCTCGACCACGTTCAAGTAATTCATGGCCACAATACCTATGTAATCGTGTAATTATCGTTGCCGTTATATACAAATATGGCACTTAACAAATACAAAATAACCAGATATTTAGTTTCCCCACGTTGTGTGGACCACAGTCAATATGGCTCTCTGGGAAAATATAAAGGCGTATTAAAAAAAAGCGGTTTTCTTTGACGTTTTAGATTCACAATCTCTATCATCCCAGATGCAATGCAATCATTATACAATGTAACCTTATTGTTATTTATGTAGATATAACGGCGACTTGTGGTAATGTTATTATTACAATTTGCACGAAAATGATCACCACTTATTCAGTATATTGTTGTCATTATAAATATGAAGGTTAATGTACATTATTGATACGTTAAAAATTTCACAATGGAGTTCGATGTAAAATTCCCCATTGACATCCATCGGAATTGAGTAGGCAACATTTGATCTAAACACACTTCTACATTATAACTCTTTATCTTAAAATGCTCCGCCAACTGGAATTCCGTTGGAACGCAAAGTAACCCCAAGGCCCTAAAAGCAATATCAGATTTTGGCCAAGTGATCGTGCAATACAATGAACACTTCACACGGGATTTTGCCCTGCGCCATTTCTGGTAAGGAACAAAGCCAAATCACGATGACCATCATCATCGTCATCGTCAGTCAGCCATGGTCAAGCCACCGCTTGATGAAAGCCTCCCCAAACCATCGCCAACTCTCGTGATCCTGTGAAGAAATAATTCATCCAGCATCTGCACATGGTGCACGTGGTGGTGGTGGTGGTGGTAGAGCAAGCGGCTTGCAGTCGGAAGATTGCGAGTTCAAATCCTGGTTGGGGGTTGACTCAGCCTATCATCCCTTTGGGGAAGGTAAACGATTTACTGCTTTGTGCAAAAGTCAACAGCAGTTGTCTTACGGATATATTTGTCCCCACCATAGGAATATGGACTTTTCACAACTGGCTAAGGCTGTAAACATGAGATGATTACACGTGAATGCTCATTTGAGCAGGAAATCACTTTGACCTTACAACTTCTGGCCTGCACATCAACTGCTTTTCAAAGAAGCTAAGAACCTACGGTATTAAAACCTTGGGTATCTTGCATAAAAAAAACAGAAGTATGTTATACTGTTCCACCAGCAAGAGGGATCTTGCGTTAAATTCAATTAAACACTTCTTTGTGTGGCCCAAACAGATATCGCTTGTTTCTGGAGCAGAGATAGATAATTGCAAATTCTGATTCATCTTCACTCCCCATTATACTGCGCAGTGGGAACGTCATTATAAAAATAAGTGTGCAGATGATCGTTCGGGCACTGCAAGATTCCGTGAAGGCAATAAGGGGGAGCAAATATTTATTACATTTTCCTGAAATAATTAACTTGGTGGATTTGCTGGTAATGACCACAATTATTGAACTGTCAGGGAGCTCTTCGACTAACACCAATGCAAAGTTGCGAGAACCAATTTGCAATAGCTTACGATGATGGTGGTGATCGGGATGGTGGTGGTATTATATATATGGTATACAATAAACACTGTTAGTTGTCATGATACTCTTATTTGCAATTGCACTCTAAGTAGTACATCATCTAAGTCTGCTATTCTGTTCAAAAAAACCTATGATTTTATCATAAAGGCAATTTTAAACTTACAATGTGATGTATATGCATATACGATTTCTGTGATTTTGCAAAAAATATATATATTAGCTTTCTTATATCTCCGATGAGTGATTTATTTGCCCATCCTAGAGGAGGGCACGTCGTTCATGTTTTTGACATTAGCTGTCCTCACGGGAAGCATGTCAGCTGCCGGGTGCTGTTGCACGACTGACTGACTGGAAAAACCACTCAGTATTCGTGGGTAAATTGGCACTTGCTCAGATTAACAATGTTCAGGCATATGCACGTGATCCTAGATTTGTATACACAAAAGCCAATCTCAGACGACATCACGTTCAAGAATATCCAGTAAGCACTATATAGTGGGTACTAAATGTTATTTTCTAGGCTCATTAACTGTTCGAAATCACATATAACTACTGCACCAATACAAAATAAAACCTATTCCATCTATATATTTTTTGTTTGTTTCTAAACTTCTAGCAATCTGACACGACAGAACACTTACAATAATGTTTGTAGTGATGTGGATTTGAATACCGACCTCTAGTTATTTCCGTCACGGCTTGACTTTGCTATTTAAAAAGAAAACAATGCACGACACGAAAAGGCAAACTTGCAGACCTGTAATCGCTTCCTTACGCCACCGCTGGCCGAAAGGCCTCTCCACGAGAGGGAGCTCTAGCGTGGGGTCCCTCTAAACGCACATTATTCAACGTTATCGTCGCTGATCTCAACTAAACTTACGTATTATTATTTTTTCCAGGCAAGGTGCACTGAGCCATTTCGCTCTTTAACCAGAAGCGACCTGGCCACAGATCGCCATCGATGAGCTTAAATTTCCGACGCTACGGCCGTGGCACGGCTGTGGCATGGTCGTCACGATGCCCGCTCCGCTGAGCGAGGACATTCCCGCGGCCACGCCCCTCAGTCCAGCATGGCGTCCAGTTGGTCGGCGAGGTCGTCGAACATGCTGCCGATGTCGTCCAGGAGATTTCCCGTGGGCCGAGGCTTGCCGTCGCCACTGCAAGAGAGAGTGGCACGCGTGCGAGCCAATGAGACCGGGTTGTTGTGTTTAGGGTTGTGTGTGTGAGCGATAGTGCAGCGGTTGGCTGAGTCGACCCAGGGGATGCCCAGGACCGGTTCAAATAATCGTCACAGGTGTTAGCCATGAGTGGGAATCGAACTCATAGTGGTTAGCGTGCGGTTAGCATACTGCACTATGAGTTCCATTCCCGCTCATGGCTAACACCAGTAACAATAATTTTAATCAGTCCTTTGCATCGCCTAGGTCGCCTCAGCCTCAAATATTTGAGTATCTGGTAAGGCGGATGAGCATAGTGCTGGCCACGCACCTCCTCGTGTGCCGTGCCCGCATTCATTAGTGTTTGCTAATAGCAATTGACTCAAACGTCTGTTAAGGCTATACGGTGGGATCTTTCTTCGTATTTGTTTTTGTGTGTGTGTGCGTGCGTGTACATATGGGTGAAAGGGTGGTTGTCCCCACCATAGGAATGTGATCTGGGTCACCAAAATAAGACATTCTATCAACATTGAAGTACATCAACGAAGCGAATAGAAATCAGCGCAAAACAACGTCATTTAAAAACAAAAAATGAGCACAAACACCCGCAAATCAAAAGCAGCGCATGAACAATCATAGAAAGTGAATTAAGTACATTTCTTGAAAAGAAAGTTCAACTCGCTGCACCTGAGAACCTGGTCTCATCCACAGATGGTGGCTGAGGCTCCGCGAACATTGTTCCGCCACTCGCCGCACACGCACACACGCACGCACACGCAAGCACGCACGCACACATCTCCGTCTTACCGGCCGTCGTGGCGCAGCGTATCCTCCACGGCCTGCAGCGCGGCGGCCAGCGACGCGCTCGTCTCCTCCAGCCGGTGCTGCGCCACCTCGGTCATGCCCGACCGCAACTCGGGCCTCCCGCCATCACCGGCCGCCACCGTCGCAGCTTCCCTGCCGCCCCCGGGCGACTCCGGCGGACGCTCACGATCGTCCCTAACCGGCGCTTTGGCGCGGCTCTTCTCTACCGGTGTGGCTGCAGGGTCTTCCATTCTCCCTGGCGAGTGAGGGACCGACCTCTGGTTGCTGCTGCTGCTGTTGTTGGAGGGCTCGGAGGAGAAGAGGTGAGCGTGCAGGGGTGGCTTCTTGTGAGGTCGGCCGGCATCGCGCTTGAAGACGACGTCCTGTTCGGAGGGGGACGCAGCGGTGCCCGTTTTGACCGACATGGGAGGTGGAGGCGGCGGAGGGGGCAAACTTCCCGGTGGATAGTCCCTGCTGCCGTCTGAACAGGAAAACAGAGCCAAAACCGTCGCGTATTATTGGTCATCGTCTTCCCAGGCCTGTGTGAGCTGCTTCGATGTGAATCGACATCTCCGCAGTTTCTCTGAATGAGAAATGCTAATTATAATTGTGATGGTGACGACGATGATGCTAATGATGCTGATTCAAATAAATGCGACTTAACAGGTAGGTTCCAATATGATAAACTGTTAATACGGACAATTTATTTACACTCTTGAAAGCGAAAAATCACGCATTCTGTGATAATGCACTCACTAAAGTAAGCCGTTACATTTTAACATCAACGTAAATATCCATATATATTTTAAAAACAAGATGGCACCGCACTTTAATCACACCCCCCCCCCCTGCGATTGAGCGCAGTGAAAAGGTCATGACCTTTGCCGGTGGACGAGTGCACGGAGGGCTTCTTCATGAGTGGAGGCGGTGGTCCGGGAGGCCTGGTCTGGCCGAAGGACGTGGCAGACGGCTTGGGGGAGACGGTGGGCTTGGCCCGGTCTCCCGTCCCCGTGGGGAGCTGGGCAGCCTCGGCACCGCGGTACGGCGGCGGTGGTGGCGGCAGCGGGGGCTGCGCAGCCGCCCTCGGCTGCACCCTGGCCACGGCGGCCTCGCCGCTCTTCTGAGGGCTCCTTGCCTTCGGCCTTCGCTTGACCGTGTCCGTCTCCGTGAGGTTGATCTCCGGGGCGCCCAGCCCCTGCTCGAAAGCGGACGGGTCCTCGACGGACGCGAGGAAGGCCGCGTTGTCCACGTTCCTCGACCCGTCGCCGTGGGTCGGGCCCAGGGCCTCACCCTTGATGACGTTGCCCTCGTAGTCCAGGGCCTCGCCCCTCGTCGGAGACCAGCCGTTTTTGGGCCGCTGCTTGATGGTCTGGTTTCCCTCCTCGGCGAACGGGATGGATTCCGCCGAGCTTCCCTGAGAAGAACAGGGGCTGCTCTCCATTCCCAGCTGCTTTGCCGGAGGGAGGCCGCCTTCGGGGGCGGCTTTCTGAACTCCGACCTCCAAGCGTGGCGAGGCACACGGCGGCTCGCTCGTCGTCCGTTTGCGAGCGCCCGTTTTAAGCTCCGACGAAGCTGCGTCGACGCTCGCAGCCGCGCTGTACCGGTTCTTGCAGTGCATGGCGGCAGGGACGGCCGCGTCCCTGGGCACGTTGGCCACTTCCGCCTTCTTCGCGCTGCTCACGCGCCGCACGGCAGGCGCTCCGTCCGGTTTACCGTGTCCGGTGCCGAAACGGTCTTCGAGCTGGCACCGCGAGCGCGAGCTCTTATCCGTTGCGTCCTTGCCGACGACGTGGGCCGAGAGGGCCTCATCGACCCTGGGCATCGGCGTGTCTCTGTGCGCGGCACGGTCGCTGTCGGCGTCGGCTTGCGGCAATGCGGCCCTGACCTTGCGCGTCTCGCCGGGGGAAGGGCTCTCAGGCGAGCACGCCGGGACGAGGCCTCCGAGCGCTGACTTCTCCAGCATGGCGGCGATGCTACGCACGCTCGGCGGCCCGCCGCTCGCCTCCGACAGCTTGTTGCCGTTCCAGTCCGTGCTCTTCTCCAGCGCGTCCCGGCGAACCGGGGGGACGACGTCCTCCTCCCACCGCCGCCGCCGCTGTAGCCGCCACTCCTCGCCTTCGGCCTCCGGGTCCTGGGTGTCGGCGAGCGCGGATCCCGAGGCGACGGTGGAGCTCGAGCGCTTGGGAGGCGTCGGCGGAGGCCCCCGCTTACGCTGCCGCACGGCGAACGAGTGGCTTCGGTTGACGGTGCCGTCCCCGGCGTCCGGCGGTGGCGGCAGCGGGAAGCCGCGGCCCCGCACCGAATGGCTGCGGCCCACGCGCCGGCCCAGCGTGGCGTAGGAACCCGGCCCGTACTTTCCTCCGGCCGGCGCCACCGTAAAGAGAGCGTCGGACGAGAACGGCCGCGGCTCGTCGTCCGCCGCCGATGCCGCCTCGTGCTCCCCGTCCGACGCGGCGCCGCCCCCGTACCGGCTCAGGCTCTGCGAGCGCTTCTTGGCCGGCCTTACCGCCACCCCGGCCTCCAGCGGAAGCACGGGCATGGCACCGGCGAGCCGCGTGGTGCCGGGTCCAGTGGGAGGCTCGGAGCGCGTCTGGGCATAGGCCGGGCCCTTGGTCGCGGGCGGAGGCGGGAATGGGAACGCCACGGGGGAGCGTGGGGAGTCCTGTAGCTGCCGCTGCTGCTGCTGCCGCTGCTGCTGCCGCGCATACGGAGGCGTCCGCACGACGTCGCGAGGCCGGGCTGGGCTGTGGCCCGCCGCGCCGGGCGGCTTGCCGGCTTTGCCGCCACCCGGGCAGGGGAAGACGAACGCCTGCGGGGAGCACGGCGGGTGGGGCGGGGAGGTCGCGGCGGCCTCACGCGATCCCGGCGTGCGGGGGGGGGTGAGGCTCTGCGGAGACGGGGACGCGAGCGGGGCCTTGGTCGGTGTGTGTGGCGGCGTGAAGGTACTGAACGTCGGGGAGGGCTGGCTTGGCAGGCTCCACTGCTGCGCGAGCGGAGGCCTGGGCTTGGGCTGCACGGCCGGGCCGGCCGTGGCACCGCTGCTCCTTTGCTCTGGGGGGAAGACGACGCTTCCCTCACCGCAGCCGCCGCCACCGGCGCCGTCCCTGCCCATCTGCTGCTGAAGAGGCTGTTGGTAGTGCCACTGCTGATGTTGATGATACATCTGCTGTTGATGCTGCTGATTCTGAAGCTGCTGGTGATGATGATGATGCTGCTGCTGCTGGTGGTGATGGTGCGGGCTTATTCCACCGCCCGTGTTTAGGATCGGTCCCGAGCCAGATCGAGCCTGGAGGCCACCGCCCCCGCCGCCCAGGCTCTCCTGCGAGTTGCTGGAGGCGCGCGAGCACGCTAGCACCACGGCCGTGGGCTGCGAGTTCCCGGAGCCGCCAGAACGGCCGCCGAGGCTCTCCTGGCTCGCCGAGACGTCCCCGCCGTAGCGGATGGCACGCGCCACCAGCCCGGCGCTGTCCCGCGTCACGCCGGGGCTCAGCGTCGCCAGGCACGCGACGCCGCTCATGGCGGCCTGCAGCTCGGGGCTCAGCTCGCTGTCCTGGAACGTCGACAGTTTTGGTGAGCGGCACGAAGCCGGGGAGCCGGGCTGCGGGTGATGCGGCGGTTGGGGCAGCAGCGGCTGCGCCGGCGAAGGAGAGCCAGGGTCTCCCCCCGGGCCGTGCGACACGATCGCCATGGTGGTGGTCGATGCCGGGGACGCCGGGCCCGGGCGGCGCTTGAGGGTGCCGCTGGCGGCGACCGCGCCCTCCAGACGGGCTTGGTGCTGCTCCTCAAAGCGCTGCAGCTCGCTCAGCCGCCGCACGGCCAGCATCAGCTTCTTCTGGTGACCTGCGGGGCGGAGAGACGTAAGAGAGCGGTCGTCCAGGGGCACCGGTTTACCGTCCCCCATGGTAACGATCGTGCAAACGGGGTTTGTGGCTTCCTTTAGGGGAGCCGGGAACATGCTCACAATGCACGCGTAGAACGGCGCGTGTGAGAATAATTTTACATTTTATGCATTTTTTTCGAATGGTATGCAAATTGTATGCCTTGGGCAAAGGAGCAGAGACATCCGAACAAATAAAAAAAACACAAACGCAATGGTAAACACAAGACCAGAAAATATATTCTGGAATCAAATCGCAATTCGAGATTGTTATAGATTATGAATGGCGTTTTGTCTACGCATTAAATTGTAATCATGATTCACGGCCCTTTGTCAAGCCACTGCTGAGTTGGAGGTGTTTTGACCATACTTCACCACGCTCGTCATTGCGGGTTGCTGAAGAGGGGAGCTCAGTACCGCCACTCGTGTTAGCCTTGACTGGGAATCAAACCCAGGCCTATGGGCTCATAGCCCAGTTCACCAACCACTGTCACCACTTTACCATCTTCCGATTATATGCCATTACTCCAGAAATCAAGGCACTTAATGAAGAAACACCCACTCTTGTTATACATTTCCAGTGACCTGTTAACCTGATGATGCTGGACATACATCTTGTGATATTCCTCTCCAACTACAACATCGGTGGTGCTTCTGAGGTTGTGATACATTTGGCGCGTTTGATTCACGTGTCAATTTTATTAATCGGCTGTACCAGGCGGGGGAGGGTTCAGCGACACGCATTTTTACAGCGACCTAACCCGAAAGCCTCCACTCACCCACTCTTCAGGTTCCACTCCCAACACTGAGAAACGTCACTTGGGAAATGGCCGCGACGACACTTTACTTGCCAGGATTGCATTCAGCAGGCCTCTCTCTCTCTCTCCTCACCACGAGGTGGCACTCTTTCACAATGCACCTCAAAGTGTTTCACGACAAGCCAGGTTGGGTCCACGACCCTTTTAAAAATGTTGCTTTCGAGGCTTGGATGAGTCGCATTATAACGCAGGGGGGAATATTTGAAATGTGTAAAAAAACATGTTTTTACAGTTCTACTGCTGATCCGCATGGATGGTAAGGTTGAGACTGTAGTGAGTTTCACGCACAAGAAGTCGATTTCATCCTGCGTGCTAAGTGGAAGGGTTGTATTTGGCTTGCCAGTAGTCCTGGTTTTCCCAGGATTGTCCCCATTGTGAAATCGTAGCTGTCCTGGGAAATCTGTAATTCTTTCCGGGGATGTAAAAAAATCCTGGTTATTGTCAGTTGGGTAATAATAATACCACTACTCAAGACACGGTGCATTTACAAGCAGTTCTCCCCTAGTATTCCGGTACTGTGAGATGTTGATATATTGTTGTTCTTCTTCCCACATGTCCTGCTTTCCTTTACCTCAATTGTGGCAACCCTGGGTTGCATTAAACACCTTCCGTGGTTTTCCTTTCCGCCTACTGGGAAAATCAGGAACAGGTGGCAACCCAAATTAAATTCAGCCACTTGATTTAAATCCCAGGATTTCCATGCAGGATGAAATCTCAAGTTCTCACGTGTGAAAAATCCTACAAACTCAACCGGATCATCCACCATGCAACGAAGGAATGATTGACGAATGAATGAATGAAAACTATGAACTATGAATAAAACTCTGACAATTTCAGAAAGCGACCTGGCCACTAATGATATCTCAACCAAAAGGACCCTGAGAAAAATATACGCGACTATGGGGAGAGTGAACACGCAAACTCCAAATATACAGCAGGCGGCAAGGGTCGGGATCGAACCCACGACCTCCTGTATACCAGGCGAGGTAGTTAACATCCTGCGCCACCGTGGCGCCCAGAATGAATGTGTGAGTGTACGCTGCAGGACTGGGGAGGCGTACCCAGCTTGGTGATGCCGATCTCGTGCAGGTCCTCCCAGGTGATCTCGGACACAAACTCAAGCTTCTCGTAGCCGTTCTCCACCAGCGTGGCATGGTACTGGGCCAGGCCGATGAGCGCGAGCCATTCCCCCAGTCCCGCCTGCAGCACACCGCAACGCACGGCACGGAAGTCGGGGTCAAGCAGATGAAGGTGCAGCCTCTGCAATCGCTAATCCTGGCACAACAGAGACTACTGGCGACGGGAGCTCTTGGACATCCTGCATAGAAGACATTTGAGTCGACTCTGCCATGCTGGCCAGATCGCCTTCTGGAAAAGAGGTACCCACGGTTTTCCCGAACGCACGCGACCTGCCGATCGACTCACTGTGGTGAACCCACTCACACTGCTGGGTGGACAGAGGCGGCGTGGGGTGGGGGGGGGGGGGCATTTAAGAAACTCGCACCAACGTTTCAACTGCCGCGCCTTGAGATCGAACCGGAGACCTCTAAAATTGATTGCGAGGACTGTGCGCTGCTAACCATCGCACCAGCGTCTCCGTTGACGTAATAAATCCCTAATGGCGGCGAAGAGTCCTGCTGTGCGTTGTAATGGGGAATGCCCGCTGCTTTAGCAAGCGGTGAGACGAGATGTCAAAAGTATTAATGAAATACTTTCAGCGTGGATTGCCGCCGCGCGAGCGGTGGCCCACTGGCATCTCCCGAGCGGCATGCGGCTCTTTAATCCACCGTACGCGGCTCTATCGAAGGACAGTAGCAAAGAATAATGAATATCTACCGTGCTGTGTGGAAAAACTGTTAATACATGCACTCACTGTATATATACACTTGGCTCTGTGCAGAACTCACAGGTACTTTTTGTCTCTTGGTCTGTTAGAGGTTGGCCACCCCTGTACTAAGCTATCTACGGCTACGTTCTCCACACTCAACTGATGCGGGTGGGCGTTTCTCACCTAAGGCCACGTTCTCCACACTCGACTGATGCGGGTGGGCGTTTCTCACCGATGGCCAGGCTTTCCACACTCAAATGATGCGCGTTGGAGTTTTTCATTTAGGACCTAGTTCTCCACACTCAACTGAAGCGGGTGGGCCGTTTCCCATCCCGCGCGATCGGTGCACTGACCGGTCTGTAGTCCGGCAGCCAGTCCTGCACGTTCAGCTTGCTGATCTCCGACGTGATTTTCTTGCGATGTCCAGGTTTGGTCACACCAATCGCAGTCAGGTCCTATGGGCGAGCGAGAAAACAAACCACGAGAGATCTTGAGAAAGTGAACGTGGAACTGAGGTCAATAGGATCCCCTGGGAGGCGATGTCATGTTGCTACTTCTGAAGCGACCCCGAGAGGCATTTTATTTGTTCCCAGCAATGGATGCTGCCCAACCGTATCGCCCGTAAACAATCGCATATGCTGTCCGCTACTCGTGACGCGATTTTCTAGGCTCATCGCCTCAACGTGACGTTTTAAAGGTGACACTCTTCATCAACAACAGCCATTCCAAGAAGGAGAAGAACAAGAACAATTTGATATTTCGATAAGTGTCGTTGTCAGTCGCAATATCCCAAATTAAGTAAACATTACGTGTACAGTGTTCCCTCTTTATTCACTAATTTGTTATCCGTGATTTTGGCTATCTGCGAGTCGCATTTGGAACTCGACGACTGCACCGAGAGAGAGAGAGTGATGAGATGAAGTGATGGGAGAGAATTGATGTCAAAATAGTCACGTATTTAATAGCTTATTTACGTATTTATTTCAGGTAATTTTAGTAGGCCAATATTGTTATCTGCGGAATTTGCAATTCACGAGCATCTCCGGGAACGCATCCCTCGCGAGTAACGAGGGAATACTGCAATTGTTTGTGTGCGGTCAGCAGTAGCTGGGCCGACACCACGAAGTCACCGTGATTGAGAACCTGCCGAGCTAAGGATCTCGTGTCTGCGAGCTCAGCACTCTGATATGGACACTAAGCACCCCTGAGGAGTGAACTGGCCGATCCCCGCCTTGTGTTCGCTGACTTTTCCCGGGCTTACCGCCATAAGCGGCATCTGAATGTGGACTCACGTGCTCGATTATGCATAAAAAACACTCGCAGCCGAGATAGGGGGTGAAATGGACAATTCTCTTCTGCAGGGAAAGAGAAAAGGAGGGAAGCCAACGTGGCTTCGGTCTGGGGCTCAATCTGGCCGGAGTCACAGATCGATTCGCCTGACAGATGTTTCCAACAATAGAAAACGGCCTGTCGACGTATGTCATTAGCACATCAGCAACAGAGCGGAAAATGCAGACTCGCGCTGGGGTGGAACGTACTCGGTCATGGCCAGCGCTGAGGGTGGCACTCACAAAGCG
Organism: Lampetra fluviatilis; assembly: GCF_964198595.1. NCBI lineage: Eukaryota > Metazoa > Chordata > Hyperoartia > Petromyzontiformes > Petromyzontidae > Lampetra > Lampetra fluviatilis. Next base: position 9,498,437 of record NC_136309.1, on the reverse strand, counting down.
ATTACACCGTTTTTATTTCCAGGGTAAATGCCATCATGACGGAGGAGCGGAACAGTGAAGAGCGCACTGTGGTGTCACCGAACCGCGTTTGGTTTCTGGCCGCCGCTAATGCCAGCGGCGAGTGTTCTGGGTTCCCTTCATCATCCCACACTGACTGGCGAGGAGGCCTTCACCCAACAGTGGACTGACAAAGGGCTGCACGTTATTATAATTGTACTGGCAGGAACCTCTGGTTACACCAGCCCACAGGGGATTATTGTGTCCATCCGTCCGTCGTGCAGGGAGGGGCTGGGTGGGGAGGGAGGGGCTGGGTCGTGAGGGGAGGGTGGGGAGGGGCTGGGTGGGGAGGGTAGGGAGGGGCTGGGTGGGGAGGGTGGGGCTGGGTGGGGGGTGGGAGGGGTGAGGCTGGGTGGGGAGGGGCTGGTCACCCCGTGGTGCCCTTATAAAACTCAACGTTTAACCTACTCACGCCGGCTTGTGCCCACCCTCACAGTCGGGCATATTTGCGGAATACACCACGCCACCGTTGACCCTGGCCATTGACCGAGCAACCCAACGTTCCTACCAGCTCCCTCCGCAGGAATGTGTTTATATAATGCCAACCACATGTGGGGGGCCATGCCCTTAAGACAACCTGGGAATCTCTGGAGTCACACCCTCATCCCCAGGGTCACGCCCTCACCTCAGAGTTCAAGTCCTCACCTCTGGGGTCATGCGGCTGATGGTGGGGAGGTCGTAGCCGGCGTTGATGAAGTTGTCAACGTACTGCTCCAGCTGAAACTCACGCAGCCACAGGTAGATGGCCTCCGCTTCCTGCGGAAACACGCGACCCGAGTCGTACTGCCGCCTCCGGGAAGTTGGACAGACAACGATGGTCTGTTGCTGGGGCTTGGTCTTTTACTTTGGCCTCGCAATTACGATGATATCACAAGCAGCAGGGCATGACAACTGATGAGATCGAGACAATAAAGAACAATGATATAAATTACGGTATGGTGGTGGACTGGCGGCGCTGTGGTTAGCACACGACATGATGAACCTGGAGACCTGAGTACAGTACCTGAGTTCGATGCCCAGCCGTGGCGAACATCAGGAGTGAGTGATATCTGAAACTAGTCCTGATCACTTCCTCCAAACCACACTAGTGAAGTATGCTCCATCGACACCTGTAGCTGACACAGCGTGGAGATCTTCGTCCGGCAGTGCTTTGCAAAGGGTTTAAAAGCAGGCGCCTGCCTAGATTATAGTCTGGCTTTCAGATGTGCTGACTCAGTAACTACAACATGAGCCTTAGCCTCATGAGCCACTTCTATATTAGTAACCATTTAATTAACCTGTCGGTTGATGGGGTAGGGTGGGGGGGGAAGCTTTGTAGCGAGCATCCCCTGGACCAGAAATCCCCAAGGGCATAATTTGTTGCGGCTGGAAATTTAGAAATATAAAATCCATACGTAAAGATATGTGTTTGAAAGGACATTGACAATATGGCATCTGTGACAAGAGTCAAAGAGTGTGTTATTTACGTTCGCTGGAAAGTGGTAACGTGTCTTGGATTCATGAATCTGGGGTCAGGGCTGATGGAGAGGATGATGGGGGGAGGCGGGTGTGGGGGGCGCAGGGAAGCAAGAGGCTTAACAAACTGCATTTGTCACAGCCAAATCAAAAACAGTCTGGGCGTCGCACGAGAGATGTATATCAACTTTGGCAATCCTCCACGGGTCCCCTCGGATTTAAAAACACAACTTCATCCTGCGACCGCTTCGGAGTTGTTCGTGGCGAGACAATCTCGTCTGATGTCAGGCGAACCCAAGAATAGGTGCTTGATGGGGGGGAGGGCCTGGGAGGGAATTGTTAAATGTCAGCCGTGCAACCTGTCTTGAACGTAACGCCTTAAGACCGAAACAGGAGGATTTTTCCACAACTCTGACTGTGGCCTGATGATGCTGGTTGTAATTAACAGCGAAACGCCGTACTCAGATTGTAAATGTTGTGGATTTACTCTCCAACACACCGGTGTGCTGTACTCGATACGAATTGGCACGTTCTGTTTACATCACAAACCTTACTAATTAGCTATGTCAGGTGGAGGCGGGTTGAACGACACATTTCTATTTTACGCAATCTCACCCAAAAACCTCTATTATGGATAATATTGGTCGCGAAAGTCGATTGTGTGTTTAACTGCCTTTATTGAACGCTCCGACGGGGTGGCGGGGGGGACTGGCGTTGATGCGGAGCGACAGACACACATCGCTGGATGACGAATTGCAGCTGCACGCGAGCGGGGAAGGCAGCAATTGATGTTGTCGGTGGGGTGAGAGGGGATGGGAAGGAATTCCATCCAGCAGAATTGATGATGATGAGGATGACGGAGATAAATAATAAATAACCGGCCGCTCCCAGTGGGCGAGTATTTATTTTATCCGGCTTGGTCGTGTTGTGACAGATTGATAATTATTCACAATGTGAAGGTCATGGGTTCAAGTCCCAATTAAAATATCTCTTGTTGTGGTCAAGCGAAAACCACTGTGGAAAGCCAACAGTGATTTTACTCTGACAGCTGGACTGGTCCTTGCCAAGGGAATGCAGACATTCTGGATTTAAGACTGCAAATCGGGTTGCACAACACCCCGATCGCACGTATGAGCCTTCAAACCCCTTTTTTGACAACGGCTACTGTCGGCTTGTTTGTGTTAAATGATGGACAATCTAAAGCTCATTGCCCGATGGAATCCTGTTATTTGGTAAAATAACAGGAGGACTTTTGTAATATGACGGCACGCAAAATGAGTGTGCGCGAAATTACACTCGCTTTGGTGAAACGATGTTTTTAAGTGGTCAAACGTTACGGGAAAAAAACACAGAGTACCTTGCGGGCGGTGAAAGATGGAAATGACCACATAAATACAATTCACCAACGTTCACTTAACAACACAGAACAAAAGACAAAGATCCACGCCCGGCCGCCTTTGTCTCCCTAGCAGCGATGCTTACACACCGCACCAGGTACTTAATTAAGGCTGAGTCGACCTAGGGGAGGCCCAGAACCGGTTCAAATATTCGCGATCGTTATTGGTCGTGAGCGTGAATCAAACTCAGTTAACGCAGCGCGCTAAACGCGACACTACCACTCGGCACACAGCACGCTGGCGCGCACACACGCCGAACTCCGTGATCTCACCGTAATGTCAACAACCACACTGGGTTCTCTGGTACCGTGGCACGGCAGACATGGCAATGTGCTCATAATAATAATAAAAAAGAGACTGCTTCCTGTCAAAAGACAGACTGTGCATTCACACGCCGCGGAACAAGCACGCAACACTCTTGCACCTCATCGCCGTCGCTCACCTTGTCGTCCGCGAATCTCTCGTGACGCTTAATCGACTTCTGCGCGGGCCTCTCGGCTCCGAGCGTGTGCTGTCCATGGCCCGATCCTAGGGACCCGCATTTGAAACAAATGTAAAACATCGTGCCAGGCAGGGAGCCAGGCCAGACTTGGCCCAACCTTGTTCTGGCTCAGACAAACTCAATTGCAGTCCAACTTAAAACTCGGCTCAAACCAGGTGAGCTCAAATCCCACGAGGCGAGTCGCGATTAGCCCCAGCATAGTCTCGCTTTACCAAGCTCAGGCCAGCCCAACTGAGCTCAACGTAGCCCAGCTTATCTAAATCGTGCCCAGCTTGAACCAATACACCCCAGCCTATCTCAATCTAGCCCAGCCCAGTTCAATTCTGCCGAGGCTCGCTCAATCTAGCAAAACATCTCAACTTATCCCCACACATCTCAACCTAGCCCAGCTTATTTATTTTTGTATCTATCTCAGCTTACATGAAATCAGCCCATCCTAGCTCAATGCAGCTCAACCTTGCTCGAGCTAACCTCAAAACAGCTCAAACCATTGACCCCCCCCCCTATCCTTGCTCAAGAACAACCCAGCTTTAGAGCCCTGGTGAGGCCGGCCCAGCCCAGCCCAGTGCAGTCCAAATCAGCCCAGCTCAGCCTGCCATACGTCCATCGCAGCCCAATGCGGTCCCCTGGCCCACCCCAGCCCAGCCCCTGGCTGCACGAAGCCAAGAGCCGTCACCAGCAGTGCGGCACTGCAGCCCAGGCACAGCCAAGTGGCGGGTTGTTCTGGCCACGTGCCTGAATGCGCGAGTGACCGTCAGCGGCCCCTCACTGAAAGCATTTTCCCAGGATTACCTCTTGCTCAGTTTACTGCCTGGGCATTTTCGCTGGCTCACATCGCGACGAGATTTGAAAATTATAGCCCGAGTGGTGGAGCTGCTCTAAAACAGGTTTCTGCTTTTGTGCTGAAGATGGAGAGGTAGGTGGCCAAGGAGTTCGTTTGTCCCGCCATGGTCGATCGGTGATTTTTTTGTTTTGTTATCTGACCGATAAAGTTGCGGGGCCTTAGAGGAGACGCGGAGATGTCTGGACAGGTGGGCTTCGGTGGAACGTTTGACTCACAATCAGATGGTAGCGAGTTGAAGTCCCGGTCAAGGGTCGATTTAGCTAATCGCCTCTATGTTTCACATGAGCACCGCAGAGGTTGAGCTCTGTGTTGTGCTATGGAGAGCCCGTGTGCAAGTACATATTGTAATCCATGCCGGACAAGTCGTGGGGGTTGTTGGACAGTACTTCACGGCAGGAAGCACAGACGTTGGCGTAGAGTACAGCAGTGGATCTTGCTGCACTGCCCTGTGCTGACAATGCAGCCCGACAGTAGCCAACAAAACCTGTTATTATGCACGCTGGTCGCCCATTGAAGCCAATCTTGGCTCAACCCTTTCCAGTTTGCTGTCTTTCCCCGCACCTCTGATTAGCGTGGTTGGCTACGTATGGTGCGAACAAGTTCAACATACCGTACTTACATACACACCAAGGCCGTCGGAGATGGAGCATACTTTTCTTTTTTAGCGAGTGAATCAATTCCACCGTACTGAATTTTTTTTTTTTACCACCGACCGGGAGAGGAGAGAAGCCGGACTTACCCGAGGCGTGCTCCGGGAGTTTCACCTCGGACTCGGGCACCGGCTGCAGTGACTGCACCACCTGGACGGGCTACGCGCAAGCACAGAGACACGGCGGCGAGCGTCGCCCCTTGAGCCTCGGAGCAGACTGCCAGCACAAAGCGCAAAGCTCTTCCTGAGCAAGTCACCGAAGCGAGCGCGGGTGCACGCTTTTGCCGCCGATAATGCGAATGGCCGGGAATCAAACTCTGGTCAACCGGTTCAGAGCGCCAGTACCCTCACCACCTTTACCCGACATCAGGCCCAGGCTCCAGTTCCACACGGATGGGGTGGTGGGGGGGGGGGCTAGTCGAGGTGTTGTGTGGAAGGCCACGACAAACTAAACTATAAACTAAACTATTTTTTATTTTAGCAAGTAATGCACGTTGAGCTGTATAGCTCTTTTTCAGAAGCGACCTGGGCACAAATGATTGCGCAACAAGGTGGCTTATCACGTGGACATTTATACAGGCCAAATACTGTAAACGAGTGTTTCTAAATAAAAAAAAACAGTAATACTCCTCACCCCATCACCCCCCAACCACCCCACACAAACATGAACACACAAAGATCCCGTGTATAGCCTTCACAGACTGTTGGGGTAAGTGCTGTTAGCGAGCACCTATTAAGGCTGGAACGGCACTCAAGGGGGTGGGTGTTCAGCACCACGCCCAACCACCTTTGTCTCCCCATTGGTGATGTTTCCACACTGCACCAGGTACTCATTTGAGGCTGAGCAGAACTACGGCAGGCCCAGGACCAGTCCAGATAACTTTCACTGGCGTTGGCCATGAGCGGGAATTGAACTCGGGTCGTCGAGTTCCCAGTGCAGCGCGCTAACCACAATGCTACCACTCCCCACACACATGCATGAAAACACACACATACATACAGACATGTCAATGTACTCAAAACGGGTGCACATTCATCGCTCAACACGCATAATCAAAGGGCACATACAGAAGCATACAAAGCGTGCACACAAACGCATTTCAGTTTTACAATTTCCGTCTACACAAAATGTTTTGAAATCGCGTACAACAAAAATACACACGTTATAGCTGGTGGGAATTGAGCGTGGCACACCTAGCTAAGGGAAACACCTATTCCATTAAAGCACAGCCTTGAGTTTTGAGATAGTAGTCTTAATGAATAAAAATGTTTGTAGCCAAGACTGGATTTCATTCTCTTGGAATAACTTAACACACTGCTTGCAGTATTTGGAATCCTGCACGTTGGTTGCCCATTCATAGTGCGCTGCCAGACCCTGGCCGCTGTTCTTGCAACCGGCGCCAGCGTCACGGTCCCACCTTTTGCCCAGATTGTGAAATTGCTTGTAAATGATTTCACTGGGAAAGACCACACAACAGCAAATGCCTCCTGTTGTGAAACTATAGCAGACCACTCTCCGTCGTGTGGCTGTGGTCACCCAGAACAGACCGTGGAATACATAACGACTCAACGCCAAATTTACAAACACGAAGGAGGTATCACCACAGTGATTCACCACTCAGTCGCTACTCCTGACACAATCATCTGGCACAACCAGCTCAATCTAAAAAGATCGTTGTTGCTCTAAATCAACATCAATCTCATGAAGAAAAGGGAGACTGCACACGACTTATTCGAGACATACAGCGTGGGAGGAATGGTGCGAATGCCATATGTGCTCATGATTCGATTTGATTCGTTGGCACTCACACTCTGGGTGCTATTTCTGGCTCGTGCCTATAATAAACACGTGCAGCTACATTGGAAATTACAGCACGAGAACATGAATGCTGCACCACGCAATGTGGTTCACTTGCAAAAAAATTGGAAACATTTTTACGAATTCAGAGTCATATTGTGCAACGGAGTTTCAATCATCTGTAAGCCATGTCAAGAGGATTTTGGTGAAATTGCACAATGCATGGGGCAAGACTGGTGCTCGAGCACAATTTATTTTCTCGCCAGATTTTTGCCACGAGCTGGCAGCTGTACCCCACGAACAAAGATGAATGCACCCCTTGCACAACTGTACGTTTCAAGAGCAGCGAGGTGTTAGGTATTATTATTATTATTTTTTCCTCTCGGGGCATAAAAAGAAATGAAATTGAATCGAAGAATGCATCCATAATATTGTGACAACTTGCACGAGTTGTGGCAACGTTGACAAAACGGCAAGTCTGAAAGCAGGAGGCGAGCATTGAGCGATGATGATAATGAGTGAAGCGTTAGGCCACTTGGTGCTTCAACTCCGGCCAATTTCACTTGTGTAGTGAGATTCATTTTGGATGACCATGTATAGGAGTTACACACATATCAAACGCTCAATTATTAAACCATTACAAGTTGAATTCTCTGAAAAGTGTGCACCCGCTGGGTGTCAAATATTAACACGGAAGGCCATAAGCAGCAGCGGCTAATACGTGGATCATGATCCGAGGGTGGATCACGATAGATTTCGTTGTGGATCTCAGGAACAAATCAAAACAAACACCTCCAACATAAGCACAACAGCAACTTTCGTTGGCTGCAGCTGATGGCAAAATAAAAAAAATCCCCGACTGAGGAATTCGTACGCCGAGAACATAATCACGTCTACCAATAGATGGCAGAAGCCCTCTACATCTACAGTATATATTACAGGGTCAAAATCCGCCCAGGCGAATTGTTGGTTACAGCTTTCCGCTGTTGGAAATCGCGCAGCCCGTCGAGATCCGCCAGAAAGGATCACGGTGCTTCGTGCCCTGGCCGCTGGTGCCGTGACGCAAACAGAGCCTCGCGTTCGTCAGGCCACATTGGCCACAATCCCACGTTGAAGGCGAAGCCTTGTTCGGCCGTTCCACGCGTTTCTAACACAGGACGCTCGCTAGCGCGCGCGTGCGTGCGCCCGGGAGTGTGCCGCTGCACCTTGGCCGTCTCCCCGTTGCTCGCGTGGTGCTGCCCGTTGCCGCTTCCAGCGCTCTGCCCACTGCCCGAGCTGCGGCTGCTGCCCACGCTGCCCGTGCTGCCGATGCTGCTGCGGTCTCCTCCTAGTGGCGCCAGTCAGAGGTGGTGGGGGGGGGGGGGGAGAACAAGCGGTGCGGTTCTGTCAGCGCAGGGAAAAAACGGCGCCGCGGATGGTGGGGGGGGGGGGGGGTCACGCTCCATGCATTGCAGCGGGCAGAGCGAAGGGGCTCGCAGTCAGAAGGTTGCGAGTCCTTGGTGGTTTGCTCAGCCCATCATCCCTCTGGGGTCGATAACGTGAGTACTACCACATTGTGGGGAAGTCAACGGTGGTTGTTGCGTGGAAAGACTCGTCCCTGCCATAGGAATGTGGAATTTGTATCACTGGCGGAGGGCCGTAAACGGAAGATGGGCACTCACGTGCTCTTGTGTTTAGGAACTCACTTTGACTTTGCAAAGACTCAGACTGGATTGCCTTACAGACTGCGATGGCAAGTGCTTTAAAATAAATTATATAACGTGCAGTTCTTTGCTAATCCACTGCTGGATGAAGGCCTTCCCCCAATGCAGTGCCAGTCGTTTGACCATATTTCACCACACTGGACAGTACGGGATGCTGGAGGAGGGGGCTGAGGCATGATGGTTCCTTTCACTCACCATTGACATTAGCCATGGCCAGGAATCAGACTCACGTCTCGGAGTTCATAAAACAATTGTATCCAACTATATTTCATGTCCATCTAATAATATGTTGAAATCCAGTGCGGAATAAGGAATCGCCGACTGCATGACAAGAAAGTATCTCGACGATGGACTCGTAGACACAATGCAAACATATCTCGATGACTGCTCAGAATACAACACACAAAGAGAAATATCCCCCCTATAGCCCTAACAGACTGTTGGGGCAAGTGCTGTTAGCGAACACTTATAAAGGCCAGCATGGTACACGAGAGGGTGGGAAGCCAACACCACGCCTGGCCACCTTCGTTTCCCCAGTGGCGATGTTTACACACCATGCTTGCTACTCATTTGAGGCTGAGTCGACCTAGGGGAGGCCCAAGACCGGTTCAGATAATCGCCACTGATGTTGGCCAGGAGCAGGAATCGAACTCGAGGCGCCGAGTTCATAGTGCAGCGCGCTAACCACGACACGGCCGCTCCCCATTCCAACACACACTTGCCCTCGAAACCCCACAGTGAGGGAGGCACCGTGTGGATTTTAACGGCTCGTTCAACTGCACCCTGCGTGTTTTTCACTGTCCTGTTTCACTCCAGCACAATTGATAACAAATGGTCAAATTCACTAAAGGCTTCATTTGTATCCTCTCTGCATGTGACTAACGAGCCAATTAAATAAAACAAAAGGGAGAAAATAAATATAATTGCTTTCAAAAGTTACGTTTATTTGTGTTACTATTCATGGGGAAAAAACATGTTTTTGAACAGAGCTTTTAACAATCCTAAGCCTGCTGGCGATAGGCCCGTGCACATTTCCCTGATAATGATGGTTTGAATTTCTTCTCAGCTGCCGGCCATATGCTACCATCAATCTTCCCATCTGCGTTGGCAATATTATTTTTGTTAATCATACAGCAGAAAGGAAGAAAAAAAAAACCCATTCGACTCATTTTTTTAAACGCCCAGGATTTACTGGACGTTATTATTGCACCCATACCAGACCGTGCAAGGCCAGCGTAAAGCTATGCCAAACATTTTGTGGTAAGCAATAAAAGGAAAAGAAAATATGCCATCTGATTCTGAATCTAATTGTTAATGTCCTTGTCAGATGTTCGTCGCATGTTTAATGGTAAAAGTGAAAAACAAGCCGTCTAAAGTAAGCAATTTTTTTATGAACCCCATATATATTTTATTACTTTCAAGAAAATTGATTTACAATTTAGATGTATTGACAAAACAATGCTCAGGCCTCATACTAATACGAGCCACAATGCATTATCGAAGCCACAGGCAGGAGTTAAGAGCACATGACTACTCAATCAATGTTCATTATTCAGTTCGGTTGGGTCCCATTGAGAATCATTATCTCTTGCACGGAAACCTGAAGCACAGTTATTTATTTAAAATTTAATTCATATATGTTTTGGACTGTAAACAGCACGTAATACCTTACTCCTGTAAACCAGGTTCAGGTATCTTCAGTGTTCAATTTCCAGGATATCGAAAAACGTTGGCAATTGTCATCCACACCTCTGATTATCATGGTTGGCTACGTACGGTGCGAAAGAAATTCAATGCACATAAGTACATACTGTATGCGGCTTGAGCAAGCAGAGCCCATTGCAATCATGCTGACCGCTACGCTTGCACGATTAATTAAATTTTTGTGTCGCCAGTGCCATGCAATGAGAATACACCATTCTGAACTCTCATAAAGTAGTGCATTGTTAGAAAACAGTGCGTGGAAGTGGATACAACAGAGCTACCTCTAAGATCCCTTCAGTGACCTTTGAAACCAGCACTCGGGGGCAACACTTTCCCGCCAACCCTCCGCTCGTTTTACGTGTTTTATGCACGGCAGTCAAACCAAATTTGTTTTTAATTTCAGAGCCGGACTTTATCCAATTTAAGTGCAAAACCAAATGTATTACTCTCGTGTTTATTTTTGTACAGTCCATTTGGTGGCCGGGCTGAGACCATCAACCCATCTTCTTGGTTCTTGCGGTAAAGTCACGTAGAAGGGAAATAATAAAATAATACAAATAAAACATAATAAAATAATTCTCACGACGTTTCGGCCACAACGCAAGCAGCCGTCCTCAGGTGAAGAACAGGTCTGTCAGAAAGATGCTGTCTTGCGTTGTGGCTGAAACGTCATGAGAATTGTATTCTATTATGTTTTATTTTTATTATTTTATTATTTCCCTTTTGCGTGACTTTACCGAAAGAACCAAGAAGATGAATCCCTGCAGTCACGAAAGCTTTAAATCGAAACCATCAACCCACTTAAAACGAGAGATATCCGTCTAGTCACAGGCGGCTTGTCAAGATTCAAACCCAGGCCCTCAGTGGTGCCAGCTCAGCGCTCTGACTTCTGAGCCACCCCAGGGATGTATTTGAAAAGTAAGTGGCAGATAAACCCAGAGATGCCTGCTGCTGCTGCTGCAATCGCCACGGTAGGCGAGTGCGGGTGGACGCTGTCGCAAAGCGCGTGGATGCCGAGTGGCTCTTACCTGTGGGTGTCTTGGCGGCCCACACGTCTTCCGTGGAGCTGCTGCCACCCGTCTGGCCCGGCGTCTCCCCTGCACGCGAGATGTGGGGAAGTGGGGGGGGGGCGGGGGGGCAAGACAAAATGTCCCACGTTGTCCGGGTGGGCTTTTAGGGTTGCTGTGTCCAAGAATGATGTGGCTTTTTTTTCTACCGTTTTTGATTTTTTTACACCTTACTGTGTGTTGTTGTGGTTGTTGTTCAATATTCTTAGTTTTTTTCGGTAAAGTCACGTAGGTAAAAAAATTAAATTAATAAAAGTAAAATAAAAATAAAATTAAATCGAATCTCTCTCACTTGATACAGCTATCGTGCTGTGATGGTTCCACCTGAAGACGGAAGCTTGTGTGGCCTCCGAAACGTCGTAATTTTTATTTTATTTTACTTTTATTAATTATAATTTTTTACCTACGTGACTTTACCGAAAAAAACTAAGAATATGAATCCTTGCAGTCACGAAAGCTTCAAATCTAGTTGTTGTTCAATAGCCACGTTATTCCAATGTGTGCTATGGGCATCGTGTTGTGATAGGAAGCGTTCATTCAGAGCTCTTGTGGAGCAGTGGCAACGGCAAGTGTCAGTGGACGGGCCCGTGGAAGATTCTTACAGAACTACTTCCAAATTCCCTTCAAAGTGAGCTTTGTTCTCGAGTCAAATTAAAATAGCAAAATATATGAGGAGGCACACATTGTCTCCTCCGCATATCTGTCTTTACACTAAAAAGATGAGTTAGCTTGCCTTAAACCAATGCTGCCAGAAGGCTTTGTAGCTTGTGCAATATTATGTTTTATATCATTCATTTGGAGAGGCATTGTCTGCTTATTTACTTTTCCTATTATCTATACAGATGGAGCACATTCCACTGTGGACTGATACAGAGAAAGCAATGTTTTTGTATGACCGTAAAACATACACCTTTGAATTGCATCTTTTTTATTATGAAAATAAATCGTTGCAGTTATTGGTGACGGGACTGAGCCCATCAATTTTTACTACACTCGAGAACCCAATTTTACTACACAGCAATGCTGACCTCCGAGTAAACTAACCACCTCAATATGATTTTGTTTATTTGGCCTGTGCTGTGTCAAATATTAAATTTAAACTTGTGATCGCTGAAATTCGCACTTGGTAACTTTATGGTAGAATGGATATAAATATGCGCGTAAAGTTTGGCAATATCTTTTTGGTCAAATGCAAAGAGACCCACAATGTATTCCTAGGGTGGCCCTAGCTTTCTCAAGGAATATGCCAGTAATAATGTCATTATTACTTGCATATTAACTCGGCCATCCGTTGGCACAGCTGACATTGGCAGGGAAACCAATTTATGAAAATATGATGAGCCTACCAATACACTTTGGAATTAATATACTTTCATCGAGGCATGTGGAATTTCGTCAACTAGGTGCATCAAAAGTCTTAAAAAATCGTCGGGTGCAGACAAACTACGACGCATGAAAGAAAGAAACAAACAAAAGCGACTGCAATGTTTGGGGTGAAAATAAATGAGCAAGACAGCAGTCATGGTCAACACATTCACTGCACAAGAACACATTCCTGCGGAAGGAGCTGGTAGGAACGTTGGGTGCTCGGTCAATGGCCAGGGTCAACGGCGGCGTGGTGTATTCCGCAAATATGGCCGACTGTGAGGGCGGGCACAAGCCGGCGTGAGTAGGTTAAACGTTGAGTTTTATAAGGGCACCACGGGGTGACCAGCCCCTCTCCACCCAGCCCCACCCCTCCCTTTTTTGGATGCACGACGGTCGGACGGACACAATAATCCCCTGTGGGCTAGTGGAACCAGGTGGTTCCTACCAGTAAAATAATTGTTGGACGGACGCAACAGGGAAGCACAGCAGGGGACATATATAAATGCATATACATATTTATACATATATATAAAACAAACCGTTTTAAAATCCCTTCAATCATCAAGCACATTCGTATATAATTGTTCAGTATCAAATGTCGTTATTGAAAGGTTTACCATCGAACACTCTGTCACTTGCCTGCTTACCCGTTGCTCTGTAGCAAATGAACGCATGCAAGCATGTGACATTGTTTTTATCTCATCTATCTTGTCTCATCTATCCACTGCTGGATGAAGACCTTCCCACGAGCCCCCCCCTCCACCATCAGTCTGTCGGGGGGGGGGGAGGTTGTCTGGTCAGACTTTGTGGGAGGCTGCTGAACTGTGGAGGAGTGATATCACTCGCCACCGATGTAAACCGCGGTCGCACATCGAGCACAGGCTTTGCCCTGTTCGTAGCAGACGGCGCTAACAGCGATGCCACGACATCCCCCACGACATGCATTTGGTGAAATCGGTCGCATAGCCTGTTTGCGAACAAAAATCCTCACTTTTCCATGGGAAGCAGGCCCATCGTAACCCCTACCAAAAATCCCAAGGAAACCCTCAACGTTACACCGTAAGGTCAAGTAACTGTGCGACGGGGACAGACGTGACACTTGCAGCCACGCGACTGATTGCACCCTGACCCTATTTGCCGACAGTTTCTTGCCACGTAGAATTTGTCCCATCTTTACAGACGGACCTCTTGCCTACGTAGCTCCGCTGGTGCTTTGCATGCAAATGATTCTCTCGTGAACTCCAACCCCCCAGTGGCCGGTGATGTCTTAGAAGCATTTTAAGCAGTCAATGAGAAGACGTCGAGAACCAATTATAATCATGCTTGGCAGTGCGATAGTTTGTGTTGGATCATCGGTGTGAATTTCCCAGTTACCTCATGCTGTCATGGGGGCTGAGTGTTCGCCCAACCCCCTGCTGATGGGTCAGCCCCCAATTCTAAATCCTTATAGTCAAGTCAAACAATGTTTTTGGTACGATATATGTCCTGTAGTTTGTGTCCTGTTTCACCTAAAGAGTTTAAGAGATGAATGCACTTGGTTGTCGAAATACCACATGCCTACAGGAAAGACCAGTATATTATTAGGAAGCCACTGGAGTTATGCACTTATAAATCTCGATTGAAAACTAATTTCTTTAGAACTGCTTTTTGTGTTTAGTTTGTTGTCCTTCCACCACAGTTTTGTTAAGCGCGGTTGGCTACGTACAGGTACGAAAGAAGTTCAACATACATACAGTGGTGGTAGTTTCTTAAAAGTTAGCACCAATGGAAAATGTGCTGATTTGGGATCCTTCATTTAACGCAGTGGGGTTTTCAACCTTTTGTTGGCTACTGCTGCACCCTCCTTGTTGAATTTAGTTTCAACCGAGTGACCCACCTTGCATGACCCAACATGGTTCTGAGAAATGAATGTATGAATAATGAACATCAACATTTTAACCCAATTGTCCATTTTGTGATGTATCCTAACTCGCGCGTAACAGCGAGCGAATACAAAAAATTCAACGGACGCTCTGTGACGTAATTTGTTCGCGCTCGCTGGCTACTCGTATTGTTTAGGATCAACGATTTAATAAAGGTCTTTTATATCGTTCTAGGTGACCATACAGATTAAAATGTTATCATAGCTATTTTATATATCGGCAGATTCGTACATGATTATTCACCAATGACTCTCATATTTAAATCAATTGAACAGATTTATAAATCACCTCGCCATACCGACCCCCTTCGACATTGCCACGTATTTATCAGAGGGGGTCCCGCGTAACCCCCCCCCCCCCCCACAGTCGCAAACGGGTTTTGATTCCTTACCCGTACCCGGCCGCACCAGGGTCGCAAACGGGTACCCGTACCCATACCCTACCCGATACCCGGCTACCCGTACCCGGCCGGGTATGGGGTAGGGTACGGGTACCCGATTGCGACCTCTGGGATGAAGCCATGTTGCAGGCGTGGGTGGGTTGATTCTAGGAACTTGAATTGTGAGAAGAGACAAGACGTTGGGAAATGAGTGACAAACGGTTACTCACCAGTGACTCACGGCCTACCCGTACCCGGCCGCACCAGGGTCGCAAACGGGTACCCGTACCCGGTCGGGTACGGGTAACCGGGTATCGGGTAGGGTACGGGTATCGGGTACCCGATTGCGACCTCTGGTTGGAGGGGGCTGCACTCAGCGCTAAAAATGCGTTTAAATTAACGAGGGGTGCCCGCAGCCTTTCCTCGCATACCCAGGGGGGGGGGGGGGGGGGGGGAGGACGCCCGAGCTGAATGCGCACGATAGTTCATCGCATTGTCGTCCAGTTGCTTGAGCGTTTTACATTGTTTTAAAATTTGTTGCACGATGACCGTGTCGTGCCACCCCTCCCCCCCGCTATAATCAAGGTCACGCTGCCAGGGCTGGTTGCAAATGTGTAACGGACGTTGTATGGTGAATGTTCGAGTGCCCAAATGATTATATTATTATTATCATCATCATCATCATCGGTGTCACAGCCCAAATAGCCACGACTTCATTAAAAGGAGTTAATGACGTTAGTCCTTGCATAAATACCCCTTGGGAAAAGCAAAGATTGAATCTCAGCGGGTTCTCGTGTGATTTAATATAGGAAATTGAATTAAATATTAATGGGGGGGGGGGGGGAGATGTACACAACAAAATTAATAACCCACCAATTAAAGCAGCCTCCTGCTGAGGCCCACTAATTGGGATCAGACAAGGGGAGTCCGTTCCCATCATCTGCAGCTGCAGTCACGTGGGACTCCTGTGGCTTGGAAGTAAGTAACCCCTGAGTAACAACTCTGGGTCCAGCACAAGGCAGGCTGTGCTGACGCCACACCAACGTGTGGCTTTTGGCGGTGTGCTTTGTACGGTCCTGCGATGTGTTTTCGGGTCGTGCCGCGTGCTGTTCGGGACGGCAAGTCTGACGCTTCGCTCCAACCTGCTGAAAGAATATCGATGGGGAATCTCACTTTTCCCGAAGCAGCTCCCAGCCCGGGGTGCGAAACATCAGACATCGCCTGCTTCCGACTCGAAACCACAGCGGAGAGCCGCTGTTGGTGCCGTACTTGCTGAGGCATCTTATGTCAGTGTTTTTTTCTCACTGCTGGTTTTCTAAAAAAAAACTTTAGACAATTCCACAGGCTCAGTACCTTCCACATAAATCAGTGTAAATTCCAAATTAGTGGGAATATGACCGTGCACTTCTGATAATAAGGATTAATTGAAGACCTCGGTGACTGTGGGTGGAGTAAATTTTGCACATTAACGACCGACTGCAACCACGAACAAATGAACTGTTCGCAATTACAACTGAAAAAGTAATTAACGTACGGCATTTGTAACGCAAACAAAACAGCGATGGCCACGCGCAATTCGTTTACAGTTTGCGACTACGCTGCCACTTTAGTGGTTGACTGTTAGGGGGTTTCTCTAATTGAAACAAAACTGTTATTATAAAAACACATTCCTGCAGAGGGAGCTGGTAGGAACGTTGGGTTGCTCGGTCAATGGCCAGGGTCAACGGCGGCGTGGTGTATTCTGCAAATATGGCCGACTGTGAGGGCGGGCACAAGCCGGCGTGAGTAGGTTAACTGGCACACACACACTGGGTCAGACCACAGGAGTGCCTTCAGGCCTAACGGGCCAAACAAAAATGCTCTCACGATGTTCATGTTACGTGTTTTTTTTTTTACGAAAGAAGGCGCAAGCATTTGGACGTCAACATTTCTGTATTATTATTCTAAGCTCCTCTGGAGATAGTTTGGCTTCGTTTGCTTGTGCATTATATTGAGAATCGTGGTTCTTCTCTCATCCAACTGTGGCCAACAATGTGTCCACACCTTACATATCGGGGTGACGAAGGTGACCCTAAAGATGAACACCCTTGAAGCACCACGAGCACAATTACGCAGGAGGTCACGAACCCTACCACATCCCATTATGAAGTGAAGCGCAGTATCGCAGTGTTCAATCGGCTGCAACATCATTCACGGTCCCCTCTTCACCCACCGCAGTACATCCAATTCTACCGTGTGGCTCTTCGCGGCTCGTGCTGCTCATGTGCTCACGGGTTGCATTCCGCGCGTCGCCCTACACGACGCCCGAAGTTTCGCTCCACGCGCCGAGGGAAGCCACGCGGCAACAACCCGAACACGTAGAAGCCCACCGTGGCTCATTCCCTACGGTTGCCCACCTTGCGACTCGGCCTCCGCGGGCTCAGCCTGGAGCGCCTGAGTCTCCGGAGCTGGAGGAGGTGGGGGTAGGGGCAAGGACAGCGGCTGGCACAGAAAGTAGGAGTGGCCGGCTGCTGTGGCACCCGCCACTGAGCCTTGCTGCTGTTGCTGCTGCTGCGGCTGCTGTTGTTGCTGCGGCTGCGATTGCTGCTGTTGTTGCTGTCGCCGAGCATGCTGAGAAACGCGCAGGGTGCAGTAAGAGTAGGCCCGGGGGGCGGCCGTGGAGGGAGTTGCTGCCTGACCAGGCCCGAGGCCAGGGGACAGGCAGGAGACTTGGTTTCGATGGTGGGGAAAGTGCGAATGGGTTCAGGCAATGTGGGGGGACAGGGGGGAGATACACGGAAATGTGGGGGGACAGGGGGGAGATACACGGAAATGTGGGGGTAGGTGCCACGGGCAACGAGCACAATGAGGGGGGTCATTGAGTGACGAACGTTGGGGGGATGGTGGCGGTGGGACGCCGCACGCGGTGGTGGTGGGTGGTGACACGAATGAAAAAAGGAGAGGAGAGAGAAGGAAAATATTAGTAGAATAAGTGCACAGGTCGTAATATATGAAAAGTGCAGAACAGAAGCAAGTGTTAGTGTAAAGTTGATGTTATTGATAGGAGGTACAAGCACATGTTAGTGTACAAGCGCGTGTTGCACAAGTGGCGGGTGGTATGAGTGCACAGCTCAAGCATTGCCCCAGAGTTTCCCACGAGGCCAGGTGCGGTTTGCCCTCTGTGAAGCTGCAGAAACTGCGACGGGCTCCGCATGTGTACTCGGTGAGCTCTGGGGGAGACGTGCGGGTGCGGTAGTGCTTGGGTTAAAGGCTGCGCCTGCTGCTGCTGCGTGGATCTGATTAGCCAAGAGCGTTGTGGTTCAGTGTAAAAATTAAGTAATGTGACCTTTATGTTCTTTGGGTCTTTCGGTAAAGTCACGTAGAACAAAAAAAATCACAAAAAACTACGACGTTTCGATCGCAACACAAGCAATCGTCACACCCTCCTTTTTTCCTCCTGATGACGATCGCTCGTGTTGCGATCGAAACGTCGTCGTTTTTTGTTAAATTGTTCTACGTGACTTTACCGAAAGATCCAAAGAATATGAATTCCTGCAGTCACGAAAGCTTTAAGTCAAGATTTAACGTGACCTTCCTTTCTTTTAATGAGTTCAGGACAACCCGAGTGGACATTGCGAGGGGACAACAACGAGCCGTGTGATTGTAGTCTGCCCATTTGCAGAGGCAATAGCCGATGATTAAACTTGCACCGGGTCGTTTGAACATCGTTCAAGGTCAGGTTGACATCGCGGCCAAACAGTTGTAGATGCCGACGACGAGACCTCGCTGGTCAAGGCCTGTGCTGTACAGATCACCACAACTCGTTGCAGAGTCACAAAGGTGACCGACCTGCCCGTGATCTGCTCTGAGAGTAACGGTCAAAATCCAACCGCCTACAGGCTAGCCCTCGGTCACCCGACCTCTGTGGGTGCCTAGCCGCCCAGCCACCTCGGTCACCTGCCCTCGTCCAACACGCACATCCACCCCGACCCATCGCCGCGTTCTCTTTCTGATGTAGCCTCAGCACTGCTTCACGGACACATTCCATTGGGAACTTCAAAGTCCCTTTACTCCATCCTGTCACGAGATTCCATAACATCACCGCACGTGCACCTCTCCTTAAAGGCCAAAGCTTCTCTGCTATTTCCTTTGTTCAAACAATCTTTCGAGAATTAAAACCCACCTGCTGTGGATAGCTTACACACACACCGCAGCCTCTGCACGGTCTGCAATAATAGTCTTCCCCAAGACGTCAATCCCCATTTTAAAGCGGCGCGTTCGTAATCATCTTCTGGAATACGGCTCCCCACGGTATCGTATTATAAAAGTACTCGTCAAAATGCACTCCAGAGTTTGGCGTGCGTCTTACTTTCCAGAGCGTCTTCTAATCCAGAGAATGCGGTAGCCACCCCCGCGTCTGTCCATGAGCCCAGATCAGCTATTGTTAACTTGTCGGTATCACCCGAGGTGGAATCACTTTATCGGGAATAGTGGTGTAGCGGTTTAGCGCACTGCGCTACGAACCCGGTGACCCCAGTTCAATTCCCGCTCACGGCTAAAACCAGTGACGGTTATGTGAACCGGTCCTGGGCCTCCCCTAGGTCGACTAAGCCTCAAATGAGTATCTAGTGCGGTGTATAAACATCGCCACTGGGGAGACAAAGGCGGCCAGGCATGGTGCTGGTGACCCTCGTCCTCGTGCGCCATTCTGGCCTTCATTGTTGCTACTCGCTAACAGCACTTGTCCCAACAGTTTGTTAAGGCTATACGGGGGATCTTTGTCTTGTTTGGAATCACTTTACCGGTTCCCATTTCAAAGTGTGGCCGATAACAGTGAATTATGTTATAATCCCTGAAATTTGTGGGTTATCCAACAATTTACTCATGTTGGCCATATAAATAGATCAATATGCACTCGACTTAGGTGATGCCAATGGACCAATTGCGCATGGGCAGCAACCACCACAAGCTCCCCAGTGAAAGCTTGACTGCACCACTGAAAATTCGAAGTTGAAGTGCTTGGTTACCGCAGCTGGACTGCTGCGTCGGAGGCGTTGCCTTGTGCCTCATTCATTTTTAAGAGGCTTCGGGCTTTTTTTATACATACGATAACGTACTCAAGTAAAACTTTAACAGCAATTTAATTATACAAATGTGTTTTTGCATGTTATCGTTCAACTGCTGAGACGCTAAATGGAAGCCACACGACGTCGATCCTGAGTGCACGGGCATTACTCAGAAGCGTTTGACGACTTGCAGCTCGATGACTCTGCACTGAGAAGACCCCGTGATGATGCATGCATGACGTAGAGTGTAACCGTTACGCACACATCGACACAGCAGACCTCGATGTAAAATACATCCACACGCCTGCTCGCTCACACGACTGCTGGAGGAAAGGGCTTCTATGAGAGGGAGCTTGACATATCCTCTCCATGGTGTATTTGGAAGCAGTGGGATATAGATCATGATACATTTAAATATATATCGTGCCCGATACAATGGGGCATCTCACAGTGCTTTACATTACATCTCGACTCCAAAGGGCACCCCCAGTGACAGCTCTCCCTGTGAGAATCGCCAGAAGTTATAGCGTCAAGGAGTACACAGAAGTAGAGTAAATTTTACATTTTACAGCCTGACATTAATTCAAGTGAATAAAAAATAAAACGAAACACTTTCATCACTGACACACCATTGAATGAAAAATTTAAACAAAATAGATGACATCTTAGACAAGGGTAGGAGACTGCACGTATCCATTCTATCTCTCTCCGCCATCTCTATTTCTGTGCTATGAAGACGTGCCATCGCCCGAAACGTCGCCTATTATAGTATATACATATATTTCTTAACGCCACAGTGTTATTGACAGGTGCTTTGAGTCTTTTAATTTTGCTAATTGCGTCTGTGCAACCACCGCCAACGCAGGAGCATCAGCAGCGGTGGCGGCGGCGACGTCACCAAAATAATTTGGTTCTAAAGGAATGAAAATAGTTCCAAACTAAAAAAAAAGACTCGTCACTATCAACAATGGGTTAACTGATTACACTATGTAACACAATTTTTGTTCCTGGGTAGTAAGTGTTATTTCGTAATTGCTTATTCCTACAAAGTATAGAAAAATGGCTATTACTCCCCACAACCTTTGCTTTTGTGACCAGGACAATGGTATTTTGAAATTGACCTAATTTCAATGAGAAAACGGGCGAATTTGTGTCTTTTCGTTGACGTAAAGTCAGAAAAAAACAACATATGAATAAAAAATAACATGTATTTATACTAAAGTAATACAAAAATTACTACAAAAGATTCAGACACCAAGGCGCACTACCACAGACGGGACTGGCCACAGCGGACCAAGTTCTCTGTGGGGAGGAACAACGTCAAGTGGGAGCCACTGGTGGACCCCCGGAAGGTGCTGATACACCTCTGCACATCAAATTGGGCCTTACGAAACAATTTGTCAGAGTTGTAGATAAGGAGTCGGCAGCCTTCAAGTACCTTCAAAACTTCTTCCCTAAGCTGTCTGAGGCTAAGGTCACAGCCGGTGTCTTTGTCGGACCACAGATAAAGAAGATACTGGAGTGCAATGAATTCCCCAAGAAGCTCACTAGTAAGGAGAAAGCGGCTTGGAACAGCTTTGTCGCAGTGGTTCGTGGCTTCCTGGGCAATCACGAGGTCGAAAACTACGTGGAGCAGGTTGAGACTGGTGAAGAACTACGGAACAATGGGCTGTAGGATGTTCCTCAAAGTCCATATCCTTGATGCTCATCTTGATAAATTAAAGGGGAACATGGGAGCGTACTCGGAGGAGCAAGGCGAGCGCTTCCACCAGGATATACTGGACTTTGAACGCCGCTACCAAGGACAGTATAACGAGAACATGATGGGAGACTACATTTGGGGGCTGATTCGTGAAAGTGATTTACAGAATAATCGTAAATCTTGAAAAACTACTCACTTCGAAATGTTTTGTAGTCATTTTTGTATTACTTTAGTATAAATACATGTTAATTTTGATTCATGTTGTTTTTTTCTGACTTGATGTCAACGAAAAGACCCAAATTCACCAGTTTTGTCATTGAAAATCGGTAAATTTCAAAATATCACTGTCCTGGTCACAAAAGCAAAGTTTTTGGGGAATAATAGCCATTTCCTGTACTTTTGAGACATAAGCAATTAGGAAATAAGACTTACTACCCAGGAACAAAAAATAAAAAAAATGGTTACACAGTGTTTATTTATACTTCAAAGCAGCCACAAAAGCGAGGTGACATCGTGGAGCACGGCGACATCTGGGACACAGCCAACAAGTCCGTAACCCCTCCACGTGCCCCAACCCTTGTTAACGCAATCAACTCACCCAGCCCCCCTCTGCCACGTAAAGCTGCAGACGGGCTATCACATTTACCTTCAAGCTGCGGGGTTGCGCGATAAATAAAATCGCACGATGGCGTCGCAAGGAATGACCTCAAACGTTCGTCCGTCCATCGCCGCTCATCATATTAAGTAAATGTTTGGTTCGAGTAAGCGCACACCTTGACCACGCCCCCCCCCCCCCCGCTGGCCTTTGTGCCACTCGATTGCGACAACGTCATCGCCCTACGTATCGCCCCCCCCCCCCCACAGTGCCGTGGGTTATAATGCAATTACCTCAACTGTTACTTCATTAACTCAGCAGCTAATTAAGTGATGAGTTAATTCATCTCATTATCTGTGTTTATTTTCACTTGCACACCGCATTTCCACGGCGACGGAATAAAGACAGCGGCGGGCTAAGACTCGCCGAATCACTGAAGTAGTTTAGACATATATATGTTTTCCAAATAAGTTAGTGTTCCACGTATTATTAATTGACAAAACTAATTTAATTTCAAAATTGTAAGACGGTGCATAGTATTCTCTTTTGTCAAGAGAGAGAACGAATCAGAGGTGCTAGGGACCACAGACAAGCAATAAAGCAGCCAAGCGGTGATCTGGTGCGAACAATTTCAAAACCTCTGTGGTCCTCTAGATATTAATGTGTCATCGGCCACTCAATGAGCGTTTACTATGTGAGAGGAACCCGGAGCACCCAGAGAAAACTCACGCACGCAAGAGGTAAACACTCGATCCCCATACAGATGGAACAAGTAAGAGTCCACATTTTTGCTGCGCCACCTTCTCGACGCCCACGAGGAAGGGAGTTTCACAACATTTGTGCGGTGATCCACGAACCCTCGCTGCCTCCACAGTGCTGGATTACAGGCGTGCATAGCCACGACCACCCGACTAAGATACTCCACTGAGAAACACTTCACGAACGAGTGGAGTACTTCTCACAATTCACATTTTCCACGAACTACAATATTTGATACCTTTTATAGCCGTAAAATAGTATTTTACTCAAAAAGAAATGCAAGTGATTCCCTGCTCAAATAATCCCTGTGGCGATGCTCATTCCCTGGTGGAAAATCTGCATTCCTATGGCAGGGGCTGAGTCTATCCATACAACAACCACTTGTGACTTCCTCACAAAGTGGTACTCGATTTTATCAATCCAGGAGAGTGGAATGATGGGTCGTGTTATCAACCCCCCCAACTCAGGATTTGAAGTCGCAGCCTTCCGAATGTGAGTAGCTCACCCTAACGCTGAGTCACCCTGCGTACAGTAGTACTGTACATGCATTTTAATGATTAAGTTTGAATATTTGCTTCCATGTGCTCATTAATCACCCGTATGCCACGGACTGCCTTGTGGCTGTACCCGCCGAGGGGCATGCTACAAATCACCTCGCTGCGGTTGATGAATCGTCATGATTGGGAGTCGAGGTTCTATTCAAGAATCGATTCTCATTTGTACCATTTCTCATCTTGTTCACGCTCTTTGCCTGAGTGTAACATCGGCATACCGAGTGCGTCCTGATTTGCATTGCAGCAATAGCAACTGTCTCACTATTACACGTGTTTTAAACGCGTCGTCGGTACTGCCGTGTTGAAAATGAGAAAGAATACAAACGAGATGTTAGAAATTAGACGAAAAGAAACTTGATTCTTAAAATAGGAACTCAAATTGTAAAAAAAGTAATATTCGCTTAGACTGCAATGGACCAAGCGTGGTACAGTTTAAGTCAATATGGTGATTATAACGACTCTAAATATTTTTAAAATACTAAAGGGCAAGCCAGCCGACTTCAATCAATATCTATCTCTGTACTCTGCAGAAGCTTTTTCAACTGTCGGTTCTTAAATGGATGGAGTGGACCTTTTAACATTGGCGCAGTCCTCATTGACAACAACAAAGTTTCCAAATGTCACTTTGCCACCTGGATTGTTTTTGCGCTGAGTTAACAGTTTCTTAATTCCCCGAGCCATCTTTTATAGACAACTTTAATGGCATATAACCAAAAAATTCATTAAAATGTAAAACGTTTTTTTTTTACATTTTGTCCTCGGTGTTTGCCCTTGGTCAAGGACGCTTTAAAAGTGCAGGTTTCAGTTCAGGCAAAATACAAACCAGGGCACAATCCCCGTGGCCTCTCGCCTCTACGACTTCTGCTCGTCACGGAGCCACTGCCACACCATGAGCAGCCGTGAATTTCGACGACGTGTTAATTCAGCTGACACCTTCCCAATCACTGCACCAGATGCATTTCCCACAGTACGGTGCACGCGCGAAGCCGGTTTTCTCAATCCACCGCTCGATTAAGGCCCTCCCCATGCCGTGCAACGACATTTGACCATACGTAACCACGCTGGTCAGTGCGGTTTGGCGAAGGCGGGGGAGCGTATACATTTGTGTGAGCATAGAAGTACTGTGCAACAATGGATTATTCTACACCGCCCTCCACCGCCTACAACGTAACCTCACGCAGCCGACAATGTCTGTTATGCACGATGGTTGGTCACCCAAGCATCGTAAGCATCCGATATTATGAACGGAGCAAAGGGTAGAAAGCTCCACAGCAGCCCGCAAATCTTTTGGCACGCATCTTCCTCGGCTTTGTCTCAAAGGTGCACTTGATCTGTGGCTTGGGGAATGGCAGGTTTTTTTTAATACCAATATCTGGCAAGAAAAACATCCAAATGGTCGCATTTTTGTTGTTTACGAATTTGACAATTTTTTTGTATATTGTACGTGTGTTGAACTTCTTTCGCGCCTTATGCAGCCAACCTTGCTCATCATTTTGGCCACGACAATGGCCTGTTTGCCAAACCTTCAATCAGGTCCGTAGTGAGTGTTGTAACGTCTATATTTTACAGTCTTCCACGCTATTTTAGGCCTCTTCAAATTTAGAAAACTGAGAGATGGGGAACAAAAAATAAGTTTGACGAAAAAAGTTTTCAGTGTCCATCTCAGTTGAGAAACTATTCCGACTTACTAATTTTTCAAATTTTCTTTCTGTGGATTTCGCACCTGATGATGATTGCTTGTGTTGCAGTCGAAACGTCGTGAGAATTTTTATTGTTTTATATTTATATTATTTTATTGTTTCCCTTCTACGTGACTTTACCGAAATAACCAATAATATGAATCCCTGCAGGCACGAAAGCTTCAAATCAAACTTACTTTTCAGTTGAAAAACTATTCCCACTCAGTACAAGGGGGGTTCGCCACCACCATATCATTGCATCGTCAGACCGCTGAGCCCAAATCACTCACCTTTGTTTCTGCCGGGTTAGTGTTAGTAGGTCTGATGCTCACCAAGGCTCTGTAACTGCTCTTTGGTGTTTAGTGGGCTATCCGTCACGTGACTATGAGAATCACTGGCGTTAAAGTGTCTCTGACAGCAGCGGCTGTCAGGGACACTTGTAAAATTAATTATGCACGCCCTGCGATGAGGCCCTCAATGAAAAGTTCGTAGCCGCGGCGACGCGTGTCACTTTGATGGCCGTAGGTGTGTGTGCGCGTGTGAAGAACACACGGAGGGGGGGGGGAGTGTGCTGATACTGCACTACAATCTAAAAGTTCAATTTCTACCCGTGAACGGAGCTTGGGCTTCCCCTAGGTCCACTCAGCCTAAAATGAGCAAACGGTTCAGTGCCTCCAATATCAGCACCACTGGGGAGACAAAGGCGGCTGGGCATGCACGGTGCAGGTCACACAATCCCTCTCGTGGTGTGATGACCTTGAGAGTTTGTTCCAAGGTCAAGCAGAAGAGGCGATCACAGGCGATGAAGCAATGACACCTCACTCGCCATTGCTTCCTTCTGCTAACCCTCGCGGTGCTTGACCTTCGACGTCTGCTCTAAAAGGGTCTCCTACCATCTGGCATTAGCTACGGAAGAGGATGGAAAAAATTACAATCAAGCAAGGGCAGTGGCACGCTGGGTAGCCGTCGCGCTACCAAAATGCAAAGGTGAGTCTCCTTGAGACTGAACGCCAGCACGGACTTTGGCAGAGGAGGAAACGACTTCCCAGTAGTTGCGCTTGCCACCAATCGCAACCATCTGTCATCAACGCTACAATATTTGACCCAACAGTCCTATCGGTTAAACACGGAGAACGGTCATCCTCGTGCGCACGCGATGTCTGCGTAAAGGATTGTTTTGTTTGGGTGTTTAACTTCAACGCATCTGTACGTCGACGTACAGCGTTGGCTTTTTTTTACCGACGGAATCTGAGAGCAATGGCGCTTGTCGCTATTTGGTCACAATGGGTGGAGAATCGAGGAGGAGGAGGACGAGATTCTTCACGTTTCCCGATTTTCTCGTCAGACATTTTAATTGCCTCATTAAAAGACTCAGGAAAACAACAATAGCAACAATACATTAACATGGAGTTTACTACATCCGTTAGATTGACACGTGAGAATGTACGTTGAAAACAGACTGAAAAGGGATTCTTATTTTGTTAAAACACTGAGCAGGACAACAACATTGTGAGTATAGTACTCCAAGTCTGCAGTGGTTTGCGAATATAAACATTATACATAACATAATTAAAAGGCTATTAATACGACTGGAGCCTAAAATATACCAATCTGTAAATATCTGGTCATAAACTTAAATATTGTATCATAATAAGATAGCTTGTTACAAGGCCGTAGCCATGGAGTCAACATAGGGGGGGGACCAAATCTTCCAGGGGGTCTGGGTGTCCCACCCCCAGAAAAAAACAATAAAAATTTGAAAAAAAATTCCTGCCATTTCCTGCCTAAATTATAAAACAATTCACTAACACATAGGATGGACTTTTAATGATTTTTTTACAATAATGTCTAATAGTGTATTGTATTACGTTGCTCTGTTTTTTTTAATTTTTTACCTTTTCTTGTTTCATTGTATGTAATGGCAGAGATTAGGGATGAATAAAGTACAACCATAACCACTATCATATAAACATAAATCTATTTTATAGCAATATATTGGTGGGGACATTTTGAGCATATTTGAATATGGGGGGATGTATCCCCCCCCAATATATATTATAATTACGGCCTTGGCTTGTTATGATTATTACGTGTGGTGGCTGCTTCACTTAAAAAAAAAGACCTGGGTTAAATTCCTGACGTGGGCGCCGTTCTGCGTGGAGATTTTACGTCCTCCCCCTGTTCTGAATGGGTTCTTTGGCTTCCTCCCATAGGAAAACAACAATAGCAACAACAACAATGCAATTCGTGTTGGCCAAACATCCCTAAGGAGCAGGATCCCTCCTGACAAGAGTGCCTTTGTACGTATGTGTGTTGAACTTCTTTCGCACAGTACATAGAAAACTGCGCTCGTCTTTGGACTAAGTGTGACTGTCCTGGATAAATAAGTACACATTATGCTTATTACTTCTTCAGTATTATGAAAATATTAAGGGCAGTTATAATGATATCAGGAAGTGCAGAATTTACTTCTACTTCTAGTAAAGGTAAATCACTCCATGACATAATTTAGACTTGTAATGCGCACAGCATTCACTCGCTCTCGCAGCGAGAGAGCGACTCGGAGACACGAGGAGGAACCGCAGATGAGTGGGAAGGCAGCAGCCACGCGGTGAACCAGCACCGACAGTTTCCCAAGCTCTGCGGTCCTCTACGTATTCAGGTGTCATCGGCCAATTAAACAGCATTTTAGATGTGGGGGGAAACCGCAGCAACCCAGAGAAAACCCACGCGTGCAAGGGGGAAACACTATCCCCATACAGACGGAATGGGTGGAGCCCACATTGTGCTACACATAGCCAGGGAATTGCTGCTAATCAACGCTCAAGGGGAGGGAGTTTCAACGAAATCTGCGTGCGATCCAGCAACTCCCGCCTCCACGGTGCTGATTTACAGGCCACGTCCATCACCACCACTGCTCGACTGGTGCTATAGGCAAAAAAAACCAACCTGAAACATCACTAAATTACAATCTCTTGCCCAATTGTTTCTAGTTTGACATTTGCTTGAGAGCAGACGGTAATGTGCCAAGGTTGTACGGGCTTTTCCTCTGGGCCTAATTGCTGCAAGGCGCTATGGCGCAATGAACATGACAGGCTGAATGAATGGATCTGTGTCGTACGTTAGGCTTGCTGTGCACGCGTGCTATGTTAGTGAGTACACGTGCGCGTGCACGCGTGCCGTGTGAGTGAACGTGCGTGCGTGTGTGCATTAAGGGTTGCTACCTCCGAGGTTGTGGGGAGCGGTGGCGCAGTAGTTAGCGCGCTGCGATTCCCGCTTACGGCCAACCCCAGTGATGATTATCTGAATCGGTTCTGGGCTTCCCGTGGGTTGACTTAGCCTCAAATGAGTACCTGGTGGGATGTGTAAACATCATTGCTCGGGAGACAAAGATGGCCAGGCGTGGTGCTGGCCACCCACCCCCTAGTGTGCTGTGCCGGCCTTCATAGGCGCTCGCGAACGGCACTTGCCCCAACAGCTATAAGGGGGTGGGGATCTTTGTCTTTTGCCTTTGTAAACGTGCGTACAAGCAATGTTAGTGTGCACGTGTACGTCCGCTTGCCTGCATGCATGCAAACTCCTGTCTGTGTGCGCCCGTATCAGTGCAGGTTCATGATGTCAATGAGAATGAGTTACGTGTGTGCGCGTGCGCGCGTGCATGCAGGCTGTATTCGCGAGCGTGCGTGCGGTTAGCGGTCCCCGCCAGTACCTGGACGAGGGAGCATGCTGCCGTTGGTGAGGCACTGGCTGTGAAATGCCGGGCGGGACTGAGAGCTCGCCCTCAGCGAGCCGCAGGCATGCACTGGGCAGAGCAATAGAGACCACCGTCAAGACACGAGGCACGCGCCGCAGTACACAGCTGGTTAGTGACCCCCCCCACCACCCCCAGCGGTGACCTGGCAGCCCCCCACTAGCGATCGCACGCGGCGGGGGGGGGGGGGTCCCTACTCCATCACCGTCGCTCGCCCCATGAGCTCACAAAACCGCAAGGCTGCGATGCTCGATGATGCCGTGCTCCGGTAGCTGAGGGGGGGGGGGGGAGCTGCACTGCATTACTCACTGGTTCACTCAAGTTTCTCGCTTGCCGGCGGTCAGTGACCTCCCTTCCGCTCTTTAGTTCACGACTACCACGGTTACGCTCCTCGTGGAACGTCGCTCGCCGATTCACTTCCAATCGCTCGCTCGCCGGCGGTCAGTCGGTTCCATATCACTCTTCTGCTGCTAGTACTACCATGGTTACTTCCTTGCCCCGTGACCTTCGCTCATGAATTCCTCCACCCGTGATGATGACCCGGTGTCTACCACATTGACCGTTTTTGTCTCCTCCACGCTGTGTTCAACACCACCAACACCACCACACTCCAGATCAAGACAACCCACTCATTCACCTACTCACTCACCCACTCACCACACTGCAGGTCGACAACACTTCTTCGACCAATATCATCCAACGCACCGGTGTGCTGTACTAGTGACGAATTGGCCACGTTCTGTTTACGTGACAAACCTTACTAGTTGGCTGTGTCGGGTGGTGACGGGTTTAACGACACATTTATATATTTACGCGATCTAACCCAAAAAAACCTCTATTATGCACAACACTTCTCTTAATGTTTCTTTCTTCACCCTGTGCCACTATGGAATTCCCTCCCATTATCTGTTTTTTTTCTCTTTCCAAGTTCTTATAATGAGCCTTGCCCTTAACCTATTACAACTTGAATATGGCTGTTTGTCACTGGCCCTACGGCGTTATGGGCATATGCTTAGCAACCGTGATACAAAACAAAAAAAATAGATCCGCATATATTTGTTGATGGACAAACGGACCATACGTATGAATGTTGAACTTTTTTCGCACCGTACATAGCCAACCGTGCTAATGGCAGGAGCGGGGGAAGGACACCAAACTAAACATACAAAGCAGTTCTAAAGAAATGAGTTTTCAATCGAGATTTAAAAAAGTGCTCAGCTCCAGTGGCTTCCTAATTTCGGAAGGAAGAGCATTCCAGACGGCCATAGGCGCCCATCTGCGCAACGTGGTGACCATCTTTGCTCGACGGCCAGCCGAAAGCCGCTGCTGTGAGGATGACCGCAGTTCGCGCGATGGTTGATGCTCCTAGACGAGATCACCAAGGCTATTGTGGTTCATTCGTGGTGAGCGCTTTGCGTGCAATAAGTGTGACCTTATAACGCATTCGTTCAGCAACCAGAGGCCCACGCAGCATTGTACGGACACCGTCGGATCGTGTGACGTTGCCAATGAGCGCACGTGCGCACACAGGCTCCTGACCATTCACCCCACATGTCTACCGTTAAACAATCAATGTTTAGCTTCTTGCAAAAGCAATTACAGCGTACACGTAAACCCACTTACAAGTCATCTTAATAAATGCCTCCCTTGTCACCTACCCCATTCTAATCTGCTTGTGACACATCTGCATTGGGCGTAAACCAGTGGTGAGTGGTAACCAGCAGCGGAACCTCCCGATGTTGGGGCACCTAGCTTGGCACCTAGCTTTGGAGATAATGCCACATGAAGGCATGACAAAATCGCTTGTAGTCTCATTGCCACTGCCTGGCTCTAGGCCTCCGCTCTGCTCACTATCTCCAGGTGCCCCATCGAATGTCTATCGTGGCAGGCCACCCTCTTCTCTCCAGTGCACATCATCCTTCCATCGCAACCTCTTCTTCCTCGTGACATCCGAAGCTTTTTCTTGCCAGGTTCTATCCCGGAACTTCCAAGATGCTCGTCCTCTCCCGACATTTTGACATCACCAAAAGTTGGTCAGATTGTCGAGGATTCGAGGACATCTATCGTGGAGGACATTCAGGTAAACGAAGGTGAAGTTGGGCCACGGAAAACGGCAACACGATTTGCAGGCAGAACGCAAGCGTCAAAGTGTCGCACGAATGAAACTATTTGAAAGCATTTTTTAAAAATGTTATCAGGTAAAGTCCCACTGAGCTACGTAGCTCTTTTTCAGAAATGACATGGCAACAAATGACAGCTCGACGAAGTCGCATATCACGTTGAAATTTATAGCAGCCAAATACTCGAAATGAACTTTGGTTCTAAACGTTGAGGGGAAAAACCGGAGGACCCGGAGAAAAATCCACGCGAACATGGGGAGAACATGCAAACTCCAAATATGCATGCGTCAGGGTTTGGGATCAAACTCACGACCTCCTCGTTACCAGACGAGGTAGTTAATATCCCGGCCCAGGCCTCGCTGAGTTTACAGTGGCCGCTCCCCAAGTGCAGCTCACGAATTGCGAGAAAAATCCACCACTCCGGGGTTCGTGTCTAATTCTGGCCTCACCCTGCTCCCTTTTCTCTTCCTGCCGTGTGGAGTAACACAAGGGTTGCCACCCATCCTGGTGTTTCCCTGGATCAAAATCTTCCCGGGATACTGACAGCGCCAGTTGTCAAAACGCACCGCTCGAGACGATGCATTCACGTGTAGTTCTCCCCTATTCTGGTAGCGTAAGATACTCCTTCTCGTTTCCCATGACATGTCCTCGTTTTTGTACAAGCAGAGGTGGCAAGCCTAAGTGAGCAGAATGTGGAGGAAGGTCAGGGTGGGGGGTCACACGCGGTGTTTGAGATGTTTGCGTGGTGAGTGACATGCCGCTGCTCAATCCGACCTATTTATTTTGTTCGGTTGTCGACTTATTATTTTCATGTTGCCACTTGAAAAAATAGACATTTGTCTGTGTGACTGCTGTTTGTTCGTTTGCTTTGGAGAAGCGTCTTGAGGTCATTGTATGCTTGGCAGTAGACGCAACGCATGGGTCAATGACACCGGTGTGTCATTGACCTCGGTGTGGAACTCTATCCCCTTTGCACATCCACAACATCAAATGCACTCCGACTTTTAAGAAACATCTTCAGGCCTCTGTTTGTTTGGGTCAGGCTTTCGAGCAGCCCTGAGCTTGGCTCCGCGCCTCTGAGTTGTTGACGTGTCGACAAAATCTGGCGCGTTATAAATATCAATAAAGTTCCCTCCGTGAAAAAACTAAACTGCGGCATCGGGATAACTGTTCACAACAACAGCGAGCACACTGCCAAGCATAAAGTGAAATGGTGGCGAAATTATCTGGTCGTGCATTGGACCCCAAGCCTCTTTTTAAAATAAAAATATATCAATCCATTCATTGTCATTGGACTAATTTGCGGAAGGAGCAATGCATAATGTATGCGATCGTTAATTTGTTGATTGAAGAAGCCTTCAATGAAAAGAATATAGATTCCAGAGTGTTAGATTACACGTTGAAATAAATACCGAATAATGTCAACTTTAATAAAAAAAAAATCTATGGAGGATAATACTAGGCATATTATTAAAATAGACTTACACCAATAAACCCAGCAATGTTGGATACTCTTAACACGAAATCATCTGTTGCAAAATTCATATCCACAGCGGTGGCCGGGCAGCTTACGCAGTCAGTGCCTACTGCTGTGAGCGCGTGGCGCTGATATTCAGAGTTTATCCCCGCACTGTCACAGAAGATGAATGCAGCCCCCTAAGGGCTATACACTGGCTTAATAGTCACATCCTATTCTGTATATGGCTATTGACACACAAAGTACCTGTTTGTGAATACATTAGTTAACAGGTAATAATGTGAATCTCTTCGGCAATCCACTGCTGAATAATAATTAAGACAATTTATATTGCGGCCTTATATCACGAACCGGATTAATTGTTTGATCGAGAACTCGAAGCAACAGAGCCAAAGCACA
Organism: Lampetra fluviatilis; assembly: GCF_964198595.1. Lineage (NCBI taxonomy): Eukaryota > Metazoa > Chordata > Hyperoartia > Petromyzontiformes > Petromyzontidae > Lampetra > Lampetra fluviatilis. The sequence goes on along the minus strand of NC_136309.1, from coordinate 9,465,511 downwards.
AAGTCCCTTGTACATGGCCTAAACAGATGACAGCCCAGACAGGTGAGAGCCCGAACAGGTGAGAGAGCCTGGACAGGTGACAGCCCGGACAGGTGAGAGCCGGACAGGTGACAGCCCGGACAGGTGACAGCCTGGACAGATGACAGCCTGGACAGGTGAGAGCCTGAACAGGTGAGAGGGCCTGGACAGGTGACAGCCCGGACAGGTGAGAGCCCGAACAGGTTAGAGAGCCTGAACAGGTGAGAGCCTGAACAGGTGAGAGAGCCTGGACAGGTGACAGCCTGGACAGGTGACAGCCTGGACAGGTGACAGCCCGGACAGGTGAGAGAGCCTGGACAGGTGACAGCCTGGATAGGTGAGAGCTCTGACAGGTGAGAGCCTGAACAGGTGAGAACCTTGAGCTGTTGCTTGGATGCTGCTGCGTTCGCAGTGGGAGAGAGAGAGAGAGTTCCAGGCGATTGGCGTAGACACGGAGAAACGCCGCTCAGCCAGGGCACTGCTGGTTCTGTGCATGATGGGCTGATTGTTAGGATGTGGCGCTTTGCTGTGGCCAATAGAGTGAGAAGGGTGAAGGAGAGATACGGTGGGAGACCTTGAGAGAGAGAGAGGTCAGTGGCACAGGATAGTTTGTAGTGAAGCTATGAATGCCATATGGCTGCGCCTGATGCCACAAGCGAACATCGAGACAGGTTGCTTTGTGTCCGTATGGAGTGGGTCGCCACTCTGAATCCAAGTCCGAGTTCGGGAATGCAGCTGCTGGCTTCAGCGGACAAGCGTACACCACTCGTGGCTTCAGAGTGCATCGCGCGAACCGCTCCACCGCCGCTCCACCCGGATGTTGATAAAATGTAATCGCATGTGCATATAACCGTGAAAGCAAGGATCAATTTTTCATTAACGAATCGATGCATCGTTACTTGCCCAGTACCCGGCGCCAATCAAACACGACCGCGCGTGGCTGTCGCATTCCGACCGTCGCGTAAACCGTCTGCGCGCGCCACCCGAGCCTCCCAAACAAAACGCGATGCCGAGCTCTCGTTTCGCGTGCGGAAGCCACGTGGCCCCACCTACCCCCGTCTCAATGTCATGCGAATGCCTGATTTGACGACAGGGGGATCGCGTGCGCCGAAGGTGAACGATTCGGCACGTCGCCGCGACGGTCGCGCGCACTGGGGCAAAGCCGGTCGGAGAGAGAGCCGTGGGAAATGTCACGTCGCGCGATGACGAGCTCCGAGCAGCTCGCCCGACGATCCCCCAAACATGAATTTCAATCAGCCGGCTCTTAACGAATTCCTCTGCGGTTCACCTACGTTGTATTGCGAAGAGAGAGAGAGAAAGAGAGAAATAAACTTAAGCCGGAAGAATTTGTGTGAATGCGGGTGTTCGGCGACACGAAATGTGTTCAGGGGCCCCGAGCCGTTTGTCTCGGGGCCTCTGCCACCGATTGTCAGACGGGCGTAGCCGCAAGCTCGCTCGATCTCTTCACCACAAGGTTGCAGCCGTGTGCTAAATGGCTCCGGTGTTTGATTGAGGAGCGATGGCATTAGTTTATGTTATAAATATTTAATCAATTGCCTGAATTGCCTGATGTCTAACAAGACCTGGGGCTTTGTGTGAGGAATTCTAAGCACCTTCACTTTGCTTATTGCCAGCGGCAAAGGTGGCGCAGCTTTTGGAGATGTACACCAATCAGGAGAGGTGGAAACGTTGCATCCAATCATCGATTAACATCTCACCTTAAGCTCACAATAAATGCATTGAATCATGTGTGCAGGAATCGACGCTGTTCGAAAATGGATATCTTGAAATTGGTTCACGTCACCCCGGCATCCACGAGAGGTGCTTACAACTCACCGCAATGTTTGCACGAATATTTTATTCTCATTCGTTCATGAATTTAAACTTGTAACGAGCACAATTTTGACAATTTAAAGTTTTTTTTTATTTTACCAGGTAAGAACCCACTGAGCTATGTAGCTCTTTTTCAGAAGCCACAAGTGATAGTTCAACGAAGTGGCTTATCATGGGCACATTTATAAGCGGCCAAATATTCGTAATCGCCATATACTCTTAATCGCGTGATTCTAAATGTGGAGGGAAAAACCGGAGGACCCGGAGACAAATCCATGCAATCATGAGGAGAACACGCAAACTACAAATATACAGCAGGCGTCAGGGTCGGGATCAAACTCACAACCTCCTGTACACCAGGCGAGGTAGTTAACATCTCGCCACCATGGCGCCCTAATCGGATAGCTGGGGATGGGTGGAGTGGGCAGGGGCAAATTGTTTCACGGATGATGCCATGAGAATGAAATAAATAATTTTGTTATCATATCAGGCATTGCCCAGGTGCTCTCGTGTAGCTACGAGCGGTGGCATCAATGCACCTCTCAAGGTCACGTGTTCCACAGGCGCTGTTTTGCACTTTCTTTACCGTGCGAGCGCCGACATTGTGGGGGTTTGCCCCGTCAAGGGTGGTGACTCGGCGTCAAAAAAATGGCTTCTGCTAAGGAAACGACGGCGTTTCCTGACAAGACGTTTGTGTGTTTTTTCATGAGCTTCATTCCTATTGACGGCCACGATTGCGGTGGGATTTACAGCTCTGAGGTTAGGCACACGGAGTTTCACTAAAATACTGGATTATCATATGCCTTACTTGCACAGGTCACCCATCAATTGATACACTTCTCGCGCTTCACAGTGTTTGCCGAGCATCGATCAAATGAGGGGGAACTTCACGGGGCTAACGTGGGCGGCCCGAATGGCACCGAAGTAATTTTTTGAGTTTTGAAACGTGAGGATAGGTAAAAACGTTGCGACAAACATCTCTCTGCATCGTAACGCAAAACAGAGCGCCGTCTGCACCGTGGCTACGTTGGGCTTTGAGTTGACAAGAACAGCAAGAAGGCTTTCCAGTCCTCATGCCGTGAGTTCAAATCCTTAGCAGGATCGACTCACGACCATCTTGCCATCGTTTTTCTGGGGCGAGTGAAAGAGTTGCCGAGTGAGTGAAGCCGTAACCTCTTGGTTGGACATCAACAGTTGGTAGCCTTTCTTGTTTAAGTCACGGAAGTCTTTTTTGTTCCACAGCGACGTGGATTTTTTGCCAGTGGTTCTGGAGTGCCATTGCGGGGGAGGACAGGACCAGTGCAACAATGTAATGGTGGTTAGGGATGGTGAAACTATGAGACAGGCATGTTCTGTTTACGTGACAAACCTTACTAATTGGCTGTGACGGGTGGTGGCCGGTTTAACGGCACATTTATATTTATGCGATCAAACCAAAAAAAAAACCTGTATTATGGATTTGTCGCGAAAGTGTTATGAGATGTGAATTGGCGAAATGGTGAGCTAATTAAGAGGTACAGCACATGACAAATTCGTATTTTGGTTTGCTTGCAAGACGTTAAAATTATTGGATAATGACATGGTAAATGAGCTCACGAATAGAACACACAGAGCCACACTGTGGCTTGATAATTCATCACCAAAGAGAGAGATGAATACAGAATCTGTGTTGGCAGATCGCCTGGAGTTATCCAGCAAGTGCAGAAATGGGACCGCATTGCCTGGGGTGGTCCAGGAAGTGTAGAAATGAGACCGCACCATTTCTCTTCGCCTGGGGTGGTCCAGGGAGTGTATAAATGGGGCCGTACCATTTACGTTTTCCAGGGGTGGTCAGTGTATAAATAGGACCGTACCATTTACGTTTGCCTGGGGTGGTCCAGAGTGTTGAAGTGAGACCGTACCATGTCTGTTTGCCCTGGGGTGTGCCACGGGAGTGTGGAAATAAGACCGTACCATTTCTCCGGCTGACCAGCTCCACGACGGATGGCGGAAAGAATCCAACGCGGTCCGCACCTCGGCTGTCCTGAATGTATCCTTTCCAGCGACCATCTGGATGTTGCTCCAACACCTACAAAGACAAAGATTCCCCGATAGCCTTTAACAGACTGTTGGGGCAAGTGCTGTTAGCGAGCATCTATGGAGGTCCGCACAGTACACGAGGGGGAAGGTGGCCAGCACCACGCCCGGCCTCCTTTGTCTCCCCAGTGGCAATGTTTACACATCGCACCACAGGTACTCATTTGAGGCTGAGTCGACATGGTGGAGGCCCAGGACCGATCCAGATAATAATCATCACTTGCATTGACCGCGAGCGGGAATCGAACTCGGGTCATGGCGCAGCGTGCTAACCGTTGCACTACAGCTGACAACACCTACAAGAACCATAGACAACTACCACGACCGACATCGTCATGTCTAAATGCAGAATAACATTTTGTATTGTGTCAAATGTGCATGCGGTGAGACGTAGCCCACACGCTCAGCCATCAGCGTGCCCAATCAGTGTCTTTGTTGCCGAATCGAGGGTGCTGAAACGGGCCACGCGCGATGGGCCGCCGCACGATGACCTGGAGCTGCATGAACTTTCCGACGGTCCCTACGAGCGGTGCGAGGAGGTGTGCGGAGTGCTCGCTCACCGTGATGACCTCGCCGGCCTTCACGCTCAGGCTCGTGGGGTCGTACACGTTGCAGTAATCGCGCAGCGCGCGCACCTGCAGCATGCTCGTCGCCTCTGCAACGCAACGGCAGCCACGCGCAGAGCAAAGGGGACGAGCGAGCACAAGTCAGCGAGACGTTGATGTCGAGGCAGCCCTCCCCCCAGACCGAAGCGGTCCCTTTGCCGCCGGTTCAACCGCGGCGCGCTTGGGGCGGTGCCGGGGCTGGGGCCATCGCGAGCCAGGAGGCGGGCCCCATTGTTTTTTCCACGTGCAGGAGCGGCCGAGCCGCGCCGTGCCGCATTGCGAAACGGCGCGGCGACGGTGTTGCCGACCGACGTGGCGTGCGAACGCGTCAATTCGCCCTGCCCTCGGCCCTGCCCCCTGGTCCCGAGGTAAATTCGGGTGCCTTGTGAGGCCGGCAGATTACGTTCTGGTCACGACTCGGCACGGCAAATAGCCAGTGGGAAACCGCCCTTGGTACAGGGGAATAATGGAGAGCAGGCAGGGTAAGTGGCCCTTTCAACTTTTGGACAGGAAAGGCAAACCACGTGCTGCTCCCTCTGTGCAGCGCACCACACCTAGTATGCCTCTCACTACGGCGATGGTTATAGCCCAACCTGGTAAACCCACACTTGTGTTAAAATGTATATTTGTATTATTATTTTACTTTTCTCCCGTCTTTTTAGTCGATAACGGCGCATGCTCCACTCACCACGAAGCATCTGCTTGATCTCCAGGCAGGCCTGTGACCCCGTGAACTGGTTCACGATGTCCAACGCTGTTTGGTTGTATGAGTTCCGGATGTGAACGTTCACTCCACTCTACGAGACAATGGACGATGGGCACCACAACAGTAAGGGCTTCATCGCCACCCACGCGCCACAGCCCCGACTGTAAAATCACAATGTAATTATTGGCATTCAATCACCATTTCGAAGATCCATAACAATACCATTTATATTGAACCTAGAAAACTCAATAAGCATTGCTAAGATAATGTCCCTGTTACTTTGATATTGATCCTGACTGATGGTAATGATGACGATAAAGGTAATTATTATAGTTAGTTATTTGCTTTTCATGAAAGCCTCAAGTCTCGTTTTTCAGAAGGGTACTGGACTGTGAGTGAACCCATCACAGCCGGTGGCATTTGAACACAATTCACATGTGGCTTCTTCTGCAAACTTTGTACTCGGGCCTGACTAAAGTGCAGGCCAATTGCATCTGCTCGAGTGCAGCAATTGCAGTCACGACTGCGAGCCACTGCCACTGCAAGCCCCTCGGCATGTGTGACTCTCAGGAGTATGTTTAACCTATCTCGTGGTTTAGCAAAGCCCCGTAAGACCCTGCCTTCCCACGTAATGTGCTTGGCCACTTTGGCCGGGTCGCCATTGAAAATGAGCTTCTTGGCTCAAGGGGCCCAACCTGACACCAGCAGGCAAGGCGTCTCCTTCACATATCTGTCTCTCCAAACAGAACATACATTTCTTACACATCCCATCAGCCGCACGGCCCTCTGGGAGTTCATAATTTCAGCAGAGTTAATTTCAAACTCTGGACGGGTAGGTCAGTTTCGTGAGATGTTTCGTACATTTTTCGGCATACATTTTGCATACTGTGAGGAAACTGGAAACACCTGAAGAAAACCCATCTCTTATAAGAGAATGTAACTCAAAATATATACACGGACAGATCAAGAGTCTACTTGCTGTACTATCTTGACTTAAAGCTTTCGTGACTGCAGGAATTCATATTCTTGGGTCTTTCGGTAAAGTCAAGTAGATAGGTTCAAAGAAAATAACAAAATGACAAAAAACTACGACATTTCGATCGCAACACAAGCAATCGTCATCAGTAGGACAAAGCGTGGGAAAGCTGCTGAGGCAGGCTGTTTTTAAAGGTTTGAAATGTGTGTAGCCCAAGGGTCATAAACGAAGTGGGCGGGGTTAGTGATAACATCTATATCTACGTGACTTTACCGAAAGGCCCAATGATACTTGCTGTACTGTCATATACTGGCCACAAGGGAAACTGAATCACTATCTGCCAGAATAATTACAGATTACAAACCAAATTATATTGTACTTCTTACATTTGGGCAAATGGAGCAAACACAAACTGTATAAACACGATAGAGAGATACCAAAGACAATGCAAACAAAACATTAAATACATGACAGGAATGAATTGTTTTTCAATCGAACCGTGCCTCTTGAATTGGCAGAGTCCGTGTGGTGGCTGCAGAGGCGGGGATCGCTTCCGCCCTTAGACTTTAACAATCACTTCTCATCCTGTACAACGATGATAATGGAGATAAAATTGATGCGGAAGCAGGTCTGGCTCCAGCTCCTCACAGATGGGGGTGGCCAGTAGATCCGTTGTGTGGGCCACTGTAACAGCTGGATTATTATTATGCTTGTCTACCCATGAGAGCCTCACTGATTCTTATGCCTCTTTTTTCAGGAAAGTCCTGCCAAGTTTTCTCAGTCGGGGTGATGTTGTTGGGGGCACCACGTGGAAAGATGTTAACTACCTCACCGGGTATACAGGAGGTCGCAGGTTCGATCCCGACCCTGACGGCTGGATATTTGGAGTTTGTGTGTTCTCCCCGTGGTCGCGTATATTTTTATCCGGGTCTTCTGGTGTTTCCCTCCACATTTAGAAACATGCGTTTAGAGTATTTGGCTGATAGAAAATTCCACATAGGCCACTTTGTTGAGCTATCATTTGTGGCCAGGTCGCTTTGAAAAAAAAGCTACAGTATATAACTCAGTGGGCCTTATCTGGGAAAATAAAAATCGTTAATAGTTCAGTTTGCTATGCAGATTAAAATTTAGTAATTTGCAGTGTAACCAAATTTGGCAAATTCAGACCATGACGCTGTCACACGATGGCCTGCTGTTGCAAACGACGATACTGTCACCGAAAGCGGGCTTCATCTAATCAAGGTTTGCTGTGATTTCGGACAAATTGACCGGTCTGAATTCGGGAAAAGATTCGGGGCCTGGGCCTCTCTCCTGAAAACCACAATGGGCTTGAACAGATGTTTGACAAATGGACATTTCTAAGATCATGAATTTGATTGTCAAACAAAAAAAGCATGACAGGTTTCCACTGAATTGGGAAGAGTCTGTTCAGTAGATTGAGAGTTGAACAATTTCCAAACAACCCTGAAATATTCCCGGGGTCGACTTTTGGCAATATCAATGCTCCTTCACGAGATTGCTTGCTGATAGTTTCCTGATCGGCTTGAGAACAATTCCATCAGCTAGCAGAGATGTTTTGTGCCAATGGCGCTCAGCCGAGCGAACGTGTCTTCTGAAAATAGTCCGATGTTGCGCGAACGATGGTTCAGAGGGCAAACGCTGAGGACGAATCTGCTCTTTGGGAGCCACCGAGTCAAGAGAATTGGTAAGTGATGCACTATATATAGATTTACGAATTCAGCAAAACTGCCCTATGGAGTCAACAGCCCGTAGTTCCTCCTGCAGAAAAACGGTGTCAGGCTTTCTGGCGTTAATATTTTATTTTTAGAATTCGAATATTTTAATTTTTAACCCGATGAGTACAGGTTACACCTTTCAATACTAAACTTAAATGAAATTAGAAAATTCCGTGACCGATTTACCCGAATGATATCTAAAATATAGACTGCGATTTGTGCTGAAGATATTATATCCAGTGTATCTGCGGGCTGTATGTCTTAGGCCATTGACAGCTTGATTAAAGTCCAGGCCAAGGATATTGTCACTGAGCTTGGGAGGCTAATTTGTATTTGGGAAAATCAGCCCAGCCATTGAAATCCCCCCCCAATATCAAAAAGTAATCGGACTCCAGTAGTAGGGTCACACTCAGCTCAAGCATTTCATACAGCCAACCACAAACCGAGCCCAGGGGGTTCGATAAACAATGGACAAATTAAAAGAGTAATTCTTCTATGGATTTATAAGAAACGAGGCTTCAAGTTGCAATGCAGGTGGTCCTGAAAAATCGGAGCTATGCCAACGTGTGTTGAGGCTCTGTTCACATGGTACATGTAAATGAACTACACGTTTATATATTTACGCAATATAACCCAAAAAAATCTCTATTATGGATAAATTAACTACGTCAGGTCTCGGTCAGGCAGGCAAACTGGGGTTTCAACACCTCAATTTCGTCTGATATACAAATAACTTCCCTGGGTGTATATGTCTAACATTCATGAGAAAAGCATGAATGTCCGGATTGGGCTGCAATTTGTTCGAAGCAGAAATACGAAGAGCATCGCCGCCGTCTGGATGAAACGCGTTCAGAGAATTCGCCACTAAAGGCCACCTGGGAGTAACAACGGCATCGATAACCACCGCGTGCATCTTGGCGAATACACGCAAACTGCCGCACTAACCAGGGCGGCCACCGGAATTCCAAACCGCAGACCTCTGCAACAAGCGGCGAACGGCACCACCCACTGGGCCACAGCGTCACCGGGCGGGGAGTGGAGCGTTGATGGACATTCGACGGCACAACGCCCACCCCCTGCGTCCCGCCGAGCGCCGCCCGCGGTGCGGAAAGAGGCAGGTGGCGTCGCCCCGGTGTGACCTCGCGGGCACCTGTCTCTCACCTCGATCAGCAGGCGCACCACCTCGGTCTTGCCGTAGAGGGCGGCCTCGTGAAGCGCCGTGCCCACCCGCGTCTGCCGGTTCACGTCCACGCCCGCCAGGATCAGCATCCTGCGTGCGGTGAACACGCGCGCGCAAACCCGCACGACCACGCAATGATTCCCCCGTGGTGGCCTGTCCAATAACAAGTTGATATCCAGTGAGGAATACGAGGCGTGGAATCACAAGCGATTGCCTACTGCATGACGAGAAAGTATCTCGACGATGGACTCGTAGGCACAATCTAAACAGCTCTCGATGATTGCTCAGAATACAACACACAAAGACAAAGACCCCCCCCCCCCATAGCCCGAACAAACTGTTGAGGCAAACGCTGTTAGCGAGTAGCAGCGTCTACGAAGGCTGGCGCGGCACACGAGGGGTGAGCCATTCAATTACATAGAAAGTTAGATATTTTCACCAAAAAAACATACTTGACAATATTTGAACAATGAATATTAAGACATAAAGATACTAAGAACGGTATAAACAAATATTAAAAGAAACATGGTTAATCAATGCATCAATTCATACTTACTGTACCTACAACAGCCCGTCGGTAACAGGAAAATGGTCGGTAAACGAACACATTGGGCTCTATGGAGGGCCGTCGTTTAGCAATTAGTCGTTAACATGGGTGTTCATTAAGAGGTGTTCTACTCTACACTACTATACACGACACTTCTATATACACTACTATACACTACACTAATATACACTACACTATACACTTCACATTGGGCTCTATGGAGGCCCGTCGTTAAGTGGTTAGCCCTTAACAGGGGTGGTCATTAAAAGGGGTTCTACTGTATTTTATCGTCCCCCGAAGGGATGATGGGCTGAGGCAGCCCCAACCACGATTTGAACTCGCAACCTTCAGACCGTGCGACCGACTACCAATCCGCCAGTACGTTGGTATTCATCGAGTGTCTCGTAAGCACACGCACGTAAAAACAATATGTATATAAACTTTTATTCGAGTGTGGCAAGCACATATTTGGGATGTTTGTCAAATTCTTTTGAGTGTTTTTATATGACCTGGAAGGAAGCTGGAGCGTCTGCGGAACATTTACAAGCGGCTGGGAAAAAAGCTGACATGCCACGCAAAACAAGTCATTAACCTACTTAATGCACTGCCTGCCTTCTATGTCACCTTGTTTCCCAGTAGGTAGGTGACTCACACACTCCCAATTTTTGTCAGCGTAAAACAATGTCAATACATGCTGCAATTGCAGGCGATGATTAAACAATTCAAAATATATATTTCTTAGTGTCATATTTTTACCATCTATCTTGTACCATTTCTGAAGGGTGTTTTCCCTCTCGGTTGTATAGTTGTATTCACTATAATAACCTCAAGCAAAACTCTTTTGCATAAGTAGAAAAATATATGGATTCTTAAACGTGTGGTGCCATGCAAGCCCTTCAATATTCGCATATAACCCTCCGGAAATGGATAAGCCGATGTTTCGTTAGAGTCCCTAACCATCCACGCATGGTCCACCAACCCCACCTCGGACCGCAGCAACATAATCACAATGGGACACTCCTTACCAAGGTCGTGAGTTTTCATGTCGCTCGCGCTCGCGCCACGGCGTTCTGCAAGCGCGGCGATTGGAACGGCGAGCCAAGGGGTTAAACCGTGGAAACGACCATCGTGCGAGCCCTGCTTAGGCGAGGAACGCTTTGAACCCGGGGACCCTGGCAGGTGCTGGCATATCGAAATAAAAAAAAACCCAAACTTCCACAGCAGAAGATTAACTCGCTGGGCCTGAGAAAGCTAAGCTGGCGTGGGATCTGGAAGTGACAGCACTTGCAGCCTGCGGCGCTGTCATCTAGACAATGTAAGTGTCCGCACACCTCGTGCCTCATCCCGGGAGCCAGCCTTCACAAGTGTCCGAGACCTCGATGTATTGCTATTCTGAGCAGACGTAAAAACTCGCAAAATGTGAAGAGACATCGTGAACGTACATCCCTTGGACCCCCGGCGCTCCCACTCCCGCCCCCGCGGCAAATTGGTGGGAAGTGAAAAGTAAACAAATCAATAATCAAAGCGTGCATGTCGCACAGTGTCCTGACCGCACCTAATGTTGGCACCTGGTCTGGAGTGATTGGAAGGCAGATCAGCTCAATAACAACGGTAGGAGGCTGCTAGATTTTTGTGCAGCCCATGGGCTTGTAATTACCAACACGCTGCTCCGGCATCGGCGCATCCACACAACATCACGGATGCATGTCGGGTCCAAGCAAGAACATCTGCTGGACTACATAGTGACGGAACAGTGGATGCGAGCTCATGTCCTTGACACCAGGCCCTACCGTGGAGCTGATCTGCCCACTAACCATCGACTTGTCAACTGTAAGATGCGCCTGCCATTCTTCCACTCTGGTGGTGGGTGTACACCCAGGACCGACCCCATTCAAACCCATAGTGGCATGGTCTCAGCTAGCTGATGAAAGTTGCAAGTGAAAATTTCATCATCGCTTGTGGCTGGGGTTGGCATCGTCCCCGACTCCTCCTGACGTCGAGGAGATATGGGAAAGGTTTAGGACCGTGGCTCATGCAGATGCAATGGCTGCTTTGGGAACACGGTCCAGACCTCCCCAGAGCCCTGGCTGACAGAGGAGGTGTTCAGGCTGGCTGAGAAAAAGCGACAGGCCCACTCTTATCGGCGACAGCATCCCACGTCGAAAAATGAGGAGGCCTACCGCAGCCTTTGCTGGGAGGTTCATAAATCCATGAGGCGTTGCAAGGATGGGTGGTGGTCGCGAGTTGCTGAGGAGATGGAGTTTGCCTCAATGGCCCACGATCACAAATCGCTCTTTAATTCCATCAAAAAAGTAACCTGCAGCGCCACACCTATTACCATCATTAGGGAAAGAAGGGTGATCCAATCTCTGACCCGCAGGAACAGGTTCGCAGATTTGATGAGCATTTCTGAGGTCCTGGGGGAGGGGAAATCCCTCAGCCTGGAAAACAACAAAGTGGGGATGACCCTGCCGAGGCTGCGGTGCCTCAAATACTGGAAGAAGAAGTCACCCTCTGTGAGGGGCTGGCTGAGGTGCCATCTGTTGATGACGTACTGAAGGCGTTCCTGAGTCTGAGACCAGGAAAGGCACCGGACAGAGATGATCTCCCAAGAAAAATGCTGAGGAAGGGTGACATTTGTGCACAGACTGCCCTACATGATATCATAACAAAAGTCTGGACCACTGGACGGGTTCCGCAGGATTGGAAGGATGCCCTGGTGGTCCCCCTCTTTAAGTCTAGGTCCCCTCTTTAAGAAGGGGGACCACACAGACTGTAACAACTACAGGGGAATCTCACTCCTCAGTATGCCGGGAAAGGTCCTGGCAAGGATTATTCAACATTGCCTTGCTAGGCACGCTGAGGAGAGGCTTGCGGAGCCCCAATGTGGTTTCAGGAAAGGGTGGTCCTGCACAGATGCCATATTTTATGTCCGTCTTCTTCAGCAGAGGTGTAAGAAATTCCAACAAGACCTACATCTCTGCTTTTTTGACCTGGTCAAGGCCGATGGTACCATCAGTAGGCCTGGGCTCTGGGTTGTTTTTCGTGCTTTCGGAGTCCCTGACACTCTGCTCACGATCATTAAGGACCTTCATTATGGTGAGCAGGCCCGGATGAACTACGTGGCCGGGAGTCGGAGCCATTCCCTGTACACCTTGGGGTGCGACAGGGATGTCCTCTGGCTCCCACATTATTTAACATCTATTTTGACCACGTAGTTCGTGAAGCCTTCAATAGCTGTACCGAGGGAATTTCCACCTGGTAAAGATACAATGGGAGGCTGATCGATGCCCGGGTGTGGTCAAGGGATGGCTCCCTATTGCTCAACCATGTTATGTATGCCGATGATCTGGTAATTTCTGCTTACTCAGAGGAGGAGTTGGAGGCACTGCTGCTGAACCTGGAGCTTGCCACTAAGAGGTGGGGCCTTACCATCAGCCCCACCAAAACTAAGCACCTGCCTGGGTATTTTTTACCATCGGACAATCCACCCACACATGACCCATTGGTGATAGGACGGTTGTGGAGAGAGTGGAGAGTTTCCCATACTTGGGCAATGTGCTCATGATCTGCTCCGGTTTAACAGCAGAGGTCTCACTCCGAATTAGTTGAGCGGCATTATAATTTCATCGGTTGCGTAACGCTGTGTGGAAGCTACCTGGTCTGTAACTCTGCACGAAGCTTCAGGTCTTCTCGGCTACAGTCATTCCCTCCCTTCTCTACGCTTGCGAAACGTGGACCCCCCTAATGGAACATCTTCGCCAGTTAGAAACATTTAGGCTGGCCTGCCTACGATCCATCCTGGGTTTAACCAGGCTGGATTGTGTGAGGAGCCCACAAATCCTTGAAAGATCTGGACAAAGTCCTATCGGTGAGCTCCTCCGGCGGGCAAGGCTGCGGTGGATGGGTCATGTAGCCCGCATGCCCAGTCACTGCATGCATTAACAGCTTTTGTTCGGCTAGATTGAGGGGAATAAACGGACGCGGCACGGGTTAGAGAAGAGATGGAGTGATGTGGTACAAGAGGATGTGGAGCTGAGTGGACTTGCCGATGACTGGTACCAGCAGTGTCAAGATCGGCCTCTGTGGAGGAGGCTCGTGAAGGACGCTACTGGGCAGTTGGAAGCAGTTGCCCTTCAACAACAACGGAGGGGGGAGGAGCGACGCTCACAACAACGAGCGGAGCGCCTGGTGGCTAAACCACAGCAAGTTGGCACAGTAGGTGGTGAATCAGCCGGTCATCTCAGTCAGTCGACCCGTGGAACCTGGGTCTGCCCCGTGACATCCTGCCAGCGGGCGTTCGACACTTCACGTGGCCTCAACATGCACATCGCCTGGCACAAGCGTCGTGGTGACGTCACCCCCACTTAGTGGTGAATGGCGGTTGTTGTTGTTGTTGATCGCACCTGCAGCCTGATCTCATCAGATCTCAAGAGGCAGGGTGGCACCGTTTTGGCACTTGAAGGTGTAGCCAGCAGAGAAGGTGTCTGGCCGACACACCGGTTGGCCGAGATTGCCTCCTGGGCCCTTCGATGCTGGGAGCTTCTTCAAAGAGGTTCCCAGCACGTGGAGTGAAACGTTGGACACCGTACTGAAATAATGCTGTACAGCATGAGCCAAAAAACCCAGAAAGTGGTACCGCCTGGCTAGTTTATTTGGACATGGTGACTTGGTACTTCACCACTGATTGGTGACCAAGGTTTGTACACGAAGCCATACAAATATACAAACACAGACATAATTTCAACCGTGATGATGGTTACAAACTGAGTAATCATTGGAAAGATGTGATTAACCATGCAAAATAAGATTTAACTACACTTATTTGGACCATCTTATTTGACAGACAACTATTACAGGTTATTGATAGACAGCCATGCTTGTTTTACCATGTTTAGTTGTTTCTTTTTTCACACTATTGTTATGTAGGCCAGGCTTAGTCACAAACCGTACCTCTCCATAACAAAGGCTCAGCCTCTTAAGCCTCACCTTACCATATTAATAAAAAGTGGCCCTTCCCCCCTCTCCAACCATTATATATACGGAGTGGTAGCTCTTGTAATCTCTCATTTACTTGATACAGCTGTCGTGGCTGTGACGGTTCCACCTGAAGACGGAAGCTTGTGTTGCCTCAGAAACGTCGTGATTTTTATTTTATTTTACTCTTATTAATTTTAATGTTTTACCTACGTGACTTTACTGAAAAAACCTAAGAATATGGACCAAGTAACAGTGAAGTAGCAAACTGTAGCTGTGAAACACTTGTCAAGAGATGGGCAATTCAATGGATAAACGTGGATAATAAGATGAATATCCTACCGCGTTCTTTTATTCGCAAAGAGACATGGGAATAAAGGATGGTTGTAAACTGCAAGAGACCACTTTTGGGTGACTTATAATCACGAATAAATGTGGATAACAGGATTGATTTTCTCCTCAACCCCTTTAACCAACGTAAAAGTGACTAATGTATCAGTTCGAGCAAATCACTTATTGCTCACTCCAATTACTAAAACATGATGATGAATATGATGATGATGATGATAATAATACTCATGGATATCCTTTTATCAATTCATTGCTGGCTGAAGGTCTCCCTTTTGCCATGTCTTTTAAGGTTTTTTTCTTACCATACTTCACTACGCTGGTGATTGCGGGTTGGTGTCGGGTTTCCAGAACTAGTGCAGATGTCACTCACCAATGACGTTAGCCATCGAAACACAGGACCGCCGGGTTCATAGCGTGGTGCACTAACCTCTGGAGCCACCACTCCCGCCTCGGTGTGGCAACACGGTTTCACATGTGAACCAGGTTGGCTTTGACAAAGTCACGGGAGCGCAAGAGAGCGGTGTGTCCCCAGTGCACGCCGCAACAACAACAAAAAAGCTTTGAGAACAATGAAGGATCCACCCTCCAATAGCAGTCATTTACTGTTTTCGAGCGGAGGATGAAACCGCTCGGCGAGATCTGCGCTGAACACGTGCCAAGCTCCAGTCAGAAGCCCGTCCCACCAAACCACCCCGCGTCTTCGGCAAGAACGTTTGACAGCGTTTTCCCCCTTTTCACCAGTTGGAGGAAAATGTTACGGAAAATACTGCAGCGTTTAAAACGAAGGCCGATCAACGTGTCTTCGTGAGACGTTTGATCTAAACGAGGCTTTAAATTTAAAGTGTGTCGTTTTTTTGGCTTCCGATGAGTTTAAAGGAATAATAAATGAATTGCGAGCGGGCGTATCGGTGAGAAAGCGATAGCGTCTAATGTGCGGCGGTGACACGTTTGAGTTGCACAGCATTTATTCTATAAAGTATTCGTATATTGTCTATTCTCTTTCATTAAATTGAACAACAATAAAGAGGAAGAACAAAGTGTGTCCATTCATTACTCTTTAAGCCGTCATTTTAAATTACCTTGACTTTCAAAATGTCATTCTACTTTCGATCATCATCATCATCATCGTCCATCCACTGCCAGATGAAGGCCTCCTCAAACTGCCATCACATCTCATGATCCTGCGATGTAGTCATTCACCCATAGCACCTGCACATAAACAGATTTCATCACTCCATCTCCTCGGTGGACGATGCTCTCAAACAAGTTCCATTCCTTTTCCTTCACGGCGTTGATGACTAACATCGTAGCAAATTGGCCATCTAAAATCCAAGTCGGAGGGCTACCTCAGCTCACCATCACTGCATGGTCAAGAGTAGTTGTACTCAGGGCAGAATGGCCTCCTCCACGGTAAACATGAAATTTCCACTGTTAACTCAGTGGAAGTGCACGAAGAATATTATTTAGATTCAATCCTAACAGCATCGCCATCGGCCATTTTGTATCTACTGCAGGATGAAGGCCTCCCCACGCCGTTTCCATGACGCACAGTCTAGAGCTGCTTCAATCCATTTCACTCCCTCACGTCTCCCTCCCTCGCGTCTCGCTCCCCCGTGCCTCGCTCCCTCACATCTCACTCCCTCACGTCTCACTCCTGGTCTCATTGCTCCATCTCTGCGGTGCTCATCCTACGTCCTCTCCTTTGAGCGACATTCCACCACCAGTCTCGTCCACTGACCATCATCTAATCTAGCGACGAACAAACCAAAACATAGCACTCGCATTGAATCTAGTTTGTTAGGTGGGCGTAGCTACACCAAATCCTTATTTTTCATTCAGCAGGAGTCAAGAGGTCAGCATGGTTGCAATTTTTCCCAGCTTGCTCGCCACCACTCGCTGCTTAAAGGCAGCTTCGTGATCATTCGGGCAGGGAAGTCTCAACAAAGCATTCCATGAGGGGTGTTTGCAATATCCCACGCGCTGTGCATTATAGCATCACATCAAAGCAATGTGGCGATACATTACGAGTGCACGTGCGTGATCACGGTGGTTAAAAATTAACTATCCACAAACGGAGTGCAAACGTGTGGAATCCTTGACGTCCGTAAAAAGCGTCATCCATTCACAGGTTAATTATAACGAGACGGTGGCAAGTTTGAGTGGGCAACGCATCGCTCATACGCTGAAGTTTGAACAACAAAAAAAGGTCACCTTCAACAGCACATAGCAGAAGCGTGCAGAACAATCTCAGCTGAGACGTTCGTGAACATCCTGGAACAACCAAAATATCGATAAGATGCGCATCACCAGCACCATGGTGGCCCTCATCCAGCAGTGGATTGACGTAACGGACCGTGCGTGCATGTGTTGAGGCCCTCTGTGTGTTTGGCAGCAGGCAATATATACGTCGATGTTAAATGGCACTCATGAACATCACCGATATTTTTTCAAAGGTCTTGAAGACCTCGTCCTTTAGGTTAATAACCCAGTGTTGTTATGCCTGCTTGCCATTGAAGTAGCAAGTCTCTACACCTGTCAACCCCTTATCAGTGCCTACCTTATTACAGACCAATTCAGACCTTATTGGTCACCCCGTGCCCTTATAAATCTCAACGTTCATCCAACAAAGTCCCATCACAAGGGAGAAACACAAACAAATAGACAAAAAAAATTGCCCTATTGAAACGGCTGTACGCCGTATGCGCCTGAAAACTCAATTTCCCTGTAAAAGAATACTGGGTAAACCGTCTGGGTTTACCGTCTGGGTTTACTCGGTGACGTGATTCGCAGAAGCGGGTTACTGTGCAATGACATTTGGGAGGGAAGGACTGAAAACATTGCTCTCACAATTCGTGTTTATGTCGAGGCGTCACGGTGGCGAGATGTTAACTACCTCGCCTGGTATACAAGAGGTCATGGGTTTGATCCCGATCCTGACGCCTGTATAATTTGGAGTTTGCATGTTCTCTCCGTGGTCACGTGGATTTTTCTCCGGGTCCTCCGGTTTATCCCTCCACATTTAGAAACATACCTTTATGGTATTTGGGTGCTATACATTTCCACATGATAAGCACCTCATGAAAAAGAGCTATAGAGCTCAGTGGGCCTTACCTGCTAAAATAAACAGTTTAGTTTAGTTTTGTATGTTGAACTTATTTTGCACCGTACATAGCCAACCGTGCAATTTGGAGATGCGGGGGAAGGACAACAAACTAAACACAAAAAGCAGGTCTAAAAAAATTGGTTTTCAATCTAGATGTAAAAGTCCGTAGCTCCAGTGGCTTGCTAATATCGGAAGGAAGAGAGTTCCAGACGGCCGCAGAAGCGCATCTGAAAGTTTGCGATGCAGTTACCGTCTTTCTTGGATGGCCAGCCAAAAGCTGCTGCGAGGATGATGGTTTCTGCGTGATGATTTAAACGAATTTGCTGGGCACGCAACTGCACATAAAAATGGCTGAATGGATGTGTGTGGGTTCAATTCTTGGCCATGCACATCAGTGACAAGTGACATGTGAACATATTCTGGGGCCACCCCAAGTATGGCTCAGGCTTAAAAACGAGTCCCTCCTGTTGTAGTGTGTACACTTCAGCACTGGGGAGACAACAGTGAGTTAATAGCTGCTCGCTAACTGCACTTGACCTTGTAAGTTCATCAAGTTAATTTGAGATCTTCCTTGTGCACCTTTGCGCATGCGTGCAATATGTGCACGCGTGTGCGTTTGCACAGAGCACACATGCACACATTGGACTGCTCTTGAAACGTTACCCAGGAATCTTACGTGTTTGCATATGTATTACAATTCTGGGAGGAAGGTGCTTTCCGGGATTGCATTGATGAATGCATATGGTAATTGGAAAAATGCATTATATCTTGAAGCGCCTTCAATTCCATCGCACGTTACATGAAAGGCAAGAGTGTTGCTTTGATTGGCAAGTCAACAGCAACACAATTACCATAAATAAAACCTGGCTTCGCAAAATGTCAGAGTGAAATGCTATCTCCCGACTCCGTGCTATCTCCAGACTCTAGCATGGCAGGCAAATGCGTAATGAGCACGAGCGAGAGTAGACGCGTAAATAGGTGCAAGAATATTAAAATGAACATTCATTAAGCGCGATGGGCAAGGGCGTTGTCGTGGTGTAATGACTCGCGCTGGCGCACTGGACCGCACCTCCGATTAGTACGGTGCCAAAGAAGTTCAGCGTACGTACGTAGAGAGGGGTCGCTGGTACGATTTGAGTTGAAAAAAATAGCGTAGGTTTCTTATATCCTCACCTCTGCCTCCGTCCACCCGGCAGCGTGCATCCGGCCGCCACAATTAGTTAGGTCACATGTGGTGGGGTAATAAAGTGTGGGTATACTCCCCATCTTTTCCAAGACGTCTAACCACCGGTGAACGAGTAGGCCAAACTACCCTAAAGAGGAGCGGGGGGGGGGGGGGGTCTGACGTTCGCTTGAGTGGAGGAACCTTCCATCAGCAGTGGCATGAGCCAGAACTTTCAGAGCTGCGCTTTTACCTCACTCCGAGACAGGCAACGTGTAGAAGTACAATAATAATGGTCATTATAATAATATAATTAGCCGTGTATATTTTAACTGTGTATGACAGTTAGAAGTATGGAGAGAATGGGAAGATTGCTTCAGGCATTGAGATCAGTGGAAGTGAAGAAGCGCCCACATTATTGCACAATAACGGACATTGTTTGAGTTTGTCAATGTGATAGCACACGAACGCCAATTCTATGCCGACCATCACTTCATTGTGGCGTGAGAATAGCATGCAATATCGACAGGATTAATTCACTGATCGATTGCCGCGGAATGAAAATTCATTCCCGCAATCGCCGTATTTCCCCCAGATGACTCGTGTGCTTGGGCAGATGACTCCATAGAATGTTTTCAAATATAAAAATTCATCAAAGGCGTTGGGATTTCACTTTTACTTTGCGCATCAATCAATTACACCGACTGCAAACCGTGCTTATCCTAACACCAGCTTGAATTTCAATTAGCCACGTGTCAGCGCTTGCCAGGGTGAGTACCACACAGGCTTGCTTTTGGCGAGAGAGAAAAAAACCTAACGAACGTGGCCGTAAAAAGGTGAGCAACAAAGTGTATGAAAAATATGATGGATGGGGCAGTTAGTGCAAGCCTTGCTTAACACTCACTTAACAAGCAAGACGGCTGGACGTGCTTCCTCCGAGCGGAGGGGTTTGAAGGACACTGTTTTGGAAAAGAAATGTCACCGCTGTCTCCGCATTATATCGACATTCCTGCATTGTGCACGGCTCGAGAACCGAAGAGGTGTACGCTCAGCGGGACTGAGGGCTGATGGAGATTCGCAATGGATAAGGCACAGATGTGGATGAGTAACGGGTGTATAATATGAATGTCGATCATTCAATCGATATTTTTTTGGGGAAAGAGCCTCTCACGAGAAGGTTGCCTCAAAGCAGTTTACAGGAAACATTTTATGCAAATGACAACCACAAAATATTGTAACATGGATATGTCAGAGAAAGTAATCACGAGAAATAAGTATGAAAACGCTGTAAGAAAAACACTTAAGAGCGATACTATCCAAACGGCCGTTGTTGATGATGACAATGCCAATGATGAAATGAAAGAGCAATGCGAATGGTGATCCTGATTATAGGGGCCCGATGATGATAATGGTGGTGGTGGTGTTGCTCCGTTAATGGAACCATATGTCCAACCAACATTCATCCACTCACTCATTGATGCGCCCTGTCAATGCGTGACACACTCATCCACCATCACGCCTAGTTATCCATCATGCCATTACAGCCTCGACCCACTCACGCCGCTACAAAGCGACGGCCGCTAAGCTAACAGGGAGCCACTTAGCGGGCGGGAACTGAAGAACGGTGACACAACCGCAAGATGATAGCGACTTTAATACGAAACCATTACATGAACTAAACCATCATCACGCGAATTCCGGTCATTCTCGCAGCGGCTTTTAGCGAACCATCGGACAAAGACGGTCACCGCATCGTGCGCTTTCAGATGCGCTTCTGCGGCCGTCTGGAATGCTCTTAATTCCGATACTAGGAAGCCACTTGAGTTATGCACTTTTAAATCTAGATTAAAAACTAATTTCTGGAGAACTGCTTTTTGTGTTGGGTTTTCTGGCCTTCCCCCGCACCTCCGATTGGCACGGTTGGCTACGTACGGTGCAAAAAAAGCTCAACATATTAGCATGCATGCATTGAAACAGCTTTCTAAGTAGAAGATATAAATCACAGATGTGTTTGTTTTTAAACCTATTTTGGCCTAATGGGAAAAAAACAATGTTACGTTTTCCCATTATCTTGGCATCATCATTGGAACTCAGCCAGTTTGACTCATGAGAACTGCCTCATATACGATCCTCTGGAAATAATGCTATGTTCCCACGAATACGAGAAACAGACCTGGGACACAGTGGCTTAATCCAGGGATGGCTAAACGTGTCTTAATGCTGTCCCGATGCTTCTAGAACCGTGTGGTTGTATGCGCGTATGTTGAACTTCTTTCGCACCGTACGTAGCCAACAGTGCTAATCGGTGGTGTGAGCGGTTGTGTGCACTTCGTACTCCCCACTTCCTACACCCTGCCCCATCCCTTCCTTACCCTATCTATGGCCGAAGGGAAGGAATCATTCGTTTTTTTTTACCACGGTTAACCATAGTACTCTGGGTTATATTACGCGATCACAACATAGCTTCTATTACCTTTGTCATTTTTCAACGTGTTTTTCTTTTAAGGCTTCTTAAAAAATAAATAAGGCTGTCAAGTTGACCTATGGGAGAGATCTGCCATTGAGCACACCTCTCCTCATGCCCTTTAAACCCACGATGTCACAACGATTTTCCAGGGCGGCCCAGAATTAAATAAATAACTCGCGTGGCTTCCTTAAATGCGAGGCACATGACCCCCGGGGCTGGTGCGGGCTTAGCCCAGCAGGCTTGCCGTGGAAATCCGGGCCCAGATCGCCAAACCTGGGCCCGGGGCTTCCCCCTCAACCAGTGATGGCGGTGGGCACGCAGCACGACCTTGTGGAGGCCCCGCGGTTGCCCGGCGGGGGGCGTGGGCGTTACCGTATGATGTCGACGTGGCCGTTCTTGGCGGCGAGGTGCAGCGCGCTGGTGCTGTTGGGGTGGCTGGGGTCGTGGGGACGTCCCTCGAGCAGCGTGGGGCACACGTTGCTGCTCAGCAGCAGCTTCACCACCTGCGCGGGGGAGACGGGCACGGACCGTGAGGCCGGGACGGGCGGCGCCGGTAAGACGACGCTCGCCGCGTCCAGCTGCCCCCCGGGAGGCTCGGCGGTTTAACGAAGCTGCTTTGTCTTTTGCCGCGTGAAGCCCAACGAGCGGTTAGCTTGTATTTTTCCGAGGTGGCCTGGTTGCACGTGATGGCTTATCTAAGCGGCTTTAGGGCATGCGGGAATTCAGAGTAGCAGCCAAACACGGATATGAGAAAAAGGTCAGATCCGTGAACATCTACGGAAAATGAAAGTGACACGGCGTACAAATATGTCACTGGGCAAAAGCAAGGTGCATACTGCCGCATGCCTTTGATCGCCCACACCTCCAATTAGCACGGTTGGGGGCACCACGGTGGCGAGATGTTAACTACCTCGCCTGGTATCCAAGAGGTCGTGGGTTCGATCCCGACCCTGATGCCTGTATATTTGGAGTTTGCATGTTTTCCCCGTGGCTGTGTGGATTTTTCTTCGGGTCCTCCGGTTTTTCCCTCCACATTTAGACATCAACATCGCGCGTTTTTCGAGTATTTGGCTGCTATAAGTTTCCACATTATAAGCCACTTGATTGGGCTGTCATTTGTGGCCATGTTGCATCTGAAAACGAGCTTTATAGCTCAGTGGGCCTTACCTGGTAAAATAAAAAATAGTTTAGTTTGGAAAGAAGTTGAACATGCCATACATATGTGAAACTGTCAAATTTGTGAATGTCTATAGAAGATTACAGTAATGCCATCCACACATACTGTGTCAGCGGTTAATTGTTCTGGGACAATGTTAGGCAGTTGGACATGCAATGTTGTACTGCAAACGTATGCATAAAATCGAAAGTTGTTCGTCAATTCATCTGTCCATTCATCCGTCCGTTCGTCCGTTCATCACTCGGATTTAAAATGAAAAATGTCTCTTCCCAAGCACAGTCATTTTATTCTAATGACCCTGACACAATTCCAGGGGAGGAATGGTGTTGGGAGTGGAATAAGTGCAGAGGAGTGAGGGGTGGGGTAGATGGAGTCTCGGGGAAACGATCCGTGAAGATTTCATATCCAACAGAAGGCAGTAACTATTTAATTTCATGCAGTACAACCATTAGATTCTCTAGTAAAAAAATAATATAAACAATGTTCATTTCTCTAAACATTTCAGAGCCTCTAGTGCCATTTCCACATTTCCATGGTGGGGACCAGTCTTTTCAAGGGACGACCCCTGTTGGGTCCCAGGGTTTGACTCGCAATAAAATGACCGCAAGATCAATTGCGGTATACACGAACATGTACCGCCCCGTTTTGTCAATCCACCGATGGATGAGGGCCTCCCATAGCCGTGCGTGTCCCTGGGAGTTATTTGACCGTACTTCACCACGATAGATCAGTACGGGGTTGGTCGCCCACCATCCAAGCACAATGACTGGCTCAATTCGTGCTTAACTTCCAAGATGTGATTGGATGTGGGGTGCATTCTCGGTGAATTGGGTAGACGGCGATGCCCTGCGGTGTGAGCGCACCGCGGTACAGGGTTAACCAGCGGCAAAGTAAGGTTACAAATAAATGAAAGTACAAGGGTTAACAGATGATTACCACAAAAAAAATATTTGAAATTAAATAACGTAGACACGGGTTGTTTAGTCTTATTTTTGACCTTCTAGCCTACATTTAATAAAAGGGAGATGAAATGTTAATTTCTCCTCCCGGGCAAGTGTCTCTCGCGTGCGGAGAGAGGAGGGCCGGAGCACGCAATTGCTGCTGCTGTTAGTCCCCATCGTGGCCAGCATGCGGGACATCGTCAGGGCAACCACTCTGTGGCCTGGTTGAAGTGGACACCGCCCCCCCCTCCACCGAGAGTGATTTCCCACTCAGCTGAGCGTGCGGCAGCACCCACTCACATCCTATTCATTACAGGCCTGAGCTCGAGGTGGAAATTCCACGCTCTAATGGTGGGTCGAGTCTGTCCGTAGGATTTCCGCGGTTGACTTCTACCACGAAGTAGTACTAATTTAAAATTGATAAAAATAAAATAATAAAATCACGACGTTTCGGAGGCAACACAGCAAATCTGGCTGCTGCAGCAAATCTGGCTGTGACGGTCCCACCTGATGACGGAGACTTGTGTTGCCTCCGAAACGTCGTGATTTTATTATTTTATTTTTATAAATTTTAATTTAATTTTTTACCTACGTGACTTTACCGAAAAAACTAAGAGTATGAATCCTTGCAGTCACGAAAGCTTCAAATCTAAAATGGTACTAATTTGATCGGCCCCCGAGCGATGTCATGAAAGGTTGAATCAGTTCTCAGCCCCGCCGTCGCCCTCCCCCAATGATTGCAAGCCAGACACTCTACCACCGAACCACCCGGCTGGCTTGACATACCATCACAGGGCACTTGGGGATGATGGCCAGGTAATAATCTTTAAGCAACTTAGGTAAGACCATTGGTACCTCATTTGCCAGTAAAAAATATGATAATTGGTTTTTACCCTCTTATCTGGCAACAAAACTGACACCTTTTTTACGAGGAGTCATGTTTGCATAGACCACAATACCTGCAGTCATAATGCAAACAAAAAACATAACTCTGATAATGTATGCACTGTCCTTGAAGACTAGGCTCTAAGGAAAGCTGTCTCGGGTGTGGACCAATCAACTTCAAGGACAGTGCATACATTATCAGAGTTATGTTTTTTGTTAGCATTATGACTGCAGGTATTGTGGTCTATGCAAACATGACTCCTCGTAAAAAAGGTGTCAGTTTTGTTGCCAGATAAAAGGGTAAAAAAACAATTATCAACTTAGGTGAGGTGCAGATGCACGGGAATTGAACCCAGGTAGCCTGCAGGTGAGGAGTGCTACTTCAGATTGTACTATCCACTGAAATACTAACACACTACCGCTCCCCATGCGCACATGCCCAAGCATACATTCATGCGCAGTAAAAAAAAAGATAATAATAAAAAGGTCTTCAAGCCGAGCCAGTATAAAATCAATCCAACGCAGCGGAATATTCAATATCGAGAGCAATTTAGTGCATTATTTCTCATTACTCGAGTGTGGTAATGATGAGTGTGTAATTTCTCCGTCGGTGAAAATAACGAATTTGTTAGCTCGTTCGTATTCGGGTGACTGCATGAAAGGACCTTCAGAAAATGTTAAATTAAATTTTCATTCAGTTGGGTTTCCCATATTCGTAAGACACTTTCTCAGGTCACCGAGGCATGTACGGAATAGATACGCAGTCCGTTAATAATACAAGGAGATCCTTCACGCTTGCTCATAACCCCGAGGAGATGTAGTCCTCGCGGTCACACGGGAAGAAAAAAAAAAAGCTTTCCAACAGTCACACGGCACGAAAATTATTCAATAGTGCCGAAAGAAAATAATTTACAAACGTCGCCACCTGTCAAACTATTACTCGTGTGAGGCTTCACAAAGCAGCGATTGTACGTCGCTAGACATGCATACGTTGAGTTCGACTATGTCCAAAATCAGCTTGCTCCTGCCCGATTGTTAAAGACTGACCCTCCCTAAAAACAAAGTCTGGAGACTCGGCGAGGTTTTGCTTACGTTAAATAAAGGAATGATCATTACCCCCGTGCCATGAAGGGAACGTTAAAGACTCTGAATTTATTTGCAGGGCTCGGGCAATCTGATGGCCAACATTCTGCTTCATGTGAAGTGGAAGCACAAGCAAATGTCGCGCAATTAAGAAAAATATTTAGAAAACAGGGATTCTTTTTACGTGCTTTCCAAGATAAAGGCTCTCTGTTGTGTTTAGCAATTGGCTAAGGTACATCATGACGAATAGGCAATTGGCTAATGGGCAATTGGCATGGATATAAGGAATAAATGAACGTGAATTATATCGGTTCCTTTGTAGTACGGAGCGAAGAGAGCTTTTTTTTTGCTCTGCCACTTTGAAACTCCCTCCTGCTGAATTATTGACATTTGTTTTGTACGCAAAGTGATAATAAAGCAAAGCGAGCGAGCACACGCGAAGCGAGAGCGCCTGCGAACGTGCCCGCAGCCCGGAGTTTCTAATCGCGATTTGATTGTAATCAAAACTCACGACGCCTCGGCTGGGTGCTCGGGGAAGAGGGAGCGAGGGGGGGGGCAGCGGGGGTGGTGAGGGGGGGCGAAGTAAAAACCGTCGTGCGCCTCGCAAACTATCGCTGTCAGAACGGAGTCCTAATGAGGGAACAGCGAGCGTGCGTTGTTCATCAATTCGCACACCAATTTGTGCGTTCGCTCAACAGGCAAAGGGCAAAGTAAATAAAAAAACACACCCACGCTTGTTCTGTTGCGCTGATTTTGCCCACAACTGTTACTTACACTCTGCCAGGTTAAGGTTTTTTTCATGCATGTGTAGACATGTAATATGTATATTTCGAGGCAAGCGAGCGGTATCATTCAGCTACGCGCGGGGAACGGTGCTGAATGCACAAATTTGTTTCAATTATTCAGCGTAGCCTGGCTTGGTTAATAACTTATTACAGCATCATATTTGAATGTTAGAAAAAAAATATATACACATGGATTGATGTGCGCGGTGCCACAGTGTTTCGCGCGCGGGGCTATGAACCCGGCGAATGGCACGAGTGATATTCCTCAACTGGCCCTGCCCACCCCTGTGCTGCCCGACCTTCACCAAACCCTTGCCAACGGCCGAATGGCTCTCTTCACGGCGTTTTCCCATCGCGGATCGTCTGACGCCGGACACGCGTGCCACGTTCAGAATGAGCCAGGTGACATTGCGATTAACCCTGCCAAGAGCCAATGTTCACGCTATTTCTGTCCGGTCATATACGTCTTCATCATTAGCATCATCGTCAGTCCAACGCTGCACTGCACCTCATTTCGACGTCCCCCAATTGACCGTCGTCTCCCGCGACGCGATTAAATTCCAACGTGCATTTACAGAGCATCCAAATGCGACGGCTTCTCTGGAGACCAAAAACAGCGGGCCGTGCACAGTCCACGGCTGCCCTTAATGGATATTATTGAGAGAAGAAGCAGTCAGTCACAGGGAAGACGTTTCCTGAAGCTGAACTTGGAGAAAGGGGGCAGCGAGGTCAAGGCACAGATTGCCAGTGGAAGGCAGCGCCAGACAGAATCGGAACACATTCCTGCGGAGGGAGCTGGTAGGAACGTTGGGTTGCTCGGTCAATGGCCAGGGTCAACGGCGGCGTGGTGTATTCCGCAAATATGCCCGTCTGTGAGGGCGGGCACAAGCCGGCGTGAGTAGGTTAAACGTTGAGTTTTATAAGGGCACCACGGGGTGACCAGCCCCTCCCCTCCCACCAAGCCCCACCCCTCCCACCCGCCACCCAGTCCCACCCACCCACCCTCCCCACCCAGCCCCTCCCCACCCTCCCCACCCGGGTCGCTGGGACTGGAGAAAGCATCTCCTGTCTGGGTTCGTCCTTTTATATGGAGACGATGCCTCATCCTGATTTGATCAATCTCTTTTTTTTCCTTTCCTTTTTTCCAAGTAAGACCCACACACGGACACATCGTACAACCCGACTACGAAAAACTTGGCAGGATCCTTCTGAAAAAGTCTTGAGACTCAGCGAGGCTTTCCTGGGTAAACAAGTGTATGAATTCTAGATTTGAAACTTTCGTGACTGCAAGGAATCATATTCTTAGGTTTTTGTTCGTGACTTTACCGAAAAAACCTAAGAATATAAGTGTATGAATAATAATCTGGTGAATGCAGGAAACATGTCTATTACGTCATTATCTTTAAGCATTTTAAAATACAGAACTGTAGACCATCATTAGTGTACGTTAGTTGTAACGTTGTTATCCGTTATTGAATGTACAATCACTTCGTCAGGTCCTTCGCAAAATCTTTCTTAGTGTTGAAACTAAACTTAAACTAAACAATTTTTTAATTTTACCAGGTAAGGCCCACTGAGCTGTATAGCTCTTTTTCAGGAGCAACCTGGCCGCAAGTGATAGCTCAACGAAGTGGCTTACCACATAGATGTGTATCGCAGCCAAATACTTTAAAACGCATGTTTATAAATGCGGAGGGAAAAACTGGAGGACTCGGAGAAAAATCCACACGACCACGGGAAGAGAGAGAGAGACATGCAAATATACAGCAGGCGTCAGGGTCGGAATCGAACCCACGACCTCCTGAATACCAGGCGAGGTAGTTAACATCTCGCCACCGTAACATCTCGAACGCAACATCCAGGCTTCACTTGACAGCCGTGCAGAAGCACGTGTGCGGATTTTCCGTTTGCTCCGAGTGTACGGAGGGTGAAAATAATTTCATGTGGACAAGATTTGCCTCGTTAGAGGGAGAAAAAACGTCGATTTACACTTTGGCTCTGTATCCCAGACTTCCCCGCGTTCTCGGCTTCCAAATTGCCCCAATTTGGTGAGATTGTGGCGTTATATCGCCTGGCAGTGGTGTCATTAAAGCGAGGCTCGTTATGTGTGGCACATTACTGGGGGGTGGCAGCGGTGCAGTGGTTAGTCAAGTGCCCCTATGAATTACGGTTACCTGTGTTTGATTCACGGCCATGGCTAACGTCAGCTACGAGCGATATCTAAACCGGTCCTGGGCCCCCTGTTTAACCCATTGGGGCACTAAGCAGTAGGGCGAAGTATGGTCAAACAATCCCCATGGACTCATGCTGCGTGGGAAAGCCTTCGTCCAACAGTGCATTGACAAATGGCTGAAAATATGTTATGTATTATTAATTACATTACAAATTCAAGGCCATCAGGGATGCAACGACCTATTTCAACGGGGGTACGGCAAGATACGACTATGCCCGCCCCCTCCCTTCTCCCGACTCACTTTTACTAAAATAGTTACGGATGTTTTATACCCGTGTAATGCGGGCGTAAGCGACCTTCCGGAGGTGACGTCACGGGGGGTGGAGTCATGTGACGTGGGGGTAAGGTTCGGGGCTTTAAGCGGGTAAACCGGAAGGGGAAGGTAGTCGGGGTGTGAGCGGAAAAGAGTGAGGCCACGCGGGCAAGTGTGGAGAGGGGGGGCGCCGACGGCGATCGGGAGCCAACCCCGAAGATAAGAGGAAGCTGCGGAGTGGTGTGCAGCTGGGGAGGAGACAGCCAGGAGGGCTGCGTGTTAGAGGCAGCGGTGTGGCTGCCAGGAGGAGCTGCGGAGAGAGAGAGAGAGGGGGCTGCTTGTTAGAGGCAGCGGTGTGGCTGCCAGGAGGAGCTGCGGAGAGAGAGAGAGAGAGAGCAAGAAGCTGTGAGAGCTGCGGAGGGAGAAGAGCAGCAGAGAGTACAGCCAAGGGGGGCTGTGTGAGAGAAACAGCAGCGGAGCTGCTGTTGTGGATCGGGCCGACATTGGAGTCAGCACCGTGGAGAAGCTACAGAGTAAAGACAGCCGTGTGGGTGTACAGCACGAACCGAATAATAAAGGACACTGAGCCAGACATCGTGGTCCAGTCGTTTATTACACTGGTGTCGGAAGTGCAACGGCATGTCGAAACAAGTGAGGAAGAAAGTTAATCCGGCGCCTGCATCGGCTTCTTCGTCCGACGACGACGAACTCCCTCCAACCGCGGATCCTGTTGGGGTGGTGGAGGAGAGCCCGGCTGAGGAGACCACGGGAACGGGAGTGGAGGATGTTGGCGCGGTGGCGGGTCCGTCGACATCATCAGACGCGGATCAACGATGGCAAGCGATGGCGGTACAACTGGAGGCACTTAAGGACGTCCTGGCGCATCTATGCCATCTCGTCGCGCCAGGGACGATGGATGATGCAAGTGGTGCTCCGCGGGCCGCCACGTTGCCTGTCCTGCCGCCGCCATTGCCCACGCGGCAAGAGGCCGCCATTTTGCGCGCTCCGTGGCGCCAAACCGCCATCTTGGCCACGCCGCGGGCCGACGCCATTTTGAATTTGCCATCACAACCACCACCATTGGAAGACGGCGGGAAGAGGAGTCGGAGTCGCCACCTTACAACAGTTAAAGAATTTTCCGTCGGTGGGGACTGGAGCGCGTTCGCCTGCCGCTTCTTGGCGGCGGTACGCACAGCAAGATGGACCGATGCGGAGGCTTTGGAGGTGTTGCCGACTCTCCTGGACGACGAATCTGTCCGATTCTTCCGTTCCATAGCGACCGATAAGAAGGCAACTTTATGTGGTGTTTTTCAAGAAATGGCCGATGCTTATGAGCCACCAGATGATGCGCATCGGCGATTCGCTCAACGACAACGAGCACCAGAGGAGTCGCCCGTGGCGTTCAGGGGTGCGGTGCTGGAGCTGGCCATGGCAGCTTATCCTGAGACGCCACAGGACCTGCTGGAGCCTCTCATATTAGGGAAAATGTTGGAGCTGTCTCGGGATCTAGGGATCCCCATGCCTGTGTGTGGGCATGAGAAGCTAACTTCCCGGATGGCTGCTAAGTGTCTCGATGCGCAATTCAACCTCCGTCGCTGGAAACAAGTGACGGCGTGGACGGGGGAGCCCGTCAAAGAAGAGGAGGCGCTGGGGTGGAACCCTGCGCAGGCCGTCTATGTTCCGGATGACCGGGGCCCTCAACAACTGACGGCCGCCTCCGCTCCATGGACGGGACGCGGCGGGCCGAGACCGCGCGCGGTGCTACCAGAACGGGGCCGTCAGGAGGCGAGGCCTGCGCTTCGGCGCAACGAGGCCGAATGTTTCCGCTGCGGGCGTAGGGGCCACTACGCCAGAGACTGCTGGGCCCGCTTCCCGGCTTCGCCGCAGCAGGAGGCCTCGGCACCGGTCAAGTCGGCTAAAGATCCTCCGAAACAGGCATGTCGGCACGCACCAGACACTCGGCAAGGCTTTCCACCTCACCCACCACCTGTGTTGCGCGATCCTATTGTTGTTGTTAAAGAAAGGCCATCGACGGGGCCTTGTCATTCAGTTACGCAGTGGCGCAAATTGGCACGGAGAGTTGTCGCGGCCGCTACGGGTTCGTCCACTGTACCGGGGTCCATACAAGGTGTGGACGTGCGCATTTTGGTCGACTCGGGCGCGTCTGCGACTATTATATCGGATGTCATTTTCCATCTGTTGGGCATTCCGTCGCGGGCTGTGCGTCCGGTTTATGGGTCGTGCGTCGCTGCGAACGGGGGTAGCATGGGTATCGTGGGTCAGGTGGATGCTAAGATATCTATTGGGGATGTGTCGGCCTCGGGTGTTGTGTTGATATCGAGATCTTTGGCGGTTCCTTGTTTGTTAGGCACCGATTTTTTGGCTAAGATGCCCATTTTGATCAAAATCAATGAGAATTGTATTGAACTGCCGGGGGGCCGTCAAATCTCGTTTCTGCCGTCGCCCTGGGGGCGACCTGCTTCGGCCGTACAAGTGCAGGCGCTGTCCGTCGCATCTGTGGACATCCCACCTGGTACACAGATGCTTATACCCTTGCGGTATCGGAAGCCCCTGCCTGATCGGCTAGGAGCAGTAGGGGTCTTGTTGTCACCGTCCGCCACGATAACAACCGGGTTGGCGTTAGTGGGGGCACAGACCATCGTCCGGCCGGATCAATTACCGTTTTTACAGGTGCTTAATGCGGGGGGAGAAAACGTCCGTGTCCCGGCCGGTACGGTTGTGGCACATGCCACTACGGCGTTTGCGACCCATGATTGTCCACATAGCCGGGGAGTTGTTGCTGGGGTTTCCGAGCCAAGGAGTTCGGATGATCGTTGGGTTGCTCAATTATGTGACGAAAATTCTTCCCTGTCCATGGAGCAACGTGGTGCGCTGCGTAAATTGTTGTTGACATATTCCGACGTGTTCAGCTCCGATGATTTGGATTTGGGCCGCACTTCCTTGCTTTACCATCACATTGAGACGGGCGATGCTGCCCCTATTCGATTAAATTCGCATCGGATGAGTCCTGCGGAGCGAGAACACGTACGGGGGGCAGTGGAAGACATGTTGGCTGCGGACATTATATCGCCATCTAACAGCCCATGGGGCGCTCCAGTCGTCTTGGTTAAGAAGAAGGATGGCAAATTGCGATTTTGTGTTGATTTCCGCAAATTGAATAAGATATCGGTGGCAGATGCGTACCCCCTGCCGCGTATGGATGACTCCCTCGACGCATTGTCGGGGGCTAAGTTCTTTTCCACACTGGACCTCTCTTCGGGATTTTGGCAGCTTCCCCTTGACGAGTCCTCACGGGAGAAAACCGCATTCCGTACGCCGCAGGGGTTATTTCAATTCAACTGTCTCCCGATGGGATTGAATGCGGCCCCTGCTACATTTCAAAGATTGATGGAGCTCGTTTTGACGGGGTTGCAGTGGGAGACATGTCTTATATATTTGGACGATATCATTGTCTTCAGCCGCACATTCGATGAACATTTGACGCGGCTGGAGACAGTGTTCACGAGGATGCGTTCTGCCAAATTGAAATTCAAACCAAAGAAATGTCACCTACTGCAACGGTCCGTCCGCTATTTGGGGCACATTGTGAGCGCTGAGGGAGTGTCCACGGATCCGGAAAAGACGGCGTGCGTCCGGGATTGGCCGACTCCGGCCACCGTGGGGGATGTTCGGCGGTTTTTGGGATTTGCCTCGTATTACCGAAGATTCGTGCCGGGTTTTGCGACGATTGCGAGGCCTTTGCATCTCCTTACGGGTAAAGGACGGAAGTTTGTTTGGGGACAGCCGGAGGAGGCGGCCTTTCGGAGTCTGCGTGATCTATTGGCCACGGCCCCAACATTGGATTATCCCGATTTCGATCACCCATTCATTCTTGATACGGACGCGAGTGACACAGGTATTGGGGCGGTGTTATCACAGTCTAAAGGGGGTGTAGAGCGTGTCGTGGCGTATGGTAGCCGAGTCTTGTCTCCTGCGGAAACCCGCTACTGTGTCACTCGCAGAGAACTATTGGCGGTTGTTTTTTTCCTACGGCAATTTCGACCATACCTCTACGGTCGTTCTTTTATTGTGCGTACGGATCATGCGGCCTTGCAATATGCCCTTAAAATTGACCAGCCATCCGGACAGTTGGCACGTTGGTTGGACACGCTACAGGAATTTTCCTTCCAAATTCAACATCGGAAGGGAGTGCGCCATGCGAACGCTGACGCACTTTCCAGATTACCGCGGCGCGCCCCTTGTAAATGTGAGTCGGGGACGCATAGGTGTTCGCCGATTCCAAACCCCCCTCAGCCGCTCACGTTGGCCGTCGAGAAGTCGGACACTCCGATGGAACCGGGACCGGCTGACGGGGTTTTGAATCTGCCGCGGTCTGTCTGGATCCGGGAACAGATGATGGATGAGTCATTGGTGTCCTTGCGGAAGCGGTCTGCTAAGGACGATGGGAGTCCGAGTACGGCTGTGGGGCCGCAAACCGCTCTCCGAGATGGTCTGCTTATGTGGCGGGAGGGGTTCCAGGAACGTTGGCGCCTGGTGGTACCAACGTCCTTGCGGTTCGAGTTGATTAGAACCCTCCATTGTGACACTCTCTTACATTTAGGGGTGCAGAAGACCTTGTTGACGTTGCAACGTCATTATTTTTGGCACGGCATGGCGACAGATGTCGTAGGGCACGTGCGCGCGTGCCCTGCGTGTGCACAACGTAAGCCGCCGAAACATCCTTACGTGCCGCCTCTCCAGTCGATTCAGGTGTCTCGAGTCAATGAATTGGTGGCACTGGACATATTGGGACCTTTTCCACCATCGGCGAGGGGTAATAAATATTTGCTGGTAGGGGTTGAGTACCTCTCCCGTTGGCCGATGGCCTGGCCGTTGCCCGATCAGTCGGCCGCGGCCATTACCGACGCCTTTTTGTTTGGGTATATTATGGATAAGGGGGCGCCTGAGAGACTCCTCACGGACCAGGGCAGGAATTTCTCTTCTAAATTATTGGCGGAAGTGTGCGCGGGCCTTGGGACTAAGAAAGTACGGACATCCCCATACCATCCGCAGACGGATGGTATGGTTGAACGGCTGAACAGGACATTGTCTGCCATGCTTTGCCACACCGTGAGTGAACAACAATCAGATTGGGATCTGCACATCCCCGGGGTGCTTTCGGCGTACAGGATGACGCCTCATGCGGCTACAGGATATTCGCCGTTTTACCTTATGTATGGTCGGGAAAACGTGCCGCCGGTGGATGTGCAATTGGGAACTGGGGTGAAGGGACCTCGTAAACCACTTCCTGAATACATTCAGGACACGGTTCGCCGAGTCACGGAGGCGCGGGAGAATGCCCGCGTGGCTACGGCCAAAGCCCAGGCCCGGAACGAGCGATATGCGCGACGGTCTGAGGGGGAGTGCCCTTGGAAGGTTGGGGACCTAGCCTGGCTTCATTGTCCACAGGTACGTCCGGGGACCTCGCCGAAATTGCACAAACCCTGGCATGGTCCCGTACGCCTCATTGCGGTTCCCAACCCACAGACAGCACGCGTCCAGATTGGGTCTCGTCGCTGGGTTGTGCATACGTCGCGCTTGAAACCATATGTTGCTCCCTTACATGATGCGTCATCCCCCAATGTTGCCTTGCCGGGGTCTGTTGCTGCTGACTCTCCCCTGCCTGCGTCCATTGATCTCGCTGGAGCGCCTGTCGTACCTGTTCCAGACAGGCCGGCCGTGACATTGCGGGGGACGAGGGGCCCTGCTCGGAGGACGCCTGCCAGGTCTGCGGGACCTTCGAGCCCTGCAGCCCTTCCGACCCAGCTGCGGGCACGGTCACAGGACAAGCCCAAGACTAACTCTTTAGGGACACGGGACGTCGGTGGACTTCCAGCTGCGACAGGGGGATTACCCCCTGTCATTCCTCGACTTTCATCGCGTTCCCGTTCTGCGAGTGGGCCGCCGACCGTCCGGGACGGGCCGGCGACCCGCACACGTTCCAAATCGCTTACGTTTCGTTGATTGTTGCTGTCTTGTTATTTTTTTCTTACAGTTGTATTTATTGCATGCTTTTGTACGATCGTTGATGTTCATTGCGTTGTTGTTGTTCTTGTTGTTACATTATATGCTTAGTGTCCTTTAGGGGGGGAAGCTCGGTTCGCCGCATTACGATTTGCTATTGGTCAGCCGAGGTCGGCTGGGATTTTTCTACGGGGGAGGGTGGTGTAATGCGGGCGTAAGCGACCTTCCGGAGGTGACGTCACGGGGGGTGGAGTCATGTGACGTGGGGGTAAGGTTCGGGGCTTTAAGCGGGTAAACCGGAAGGGGAAGGTAGTCGGGGTGTGAGCGGAAAAGAGTGAGGCCACGCGGGCAAGTGTGGAGAGGGGGGGCGCCGACGGCGATCGGGAGCCAACCCCGAAGATAAGAGGAAGCTGCGGAGTGGTGTGCAGCTGGGGAGGAGACAGCCAGGAGGGCTGCGTGTTAGAGGCAGCGGTGTGGCTGCCAGGAGGAGCTGCGGAGAGAGAGAGAGAGGGGGCTGCTTGTTAGAGGCAGCGGTGTGGCTGCCAGGAGGAGCTGCGGAGAGAGAGAGAGAGAGAGCAAGAAGCTGTGAGAGCTGCGGAGGGAGAAGAGCAGCAGAGAGTACAGCCAAGGGGGGCTGTGTGAGAGAAACAGCAGCGGAGCTGCTGTTGTGGATCGGGCCGACATTGGAGTCAGCACCGTGGAGAAGCTACAGAGTAAAGACAGCCGTGTGGGTGTACAGCACGAA
Organism: Lampetra fluviatilis; assembly: GCF_964198595.1. Classification (NCBI taxonomy): domain Eukaryota; kingdom Metazoa; phylum Chordata; class Hyperoartia; order Petromyzontiformes; family Petromyzontidae; genus Lampetra; species Lampetra fluviatilis. Next base: position 9,429,648 of record NC_136309.1, on the reverse strand, counting down.
CCGAATAATAAAGGACACTGAGCCAGACATCGTGGTCCAGTCGTTTATTACACCCGTATAGAATAATACGTAGGCTATAACTATGTATTATTGTTATTTTTTTCCTGAAGATTGTTTTACTTGTTTATCTGTGGATTCGGGGGCCCCGCTGGTGGCCGACTGGGCCCCCTGCGTGTCACATAACGCTGCTGCCACATACCCACCCCCAATAGCTGAGCCCCTGACGGCCGCGAATTCTGTAAAGCCGATGCCCCTTTTGCAAGTCCAGATTCAAGACCCTCCTCTTCTCCTCTGTCTTTGACTCTTGGGAAAGAAAAAAAACCACCCCCACTATATATGCCTCTTCTATCCCAATCAATGGCGGAGCCAGGATTTTCAGGTAGAGGGGGGGCAACCCCTCCAGCAATAAAAAATGATAGGAGTTGTTAGTCAGTTAGGACCTTTGATTTTTATTCGACGCGTGTGCGGCGATGGCGCAGCCGTCGATCGAGGGTTGAATTCGAACCGCGTTGTGTGATCGGCATCGCGCTCGCTGAAAGCGAATGCCCTCAGGTAAGTTGTGTTCTGTATACGCAACTGTGCACAATTCTGTGAGTCACTTATAACTGCTTTGCCATTACTTATTGCCAATAATAGAGTCCCTGGCACGTAACAATATGCTACACAGTGGCAGTGGGGGTCGCAAAATGCCGATTTATTACTAATAAACCCCAATGATCCGATCGAAATTAGGGATTTCGATCGGATCATTGGGGATGCACGTGCCCCCCCCCCCTCCCACTGGCTCCGCCAATGATCTCAATAATGTCCCACTATTCTGTGCGCTCTCTTGACAGATGTGTGGCTGAGGGGTGGAGGGCGCCTTTAATGAAACTCGGGGAAAACCGCCCCTACACATCAAGTCTAGAATCCCGAGCCATTGGTTACAGCGGCATAGCAGCCACGGATCATATCCACAGAAGCACTCCGACTAACTAACTATTAACTTTTTGTTTATTTTACCAGGTAAGGCCCACTGAGCTATGTAGCTCTTTTTCAGAAGCGACCTGGCCACAAATGATAGCTCAACGAAGTGGCTTACCACGTGGACATTTAACACATGTTGATTCTAAATGTGGAGGGCAAAACCGTAGGACCTGGAGAAATATCCAAGCACTCACGGGGAGAACATGCAAACCCCCAATATACAGCAGGCGTCAGGTTCGGGATTGACCTCTTGTAGACCAGGCGAGGGAGTTAACATCTCACCACTGCGGCGCCCACACGTCTAGGGTATGCGCGTCTCTGCTCGTCAGGCAAGGGCACCATGATGTGAAATGTGGCACGTGGCGGTGGGAGCCGCACGTTGCTGGAGCTTTGCTCGGCACTCGGCCCACGGGGTGCGAACGTGAAACCCATCATGGCGTTGCACTCCCCTCGAGCCTCCAGCCGGTACTTGAGAGGGAAATTTGCTATTTCATGGAAGGGAATGGATTTCAACTGACACACGTCTTGGCTTTGATAATCCCCTTCACAAACACTGGTGGAACCATCAACCGCATCAGAACATCAACAGGCCGATGTGCACATCTCCTTCATGAATGGACAATTAAAATAAAGCCACAGTATTGCGATTGTGGCCATGATATCCAAACTGTGGACCATATAGCAAGCTCATAGAGACCCATAGATATACATTAAAGACAAATCACAACAGTGTGATCCTAGACATGCAACCCAAACTATAGTAAGGCACTGTAATATGCACTCCTTCAAAGGAGGATTAGCCAAACCACATTAACTCTATATTCTTAGGTTTTTTCGGTAAAGTCACGTAGGTAAAACATCAAAATTAATGAAAATAAAATAAAATAAAAACAAAAATCACGACGTTTCGGAGGCAACACAAGTCTCCGTCATCAGGTGGGTCCGTCACAGCCGAATTAGCTGCATCACTTGATGAATTAGCTGCATCACTTGATGCAGCTAATTCGGCTGTGACGGTCCCACCTGATGACGGAGACTTGTGTTGCCTCCGAAACGTCGTGATTTTTGTTTTTATTTTATTTTATTTTCATTAATTTTGATGTTTTACCTACGTGACTTTACCGAAAAAACCTAAGAATATGATGCCTTGTAGTCACGAAAGCTTCAAATCTACACATTAACTCTCTCCTGAAGACCTCCTGTCACGGTTAGCAGAATCCAGCAATGGCATTTAGCTCCGGAGCATATTGCCATCGTGAATAAGAGTAGACAGAATAGAATGCTCCTTTTTAAATATAAGCAATCAAAAAACGACACTCGATTGTTTCTGTTGTTGTTAAAAGCACGTTCCTTCAACAGAACCTCCCTCACGACGAGCGGAGGTCCCCCGAGACCGTTCACGATTGATAACAATCAACGGGGGCACACTTGCCTGATCTATAAGTGCGACATTAATTGGAGAGGTTCGCAATGCCGCGCCTCCCGGAGGGGGACCTTCAAAATAAGCGGCAGCAGGGCACACACGAGGCCAATCCTATATCCGTGCACGCCGGCGTCTAAATGGACAACTTTCCATTTCAGCCGGCGAGCGGAGGGTCAGGGGAGAGCCCCGTTGCAAGTCGGGGGCGGCGAGCGAGAGTGGACATTTTCAGAAGAAGAAAAAAGGAAGCTGCCCCTTAATCTTCGTCCCCCTCAACCCCCCCCATCCCCCAGTTTTTTTTTTGGATGGCGCCGCCGCGATTCTAAACCGGCACCCAAACCCGGGCGGCTAAAAAAATAGACACGCTCAAGGCCGGCGGTCGTTTTTCGCAGGCGAGGCTCGTTTTTTTTTTTACCGCGCGCAACCTTCACACTCCGGTGCCTTCAATGGGGGATTGATCGACGTCGCTTTAAAACATCCCACTGCCCGATAAGCGAAGCGAGTCAATTAAAAGAGGAGGCCTTGTGAGGTCACATTGCTTTGACGCAGATCCAGCGGGCAAAATGCTCTCGCACAGAGCTTTAATTTCCAGCTGTTGAATAAAAAAAAGCAAGCAGCGACTCGTCGCAAATAGCGTGCGAAGACGAACGTCAATTAGAAATTAAATTTGTCATCAATTTACTCTTTTAAATTCGCTCCTAGATGAGCTGCCCTCCAAATTGCTGTGTTTTATACATTTAACATTTAACAGGGATGAAAGAATGCGTCAAGATTCAGTGATCTAAATTGATTTTACCACTCACAACACTTGACTTGAGCCACTTACGCCAAGCCTGTTTTTCTGAAGCAACTGTCCCCAAGAGGGCCAAACAGGTCTGGGCCACGGCCACCTTTCTGTCCGTCAGCCTGCCCACTGCCGCCAAAGCTCCCCAGCTTTGTCCCGAACAGGACTCTTCAGAAAGCCAAGCCAGCTCCTGAAGCAGCTTCCCAGCTCGCAGTGCGACATGTCACTGGCTCGTTCACCCGTGCCAGCTCTGACTGAGACACTGCCCACCATCAGCACGTCGTCCATGTACGGGGATATATATGGGCTGGCTCAAAAGCCAGGACACGTAGGGTTGTTTAATTTATCTTAACAACTTTTTGATCGTTTATTTTTCAAGCTATTATTTCATCTTGTATCATATTAACACCTATTTTTCTTCTTCCTTTTCAGACGACATGTACAAAACTCGATCAATATATAGCGCCTTGGTTACGGCGCTACATACATTACATTAAGATAAGATACGAACTGAATTGGAAGCCTGTTACCTTCCCAGATGGACCTGCGCAAGAAGGTATCCGTCGAGTCTCCCTCCCGAACCTCACGTGTGACGCGGCCTGATGATTATCTTGAACCCCCATCGGGAGAATTAACGTTTTAAAGGCTTCTCAGTTCTAACATTTTCTCTGAACCCACTGGATGGCACTGTAAATGTAAAGAAATGTCCACCCCTGTTCTGATACTAGGGCAGTCGAGGCCGCCTCGATCTCCAGAAGCCTTTGCACTTTGCTTAACGAGGTTTCCTTCAGACGGCAGTCTCAAGGGAACTCCTGTGATAGCTGACCGCAAGGCCACATTGATACATTTTTCAATGGCGCTTCCCGGCCATGGTACAACACACATATGCTTTTTTGTGTTCATGTTCATCTTCAAAGAACACCACCACCGATGATTGATACCCACAAAGCAGATGAAATCCTCACTTGTTGTCATCTCATCCGTATGCCTGGGCTTCCTGCATCAAAGTGCATTTGCAGAGCGGGCATTGAGATGTCGTGGAGAATCTAGGTTAGCGCGCGCTTGCCACTGAACCAGTTAAAAAGTCGAGTTCAGCTCTCATAGCCACGTGGTGCTTCCATGGGGGATTGATGCTGCTTCTGCAGCTGACATGGACGTGAAAGAACACGTGGCATCCTTCACATTTTGCGTGCTTTCAGATGCGCATCTGTGGCCGTCTGGAATGCTCCTCCTTCTGATATTAGGAAGCCACTGGAGCTTTGCCCTGTTCAATCATCTAGAATGAAAACTCATTTCTGTAGAACTGCTTTCAGTGTTTAGTTCATTGTCCTTCCCCCGCACCTCCGATTAGCACGGTGGGCTACATACGGTGCGAAAGAGGTTCAACATACATACAATGGTCCGGTGTGTTTTGACATATCCGTGTCTGCCAATGCAGCAGGCGTCCACTCACCCTCAGACGTCCGAACTCACAGGCCAGGTCGAGGGGCGTCTTATTGTTGTTGTTGACGATGCAGGGGTTGGCCTGGTGTTGCAACAGCAGCTCGGACTGTGAGAGAAAACAATGGGTGTGGGGGAGGATGAAAGACGAATGGGGAGTGGGGATGGGAGTGCGGCAAAGGTAAGAGAGAGGCAAATGATGGCAAAAGTTACACTTCAGCAGCATTGACATCAGCGGTGGTGGCACGTGTCTGGCCTCAAATGATAAAGGTCGGCCTCTGCTGACTTTGGAGATGAGTGGCAGCGATGTGTGCCATCGACGCGGACTCACATCGCATAGGAAAGGGCAGCAGACGTCAGTAACCAGAAAACACTGACCAGAGAGCCCCGGTAGAAGATATTTGATCTTTGGCCCGCTCTCGCATGCTGATGCTGCGCACGCAGTGTAATAACTGTATTCCTCGCAGAATGTAATTATCCAAGTGGACAGCGTTATAGTGGAGGAGAGTACTTCGTCAAATCGTTGCTGGTTCAGCAACGATTTGACTTCCAAATAGAGACGTTTAAAGTCTCAGTGGTTATACTGATCACCTGCCTACCAAACAGGATTCATGGCTCCGCCATGCGAGACATTTGGACTTTGAGCCCAGAGATGCGAGCGGTTGTGCTACACAGCCCTCTGATGCGTGTTCGTGTCGCCCTCACTTCAGTCCCTTGCGTAGCTCCGACCGAGGGAGCGCGTGGATAAGAAAAATCGGGCATCGTGCCGAACAACAAGCGGTAACAACCCGCGAACACATCGGAAGGGCCCCGCAGGACCCGGTGTCTTGTGGATCGCATGCTCAGAAGTGCATTTGGCTGGCTTCATACACCGCACCTCTACCGAGCACAGAGCACTGCACCCTAAAGCGACGAGTGCGCTTCGTTCCTGTGTTTACCTGCAAGCAAGGGAAATCGTGCCACTTCCAGTTCTCGTGCTCATTGCTGCAATGCGTTAATCGGCAAGCAAGCAAAGTAAGCAGTTGAACGTATTGGCGGTACACCGGTGCGCGGTATAAAAAAAAACAAACATTTTTTATTTTCCCGCGATTCACAACCGTGGTCAGAAAATCTTGCGGGGTGGAGGTGGTGCGTCAAAATCAGTTCTCGTGATGTCCAAGCAGTCGGAAGACGAATGTTCGTTAAAATGTTGATTTTAGACCGTTTACTGAGGACCGGTGTGTTACGCTGCACCAGTGTACCGCCAATACGTCCGCTTGCTTGTAGGCGTGCCGTGCATTCACGATCCGTGCGGGTAGCCCAGCCGCATCAATCTCAACTTGCACGGCGGTGCGCTAACATATATCGCCGCGCCGCCAGTGAACAAAACACACCGGGGCCACGATGATGGATTTAATGCGGCGCTTAATGTCCTCGGTGAAAACGAGCTTCTTCTTTTTTCCGCGATAATTGCCTGCACCTGTCAGCACGATAGACACCTTTAAATGGCAAATATATTTATATTTTTTTCCGCAGGAACAAGAGCTAGGGGTAATTAATTTGGTTGCGTGGCACGTCTGCATTCAGTGAGATTAACATTCCGTGAGGTGAAAGGGGACCTTTGGAAAAGCTTTCAGCGCACCACAGTATTTGATTGCGATGGGGAAGGCGGGGTGGTGCAAGAGGGGCCTGAGTTCAATTGCCAACCCAGGCGCCTCTGGAGTTTATACATTATTCCCCCTATTTTCAACGAAGCCATTTTTATTTCACCAGGCAATGCCCACTGAGCTATGAAGCTGTTTTTCAGAAATGATCTGGCCACAGATGCAAGCTCAACTTAGTGAATTATCACCAATGTGGAAATTTCTAGCAGCCAAACACTCTAAACGCATGACGTTGATTCTAAAACGTGGAGGGAACAAAACCGGACGACCGGAAGAAAAATCCACGCGACCACGGGGAGAACACGCAAACTCCAAATATGCAGGCGTCAGGGTCGGGATAGAACCCACGAACTCCTGTACACCAGGTAAAGTAGTAGTTAACATGTCGCCACCGTGGCACCTCTAATTACTTAAATTGGATGACAAATAGCAAATGTCGACCCCGACTGTGAAAACTTGGCAGGACGCCCTTGAGGCTGAGGATTTCCTGGGTAAACAATCACAATCATAATGATAATAATAATACTATGTGCTAAATGCTCAACAAAGGCGCTTGCTACCACAGCAAGCAAACAATGAAGGCCACGTGATCAATGTTATTTAGTAGTATACAGGAGGAGTGTGCACGAGTACTAGAACTAGAACTGGGGCGGGAGTTGTGGTGCATTGGTCAGCACACCGAGTTACGTTGTTACCCTAACAAACACATGCCATTAACGATGCACAGCAGTTAAGAAACATTCGCTGCAATTTGACACGGAGGGGGAAGAAAATAATCTAAATGTAGCTTGAAGGACACGCTGTTAATTAAAGTAACGTGATATTGCAGCGTTTGGCGCCCTCCAATTTTACACGTAAAAAAATTAATTAGTTGCTTGCAGAGATTAAAACCCAGGCATTTGTGGGCGGTATTAGAATTTTTTTTTTTAACAAAAGCACAAAAATGTTCTCGGTATGAAAACGCAGCGGTGTGTGGGGGGGTGTTGACACAGTCTCACTTCACGAGGCAAAGCTCTCAGCGTTCCCAATAATCGATTTTCCTTTGAGTGACCCTTAAGCTAATGCAGAGCGTGTGTTTCAACTTGATCGTTATCAACGAAGAATCTTAACTCCTTTGGCACTTGAACATCCTCTCAATCTGAAGGTCCTTCTACAACTGGGGCCGAGATTTTTTTTTCTTGTCGCTGCTGCCGCTGACCGAGGTTTCGTTTTCCAGCGCCGCCTGGCTCGGCTGCTGCCGCTGCCGCGGTACAACGGTTCGCAATCCAGAGGTCCCCCCTCGGTTCGAATTCGATTCACCGGTGCGGCAGTTGAGAGAATGGTGCAAAAGTTGAATAAGTCGCCGCCACCACCACCCCCAAAACCCCCAACTCCACGCACCCAGCAGCATTATAAATGGATCCACCACAGTTAGTTGATCGGCAGACTGCATGCGGTGGGGTAAAGCGATGGGTACTCCGACCTCTTTCAAGACATCTGGCAAGTAGGCCAACTACTCTATCAACAGGGGCTCTTCTCTCTAGCTCCCTTTAGTGGAGGTCCTTCAGCCAGCAGTGGCGTGAGCGAGCAGCTGCAGGGCTTTTGCTGTTTCCTTCATCCCTTAATTCTAGATTTGAAGCTTTCGTGACTGCAAGGATTCATATTCTTAGGTTTTTTCGGTAAAGTCACGTAGGTAAAAATTTCAAATTAATAAAAGTAAAATAAAATAAAAATCACGACGTTTCGGAGGCAACACAAGCTTCCGTCTTCAGGTGGAACCGTCACAGCACGATAGCTGCACGATAGCTGTATAGTGCTGTGACGGTTCCACCTGAAGACAGAAGCTTGTGTTGCCTCCGAAACGTCGTGATTTTTATTTTATTTTTATTTTACTTTTATTAATTTAAATGTTTTACCTACGTGACTTTACCTAAAAAACCTAAGAATATGAATCCTTCATCCCTGTTTGTAAAACGCACAGTGAGTGCATCAGTGCAAGTGCGCCACCAGTGATACTTCATGATGCCATGCTAACAGCCCTTGCTGCTGAGCAACGCTAATTTCAGAGTGAGCATGTGCGTGCGATTTTACTGGCGATCCGTGGTGTGAGAGCTGCGAAACCATTCCTTTGTTGCAGGCCTGGGGTAAGGAGGCATTCATTATTGCACCTCGCACGCTTCCAATAAGCATCTTTTTATCCCCTCGCAAATCGTGGCAATGCAGCGGCAAGTGATCGTTTGCACGCCGTAAAACGAGGAATCTGACCACCTGCCAAATGGAAAGGCAGCACGTTGAGCACACTGGGTGTGCACCATAGGGGTGCACGTGGGGGTGCGCGTGGGGGTGCGCGTGGGGGTGCGCGTGGGGGTGCACGTAGCAGTGGCGCAGCTATCGAGGGTGCAGGCGGCGCAACTGCGTCAGGGCCCGCGGGGCTGCGCTGAGCAGGGTGGGGTAATTATACAGCGGGCCCCATTTAATTAATTGCACCAGAGTCTGTGCCAAAGGATGACCCTTTGGTGATGCACACGAACCACCTTGGGACGAATGATAGCGGAAATGAAATGGGGCGGTGGTGGCGGTTGAATGAGATGTGTTTAATCGACCCACCACAGTTTGTGTTTCAATATTAATAACATATGTGAATTCATTTACAGTCCTTCTCATGAATTATCAGTAATGTGGAGGGGGGGGGGGTGTTTCACTTTACTTCACCAAACTGTTCACTGCGGATTGTTGAATGCGGACTCAGGACTGGCTTCAGAGAGGGCACTCGCCACCGATATCAGGATGGTCATAAATTGAAACCCAAGTCGCACTGGGTTCATGGCGAAACATGCCAACCACCGTGCCACCACCGCTCCACCCTCTTTCAATGTTAGCATATTACAATGCTAAGTCGATCGCACCATGTTACTGGTGAGTTATATTTGATCGCGCATCACTTGCAGGATGGGAGTCACATCGCACGGTGGATTTCCTGGCACTGACCGCCGTGCTGCTGACGTGAGGGCAACGGAGGCCCGTTTGTCCTCATCGTGCCCCGCACGGTTGCCACGAGGCAGAATGTTATAATTCAGAAGCAACGTCACGTGTTCATAGAGTATTTGGCTGCTATAAATGTCCACGTGATAAGCCACTTCGTTGAGCTATCATTTGTGGGCCAGGTCACTTCTGAAAAAGAGCTGCATAGCTCAGTGGGCTTGAGCTGCTAAAATGAAAAAATATAGAAAGTTTAGTTTTAGTTTAGTTTTGAAGAGATGTAAGAAGATATTTTCAATTGGATATTTTGTTTAAACGGAAGACTTAAGAAACACTGACTCGGGCACACTACAGTAGGAGGCACTATATTTATTACAGCCCTCACAGGTACGAGAGTCAACTAGACTATGGTCAGGACAGCTAACAGGCTGCCTGACCAACAACACCGACGAGGTGAAGACGGTGACGAGGACCCCAGCAGCACGACGACTCCACTCCCAACAACAGCCCCCAACCTTCGCTCGGGGTCCCCCTTGTATCCACCTAGCGTGGCCCCCTCTCTGCCTTTGGCCACGCTCCCCTTCTAGAACTCACGAGAAGGTTCCCGGGTTTTACCACACGTCCCCTCTATCCCCATTGCCTCGCGTTGCCTCTGTGGCAGCAACCAGCGCTATGTGCGATACTGACACATTCCCTGTCATCTCTATGGAAGTGAGCTCTTAATTACGCCCTGCGGCAGACACCTTATCCACCCACGGTACACATCCGCTACACTTTGGGAAAAAGCAGCTCATCTCCACAATGCATGCGGTATACGCTGTGATGCGTACCTCAAGCTTATTTAAGCTTACGCATCGGAGTAATGATAAATATGAAACATTTTAAGTGACTGCTGCGGCAGTGGCACATAAGCACAGATCAAAGAAAATAATCACCGCCTTTGAGGCAATTATCTCTGGCCTGACGCTTTATGTTACGATGCAAGGGATGGCGGCAGCGAGGATGAAATCAAAGAGTTTGGTGGGCATGGCTGGACATGAACAAACCAAGAAAAGGAAAGAATGGAGGAAATATTTGGGGGAGGTCTCTTACCCAGCACAGTGGGAAAGTTACCGTCTGACAACAGCCTACCTATATAATAGAGGTGTTTTGGGTTAGATCGCGTACATATATAAATGTGTCGTTAGAACCCGCCACCACCCGACACAGCCAACTAGTAAGGGTTGTCACGTAAACAGAAAATGCCAATTCGTCACTAGTACAGCACACCGGTGTGTTGGAGAGCCAAGCCACAACATTTACAATCTGAGTACGACGTTTCGCCAGTAATTACAACTAGCTTCATCAGGCGACAGCCAGAGTTGTGGAGAAGTCTTACTGTTTTCTAGACGCGTAGATGTGGTGACCACCCTTCTGTGCTCTTGCATAATGTGGGGGGGGGGACGGGATTACTGAGGCAACGTGCATTATGCATGTGCATTATGCGAGCCCTTTGATCTTGTCCTTCCTGTCTATTGTGTGTATTAAAATAGCCGTAAAAACGATAATCCCTATTGGATGATATTGGTCGCGAAAGCCTGCGTGTTAAAGCCTACCTATACTTTACATATATAACACAAACTAATTACGAGGGTACTTGTGGAGGAGAATATAAGAAATAGTTGTGCTCAGCATTATATGAATTATCGCCAAACGAGGACCCATATCTTAAAGAGGGGGTCCTTGCCTTGATTATTATCTGGACGGATCACCAGTGAGCCTGACTCGACTGATGAAACCAATCCAGAGTTTTGCTTGTATTGAATCAATACTGCTGAAATGATGCACTTCCAGGAAACCTTGGGGCCAATGACAGGCGAATGAAAAATAGATATATTGACTGCTTATTTACATTTTTAAATAGATATTTTTTGGGCTGATAGTGTGAACGACACAAGTTATGAATTGCATTTTATCATTCGTGATAACAACAGCAACAACTTGACAATAATATCGCAATCATAAATTGCTATTTCTTCTCTGAAGACGACATTGCACCCTAAATTCTCCGAGGCACTGGCAGCAACACTGTTTTGGAGACACGAGGATCAGCGGCTTCGTGTCGCCTGTCTGCCTTCATTCGCAAATTAAACATTTCGCGACCATTTTCTTTCTCAACTCTGCAAGCACTGACTGCGGTGGAGGGGTCGCAACTATAGAGCCCAGCAACCCGAGTTGGATTCCCAGCCGTGGTTACCATCAGGGGTGAATGAAATCTAAACCGGCACACCGACCAGGATTGGTGAAGTATGGTCAAACAACCCCCCCCCCCCCATTATTGACAAGGTACGGGGAGGCCTTCGTCAAACAGTTAATACGTTACATTACTTTGTGAGTAGCTAACATCTGATGAAGAATAAAACAAATGTAAGTGTAGCTCCAATCCGTGCCTCCAGATATATATATACACATTTACATTTATATACACACAATTACATTTCAATCTATAATCCAACAGCCGCATTGGCTCTTCAGACCAACGTCATCGAGCGGCGCGTGCCTCAGAAAGGAATCCGTGGTCTGGTTTTGATCTCCTGGGTCTCATCAGCAGAGTCAAAAATGTGTTGAAAAATGCTTCTGGATGACCAGATGGTCTTGGCAACATGTCAGCACTCCCCGCTCCCCACCCCCGTTCAACGCCAAGATAAGAATGAGTGTGTGTGCCGCATGACAGTTGGTGTGCTGGTCTGACGGGCAGACCAAGACCAACGAGAGTTCAAAGGAAATTAAAAAAACAACTGATAGATGTTCTTCACTTAAGCACCTGAGTACTGTGACTGCCTGGTGGTGCATTTCAAAGGAAACGAAATTGAACCACGAGGCAAACAAAAGAGTAATTAAAGCAGTCATCAAATAAGTGTCGTAAATAGGAAGGGCCAATGGACAAACTGTAAGCCCAGCTAAGCTTCAAAGCAAATAAACAAAAGTGATGAATTAATTATTAATGAGCGGCCTGAAAACAACCAAAACACTTTACTCAACGAGCGATATATAATGCGTACGAGCATATTCCTGTAGAAACTTGCCAAGTTTTATGGTTGTTATATGCGCAGTTTATATGGAGGGCTTGTGGCAATACAATTTGGTAATCAAGCAGCATTTGTTTAACCAATGCTTGGCTGTGCTGATGAGACCAAGGAGATCGAAACTAGACCAGAGATTGATTTCTTAAAGCAAACGCCGCGTGAGATGATGGTCGGTCTGTAAAGCCAATGGGCTGATGGGTTCAAAAGGTAATTGTGTTTTCGCGTTCATACAAACAAACAAACAATACAGGTGGCGTTGTCATTGATTGTGAAAACCTGCAAAGGCAACCATTGGCAATCGCAGCTTCAGGCCGGCGGAGTGTCAGGTCCGCTGCAAAGGGGTTAGCGCCGCCGTGTGCGTAATGGCCTTTTTAAAGCCGCCGCTCAAATCAAGCAGTGGCGAGCTGACACACAACTTCGTCATAAATAGCAGCAGCAGCGGCGGCTGCGATGGCGGCGGTGGCACACAGTACGTATATTTAAAAGGACATGAGTAGCCGTTGCGTCAATCCAAAGTCAGCTTTTGGGGGGCACGTGTTTGGGCAAAACCTGCTTGATGTAGACCCACTGATTAACTGAGAGAAAAAAGCTGTGAAATTGATAAGACTCCAACGTATCAGGACAAGTTTTTCTTTTAACACCCGTGTTTGACAATGACGTGTGGGCTGAAATATTATGATACCGCATTAGCAGTGATGCACAAGGACAAATAACAAAAAACTCAACATGTTCATCAATAACACTGTCATCAAAAGAAACCAATATTTCCTATAGTAATAGAAGACGTTTAAGGCAATGGCCCTTTTTCACAGCAGGGAGATATCTCTTCAACGAGAAGGCACTGTTTTTTTCAAGCTTTGTGAAGCAGGTTGCCAAAATCATTGCTTCAAAAAGAATGGGCCCTCGGCATGAGAGGTACAGTGATACCAATGCATCAAATGCACCACTGTGACTAACAACAATCATCCATTTTTTGAAAACCGACTTAGCAAAAAGAGTAATTTGCAATAAGTACGTGTATTAAAAAAAACTCATCAGTACAACAGACCTCCCTTTTATCCACAGCGACACATCGTACACCCCATTATCTGTGGGGTCATCCGTAATTTTACTCCACTTCTCCGTGGGGAAAAAAAAGCAATTAGTCGCAGACAACGGGATGAATTTGCCAATAGGAAGGCGTTTTGCAATGCAGGACAGGAAAATCGCGGGTGTTCGGGATGAAAAGGGCCCCATATATAATCTGAGTTTTCGCAGACTCTGTGAATCAGAGGACCTCTCCTGTACTGCATGTTGTGCTCCGGCCTGTGTAGCTCGGTGGTGGAGCGAGCGGCTCGCAATCAGAAGGCTGCACGTTTAAAATCCTGGCTGGAAGTTGACTCAGCCCATCATCCCTCTGTGGTCACTGGTCAATACAATAAGCACCACTTTATTAGGAAAGACAACTGTGTTTGTCCTATTCTTGGTTCTTTCGGTAAAGCCACGTAGAAGGGAAATAATAAAATAAAAATAATAAACATTTTTTTTCTCACGTTTCGACTGCAACACAAGCAATCATCATCAGGTGTGAAATCCACAGCAAGAAAATTTGAAAAAAGTGGTGGTTTTTCCTAACGTCAGCACCAAGGACAGCGATTTGGCAGTTTGCCAGATGGACGAGTCCATCTATATTAGGAAAAGAGGAGGGGGGAGCAGAAAATGGAATGCGGTCTGAAAGTCACCATAAGCGTGAACACAATCAATTAAGACCTGAAATGGTTGATCAAATCCTTCCAATAATTGCTAAGCCAGAATCCATCTTTGTCCTATGCCTCCGCCCTAGGAATGAGGAATTTCCGTCACTGGCTCCAGGGCTGTAAACAGGAGATGAGTACCACCCGAATTGTCATTTTGAGCACGAAATCAAGTTCGATTTTTTATGGCCTCCCTTAAACAAAGGCGGCTATTGCGGCATTTGCTCCCATTGGATGTGACGGTGAGGAGCAGGAGAGGAGCAGCCTCACCACTTGGTAGTGTCCATTCTGCACGGAGAGGTGCAGTGGGATCTGCCCGTCGCCAGACTGCAGGTTCACAGACGAGCCGGCCTTGAGAAGAATCCGCAAAGGCTCCACCTTTCCCTGCCAGGCCGCGTAGTGCAGAGGCCTGAGGCCTGTTGTGAGAATAACAACAACAACGATAACAATCATAAAAATCAACACACAAAAAAACACACTCACAGGAATGCACAATTCTATCCATCACGTGTCACCCTCCTGAATGAGGGTTAATGCCCATGGCAGATGCTTTCCGACGTTTGCAATCTCGTGCAGCTATTACGGAGAATCCTGTGCAACCGCTCGCATTGTCCCACCAATGGATCCATTTCCTTCCTCTTCCCCTAACTTCCCTCCCACGCATTTGCCGATAACCAAGTCGCATTAAACGCGCCTAATCTCATTAGAGCTCAAGAGGGTAAGCGTGGTTGTGGTTGAGCCTGGTTAGCACTCATATTGGAGTTTGCTGTGGAATGCCAAGTGTTGTTGGCTTGGACTGTGAGAGGAGATCAGGAAATGGGAATACAGATTTTTTTTTTCTTCTATTCGTGTGGAGATTTGAGTGTTATCGCCAGGCATGCATGGGTTTTCTTTGGGCACTCCAGTTTCCATCCACATCCATAATATCGGCCAACCGTCGCAATGTGGGGCCCCATCTGAAATGAGTTTTGAGATTCAGGCGTTCCTGAATGAGGAAAGGGCATTTTCTAAAAATGATTTAACATTTTATTAATATATATACAGGTATATACATAGGCGGCGATTACACTGTGCCTACATGCACGGGGGCATGCTGGGATACAGTGCTTTAAAGCCGCCCTTACAAAATCTCATTGTAAATGCTCTTTTAAATATATTTTTCTTCGTATCATCCATATACACGTGCATATACAAAATTGTGCCTTTTTCAAATCGGAGGGGGTATAGAAAATACTGTAATAAACCGACATTGTACCTTTGTTATCTTTCATGTCCACGTGGGCCTGGGCCTCCAGAAGAAGGTTCATTATCTCCGTGTTCCCATTGAGGGCTGCATGATGGAGGGCGGAAAACCTGCGCGAAAAGACACGGACGATGTGTGTGACGGACGTCAGCCCTCGAATGCGGGTGACACACAAACTTTGATGATTTGATGAACTGTGGTCGTGTGGATTTTGCTCCGGGTCCTCCGTTTTTCCCCCCCCTCCACACGTTTGTAAATATGCATTGAGTGTATTTGGCTGCTATTATGGGCCACTTCGTTGAGCTATCATTTGTGGCCAGGTCGCTTCTGAAAAAGAGCTATATATGTAGCTCAGTGGGCCTTACCTGGTAAAATTTAAAACATAGTTTGATTAGTTCAACTGCTTTTTGTATTTAGTTTGTTGTCCTTCCCCCGCACCTCCGATAAACACGGTTGCCTACTTATGGTGCGAAAAAAGTTCAACGTCACGTAGGTGAAAGCAATAAAATAAAAAAAATTAAAACAACTAACAACTATTTTTTTTTTCACCTACATGACGTCACTAAAACTTCTAATCTAGAAAAATTCAACGTACATACATACATTTCTGAAATGGGTAGGGGGTAAAAAAAAGAAATCAACCCATGATGATGACTGTTATCCTGTGGTGAGCACAGAGGGATATTTTTTGACATCTGACCGACTGTTGTTAGGGCCGTTCTACACAGCCGTGCTGTGTATCGTTGTAGCTGCTCGTGTGTTTGCTTGCTGCAAAATCTGCAGCACACAACGATGACATTTTATATTGGTAATGGGAATAATTAGTGTTCGATATAGCACCTAATGCACCGGGGCGTTTCAGAGTGCTCTGCATCACATCTCACCTCGACACATTTCAAAGGGCACCCCTCGGGGTGGCAGCTCTCCGTGTGCAGCACAAAGTGACTCGGGTGTTAGTTTTGCAAGTAGGAGCCGATGATTCTGATGTTTCATTCCAAAAATTCCCCCCACAAATGTATCAAATTGTGCAATTGGAATCTCCCAAAAAATATTTTCACTATTTACCAACCGTGTGCGATCATCGATCAAAATTCCTGATGAGGCTACAAAGTGATCCGGTAATTATGTATCGTTCAAATCACACGCAGGACGTGTATTGTGCATATTAGGGGAGTAATGATCGATGGATCCATCGATTAACGTCTCATCCGAAGCTCGCAATACGTGCATCGAATCGCGTGCGCAAGAACTCCTGTATGTTCTCGGATTCATGAAATCATGGCTTCCAAGTGACCCAAACAAGCACGAGAGCCCCACTACATTCACAACAATGTACAAACAAAGATACACAATAATCGTTTCCTGACTTGCCTTGTGATCCGTGATCATGACTATTCACAACTTACGTAGCCAACCGCGCTCCATCGGAGGCGATTCGTGAGAAGGAACGGGGGGATGTGAATTGTTAACAACCCGAGTGCACGTGGCACGCTACAAAGTTTGATGCAGATTCCTTTTAATGCCATCATCACTTAACTTGGCCCCATTTTTTGGTTGCAGAGTTTACGGTGGAACTGCTCTGCTGGCCACCCGAACACCAACCTCTCGTTCACTCGCCAACTCCATTCTTACGACACCTCCGATTAGCACGGTTGGCCACGTACGGTTCGAAAGAAGTTAAACAATACATACATTCATCTTAGATTTTCACTGACACCACACATTTTTTTTACGTGTTTTTGTGTTTCTCTGTGACCCGTTGTTTTGGCAGAATCAAGACTATGAAAAACATTGCAAGCTTTACGCTTTCCGGCATGAATATAGGTGTCAAGACGTTCAAACACCAAATAGACATCCAAACAAGAAGGCATCGTGTCTACATTAACCCCACATGCCTGTGGTAAAACGTGTTTTTTGCATTTGAGTCTTTCTGCGGTTGTGCCCTTGGAGTATGCTGCACATTTGTATCTTTAATAATACTTTGCTTTCGGGGAACAAAAGACGCACATTAGAGAGCTATCAACGTTCAAGGTCGTATTCAGAGTAAAGCCTCTGTATTTGAGAATTTGTTTTGGATCAATTAAACGAGTCCAAAGAATGTGGACTAAATATATAAATTTTGGTCAATGCAGAATAAAAAGTAAAAATGTGGATTGATGAAAAAACGATTTTGACATCGTGGGAAGCGAGATCACTTCTATCTCGTCACTTCTATGCTGTTCGTGACAAAAGTGCCGTCGTTTTTGCCGATGTGTGGTGGCACTTTTGTTTAAATTATTCAAATAAAGTTGACATTTTTGTTTCATGAGGACCGTCGTCTTACTGATGGAACTTTGCGTGAAAAAAATATGAATCCAACGATTAATACAGGTGGTGTCCGGTTTACGACGATCCACATTTACGACGTCTACATAACGCCACCATCGATCGATTGACGACGCAGAAACCTGATTCACGATGCATCGTCTGACACGAGTCCGAACACATTTGAACAGAGTCTGTCTGGTTTACGATGTGACTCGGCGTGGAGGTGTTGTTTTTGTTGGATTTTTTTTTACCGATTAAACACCGTTATATATGGCTGATGAAAGGAAAAACACATCAGCAAGTGATGTTTCTACTGCTTCTACCGCCTTTAGAAAAATAGGGGTCCGATTTACGATCGGGTTTCCAGGAACGCATCGTGTCGTAAAAGTGGGGACCGTGTGTATTTGAAATCGTTGCAATTATTTCATTTTGTTCCGAAACTATTTATAAAAAAATGCTATGCATGCAAATCGGAAGTGAAATCTGTACTTGGGCCGAAAGGTAAAAAATGTCGGACATCCAAAAACATTTAAATATGAAAACGTTTGATACTCTCTCTCTCTCAACGTGGGGCTCTCTCTTTACAGATGATTATCTGCCGGGACACCCACGAGGTTTGGCGCACACACTCTCTCGCACTCTCGCACGCTCGCATGCACGGCGTGAAGGGGAACATCTCCCGCTTGGGCACGGGGAGGACACGACGGAAACACCTCCCGTCCAAAGATCGGCGGCAAACTTTGAATTCCACTCTACGAGCGCTAATGCTATCTGCGCTGCTTTCAAACGCTGTTCATTCACACATTGAGATCCCGTCTGCTGATCTGCACACTCACCGAAGAGACATTTGTTTCACGGTTTTTCCACCTGCGCGGCTTGCAAACCAATGTGATGATCCCCCTGTCTGAGTGCATTATCATCATCGTCTAAGTCAACGTAACCCCATGCAATGTCAATTACTTTTACATCCATTTCTACATCTCTTGCTCAAATATTGCCTGGCCAATAGTGGTTACATAGGCATAACTATTAGGAATTTAGTATCGTACAATATTGTATATTTCGATTTTGGACTGTATATGCCAGCACAAAAATGGTTGGCTCATGTATGTATGCTGAACTTCTTTCGCGCCATACGAAGCCAGCCGTGATAATCGGAGGTGCGAGAGAAGGACAACAATCTAAACGCAAAAAGCAGTTCTAAACAAACGAGTTTTCAAATCTAGATAATTTAAAAGTGCAAAGCTCCAGTGGCTTTGTAATATCTAAAGGAAGAGTGTTCCAGACGGCTGCAGAAGAGCATCTGAAAGTGCGCGAAATGTTCTTTCACGTCCATGTCAGCTGCAGAAGCACCATCAATCCCCCATGAAAGCACCACGTGGCTATGAGAGCTAAACTCGACCTTTTAACTGGTTCAGTGGCAAGCGCGCGCTAACCTAAATTCTCCACGACATCTCAATGCCCGTTCTGCAAATGCACTTTGATGCAGGAGGCCCAGGCATACGGATGAGATGACAACAAGTGAAGATTTAATCTGCTCTGTGGGCATCAATCATCGGCGGTGGTGTTCTTTGAAGATCAACAAGGAAGATGACATTAAGTCTGAAATTTAACACCCTGCAATCATCGCCATTATCGGCCACGGGCAATCCACTGGTGGATGAAGGCCTCCTGGCTCCCAATCCTGCGATGTGATGATCCCACTATGAATTTATACAATTTCGTGCGTAGACTTTCATGACCCACATTATAATAAATACGTTTTTCGGATTAGATCATGTCGGGTAGCATGTAAAAAAGTTACCAACAAATGTACAAAATTGTGAATGTGTTATCTGCTATATCGGAAGCAGATACTGATTTTAACAATTGTTCTTGCTTATCCATATTCCGGTTTTGCTGATGAACCTAATCAATTTGCATATTTGCCCACGTGACAACTTGATTTGATTGGCTTTGTCAGGTAGTGGTATAATGTATTTTTCTTAAAAAAATACCTTATACCACTACAATATAATCCAAATGAAACTAATGATGATTTGATACAATTTTCTACCAGACTGAACTCACCTCTCCCATGCAATTACTGGTCTGTATCATTAATTAATGCAACTATTCATAAGTATTGTAATGAATTGCTATACGAATGAGGGTGATTGACATCCAAGAAAAAACTCATCACAAATTCATTATATCTTGCTGTGGAAGTATTATGGGTAAAAGTTCACATCTCTTCTGCGTATCCTGGTATAAGTAAAAATATGTTTTAGTTCTTTGGACTGATGGATTTTCAGACCAACATTATATCGCGATAATTTTATAAAGAAAACTTCAGACAACGATGTTGACATTCAGTATTTCCTCAGCAGTCAGGCTCGCTTGAAACTAATTTTGGCGAGCTGCCAGAGGCTTATGAGAAGAACACATCTGTTAGATATGGGTCCCAGTTCAGCGCAAAACGATAACATGCATCACGCAAAGTAAACACCTTGCAGTTCACCTGCATTGCTCCATGCAAGCCTGACTGCTGATGAGGCACTGAGTATGATTCTATTGCACCGATGTGGCTAAAACCATGCATTCCCAGAAGGCTGTGTGGCTCACAGGATGTCTAAAAAAATACTTTTTTTACGTGGAGGGACGGATACATAAAGGGGGCATCGTGTCTCCTGATTTATTTTGTTATGAAAATATCTTGAAATGCTGCATATGATGAATAGATGCCCTAGGCTGTGATGCTGCATATGATGAATATATGCCCTAGGCTGTGATGTTCTGATGCACAGTCCAACCAACCCTAGCTGAGAGACTCTCCCCCAAGAGTAAACCATCAATGGACCATCAATAGACCATCAGTGCACGGTTTGCTTGAACACTTAGTGGATTATTGGGTACTGGCTTTGTCAATTAGCGCAATGATTGACTGAAGGCCTCATCACACCAAAGTAATCACTCAAATTTAAATGGTGGCCACTGTTCAGTTGAACCTGATCATTTAGTGCATTGATATCAAACCAAATAACAGTTCCATTGGATAAATGTCAGCATAAATTATATATTGTGCATCTGTTTATTAAAGTAAATATTATTATTACAGGAATTTAAAGCTGTATTCAAAATATAGCTTTAGCGTAAATTAGTGTAAACATATTAGAGCTGATATTTAACTTAAACAAACCATGTAATTTATAGTTGTGTATGCTTTGAACCATGAAAATGTAATCTTGCTAAAATAGCAAATAAAAATGTAATTATGTAGGAGGCAGACATAAAAAAAAATCTATTTTATTTCAGACTTTTCACTTAAAGCCATTTCTAATGTGTTTAAACAACCAACACCTTTCGTAGATATTTATTTAGAAAGGATTATAATTCAGTAATTATACTTCCACTGCATGAAAATGTGAAAGTGTTTATATGCTATCGAGAAAATATATACCAACAGCTGTTAATAAACTTCACATTATTTTTAAGCCAAATAAATAAGGCAATAACAAAGTGGAGTGCCTAATGAGAAAACGTGAATTGTACACAAACAATGCCAGAAGCGTGGACACGTTCACAGTGTAAGCCCACGAATTTCCATTCATCTGCCAGAGTCTGTATGGACGCGCAGAACTTTCAGTGCGGCAGAAGCGCACATTCGCACACACGGGGAATCGGGGACTTTGCGCATGCCGCGGCGTTCGGTCACGTTCCATTTATCTCCACGCTGTAGGCCCGACCCATCGCACACAGCTGTCCGAGTGACAGCAGTCAGTCGTCGCCTCCGCCGTCGCTGTGCTTCAAGACAAATTGGCAGCGCCAGGGCTGCGTTGCCGCTAAGTCACACGCCGCGAACGTCGTCTCCCGACCCGCCGCCGCTCGTATAAGACGCCGGCGTGCGACCGCGGTGCTGCACGTGGCAAAGCTCGCAAAGATGTCTGCCGGGGGGTGGTTGTGGACGGGTGCGATGGACAGGCACGTAGCGACGCATGCACGGCTTGGTGGCAGGGTGACCGGGTAGCACGTGGAAGGATCCATCATGTTGTGCATGAGACCTGCGGGGCAATGGACTACCTGTAGAAAGGCAGCATAGCAAGCGCGGTCTGAAGCAGACATATCCCCAGAACAAGAGCTGAAACAGGTGATAAAGCCTTTGCAGCGCCAACGTTTTGGAACAATCTTGCTTCCTGCCTTAATATCGAAAATCTTCCTTCAATAAAAATATCCTGAAACAGAAGATTAGTGCTGGATACAGCAGTCACATTTGCCAATGTGATTTGTAACTTTGATCCTTACCTGTGTATGGATAGGCCAATGTTAATGTGGCCTATCTTGGTGTGGTCTGCGAGTGTTTTGCTGTGGGTTTTGCTGCCTTGCCCAAGCTTGATAAGTCAGACATATAATTAAGAAAACTACAGGGTATTTAAAAAAGATCGACCCAGTTTCAAAGCAGTAAATTTCACGATGGAAACATGTTACAATTACACAAAAAGTTACAAACGGTTTAATGAGTTATCAAGTTTGACTAACCATTTTATAAATGCTCTATGTGCCCTCCACCTGCTGTACGGACAACGTCGAGACGATAGTTGAATTTGTCCCAAACGCCTCTCAAAGTGTCATCTTCTACTGAAGTCACTGCTGCCGTGATTCTGTTTTTGAGGTCTTCCAGATTAGTCGCTAATGGTGGCACAAAAACACCACGGTCTTTGACGTATCCCCACAAGAAAAAGTCGCAGGGTGTGATGTCTGGGGATCTTGGGGGCCAAGAGTGTAGCGCCAAGTCTTGGGGCCTCGTGCGACCTATCCAACGTTGAGGCAGTGTGTCTTGCGAATGACTGAGGCTAGGGGCTGTTTGTGCACTGGGAGAGGCATCTAGCAGTAATCATTTGAAACTCTATGCCCCGCCCTCTCTATGCCCCGCCCTTTCAAGTGGTAAGAGTTTCATTCATGGGCGGTTCGTGGTTGCAGAGATATAGCGATTTCAAATCGGGTCCATCTTTTTAAAACACTCTGTATATATAGTAACGTAAAGCTTTCGTGACTGCAGGAATTCATTCTCTTTGGGTCTTTCGGTAAAGTCACGTAGATAGAAAAAAAATCACCACGACGTTTCGATCGTGACTTTACCGCAAGACCCAAAGAGTATATATAGTGACTTGCTTACCATTTCCTTCTATTTTGCACCCACATGGTGTTTTTCTATTGTTTACTGTTGTAACTTGCCAACCCGCCCATACTGGCCATCTGTTAAAAAAACAGCTTCACAGCTCAACGGATTCCTCCTGCAGTCGAAACAACGATTCCCATTCCGATTCTGACCTATTGCACGCAGTGTTCTTCCTCGCATGCCCGTGGTTTTACTGGTAGGAACCTCCTGGTTACGCCTAGCCCACAGGAGATTATTGTGTCCGTCCGTCCGTCGTGCAGGGAGGGGCTGGGTGGGGAGGGAGGGGCTGGGTGGGGAGGGGAGGGTGGGGAGGGGCTAGGTGAGGAGGGTGGGGCTGGGTGGGGAGGGGAGGGTGGGGAGGGGCTGGGTGGGGAGAGTGGGGAGGGGTTGGGTGGGGCTGGGTGGGGGGTGGGAGAGGTGGGGCTGGGTGGGGAGGGGCTGGTTACCCCGTGGTGCCCTTATAAAACTCAACGTTTAACCTACTCACGCCGGCTTGTTCCCGCCCTCACAGTCGGCCATATTTGCGGAATAAACCACGCTGCCGTTGACCCTGGCCATTGACCGAGCAACCCAACGTTCCTACCAGCTCCCTCCGCAGGAATGTGTTCTCTGGGCACTCCCCGTGTCCTCCCGTGCGCATGGCGATGTGCTGCTTCCTTGCTGTGATGATGTGAGCAGCACCATCATTGAGCAGCTCTCAAAGGCTGGGTACACAGCTCCGCTGAGTCGACATTTGCAATGGCTACAAGCAACACTCAGTCGATGCAACTTGGCAAGTGTGAACAGAACCTCAGCGAACTACAACTGAGGCAGGCAAACACTCATAGAGTATAACATATCATGCACTTGAAGGTATGTTGAACATTGATTTTAAAAAAATGTGTACCAAGACGAGAGGTCACACTGACTGTTACTATCCATAATAGTTTTTTTTGGTTAACGGAAATAGCGGTTCAATCTAGATTTGAAATTTTCGTGACTGCAGGGATCCATACTCTTTGGTTCTGTCGGTAAAGTCACGTAGGTATGAAACTAAATAAATTAAATCACGTTTCGGGCGCAACACAAGTGCCCGTTATCAGGTGGAACAACCACAGCAAGAAACAATTGCCCACTTCAGCAATTTATTTGAATTTATTTTGTTTTATATCTACGTGACTTTACCGAAAGAACCAAAGAGTATGTAAATAGCGGTACGTTGGAGAGTAAACCCACAACATTTACCATTTGAGTACCATGACGTTTCACCGGTAATAACCGGTAATTATAATTAATGGTAATTATAATTATAATGGTAATCATAATTACAACGACCAACCTCATGAGGCGACAGCCTGCTCTTGGCTGTGGCAGCTTTAACGACACATTTACATTTACGCAATCTAACCTAAAAAAAAAACCCTCCTCTATTATGGATAATAATGGTGATGAAAGCCTACTCCGTGTTAATCTCACTGTCACTATGTACGTAGATTCAAGTGAGTTACAATAGGGGGAAGCGGTGACAGTGAAATGATGGACAAAGTCATTTGGCAGTCATTGGAAGGGTTTCCCAGCACGGTAATCGTTGAGCCGTCAAAGCGAACATTCAGCAGAGGAGTCGGACAAGGAGGTGTGCCTTCACCAAAATTATTCACAAGATTGCCGACTGTATAAACAGCGGCACGAAGGTAGCTTGAGAAAGTATTTGCCTCCGATTTACCGATGGCACAGTCATAGCACCGATGGAACATTGAATGACTGTACCGGAAGGATGCGAAAATGAAAAAGCGTGAGCAAATGAACCTTATGGCGGGACCCCGAGTTCCCGTATAAACGGAAGTCAAAATCGCAATTAATTCATTTATTTTTGGCGACTCCGTCCCACCGCGCACATAAACACCGTGACCCACCTGGCGCGGATCATTCTGTTGTCATGTCCAAGCGTAGCAGCAGCGAGGACGAATGCCGTAGTTATAAACAAAACTTTGAAACTTTGATTAGCGCATCGTGTAGAGCTCGTCGAGAGGAATAGATTGCCATATCGTTCGCCTTCAACGGACATAAATGACGTCGCAACGCAGTTGATTGCGAGAGCCGGGGGCTTTTGGGACCCCGGCGTCCCGCCATAAGGTTTATTAGTGCAACAAGGACACAATCCATTGATTTTGATAATGTTGAATTTTTGTGCAAAACTAGCTACTACTGGCCAAGACTAATTAGAGAATCTATCGAAATTGAAAGAAATCAAAATAACTTTAACCGTTCGGATAGCTACCGCCTTAGTGCTGCGTGAAAGCGAATCATCAAATAATACATTATTTAAATGCATGCTTACAAAGCGCAGCGTACTTCAGTAGAGATTACCGTTGGTAGGGTTATTTTAAGAAACACAATAGACAGGAAGGACAAGTTCAAAGGGCTCGCATAATGCACATGCATAATGTACGATGCCTCAGTAACCCCCCCTCCGCCACATTGTGCAAGAACGCAGAAGGGTGGTCACCACATCTACGCCTCTATATAAGGAACGAAACAGTAAGACGTCTCCACAAATCTGGCTGTCGCCTGATGAAGCTAGTTATAATTACTGGCAAAACGTCGTACTCAGTTTGTAAATGTTGTGGCTTGGCTCTCCAACACACCTGTGTGCCGTACTAGTGACGAATTGGCCACGTTCTGTTTACGTGACAACCTTTACTAGTTGGCTGTGCCGGGTGGTGGCGGGTTTTAACGACACATTTATATATTTACGCGATCTAACCCAAAAACCTGTATTATACAGAAGGCTTCATATTCTTAGATTCCTACTTGAAACTGGATTCCCACCACCACCCATCTCAAAAGAATTCTCTCATCAAAACGCTATACCACAGAGCCCATGGCATTTCTGACCAACACCACCTGGCCGGTGAATTAAGACATGTACATCGGGCCCTCAGGATGCACGGATACTCTGACCGCACTATCCGCCAAGCTTTATTGTTTGATATGCATCCCAGTGGGATGCAAGTCAAACAATAACAACCATAAGACAATGTAGATTAAAGTTATCAGGATAACTCTGTACTACAACAAACAAACATGGCTAAACCAAAAGTTTTCAAAATTACCAAAATAAAGCTATAAAACAATGTAACAGTGATCATAGGAACTGTGATTCAAATGTAACAATAAACGATATACATAACATGTACGACCAAACTTTGCAGGCATAGCTGGCTGCATGAGTCACTCCATAACAGCAGGAGTATCAGTAGCAGAATCTACATTTTTCAATAAACCTTTAAAGATCAGCACACTATAATCAAAACTCAAGATCATACTTTGCAGCGGTCATCTGGAACGATACATTTGATTTCAGGCCATTCTGAATTGCAGTGGCAGATAGGGGTGTACAACTCCTCTAAAGCAGTTTTGAGTGAAGATCTCCCAGGTAGTGATCTAAGTTGCAGTTTATTGGCGATAGCATTCCAGACCCTGGGGGCATCAATAGAAAATGCCCTTCCTCCAGTATTTGTACAGCAATAAGGAATGTGAAGCTGCTAAATGAGCGAAGACCTTAGGTCACATTTGTTCTTCGAAACAGAGAGGAGATCCAGCAGGTAGTCTGCTGATTTTTTACATCGTGAATAAATAAGATCTGATGCACAAGCCGTCGATCATTAAGATAAGTTAAGTTTGACCCAATGTAGAGATCCCAGTGGTGGGTCATATATGGGCAGTTCAATGCAAATTTTCAGGCCGAGTGATAAATTGAGTCAAGCTTCTTCAGTATAGTACTTGGGGCTGATTTATACACGATGTCACAGTAATCAAGTAGAGGCAGTACGGTAGCTTTTATCAATTCGAAGCGAACTTCTTTCGCGCCGTACGTAACCAACCCTGCTCAAACTTCGTGGAGCCCGTTCTGCCAGCAGTGGTATGAGCGAGCAATTGCAGGGCTGCACCTTTATTTTTTTAAACACACCGCACCAGGTGTTTGCAAGCAGATGGTTTGTACAACCAATAAAATATTTTTTTGCATGTTTTTGCTTTGTTTAAATCATGTATAATAGCAATGCACTATTGTTATTCCCCCGGTTGTCAATAGCTGGGCACAAAACATATGCCGATGTTACGCAATCATAGTTTTTTATGCTGCCAATGTATCAAGTTCGCAGTGTGGTGCGAAAGTGGCTGTGATGCATAATGCATGTTCAGATGCTACCTGTAGGTGTGGTCAAGTAAAATTAGTTTTAGCTGTTCGCCTTTTGGCGTTCTCTGATCTAACACTTTGAGACTAGGTTCTAAAGAAAGCTGTCTCTGGTGTGGACCAATCAGTTTCAAAGACAATGCCATATATTATCAGAGCGTGTTTTTTATTTGCATGTTCACCACAAGTATGTGTGATTAATGCGGACAGGATTCCATGAATAAGGATTATGTTTGGTGTGTTAACAACTTGATACCTGTTTCAATGGCAGAAAGGGTAAAACTTATTGTTATATGTTAAAAGCAGTTCACATGCACGAAGAATTCTTGACCTGAACTGAACATTATCCTCAGTCACCAGGGGTTGAATTGCTGTTACATCTCTATAAAAATAAGCATTAACTTGTTCTCACACACGATCATTTGGAAGCAATAACACCAATGCTAAATCAATCGCATTAGCACGTCAACCATGTTGAAGGTCAACAGCAACTTCTGGTAATACCGAGGCGCAGACTGTGGGACTGGAAACATTGTATTTACACGATCGCACGATTGTTTTGTTTTTGTAACGATTACATGACAAATGGATGTGACTGGGTGGCTCACAAATCAAAGCACTAAGCTGGAATTAACACATTCCTGCGGAGGGAGCTGGTAGGAACGTTGGGTTGCTCGGTCAATGGCCAGGGTCAACGGCGGCGTGGTGTATTCCGCAAATATGCCCGACTGTGAGGGCGGGCACAAGCCGGCGTGAGTAGGTTAAACGTTGAGTTTTATAAGGGCACCACGGGGTGACCAGCCCCTCCCCACCCAGCTCCACCCCTCCCACCCCCCACCCAGCCCCTCCCCACCCAGCCCAGCCCCTCCCCACCCAGCCCCTCCCCACCCTCCCCTCCCCACCCAGCCCCACCCTCCCCACCCAGCCCCTCCCCACCCAGCCCCTCCCTGCACGACGGACACAATAATCCCCAGTGGGCTGGTGTAACCAGGAGGTTCCTACCAGTAAAATGTCGCTTTGACCATCCCGTATGTATTTATGTATGTTAAACTTCTTTCGCACAGTACATAACCCGACCGTGCTAATTGGAGGTGAGGGGTAAGGACAACAAACTAAACGTTTGGTGGCTATTATGAAGAGCGGGTGGAAAAGTGCTTCTCTCGACCGTGTGAACCAGAGGTCACTCGGAGGGATCTCAGAGGTAGCTCTGTAGTATCCGCTGCAGCGGGTCGTACTCGAACACACAAAGAGCTGCGCTGCCCCGGGATTCTTTGTCTCGTGATGCAACGCCGAGAGCACAATTGAGATAAACTTTCGGGAAGACGCAAAACAAGTTATATATATGAAAAAAAAATCTAATTCGTTAATTATGTAACAGTTGCGCATGCACTCACTCGAAACTGATAAATTATATTTTGAGTGTGGGTGACCGGAGGCTTTCATCGTCCCTCACATGCACGTGGGGATTTTGCATAAATCACTCAATTTGCATGTGAAAATATGTTTACGAAATCTCTGGATGCATCGTTTTCTGCTACTAAACAACACCACGTGCAGCTGAAGAGAGAAGCTCATCTGTAAACCGCTCGTAACTTTAATGGTCGGAAATTGACGATCACCCGTCGCACGTTTTACAACTGCGCCGTCCGTGTTCGCTTCTAAAATTGGTGGAAGGACGAAAACAAAGGGATGAGAGCCCTCACGCTGCATGCGCAGTAGACGGATACGCACGTTTGGCTATTGGCGGTTAGTGCACAGATATACGAGCCCGGCGACCTGAGCTTGAATTCTCGGCCACAGCTAACAGCAGTGGTGAGTGATATCTTAACCAGTCCCGGGGTACTCCATTCATCAACCCGTACTGACCAGTAGTTTGAATGAATGAATATTATTACTTATCACCACCATTGTAATGTCAGAATCGAGACACAAAAAAATGTAATTCCACATTTCTCCATGCCGCGATATCTCAAGCCGATCTCCGATATCCTTCAAGGGTCTCTCTCCTCACAATCTCCAGACTGTTGTCACCCAGCCACACACGTGTGATGGCGCCGAGGTGGCGAGATTTGAACTCCCTCGCCTGGTATACAAGAGGTCGTGGGTTCGATCCTGACCCTGATGCATGTTCTCCCTGTGGTCATGTGGATTTTTCTATGGATCCTCCGGTTTTCCCTACAAATTTAGAATCAACATGCATTCACAGTATTTGGGCTGCTATAAATTTCGACGCGATAAGCCACTTCATTTGGCTATCAATTGTGGCCAGGTCTCTTCTGAAAAAAAGCGATATAGCTCAGTGGGTCTTACCTGGTAAAATAAAAATAAAATAGTTTTTAATGATAAATATTCAATAGCCATGGCCTGGTGAAATGTCCTCGGCACACAGCCTGAATAAACTGAGCTCGAAAGAAATTAATTACGATTATTTTTCTCTGCAGCCACTGACCACTACCCTGACTGCCCGCTCGATTCACTTCCCACATCTTGAATTCACAGTCGATGTCGGCCAAAGCATTGGCATCGGCCTCCCGAGCTGCTCATTCGCCCCTTCCGCACGGTTCACATTTGAAATCGACACACATTTGAACTATTAACTGAGCTATTATTTTTTTCAGGTAAAGGCCCACTCAACTACATAGCTCTCTTTCAGAAGCGACATGGCCACAGATGATAGCTCAACGAAGTGGCTTGTCATCATGTGGACAATTATAGCAGCCACATACTCAAAATCGTATGTTTCTAAATGTGGAGGGAAACACCGGAGGACCCGGAGAATAATCCACGCGACCACGAAAAGCATATGCAAACTCAAAATATACAGGCGTCAGGATCAGGATCAAACCCACAACTTACTGTATAACAGGTGAGGTTGTTAACATCTCGCCACCGTGGCGAGATGTTATTGTGTTGCCGTGTGTTCACACACAACATCATGCACACAGCAAACACCCACACAGATGATTGCATCCGTGGGCAATAAAACCACTCCTGCATAAAGCAATAATTTACACTTTCTCACACAAAGACAAAGATAACCCCGATATAGTCTTAAAAAGGCTGTTTGAGGCAAGTGCTATCAGCGATCACCTCTGTAGGCCGGCACGGCACACAAGGGGGTGGGTGGCCAGCACCGCGCTCGGCCACATCTGTCTACCTATGTGGCGATGTTTGCACACCGCACCAGGTACTCATTTGAGACTGAGTCTCTTTTGGAGACGTCCAGGGCCGGTTCAGGTACTCGTTACTTGTGATGGCCATGAGTGGGAATCGAACCTCAGGCCACCGGGGCTCATAGCGACGAAGTGTGTGTAGCACAATTGAGTAGCGGTAGTGTTGGAAATAAGCTGTTGGGGTTAAACCTCGCTTTTGCTATGTGGATGGGGTTAAAATGCTGTTGGGGTTAAAATGCTGTCGGTGCTAAAACGCTGTTGCGAGCGAATGTTCCGTGGCAACTCATGGGCTTAGGGGCAGCTCAGAGCACGGGAAGGGAAAGATGCAATTACGCTTTCCCCGCACGTGCCGGTCACCGTCGCACGCGGCGGCTCACAAATAACCCTCAAGTAGATCCTCCAATCGAGGCCAACCCATTGGCAAGAGCCCCTTCAAGATCAGCGGCCAAGCCTCTGCGGTTTTTATTTTTTCAAAAGCCAACGCGCAAGCTCTGGGGATCTTTATTCTTGCTGCCCCCCACCTACCCCCCTAAGTTAAAGTACGAAGTTGTAAAATGTATTTCTGTTCCGAGTCGATATAACGTGAAACATCGCCCATCGAGCATGCAGCATTGTATTTCACAGTTCACTTCGGACCAATTTTTGAAGTGTCAATTGTTAGTTTCGCAGTAACACTAATAATCAACATAATGTTGTTGTTCTTTATGCATATTTAATTTTAAAAAATGTTTGCGGCATGTTTATAAATAAAACACACGTATTAGTTACAGATGATTCGTGAAAATATCTATATTTTTTAAGCGTAGGCAAAAAAGAGACAAATTAACAAACTTTATAACCTTTCATTGATAACATGATAACATTCATCGTGGACGTCACCATCATCATCATCATCATCGTTGTCATCACCTGGGCACGAATAACATTCGGTTCTCTTCGCCAGTGCAGTTCATCGCACGGTGTGCACGGCAGCGGATCGCGCCATGCTTTCCTTTACTCACGGGTGTCAACGCGAAATCAAACGGCGGCATTTTTAATGATGCACGCAAAAATAAATGTCAGGTTCCTTTCACACTCGCGGTTAATGTGACACACGTGCGTCTCTTGCTATTGCATCTCATCCTGGCAAAGCGATGCACTGAATCATGGGTGTGAGGGGGAGGAAACAAAAGAAATATCTGCCCCTAATAGCGGGGCAGGCTTTTCATATTGACAGCTGCGTCGTTATTATCCTCTATGCATAAATGCAGCCTCTGCTTTATATGCAGCGAGCATTGCTTACTCAATAATATACAGAGACGCTTAATGGCCACAAAAGGAATTAAATTCAATGTCCTTGTCTTTCACCAAGCGAGTTGTCGATGGGATTCATCATTCCCTTAGTAAGTGATAATTAGGGAGATACCATATTCACAATAAACAAAAATAACAATAAATAATAAAGGGTTGTGTTGACAGCGGTGTATGAACACAAACCGAAAAACTGAAAGGTAAGGGTACAGGTTCAGTCCTGCAATTGCCAATGCTGCCGGAAGGAAGTCAACTAAAGGGAGATGGAGAGAGACCCTCGAAAAAACGCTTTCAAAAAAATTATTTTGGCCTACTCTTCCAAGCTGGTCAGACGTGTTAGAAGGCGTGCGAGTACCCACGCTTTACCCCACCACAAACGCGACCTGGCCGATCGACCAACTGCGGTGCAGTCATTCGCGCTGCGACTGCCTTTGAACAGAACAATAGGAGGCCAATGTTTTGGCGACTGGACCCTTTCGACGAGAGAAAGGGTTCAACCATTGATCGGCTTATAGGTCGGAGGTCACACTTTATAGCGCGGTGCCTTGAAAACACCGGGAGATGGACCATTCGCAATTGACAAACGCACAGTTTCTCATCGGCAGACATCGAGCCGCGGGCAAAACGCACGATGCACCACAAGCGGAGATGCAAACGAATTTACGTAAAAAAAAAGTGCACCAGGCGGAGGCCGTTAAAATGTATCACGAAGCAGTTCTGGAGCAGCCCGCTCCTTGTGAATGCTATCACGAGGTTACGTCTTAAATGGACTAGCTCCTCCCTACATTCATGACTTCCATCGGCCATATATTCCATCTAGATCATTAAGATCCTCAGATTGCGGTCCAGGCTTCACACTTGGGGCGACGGTGTCCTCGCAACTGCGGCACCTAAACTCGAGAACTCCGTGCCCTTCGAGGTCAGGGGACTTCTAAGAAACTTACAAGTTTTAAAATCTCGACTAAAAACGTATCCGTTTAAAATTACTTTATCTCTCTCTTAAGTTATTTCAAAACGTCTTTCTCACGTCTTCTTTTCCGCTTTTTTATGCATAGCGTCCTGAGAACGATGTTTTGATGGCGTTTTATAAATTGAAAGTATTATTATTATTACTACTAATATCCACCGCAGGGCAGCTAAGCTGGGAGAACCCTGGTGATTTCCCACAGAAGTTAACAATTAACAAGCGTCCGCGCGGCGGGTGCGCGAACCACTGGGGGTAACCGATTGCCTACATCCTCGCCTGGAGCGTCCGTCATCTGGAACCGATGTGCAGAGAGCAAAGCGGTGGGGCACGGTTTGAAAGACGGCGGGCATTTGCACTGTTTTTGCAGTGAAGGAGCGCCTTTGCCCTACGCAGCACGTGGTCTTCTTTTATACGCGCAGCATGTAATTTATCACCATATCCCGCTGGATTGCAAGACGCTTGGAGGAAGTGCGACTCACGCGAATACTTTGTGCCCCATGTCAATGAAGCCACACGAATATGGTCTCACACACACACACACGTGCGCACGCGCGAGCACACACCTACCGGATTATAAGGGCGGATGATGAGAAAAGAGAGTGGGGTAGAGGGTGGCACGGTGGAAACACTTGTGCCTCACAGCCAGAAGGGCCTGGTTCAATTCCTGACTCGGGGCACCCTTCCATGGTGGAGTATGTTTGCTCTCCCCCCGGTTCTGCATGTGTTTTCTCCCAAAGCTGCTAATAAACCCCCCATACAATCTAACTGGCATTGGCCAAACCACTATCATTAGTGTACGTTGGATGTAATGCTGTTATCGGTTATTGAATGGAAATTACTTTGTCAGGTCCTTGGCAAAATCCTCACAAGTCTTAAAACTAAACAATTGTTTATCTTACAAGATAAGGCCCACTGAGCTATGGAGCTATTTTTCAGAAGCGACCTGGCCACAAATGATAGCTCAACGAAGTGGCTTATCACGTGGAAATGTCTAGCAGCCAAATACTCTAAACGTTGATTCTAAATGTGAAGGGAAAAACCAGGAGGGCCTGGAGAAAAATCCAAACGACTACGGGGAGAACATGCAAACTCCAAATATACAGGCACCAGGGTCAGGATTGAACCCACGACCTCCTGTGTACCAGGCGAGGTGGTTAACATCTGCGGCGCCCCTTTTTGCGAAGGACAGAGCCGCGTCGCCTGGCTGCAGTACACTCGGGTGTCCAGATGTTCGAGGCCAGCTGTGCCAAAGACACATTCCAGAGGTAACAACAACAACACCACCAGCAGCAGCACCAGCTCAGGCATAACGTTATCTACACCGGCCAGCGCTGTGGCAGTGCCTGCCTCTCCAGAATCGATCTCATCAGCCACTCAAGATTGTACCGCTGAAGCCTACGAGCAACGTAACAAAACTTCGTGATCATCGCATGCAACGGACTACGACGACCGACTATCAGGTGGACGGCGCTGTGGTTTTAGTGACCCGTTCACGATTGGGAGGGTTATGAGTTGAGGGTTGATTAGAGATCGATGGGATTTTGTTGCGCAATATTTCCGAGGGGGGCCATGCAGGCTCGAGGGCAACCACTCACTGCACACGGCAACTCGGTTTAACTCACAGGTAGCCACCTGCATTCAAATGCATGACCTTGGTAGCGCCAGCTCAGCGAGTCCAGTCGTGAACATCCACGGGCATGTACACATCAACATTACTTTAGTCAACAAACATGCATTGCCAGTTTAACGCGTAGGCTTTCGCGACCGATATTATCCATGAGAAGCTTTTGGGTTAGATCGCGTAAATATAAATGTGTCGTTAAACCCACCACCACCACCACCACCACCACCCGACACAGTTATTGGAATGTTTTGTTTACGTGACAAACATTACTAATTGGTTGTGTCGGGTGATGGCGGGTTTCACGACTCATTTATATTGACGCAATCTAACCCACAAACCTCTATTATGGATGCATTGCAGTAACATGGCAATGTGAATATATACCGTTTTTGTATATATTACATCACTCTTACCAATTTCAGTCTCACCATCATCATCATCATACGATACAAAACACACAGGGGCATTTACCACCTTGAGACATTAGTGGAAGGCGCCTTACAATTTAATGTAAATGATTATTACGTTAGCAATGCGGCTGTTGTAGAAACAGCATGCACGATGCCAAGCAGCATCTACTACATCAAGCAGCGTGCTCAGTTTTGTTTCACGAGAGCCCTGCAGACATCGACAGTGGCAAGTAAATCAATAGGCACAGAGGGCACCCGCTAAATTCGTGACATTGTTTCAATTACACTGCTTACGCTATGATTGATGTCACGCCCGCCTAAGGCTTTCCGTTTACAGTACTGCTTCATGGATGGATTGTGGGGCTAGAGAGAGAAAAGTTCTTAATTTATCGAGTCGAAAAACATTAAAGCAAAAAATTAAAACTAATCTCCACCACATTCGACGGGAAGGAAGGTCTTTCCTGGCCTGTAAGCAGTTTGGCGTAATTATATCCCAAGTGGCCATTCCCTCGTCCAAGTTTTAGATTTGTGCCTGGAATTCATCAGCCAGGCAGCCCACTTTACCGTTTTAATTAAGGACGCAACGGTGCAAGGCTTGCCGAGCCACATTGAACATTACAGTGTTTTATATGTTTATTGAATGCATATGTAAGCGCTGCATGAGGCTTTTTTTCATCTTCTTCTCCTCCCAACTCCTTGTGCCTGATTTCCACCTCAAGGTTACCTATCTGCCAGTGGACTGATGTGCGCAGATGTAGGGTTGCCACCTGTCGTGGTTTTCCCAGGGTTATTCCTCTCTTTGAGGGTGCAATTGGCGAGGGAAATCTATACATTTTCCTGGGACTAAAAGTCCCAGTTTTTGTCAGTTGAATGTATGCATGTGAACTTCTTTCGCACCATAGATAGCCAACCGTTATAATAGAGGGTGCAGGGGGAAGAACAAACTAACCACAAAAAGCAGTTCTAAAGAAATTAGTTTTCAATCTATATTTAAAAGTGCATAGCTCTAGTGGTTTCCTAATATTGGAACGAAAAGCGTTCCAGACGGCCACAGCACATCTGAAAGCGCGGGATGCGGTGACCACCTTGGCATTGACACGTAGTTCTCCTTCTGACTTCGTGAGATATTCTTCTCTGAAAGATATGTCCTGGTATTTTATTTATTTTGGTACCTCGGGAGGTGGCAAACCCAGGTGGCACAGCTCATGAACCTGCAATCGAACGTAAACCGTCGATGAGGACCGCTCTTCTACAGATGCCACCGCCGCCACCACTACTGCCGCCGATCAGGACCCTGTCTTGGAACCAGAGGAATCTGAATTTAGAAGCAGTGCTAACCTCACTCCGCCGCTGCTGTCAATGGAGCATTTATAATTTTCCCCAGCCAGTGACACTGGGCCTGGATCTGCTACGTTCATTTCAAACCTACGTGGCTCCGTTTACACTTGCACACATTTCTCGAACTGGTGTGACCACCATACGAATAATAATATGGTGTCAGGAATTGAAAGAACAAATGACACTGGGACCTAGAGCGATGTATTTTCAATGTTGTCACTTTCCTCGCAACGTTTGTCCCGGGTGGTGCTCTCGGATGTCACGTCACGAGACAAATTTATCCGCTCGGAACTCTCCCAGAGCGGTGCACCTCTTCAACAGTCATTGGAAGTGGATACTACAGAGCCACGTTTTGAGATCCCTTGAAGTGACCTCTGAACAGATGTATTTTTTTACAGGTAGGAACAACAGTTCCACACTGCCCACCAGGGATTATTTGTCTGTCTGTCGTGTATAGCCACGCGCTCGATTTGTATTTCATAGAGCGCTTCGGGGGGGCTCAGCACCACGTGACGCGCCGCCCCACGCAGCTTGCGCCGCGTGACACGGATCGCACAAATGCGCTGTCCAACCAAGTTCCTACCTGCCCACTCCGAAGGAACGTCTTTAACATGGTTCTAGACCGTGGCTGCCTTAAAGTGCCAAGGTTTGATGCAGTACATGAGTTGGCGTGTTTCTGTTATAACAGGGTTTCCCGTCACTTCCAGATTTCAGTGTGTCGATGTATTTATACACAGAGTTGATCATCCCTTGGGCAAAGGGCCAATTGCAGATGCTTTAACACATTCCTGCGGAGGGAGCTGGTAGGAACGTTAGGTTGCTCGGTCAATGGCCAGGGTCAACGGCGGCGTGGTGTATTCCGCAAATATGGCCGACTGTGAGGGCGGGCACAAGCCGGAGTGAGTAGGTTAAACGTTGAGTTTTATAAGGGCACCACGGGGTGACCAGCCCCTCCCCACCCAGTCCCACCCCTCCCCACCCAGTCCCACCCCTCCCTCCCACCCACCACCTAGCCCCACCCTCCCCACCCAGCCCCTCCGCAACCTCCCCACCCAGCCCCACCCCTCCCATTTTTGGATTCACGACGGACGGACACAATAATCCCCTGTGGGCTGGTGTAACCAGGAGGTTCCTACCAGTATAATTGTATCTCTAGCAAACGAATGCCGATGCGCTAAATAAATGTAACAAAACCATTTAGTGTCAGAATAAAGGCAATGGTCATGGCATCACCTTTATTCCTCTGTTTGAGACCGAAACGGGAGGATTTCTTCACAATTCCGGCTGTCGCCTGATGAATCCGCTGGTTGCAATCATTGGCGAAACGTCGTACTCGAATTGTAAATGTTCTGGGTTTACCTTCCAACACACTGGTTTGCTGAAGCGGTAACTAATTGCCACGTTTTGTTAACGTGACAAACCCTCACTCGTTGGCCGTGTCGGGTGGTTTCATATTTACGCGGTCCATCTATTATGGATAATATTGGTCGCGAAAGCCTACTAAATGTTAAACCATTTAGTCTCATTGATTGACACAATTGACAGGGGATAGCAGTAAGCGGTGGCCGGGTGGCTAAGGAATGAACAACCGTGCCAGAGAACTGAGCCTGCACAGCTGAGAGCCTGGGTTTCGAGCCCTAAGAGGATACCTGGTGTTAAACTGACATTGTTACGTACGTAGATACGTCCACGGTCTCAGCTCAACGATGACACAAGGTGACAGCACAGCAGCAAAGTATTGCTGTACCGTAAAAAAAAAACACCCACCAGTAATTTGACTTAATAATGACAGATCAGGTTTGAAAATCTTAAGAGCACGCTTCTGTGGTTGATGATAACGACGCTTCTCATTCAAAACAATATAAAAAAGACCAAATCATTATTTTATATACATTTTGTGTCTCAATATTCCGCACAGGTTTTGAGGAATTTCCAGCACTCACTACAAATCACACCCGCTCATGCATTGACTCTGACTTGACTTGAATTGACCCAATGTAATAACGATGCAGCAGCAGCAGCTATAATCAATCCACTGCTGGACGAGCTATCGTCAGGCATCTCTCATGATCTTGCGATGCAACAGTCCACCCTGCGTGACATTATTTCATTTGCAGCGTACTGTACGATGCTGCCAATGGTTCCCCTTCAAGCAATTTGATGAGAACTGTTCCACAATTTGGAGTCGCGATTCAATGCAAGAATCATTTCCACTCTCTAGATTGTTTTTTTTTATCTCCCCTATTTTCCTGTCCCAATTTGTACAGTTCTGCTCGCCGTATTAGCTTAACGATATATTACGAACGTATAAATCAGCATGTCATTTGCAAGGTCCGCATGTAACCGACGCACACAAGCATGAGCGTGATTCGACGCACGCAATTTGAACAGAATCTTGAATTGCAGTTGTAAAAAAATTGCGGCATAGTAATCCTCTCTAAATGATGAATTGATGCAGTATTACATGACCATGCAGTCTGTACAATCATATTTTACAATAAATAAATAAACTATTCCGGCTCTTTATTCATCCACTGCTCGATTATGGCCTCTGCACACACCGCGTCAGCCATTGGCGGTGTCTTGACCATACTTCACCACGCTGGTCCAGTGCAAGCAGACCAAGTGGGGTTGTGGCCTCAGGAGTGTTAAGTTGTCACTTTCCGCTGATGTTAGCCGTGGCTGTCCTACCCTCACAAACCACACACAGTACTGTGA
Organism: Lampetra fluviatilis; assembly: GCF_964198595.1. Lineage (NCBI taxonomy): Eukaryota > Metazoa > Chordata > Hyperoartia > Petromyzontiformes > Petromyzontidae > Lampetra > Lampetra fluviatilis. The sequence goes on along the minus strand of NC_136309.1, from coordinate 9,391,240 downwards.
TTATAGTACAGTACGGCATATTCATGGGGTGAAGCGGCGGTGCGGTGCAGGGGTGAGTTCAAGTCCTGGACAAGGCTAACATGGGTGGCGAGACTTATCTGAACGGGTCCTGGGCTTCCCTTGGCCAGCTCGCACTGACCAGCGTCGTGAAGGAAGGTCAAAACAAATTCCCGTCACTGACACAACACGGGGAGGCCTTCATCCATCAGTGGAATGACAAATGGCTTTACCGGGTAAAGCTCACCGGGACTGCTCGCTTGTGTTCAGAAGTGAACTGGCGTCACATGATGGCTCATCACAGGTGGGAATTCATTGTAGCAGTCGAATAATGTACACGCGTGTTGATTCTAAGTGTTGAGGGCAAAACCGGTGGACCCGGAGAAAAGTCCACGCGACCATGGTGAGAGAGAGATGCAAACTCCAAATAGACAACAGGCATCGTCAGGGTCGGGATTTGAACCCACGACAATCCTGCATATTCAGGTGAGAAAATTAACGTCTCGCCACCTTGGCACGGCAGGAAAAAAAATGTGCAATCACAGTAAAGTGGTGCAAGTACCAAGACGCACAGCAATCTACCGAATGCAGTAAGATGACTCCGTGATGAACATTCTACGGACGTTGAGTGCCAGATCCCCAGGTATAGGTGATTGCAGTCTCTGAGAAGCAGGAGCTGATGAAGTGGAAAGATGAAGATGGACTTATCGCCAAAGAATGAGAATGTGCGATGCTGTGGTTCCTCATCGCAAATCTACAGTTTCAAGTACACTGCAGGCCACTTTAAACACTGACAGATGCGATGCATTGCGAATCTTTGAAATGGGGTTTTAATTTCTGCTAATTAGTGAAGCGATATAATTTTATATCAGTGTGAAACCTATGAGACCGGCGGCTATGGATTTGTTATTCTGCATTTGGGATGGCACAAGCGTGTCAAATTATATCCTTAAACTTAAAATTGTTGAATACATTGTCATAGCAAACCCACATTTAGTTGCACTTCAACAGAGAGAGCAAGTAAAATTAATGTGCAGACAAGTAAATGTCCAAATGATAAGCCGCTTTGTTGAGTTATCATTTACGGTCAGGTCGCTTTTGAAAAATAAGTTCACACTTCAGTGGGCTTTGCCTGGTAGGATGGGGGATGGTTTCTTGTTGTATTTGTGTGTGTTGGGTCATTTGTTGACCTTTCCTGTACTTTGAACTCCTATTGTGTTTTTGTAGTTTGTTGTTACTGGGCATCTGTGAGAAAGAGCTCTACAGCTCAACGGATTCCTCCAGAATAAATACATATTCTTATTCTGATGTCCAGAAAACTTGGAAATCATGTGGAGTTCCACTGCGGCGTAGGCGTTTGCGATTGTGTTCTCAGGGTTCTACCACGACGGCATGATGCCCAACGTTTTGCCTCCACGTGCTTGGGAGCATCTTGAGTGCTGACTTGTGACAAATGCAGAGCTAGCACGTGTCTCTACGTGTATGTACGTTGAACTTCTTTCGCACCATACGTAGCCAACTGTGCTAATCGGAGGTGCCGATACGCCGGTTGAAATAAATCATTGGAAATCTTTGAAACCAACGGCAAACATCAGACGGATCGTTCAAGATCGATTTCGTCAGGCTAACGTTGTTATTTTGTTGAGCAGATGAGTTTGGACAAGGGGATATGTAATGGCACATCTCTAAACAGTGTCAGGCGTTCGCTCCCTCTTCTTATTCTTCGTGTGGCTGCTGATGTTGATGCAGAGCAACGGTGATCGAGCCAGATGATTGCATCAGGAGTAGCCGAGCGGTGCATCGCTGTGATGACGACGATGACGACGACGCCTCCTCCTTCGTATTTGCGAATCGGGTATTGAGTCGTGTATTGTTCCACGGTCCTCTGCTGGGTGACTGCAGTTGGCATTGCATTCACTACAGTTTTGAGTAAAGTTATTTATTATATTCTAAGATGAACATCCAAATTATTGATTCTTTACGTACTTTATCATAATCAACGTCATTTCCAAATAAACACAAAATCCTCTATTATAAAAAATAAAATTGGCAAAGGCTATTTTGATAAATTTCAGTTAGAAAAAGATACATTTTCTTGGAGAAATCAATGTCCCCCCAAATGTAGAGAAAATGGCCTTATTACCAAGCTAGAAGTTATTTGCATCAATATGAATGTAAATACTATTACCCAGTACATTAAGCGTGCAGCCACAGATACGTTTTCTATTATTGTTGCTTAAGATGCTGCTGCTGCTGCTACCGCGTCATTAGTTGTCCCAGTGTTTAGCTCAAATGAGCTTACGTCGCTTCACTGCGGCTGAGTGTTCGTAAAAACAAACTCGACGATCGGAGTTTTACAAAGTTTGGTCAAGTCCTGCGTTGGGGAGAGAACTATGTGAGTGAGCGCATCTCTGATGAGTGGCACCCCCCAATCCCATCGCTGCTCCTCCCCCCAGCACCATTTGTGTTGTGATGTCAATCGCTGTGGTTCATAGCATTCCCAAATATCCGTGCTGTGCATCTGGTTGAGTGGTGTTTGGATGGAAGTGCAAAGGTTGTTTCAACCTTCGTGTCGCAAAAGTGAACAAATGATGACGGTACATCAGTAAAAAAAAAATTTCGTTCTAATAAAAAAAAGTGTGCACTGTCCAGTTTAACTTAAGATAATGAAAAGGTGTTGCTGTTATTTTATCACTCAAAAAATGGCAGGTGCTTAAAAGCAAATGCCAGAACTTTTAAATTGGTGAGCGATTAATGTTGCAACGTTTGAATTTGTTTCGTCTCAAGTGCACATCTACCCCCATTTAAAATCACACGCACATTTGTTGTCCTCGTTTATAAATACACTGGCTTTACTACTCGGCTTCGCCCAAGACTTGGATTCTTGTCTTGGATTAATACACGGTCTACGCTGAGGGTTGGGGGGGTGATGCGTGACGTCAACAGGCACACTGCGTGACGCTGCCGCATGCGGGTGACATGACAGAGATGTGACGTCACCGCTCACTTGCTTGCAAAATATATACATTATTGCACCCCTCCCCCCAAAAAATATACAAAAGTCTATTTTTATAATTTTTGCATGGTGTACAGTCTGGAAAGTACCCACATGCCAAATTTCAAGTTTGTTGCATGTCGGGAAGTAACATTTCGAACAGACACACATATTCACAAATTTCCCTTTTATATATATCGATGTTATTATGTCACTAAGGTATGGCACTATAATGTCTGCAGTTACTGTGATACCCACAGCGCAGTTAAACAAAGCAGACAATGGGACATACAATAACTCAATGCCCAAGATTCACGAATACAAAAGAGGCGTCATCACAGAGATGCACCACTTCGCTACTCCTGACACAATCATCTGGCTCAACCAAACATGCATTTCAAATCACAGCCATTGCTCGAAATCAACAAGTGAACAAAAATCAGGCGCTTAGTTTCTTGATCGAGTTCAAGTTGACCTTCTCTAAAGATATGTGCATGTGAATACCGACTGGATATTATCGAAGGAAATAGATGTATACAGAACTCTATCTACTTTCAACACGAATGCAAAATGTGATTATGCTGGAAAAAATAAAATACGAAATTTTTCATGTTGATATCAAACTCTTTACTCAAAAATGTCACATACCTTCCTCACATGTTCTTTTGCTACAATTACTATGTTTGTTTTAATTCCATAATTTAGCTGGTTGCAAAAGTGTGTCAAGGCTAACGATTGTCCCCCAGTATCGAGATGTTTATTATTTTTCAAATCACACATTGCTATGCTTAAAAAATGCAATATTTACCTAGGGCCCATATTCTTTAACATCTTGCATTACTTAACAAGCTATTTCAATTCACTAATATGAACAAATGCATGGTCTAAGTATACTGCACTATTGATGCAAAACCAAAATAGATGCAGCAAAAATGTTGCAAGCAAGCACACCGCAGGAATTAGCTATTTTAAAAGACCGCACAAAGCAGCACCAGCCTCATCAGATTACGGCAGAACAGATGCCCCACTGCGTTATGAAAATTGACGTGAGCCACACACGTTTGTTATCGCGAACCCGAAGCAATCGAAATGTCGGCTGGGTTGATCTCAGAGCTGTGAAAGACTGCCCATTTTACATCACGGTTCATTACCCCGTAAGTAACGAAACCTAATCGTTCCGGCTGCGAATGACTAAAACTAGGCTGAAAACCTGCGGCCTGGTGTGTCTCTGTTCACGCGAAAGAAATGTGACACCTTCAAAAGTTACACCCAACCGCTGCCGAGCCGCTGCTTTCGAAATCGTACATTTTCCGAAGCCTTCATTTTATATGCCATTAAATGGGGGCTTAAAATGGGATTCATTGTCCCTCATTTGAGACCGCTCGTTGCTTAACGGGAGTCAAGAGAATTGAGGCACCTGCTGTTGCCATGACATGGCCATACCAGGGAACGGGCTCTGATTTCGCTCCTCCCGCACCTCCCCCCCCTGGGATTTTTTGTGTGAAATTCCCTTGCTCTTTATTTTCTATTCCACGTCACCACTAACACCCCCCCTGGCCTTCAGCTCTTGAGGGCTGAGCCGTATATATAACCCTCGGCAGAGCCCCGTGGATTTAAGTTTCAAGTTTTAAAAGACCTCGGGCGGCTACGTGTCCCTCGGCCAAGATAATCCATTCTTTTTAAAAAGACAAGCCATGCCAGGGGTTTTCAAAGAGTGGCCTCTCTTTACACGACTAAAAAAAGAGGTTGACAGCAAAGAAAGATAGAGTGAGAGCACACAGGCTTGTTTTTTTTTATTAATAAATTATTATTCTAAGTTGTAGGCAAACTATGAGCTCTGTCGATCCACTAACAGAATTCATGGCAGTACAAGCATTTTGGGCCTCACAGAACCTCAACTCGTGTAATTTAAAGTGTGCATGCATGTGTGGCCACGTGCATGTGGCGAGTAGTTTGGATGGTTAAAATGCAATGCACTTCAATCGCAATGGCCTGGGTTGAATTAAAGGTCAATCGCGTAAACCCAGCCCATCTAAGTTCGATTCCCAGTCACGACTCGCGACAGCAGAGAATGATTTTCAATCTGGTTCCTGGCACTGCCTTCTCCAACCCGCGATGACCGACTGAGTGAAATATGGTCAAACAACCACCCTCAAGACTGACAGCAGTGGATTGCCAAGGGCCTATGCGTGACTACTATTATTATTATTATTGGTTTTACAGAATATAAGGACCATTTTGAATTTGTAGCTTGTGTTGGTTTTCTCCGTCTGATACCGGTGTTTGGTAGGCAAAGGTGGCGGGGTTTTATCGCTGACTGCAAAACTCCTCCATGCACTGTAGCGACCCTTAATAGGTGCTCGCTGACAGCAATTGCACAAGTGCCGACACAGACATGTTATACTGGTAGGAACCTCCTGGTTACACCAGCCCACAGGGGATTATTGTGTCTGTCCGTCGTGCAGGGAGGGGCTGGGTGGGGAGGGGCTGGGTGGGGAGGGGCTGGGTGGGGAGGGGCTGGGTGGGGAGGGTGGGGCTGGGTGGGGAAGGGCTGGTCACCCCGTGGTGCCCTTATAAAACTCAACGTTTAACCTACTCACGCTGGCTTGTGCCCGCCCTCACAGTCGGGCATATTTGCGGAATACACCACGCCGCCGTTGACCCTGGCCCTTGACCGAGCAACCCAACGTTCCTACTAGCTCCTTCCGCAGGAATGTGTTTCGGGCTGCCAGAACCCGTGATCTGTGAAGCTCGTTGTGGTTGTCCAGTTCAAGCTTTGGACCGGCAATGGTGGAAAATTAGGGATTGAAACACTCGTACACTAACTCAAAACGAACACAGCGGAATCATATAGAAAGTATAACAGTCGTCGTTTAAAAACTTTACAAACGACAAATTACACTCAAATCTTCTTTGCAAGTCAGCTGCAAATGTGGCTGCGGTTGACATCAAAGTGTGAGTTTAAGAGCGTTTCTTGACTGTAAATTCGGAAAAAATTGAGGGGTGTGTGCGCAGGAGGGGTAGGGATTACACGCAGCAGGTTCCAAGCCCGACTCTCGTTTCTAAGGACGAGCAACAAGAAGCGCGACGTTCCTCGTAAGATTCCTCAGCTTTGGCAGTCGCCGCTGAAACGGTTCGCGAGAAACAGTGGAGGTCTTTGCCAGTCTATCCATCGAGTACAAAAACGGGGACGCGTTTGTGCCCGTTGTCGCTGGGGTGCGATTTATATTTTGTAAAGCGCACGCTTAAATGTAACGCGCATTTGTAATCGTGCGTCACGTGCGTGCACCGCTTGGTAAACAAGAAGATCTTGGACTCTTAGAGTGGGGATCAAGGACTGCAGTGAGGGGAATGTGTCTCTGAAGCCACCCACCTTTGGGACCATAACTCCTCTCATTACCGCCATCCCCCGCCTCCTGTGCTTAAATTCCATCTGTTCAAAGCTCCACGCTCGCCACTCTGGCTATGCTACATGTATCGTTAGAGCCGCCTCCAGGCTAAAATGCGCTCGAGGCAATTGCCCCAGACTCACTTGGTGCATCGTAAATCGTAGACGGACGTGGTCCCGTACCACGTGGGACTTCCGACTTCCCAGACGCACACTTACATCCACTCCTGTACATTGGGTCCGAGGCAATTGAGGGGAAAACGGTGACATTGATTTGCGTTGGTCATTGGCTCAGAAGGCAATTGTGGTGGTTTTCAGTGGTGGCAATGGTTTACCGTATGCGTGGGGAACAAGTGACCACGGGGTTTTTTTTGGGGGGGGGGGGGTACAATAAATGTATGGCTTGCTGCTCCCCAATATGCCCAACACACACTAGCCAGAGTTCGGGCCTCTGAGCGCCAACGGTGCAATGCACATCTGAGTTCAAATGCCTCCTGCACAAGAGTTGTGAGATCCAGATGGAGAAGGTGGCGTGAACGTGAACGCCATGATGACCTCCCGACCTTGATACACACACACACACACTGATGCACATCTAAGGCGCAGTGGTCTATTCCTCTCTTATGGCTCTTACAGCATCCTCTGCCATTAGGCAAGACGAAATTCTGTTACCATGAAGAGTCACTCTGCAATGTGCAGAGCCGTAGTTGGACATTTTGGCGGCCGGTTAAAGGTCCCATCCTCGCCGCTCCCCCCCATCCCTCGATGCTGCTGCGGTGCCATCCCCCCCACCTCCCCCCCACCACTTCCACCCCCAACCTCCCCCCCACCCCCACCAACCCACTCCACCCCCACCTCCCCCAGCAGGAGGGGCGGGTGTGCGGGGAGGAGTCGAGGGGGGGGCATTGCACATTTTGTCGATTTACGCCACATTTTGCTGACTGACTTTGAACTTTTGCAGAATAGTTCTGCTCCGTGTGGAAGAGGCTGTGTGGCATTTGTGGGCCGAACGCACGCTGTGGCTCGTTGCTGCAGGACAAAACGATGCGCTCATAAAGTGCAAATGGTTTTCGTGGAAAAGTAATGCCGCCGGTATTTCCCACGAAAGCCAGAAACGGCCGCTTTCACGAATAGGACTCTTTGTATTTTAGTATTTTTTCCCTCCCCATCTACTTTTTTCATTATCATCAGCCTCTCCAAGCCGCTGCCGCCACCTCTCACAACCCTGCGATGTAATAATCCACCCATAGCACCTGCACACAGCCTGAACTCATCGCTGTTTCCCTTGGCGCATGTTTTTCCATCTTAAAAGTTAAGTATGATAAAAAAAATACCTCATTGAAAGGTTTAAACATGTATGGCTATTATTCCTATCCATCTCGTGAATACGATTTACACGCATCGCAATTGTACTTAAATGTTGCACTATTAAAGGGAATTTACGATTCAAGAAAAGAAAAACTAATTAAAAAAATAAGTTAATATTTAATAATGTGCTTAAAAAACTTTCAAGTGAGTCTGAAAGGATTGTAAGTGTTAGCCGCATTCAATGTCGGCTTGTAATCTTCCCAGCCGAGGCTTTCGCCACTCTAAGAGGTGAGGGAGAAATTGAAAAGCTGTTAAGAGCCAGTTTAAAATTACATTGGAGTGGCGAAGGATTTTCTTTTTTAAAGGAAATCAAATAATTTAAGTTGCATTCAAAACGTTCGTGGTGGTGAGGCATTCATCCGGCAGTGGATTGATCGTCGAAGATGATGAAGATAATGATGATGAGATTAACAGATCCAATCGAGTGACGCAGTGGTTAGAGAATGTGGCAAGCAGCCAGTTCAAAGCCAGCCGGAAGTCAACATAGCTCTTCATCTGTAGCGTAAATGAAATGATGAATTTACCACTTTATGGGAAGTTTCCAGTGCTAGTCCTATGGATATAGCTGCCCTTGCTATAGGAATGTGAAGTTTCCACGACTGCCTCTGGATTTTAAACAAGAGATGACCGCTGCTGCGGTTTTGTTTGCGTGGGAAACCACTTTTGACTGTTTTAACATTGTCAGGGGATCCTGTACTGACATTTAGATAAGTATCAGACCAGCTGCGTGCATTTTACGTTGTTGCTCGTGAACGAATATTTACCCAAAAGATTTGGGTCTCACAGCTCATATGGACATTGAGCAGCAATCCCCACCACAGAGACAGCAGTGAAATTGACAGATTATAGCAAAGGCCAGGTTCTCCGAAGAACTATAACTGAGAATTGCGACACCCCCAATCAGCACGGTTGGCTACGAACGGCGAGAAAAAGTTCAACATACAAACAACATACATGCAATGGCTCAGTTCACTTCTAGATTTGAAGCTTTCGTGACTGCAAGAATTCATACTCTTAGTTGTTGTGAGATGGTTAGTACTAACCATCTCACAACAACTCCTCTCCCGCGGCCCATCCTGGCCCCCCCCCCCCCCTTAACCAGTATTTATAAGGTCGGGTCTCTTGGGACTTCTCTTTACTTGATACAGCAATTGTGCTGTGACGCTTCCACCTGAAGACGGAAGCTTGTGTTGCCTCCACAACGTCGTGATTTATCATTTTATTTCTATTCGTTTTTCTATTATTATTATTTTTTTTACCTACGTGACTTTACCGAAAAAACCTAAGAGTATGGCTCAGTTCACGTTTTGCCATGTGGCGGCACGGTGCAACTCGATGCGTTTATTCACACATTTCATTCGCGGGCGGCACCTTTAAGTACTTGTGCAGTGTTTTCCCGCTAAGTGGGTTTTGTAAATCCGGTCAACAGGCGGGTCAAGTAGATCCTTGTCGTCTGCATCAGATTATGAGAGGAGCAGGCATTGTGTGCGGTAGCACGGGTGAGCGTGTGGTTTATTTGTAGTCATAACAACATGTTACGCTGTCGTTTAATGGGATCCTTGCAAGCCAGCGGTTGTTGCTTTCCATCTGCCTCTTTCGCCTCATGCGGATCAATATCAATCCATACCTCGCCGGTTCAGTTTGTTCTCCCGGTACGGCAGTTGAAACAACGGCACAATCTTCTTAAATCACCCCCACCTCTGTGCACCCAGCGGTAAAAATGGGAATGCCACAGTTAGTCGATCGGCACGTCACGTGTGGCGGCAGAGTCGAGTGTGGGGTACACCTCTTCCAAAACGTTTGGCGCAGCGTTGAAGAGTAGGCCAAAGTACCTTCTCTCCAGAGCTCCCTTTTAGTGGAGGCCGTTCCGCCAGCAACGGCGTGAGCGAGCGATTGCAGGGCTGCGCCTCTACCCGCACAACGTGTGGAGGCTCGTGAGCGCCAGGCAGGATATTTACTAATCCGACCCCAGTAACGTCCGCTGCTATAATGGAGGAGGCTTTTTCACGAAGGTCCGGCATCACATTGGCAGTAAACCCTTTCCCTTTTCAAATCTAGACCGCTACTATTACAGTAAGATGAATCGCCTGCACATTTTGTGCGGAGAGTGAAGAAAAATGGAGCAGGCGAGGGGGGCGATTGTGGGGGGGGGGGGGGTGTGAGGGAAAGACAGAGGAGTATGGCCGGGAGAATATAAAGGTGATGATGTACGGTGGCAGCGTGGCCTACGGGGTCACCAAGCTGATTGTCTACCGTTCACTTGGCGACACCGTATTAAGAAGATCTACAGTGACATCACACCGGCCACTATAAACAGAAAATGATAGGCCCTATTTTGCTTTTTATAAACAATATTACGGCTCCAAAGTAGGCTCAATTCGTGCTCTGGAGACTGCTGCTCTGACTTTACTGCGAGGGAGGTCACGAGCACCCGGAACGAGCCACCTGAGTGGCTCTGTGGCCAGCTCTTCTTCTTCTCCTGCTCGTTCTGCCACCCGAAGCTGAGCCCACCAACGTCAGCCGCTGGTAAGGATTTGCGTGTACATGGTAAGCACATTACGTCACATCTCATCTCAAAACATGCCCATGCCCTGCTTGCAGTCTAGCCCAAGGGGGACTCCCAGCGGCAGCTGGTCCTGTGCGGCACAACGTGTCAAGCGGCACCGGCCCGCAATCGGACATTATTCTCCACCAATAGGTGGGAGAGTTGCTAAGTGGGGTTTCCGCCCCCCCCCCCACCACCCCCGAGTGTTAGACCACTGTGCATGTTGCACACCAATGTTAGTAACACGGTCACTGAAGACACTCGACGCGATGTGTACAAAGGTGCTTTTATGATGTTATTCACATAAAATGAGTGCTTAGGAGTTTGGCCAGCTTTTACATATATGCCAATTAAAAATTATTTCGAGGGGTAGGGGGACGAGCAAAAATGTAACCCGTTACATTCGACGAGCCAATCAGATTGTAGTTTACGGACTGTTAATTTCTAGGTGGGCAGATTAACGGATGCCGAAAGTTTATATATAAACCTTGAATCAGATATGGCACTTTTGGATTGCTTTTAGAGTCCAGTCTGCACACTTCTGTGTCGCAGCATCTCCAAATGCACACACAGTACCACACCAGTGCAATATATTGCAAGGTCGCACTCAGTACACACGAGGTGCTTGCCACAAACGAGCCACAATACCTTGCTGATCTCACCAAAGAGCGTAATTCAGCACGCAAACTCTGGTCATCCTCGCGAACCATCGATCAAAGATGGTCACCGCATTGCGCTCTTTCAGATGTGCTTCTGCAGACACATCTGGAATGCTTTTCCTTCTGATATTAGGAAGCCACTGGAGCTATGCACTTTTAAATCTAGATTGAAAACTCAATTCTTTAAATCTGCTTTTTGTATTTCGTTTGTTGTCCTTCCCCCGCACCTCTGATTTGCATGGTTGGATCCGTAGGAAGCGAAAGAAGTTCAACATACACACATACGTACTGTTATGAGCTCATCCTGAAAAAAGTTCAACATACATACATAAAATAATATCAACATACTGTACTTACATACATATGTACGTGATAGCAGAATTTGCCCACTTTCTATCAGCTTCAGCATCGCCGCTATGAAAAGTACAATTTCGATTTAAAGCTTTCGTGACTGCAGGGATTCATCTTCTTGGTTCTTTCGGTAAAGTCACGTAGAAGGGAAGTAATAAAATAATAAAAAATTTATTATGTTTTATTTTTATTATTTTATTACTTCCCTTCTACGTGACTTTACCGAAAGAACCAAGAAGATGAAAAGTACAATGTTGAAAATGTAACATCATATTTGGCTTTAGTATCCTTAAAAACCTCCAGATAACAGACCATAATAGGACTAGGTAAAACAACTTAAAAAAATAGCCATTCCGATTTTGGGTGGCCAAAATTTAAACGTTTAAGTTCACAGGATATTCATAGTCTAAGCGTTGACTGGATTATATGCGTGAAACATGTCAGCTTTCGAGCTTCATTTCTAGAATAACATTATAATTTACATCCCACGCTCAGAGCGACGGATATTAGACACCTTACCATGTTTGTGATTTCATGTATGGCATAAAACATATTGTTACCTAAGAGGGCAACACTATTTAAAACTCAGTTACGTTCTAATAGCACCAAACCCTTTAGAACATTTATGAGCAAGAAGTTGACTTTCAAATCTGGAGAGGCATCAAAGCCAGCAGTCTTCCGTAATTGATGTATCCTATAATACTGGCAAAGGGGATCAGATAAGAGGCATTACTTATATTAATATATGTGAAGCGTTAAATAACTTTAAAAGATGGATTACGTGCCATTAGAACAACTGTGTTTTGTTGTTCACAGTTGAAGATTTCATCGAAACCACATAACTGTGTCAACAAACTCGCAATTGTTGCATCCACATGTTACGGAGTGCCTACAAATGCCCGTTACGGATCGGTGACTTGTGTGCCTTCATGGTGACACACGTCTATTGTTGTGCACCTTTGGACAAAGGGTTGGTGGGTCACGCAGACACAATAGCCATCCAGGATGAATGGCGATGGCTGCAAAGGGCGGTGATAAAGGGAACGCCCGAAGGCACTCGGGGGGAGATGAAGACCACGATCTGAGTGGATGTCAAACATCAAACACTGGACACAGAGTGGAAGCCGTCTCTGTTGAAAGACGCAGCCCTGGACAGAGAGAAGTGGAGAGACTACCGCAAGGGGATATTGGTGAAGGAAATGGTAATGACCCAAACAGCTAAGGGACTAGAAGTAGATGATATGATGGCAGTAGCTACAATTCGATTCCTTGTTTTTGTGCACGCACAGTATTGAGTGATATTTTCTCACGTGCAAGGGTGTTTGCCAGGCACTTTGCTAACCATCCATGCACAAGAAAATATCTCGAAGGAATTGGTCATTCATCGAAAATAGGTGTATTGAGACTCAGTGAAGCTATCCACAACAGAGAATCAAATTTGTATATACTTAAAACCCTATTATTATCCACGAACATCTCTTGTATATATATAAATAAATGCAACTTCCGTGGCTCCTTCCGACCAGAGGGAGACTTATGGTATTAAAGGTGACCGATGTTTGACCCATGACCTTCGGCTTAGGTAAAAGGAACCTCGATCAAAAACAAAGGCCCATAAATAGGGTTCAACGTTGTTCGATTAAACTTGTAAGACATCAATGCCTCAGCTATCTACAGTATGTGTGGCTAACGTTCACAACGAAGCTGCGACAGAGCCGTAGAAATTATCTTGACGAAAATTCGTATTTCGTCAGATATTTTTTGCCGAAAATGTGCCGATGTCTACAATTGCCAACGACGAGACAAACTGTCGTAATAATGGATTTTGAGCACTTGGTAAAAATGAAAGTCCGGCCACCAGTGTTGTTGGTGTGTCTAGATGAGCCAAGCGCGTTGACAAAAAAGGTGTTCTGCACATACACTTTAAGCCCCCTCACTCTTTTTGGATTTATTTTTGGATATATTCTTGACTGTTTGAAAATGAATAACGCACGCCTGGGGCCCATTCATTTATTGAAAAGGGTTTAATGAGGGAAAATTCTACCAGAAAAGCCAATTCGGTCACTGTTATGGATTTGCACACAGTCAGCCCCTCTCCTCCTCCCACTCCTTTGCCCGAATCTCACTCTGCTCATTCCAAGGCCGTAATTATAAAATATATTGGGGGGGGGGGGGGGACACATCCCCCCCCCCCCCCCAATATTCAAATATGCTCAAAATGTCCCCCCCAATATATTTCAATAAAATAAAATGTCCCCCCCAATATATTTCAATAAAATAAATTTCTGTTTATATGATTGTGGTTATGGTTGTACTTTATTAATCCCTAATCTTTGCCATTACATACAATGAAACAAGAAGAGGCAAAAAAGAAAAAAAACAGAGCAATGTAATACAATACACTATTAGACATTATTGTAAAAAATAAAATAAAAAGTCCATCGTATGTGTTAAGTAAATTTGTTTTTATATTTTAGGCAGGACATTCGTTTTAAAATTTAGATTTTTTTTTCTGGGGGGGGGGACCCCAGACCCCCTGGAAGATTTGGTCCCCCCCAATGTTGACTCCATGGCTACGGCCCTGGCTCCATCCCTCTCTCCACAGTTCCCTCCACATCCTCCAGCATCTCTCTCACCTCACCCCCACACCCTCCCACAACATCGCCTCCGCGATATTCCAAGAACATCGCTCCGCAATGAAAGCACAGCTCTTTGTCGAGTGTGCAACCGAAAACAATGCGCAGATGTGCGTCGGCCTCGAGATGACACGATGCGATGATGAAAACACTTCACAAATAAACCTCTCTTTTTGAACAAACCGTGGGACGAGTGGCTTGGGTGGGGGGGGAATGTGTCTATGTCTGGGCACTGAGCCAGAACTTTTGCGAACTCTTTTGTGTTTCGTGGACAAACAGAACAGGCGAGCAGGAAAACATAAACCCTTCCCCAACAGCAAACACCCCCCGTCGTCGTCGGCTCAGAAGTTTCATCTCAAAGTTGACGGCCGGAGTTACTTCAGTTGACCGTGAGTTCAAGGGGCTGGCTTTCTTTTTTGGCGTGCCGTGAATGTGCGGGCAACACATCACCATCTTCTTGGTTCTTTCGGTAAAGTCACGTAGAAGGGAAATAATAAAATAATAAAAATATTAAACATAATAAAATACAATTCTCACGACGTTTCGGCCACAATGCAAGCATTGTGGCCACAACGACGTTTCGGTCACAATGCTTGCATTGTGGCCGAAACGTCGTTGTGGCCGAAACATCGTGAGAATTGTATTTTAAGATGTTTAATTTTTATTATTTTATTATTTCCCTTCTACGTGACTTTACCGAAAGAACCAAGAAGATAAATCCCTGCAGTCACGAAAGCTTTAAATCGAAATTTAACACATCACCACTTACACTCATTTCAGAAGTGTAACCGTCAACATCAAAGTATTGTTCTGATTACAGTCGTGTTGTACGATTTCTTCCCTTTCTTCTCGCTCTCCCTTTCAATTTAATTGCCGCGCGAAAATACGCGTTTCATTTTGAGACGTGTTCTTTGGAAATCTCGAGTCCGTTCTGTTTTCAATATGCAGCAGCAGCAGCAGCACCGCGGGTGCCGCTCTCAATGCACAAATATGTTTAGCACAGCACGCACTGTACGTAAGGGGCCGTCCATAAATGACGTCACACGATTTTTGACGATTTTAGACGCCCCCCCCTTCGTCACATGGCGTCAAAAAAAGTCAGACCCCCCCTCAAATATGACGTCACAAAGCTCTGCCCGCCGCCCCCAAAATAAAACATGCTTCAAATCGCTTTAAACTATTGTCATTGTAGTGCGTAGTTAATGTGGCGCTGCACTCTGATGTTGTTGTAGGAGAGAACATTTATTAAAACGTCTATTTAATTAAGTAGAACGTGTTGTCTATATTTATTTAAAGTTGCGCATTTTGATGTGACTTCACATTTCTCAACCCCCCCCTTGTCACACATCGTCACAAATGTCTGACCCCCCCCTCCCACCCAGGTGCGTGACGTCATTTATGGACGGTCCCTAACACGGGCTTGGAAACTTTCTCCCCTCCATCCCCACCTAACATGCTGCTGGCTGGGGGGGGGGGCGGGTCGCCTCAGAAAGTCGCATATCTTTAATTTAAAAAAATCGACACCCTTTTATAACGCGAGAGGCGGTGTAAATGTTTAGACGGACGCGCGAGTCGCCGATCGACTCACGAAAACACAGTTTTGTCCGCACTCGCATCGCCCGCCTGTTGAATCGAAAAGCGGCAACGGGGTCGATGCGATTAATAATGATCGCAGATGCTCACTTGTCGATTGAAGCGTCAGCCGAGCTTTACGCGGTTTGGCGATTCACATCATTTGGTGTGGCCCTGCCAAGGCAACCCTAGGCGGGACTCTAAATTCAATAAATCTAGGAGCAAACCTGGAAAAGCAGTTGCGAGTAGCAGCAACATCATCAATACCAGCTAACATCACACGCCTCGCCAAATAGAAGCAGTTCCAGCCATCACATTAGGGATGAATTAATTAAATGTTTGACCAAATATAACAGGATAATTTTTAAGTTGATCATTTTGTATGGCCCGCGAATGATGTTATAAATATCCAAATGGCCCTTGGCAGAAAAAAGGTTCCCCGCCCCTATTTGTCATAAAGGTTGTGGCCCGGCTCGTCGCTTGCCCGACCCACTGCTGCGGGGAAGCGCCTTCCACTCGAGGGGAGCCGCTCTAGAGGAGATCTTGGTCTACTCTTCCACGACACTTTAGCCTGCTAAATGCGACGTGGCGATTGGCTGACTTTAGCAATTAAAGAGAATTGTATATTGTTTTTCTTTTTTCACAACGGGGCCATGGGTTAGGCGAGCAGGTGGTTTTACTCACCCATCCTCATCCTGGTGGTTGATGTTTGGCCTCTTGGTGGAGCCCAGCAGCTCTGCAAGTAAGAGACAAAACAGGGAAAGCGGAGTGTCAAAGGGCGTGCGGAGACACGATGAACAGCAACAGCGACAAGCAGCCTGCTGGCAAAGACGCAGTGAGAGAGAGAGAGAGAGAAATCTTTATACCATGTGCTCGAAGCGTATATTTCACTTCGTCAGGAACCGCCCGAGGTGGCATCAGCTCAACTGCTCCAATTCCCCTTTGTGCCCAAAAACAGCGAATGGCGTGACAATCACTTCAAATGAGCGGGGTTATAAAGTCATCCGCTCGTATTGGCCGCATAAATGCGTCGGTACGACCAACATTTGCTCCCTCACGCGGTACCAATGTCCGCTCTGGCCCACGGACGCCAAGAGGTTCACAGCTGCATTGTGTCCTTGGAGGTTTTCTTCTTCTTCACGTGCTGCTGATGATGATGGAGAGCAACAGCTCTGCATTTACATTGAGGTGGTCGAGCCAAATGATCGCGTCAGGAGCAGCAGAGTGGTGAAGCGTTGTGACGATGCCTCCTCCGTGTTAGTGAATCGGGCACCGAGTCATCAATCGTGTGTGTGTGTGTGTTCCATGGCCCTGAGAGTTTATTTTTTTAAATATTTTTTCCATCGGTGCATCGTCATCCGATATCCGCAACGGCCGTCGGCGGGTTGCTGCCGGTTGTGGTGCCGGAGGCGATCAAAGTGATCTCGGCATTTCCAGCACACTGAATAATACAAAGACAATATCCGAACAGAAAACAGCTTGGCAGGACGAGTGTGTGTCTTTACGAGGAGGGCCATATGCTGTCGGAGGTTAAAAAAAAGATCGATTCTCGTGTATTATTCTTTGAAGAAAACTTGTTCGTGCAACGGGGGATTTATTGTGGAAATATATTTTTTTTTTTATAAAAGCGCATTGTAGCAATATCAATTCTATAACAATTCAATCACGCGTTCGTGTGTGTGTTGGATTGTGACATCCGCACACGCCAAGTTGGTAAAGTTATTTCAGGGCCAGTTCTCGATGACGGGGCGATAGTTGACTTGCAAAAAATACGATTGTGCTAAATAATGACGGGTGCTACTGCAGAGATAGCAATTGCATTTTGTCAATACGTTCTGTGCTACACGAACCAAGTCTACCGTATTACAGCAACAAAAAACTAAAATTACTGTAATCGGATCCAAGTAGTAATAATGAAAACATCTTAATCTAATTACGTGCATTGACTTATATTTTTGACTTATAGGGAATGCTAACAGCTGACAGCTTAATTGTACTCTCGGAAGTTGCTTATTCCGCGCGTTCTCTCAATTATATTTCAATTGCGCTTTTGGAAATCTTTTCACGCGACGACGGGATTTCCATTCGCACTGCGCCACCGAGTCTCAGAGAACGGCTGCGGAAGATGACATCGCAGAATGTCACTTGAAATAGGCATCTCTATCTGCGGTAAGGGGGCACCACCTCTCTTGATGCCCTCCAACGGATTTGATCGTTGCGTGTCAATCAAACAGAACATACGTTCACGCCTTGAGCTGGAATTTTGGCCAAATCGCACGCGGTCGTTTGTGACACGGGCTCAGACGATCAACTCCACACACACGAGAACGGCTGAAACCTGGGACCTCAAAGCAGGATCTCGGTTGTGCTATCTCAAGCATCTCTTGATCTCCGAGCTACCGAGCCAACTCGATTTGATGGATTCTCATGCAAAACATGTTTTTATTGGTTGATGGTCTAAGCCCCAACCAATACCGCCGTTGTATAACCTTCCGATGGTCACTGCGGTTCGAATAAAACCACATGTCAAGCTTTTGACATTTTACTTGTCAAATGCAGCACACAATGGCACACGCTTCTCAGACACACAGTGCCGCATACAGACAATAGCCAAGGAGGAATGCGTCCGACGTTTCGTCCACTGCGGAGACGGAGTGATGAAATCAGCCAGTGTCCAGGTGCTAGGTAGATTGATAACACTGCAGGATTGTGAGAGGTGCTGGTGGTGTTTTTGGGAAGCCTTCATACAGCAGTGGACTGACAAAGGCTGCTGATGATGATAATAATGTTGATACACAAAGTGTTTATTTTTACTGTTATAATGTCGTTATTGTATGTCCCACAGAATTCAAATTGCACACATACACACGTGTTGTGTCCAGTATTCACACATGGGTGATTTAGATAATAACAATAAAAAATGTTGTCCTTGCTATTGCCATAATCTACATCTATGGTTTGCGTAGTCCCCCAGTGCCTCTTGTTCATCTGCCTCTGCAGCTGCCTAGGAATTGTGGGAAATCAGGCCAGGCAGACGTCTGGCCGTGAGGTCAATGGAACGTTCAATGTTCAGTTGCAAACACTGTGCACGTTGGAGGCAATTTCGCCTGAATTCTGAACAGACGCCACACCAAACCCCCCGACAACGAATTAAGACCTCCCCGCAAAGCCAGCAATAGCTGGCATTGCGCGATTGAAACGCAAAAAGCCAATGCCACATTGTGTCGCCAGATATAAGCACATAAATAGTCCCGGCAGCTTATGGGCTTTGCAAGCGAATATTATCAATCAGCATTTGGTTAAGACGTGGCTTTCACGACCATCCCTTTACGTAAGACCGACGCAGGACGATTTCTCGACAATTCTGGCTGTCGGCCTGATGAGACAGGTTGTTAATTACCGGCTAAACGTCACGGTACTCGAATCGTAAATGTTGTGGGTTTACTCTCCAACACACCGGTGTGCTGAACTAGTAACGAATTGGCATATTTTGTTTACGTGACAAACCTTACTAATTGGCTGTGTCGGGTGTTGGCAGGTTTAACGACACATTTATATTTACGCAATCTAACCCAAAAACCTCCGTTATGGAAAACCATGGACTGGTTTCGACTTTCTGGGTCTCATCAGCAGCCAAGCTTAAAGAAATGCCGCTGGATGAGCAGATTCTATTGGCAATCGCACTCCACACAGACTACGGGACGCTGATCAATGCAAACTGAATAAGTAAGATGACCGTGATCAATTGGCTCGGGGCAGCCTCCTACGCGCGACGCCTCTCGTGTGGGGACTTGAACGTGCGGTGGAAATGAGGGCACGGCGGCTCCCAAAGGAGGCGGCAGTGCAGGAGGGGACATGAGGGCAGACGACGGACACGCCGGGCTTGCGGTTGATGGGGGGGGGGCAAGCACATTGCAGAGTTACGAGGTTCAGGAGGAAGAGTCATAGACATTGGGAAATTAATTGTACGTATGTACATTGAACTTCTTTCGCACCGTACGTAGCCAAACGTGCTAACACCGGTCAACACACTTTTCTGGCATAAGGTATTCCAACGGTTTTAAGGTAATTTTGGGGTGCTGATTCCAAATCTGGCATCAGTTTTTGTCTATCACATCAGGTTTTTGAGATATCAAATATTGCATTTTCAATAAAAACTGCAGAAGAAAAATATGAAATAAATGTGGATATCTACATAAAATGATATTATAAACACACTATCCTAAAAATACAGCACCATATTTTAACACTAAAGCAGTCACTGACTCGCAACAACTTGCAATCATAAGTGACAGAGTTAATTTCGGGTAAAATCAATGAAAATGGGGTATGCCGATAGCATAAAAATTAGATGTGATAGAGCAAATCTGAGATCAGATTTGGAATCAGCACCATGAAATTAGTCTAAAACAGCTGCAAATGTCCAGGCCAGAAAAAAATGTTTTTTTTTTTGTTGACCAGTGTAATCGGAGGTGCGGAGGAAGGACAACAAGCAACTCATTGGTGTTGCAAAAATCATTATTGTCATCAGCCACGATAAATCCACTGCTAGATGAATGCCTTCCTCAAGCCACCCCTCACAATCAATCTTGCGACGCGGTGATCCACACGGCGCCTGCATACCAACGGAATTCATGGCTCCATCTGGCATCGCAATGTAACCTTGAATTCCCACGGGAACAATTTCTTCATCTGATAAAGCATTTTAATATACGCCACGTCACGGAAATTGTGCAATTTTTTTAAACGCTTTTTTTTTCGTTCGCAATGATCACGTTTTTGCCTCGCCACCGTTTACTTATTTATTTGCCGCAATTGCCATTTCCATTCTCCACCGATTGTTCCCCTTTGTCCTTGCGTTTTCCCTCGTGCGGCAATTCCCTCCGGCGTCCCTCGCCACTGCCCGCTCGCAATACCAATGGGCTCCCACCTGGTTTACGAGTGAGCGAATGCTGTTAACACGGTACTGTACGGTGCATGACAGCAGATTCCCCCCCCCCCCCGTCGAATAAAATTGCCCTCCTATCGGAACAAGAGTGCTTGTTCGCGTGATCCACTCATTGTGAAGGCAACCACGATGGGGTTGGTGATGTGGTCGAGCACAAACGACCCGTTGACTCTGCTTCTCCAGTCGTTAATATTGAAGCACTGCACCAGGAACTCGTATGAGGCCGAGTCAATCTGGAGCAGGCTCAAGAGGACCGGTCCACATATCTACCGCTCGTGCCAGCCTTTAGCACGTGTGCCTAACCACTTGCGCTAATGCCCCCGACATAATAACGGAGTGCACGTGCACAAAGACAAAGATCCCCCATATAGCCTTCACAGGCTGTTGGGGAAAGGGCTGTTAGCGAACACCTATGAAGGCCGACACGGCACACGAGGGGGTGGGTGGCCAGCACCACGCCCGGGCGCCTTTGTCTCCCCAGTGGCGATGTTTCCACATCGCACCAGGTACTCATTTGAGGCTGAGTCGACCTAGGGGAGGCCCAGGACCGGTTCAGATAATCGTCACTGGGTGTTAGCCGTGATCAGGAATCGAACCCGGGTCGCCGGGTTCATAGCGCAGCACGTTAACCACTACACTACCGCTCCCCACTACCACCACACACAGACACACAATGCACACGTGTAGATACGCACTGACTCTGCACGCAGGAACAATGCTCCCCTGGCACATGGGAGGCACGTGTTTACACACACGTGGCCCTAATGAACGTATTTCAACACAGGCTCGTGAGGCCTTGACCACGGCCGGCCGTGGCCTCGCAGCCCCAGCGTCTGTGCAGCCCAGGAGGTTCTGTAATCTAACATTTCCCTCGACACAAGGTCACAGCACCAATCAGGGCCAGCGGATTTATTTCCACAAATACCGGCCCGGGCGTTGAAAACGGCAACAAATCCACCTCCAGGCAGCAGGCAATGCAATTTGAACTTATATATACTATTTACGTGTTTATATTTCGTGAATTGCTTACCTTTCCTATCCTTTGCACTGATATCGTATTTTTATATTGCTTGTAACTGACCAGCCCCAACTGGGCATGTGTGAAAAAGAGCTTCAAGAGCTCATCGGAATTCTCCAGGTTAAATACAAATTCTCATTCTGAACGCTGTAGCAAACGAACTGAGAAAACAAAAACTGAATGGGGGAAAAGTATTTACATTTCACGATCGCCAAAATCTCCCCAACACAGCCAAGGGCCCACGGTCCCCTCGGGGCCATTCTTATCAGCCCATTGTCATGGTCTTCCCTTGCACGTGTGTTATTGGCAACTGTGCTCTTGCCCGCTGGGTAGCCTAGCCAGCAACGTTGTAATAATATTTATTTTAGAGTTGGGCTGGAAATAACTTTACACATTCGTAAGGTGACCGCTAAAGATGCTGTGACGAGATCCACTCAATTAGGGCATCGTGCGCCCGTGTCACAAAACAAATCGCAAAAGTGCAAAATTATTGACAATTTACACCATTGGAACCTCATTTGCTAGTAAAAATATATGATAATTGGTTTTTTACCCTTCTATCTGGCAACAAAACTGACACCTTTTTTACAAGGAGTCATGTTTGCATAGACCACAATACCTGCAGTCATAATGCAAACAAAAACATAACTCTGATAATGTATGCACTGTCCTTGAAGTTGATTGGTCCACACCCGAGACAGCTTTCCTTAGAGCCTAGTCTCTCATACTCTGATGGTGCATTGTCTTTGAGTTGTGCGTCTTTTGGCGTCATCTGGTCCAACCCATGTGAGACTAGGCTTTAATCTCAAACAGAGAGAATAAAATTAAATAAATGTAAAATTAAAGGACACCCATTGTGCTATCCAGTCACTTACACAGTCAAATATGTCAAAGCGCACTCATTCAAACACGTTTTGAGCACTAATCTCAGGTGACAGTTTATAATCACTGTCAGAAATTCCACATTCCCATAACAGGGGCCAATAGTCCCACAGGTGAGGCACTGTCGACTTTTTTGTTGTCGTTTTATCGATTCCAGGAAAGACGATGGACTAAATTTTTATTTAATGCTTTCGTGACTGCAGGGATTTATATTCTTGGTTCTTTCGGTAAAGTCACGCAGAAGGGAAATAATAAAAGAATAAAAATATAAAACAATAATTATCTTGCTGTGGATTTCACACCTGATGATGATTGCTTGTGTTGCAGTCGAAACGTCGTGATAATTTTTGTTTTGTTTAATATTTTTTTTATTTGATTATTTCCCTTCTACGTGACTTCACCGAAAGAACCAAGAATATGATGGACTAAGTTTACCCTTGGTCGGGATTTTAATTCATGACCTTTCCATTGCGAGTCCGCCCACGGCACCGCCTTGCCTCACGCCCGCACGCAGGAGGTGATCGCATGGGGACGATTCCATCGACTTCACAAAAGCGTGGACACACGGGACTAAACAGAACGGTGTAATCGGCATCGTGGAATGTAATTCTCCGTTAAACAGTTCTTTAATGAATGACCCTCATTTGCATATCGCTTATACACCTATGAAGCAGCCAGCACATTGCCTTTATTATTTGTTAACGTAATGTTCTTATCCATGTAGCGCCGCTAAATACTAATTATCACGTCAAACTCGGGTCAACTTGCTCTCCCATAAAACACATTAAAATTATGAATTCGCTTCTTTATCATTTTGCAATTAACACCCCACTTGCTACCAACAATAAATCTCGACCTTTCCTTATCAATTTTTCAGTGAGTTTTCTACGCTTTCTTTTATTTTACCGATAACTCTTCCCGCCTACGCTGACTCCAGTGTGCCCTCTTTGTATTTACCTTCCTTAAAAAGAGGCTTTTATTTGGGAGAGATCGTGTAAATATAAATGTGTCGTTAAACCCGCCACCACCCGACAGACAATTAGTAAGGTTTGTCACGTAAAAAAAAACATGCCAATTAATTACTAGCTCAGCACACTGGTGTGTTGGAAAGTAAACCCACAACATTTACAATTACCAGCGAAACGTCATACTAAAATTGTAAATGTTGTGGGTTTACTCTCCAACACACTGGGTGGTGCTGAACTAGCAACAAATTGGCGTGTTTTGTTTACTTGACAAACCTTATTAATTGGCTGCATCGTGTGGTGGCGGGTTTAACGACACACTTATATTCATGCGACCTAATCCCAAAAAAAAATACCTATTATGGATAATATTGGTCGTGAAAGCCTACGTGTTAAGTTTACCTACCTGTTTTCTCACGTGACCTTGGGGGGAGACCTGCTGTTTTATATATTTTTAAGGTACTTACAAAATGGAAAAGGTGCCCCACTTTTAACAAATGCTGCCAGTGGTATCTGCGGTGATAGTTGGCAGGCCCTTTTTGGTCCACATAAATAAATAACTAAAAGACAAGTTTCATTATCTAGATTTTTCCATGACAATTTTACCATCAGGTTCTCGATAAGGATGTGGGGGGTGAGGTACGGCGGCATGGGAGGAAAGGAAACGCAAGTGGGAGCCACATCCGTAGGTACTTCATCTTGAGCCGAAGTGCATATTCCCTGCCGCAGGTTATGCTTTCTGAATCTCAAGCGTGTCTCTCTGGGACCACACTCCCAGACCTTACATCCCAGACATCCTCTGCTGCCCCAAATTCTTGTACATCTTTCAGCCATTTCTATTTTTAAGTTGGGTTTTTTTGTCATGCCTTGGTACAAAATTAGCACTGTGGGAGCTTGCAATGTGGAAATTACTGTGTGTTATTTTTCGGCCGAGAACATGATTTGTGGATCTTTGTGTGAGATGTACACGTTGCATGCAGGCTCTGAGTACTTGACTGTGATTTCAAATAAATGATGGATTGTGGGAAATGCCCCAAGCTGAAAACACTCAAATCTGTATGCCTGGGGGTTTCCAAAAAGCCATAAGATGTCGTGGACATCTATTCAGGACTTCCTCTTCAGAGAGCCTCTTAATAATTGACAGCCCTTTTGTCAATCCACTGCTGGATGAAGGCTTCCGAACAGCATCGGTAGATGCTTGACCATACTTCACCACGCTGGTCATTGTGGGTTGGTGAAGGGGTGGGAAGGCCCAGGACCCGTTCAGATATGGCTCACCACCGATGTTAGCTGTGGCCGCGAATCGAACTCGGAGATCCACTTACTGCAAACATAATAAAGGCTGTCACTAGAGAAGTTCTTGCAACTGCAAAAATTCCACGAACATAGATGAAAGTATCAATGGTTACCACGCTTTACCCTGGTTACATAGCTCAAATGTCATCTTGGGCTATAAATATTGCAGATTTTCATAACATCCAAGCTCTTTCTGTTCCAAGGATGTTCGAGACACTGTGACATTGTTCGCAAACTTATCCCATATCCTATATTCGTTACTTACAACAGCAACAAAGACTGTGATCATTCCTAAATTACGACTGTGAGCTTTGTGATGTTACGTGCGTAGGAAATATAAATGCATTGTGGTGGCATCTCACCTGAATAAAGGACCAGGTATTGAATTGCATTCACGATGGCGCCCACATCCAGATTGGCTGATAGATTGCAAACGCGCGTGCCGGAAAACAAAACAAAAACCCCATCGCTCCTTCAATTAGCCGGCATGGAACTCAATTGATGTGGGCACCCCACACAAAAAAAACTGCTCCTTTTAAATCGACTCAGTAATTGACCCTGAAAAGAGGTTTAACCGGTGGCGGCATCGGTGATGAAAACCAGCCATCCGCTCAGCACAACACACCCAACAGCATTTATTTTCCTTATGTCGTGTAAAATTCCACTTTTCGTATGCGATGCATGTATTGCCTCTCATCGCTCGGGTACGAAAACAGCCGAGCTCAGTCTTAAGGGTCAAGCCCCTAATTCCCACTGCAACCCATCTTCTGCATTGCCATTCTAAATTGGAAAATAAGTGCGACACGCATAAGCCGATTTCTTTTATTGGTGTAATAATACGAACCGTCGTCCAGAAAGCCTGCCTAGCCCACACCCCGTTTGCTGTACTGTATGTAATTGTACAGCAGTGTAGACCTCACTTAAATAAAATCTGGTGGTGAATCCCCCCTTTAATAATGTGGCAAACATGAAAAAAAAAACATTTTTTAAATGAACCACTCTTCGCCAATTTGTTAAGTGCATGGGACACATTTTCATCCTTTTGTGCATGACTTGTTAAAAGTCAAAACGAAATTGGTTTAGTGTTATTTTCGGAGTCAAAGTAAATACCCCAAAAATGTATTAAACAGCATTTCAAATACTTCCCTGTAAAGTCACAGCAGCTGTTTAAATCATATCAGTCCACCACAGTGGGTGAACGAGATGGACGACAGGGTTCAAGGTCAAATTTACAAGCACATCACACGATAAATATCTTCTCTTTTTAACGGTTCGGAATTATACATCACCACATCATGGAAATATCAATGACCTATGTGAATTCTAAAGGCTTAATTCACACATACATGCGTACGTAAATACATACATACATACAAAAACTCACACAAATATAATTATCCACATATTGTGCAAAATGCAGTGGTGCATGGTATAGAGTTATTGGAATGTATAATAATGCATTGATTATATTTCCCCCCCTCCCATTTCAGATGTGCACACATTTGCGTTGTGTGAACCTTTCACTTCCATGTGCCAAATCGAACATAAACTCTGTGCGAGCAAAACAATGTCAACATTTGAAAAATTTGAATTTCAAATGGGCCACGTGCCGAACTGTATTTTAACAAAAGTAGGAAACAATGTGACCTGGCTATGACATTACGTGTGAGGAAGACCCAACATTAATTTAGCCTGGCAAGGATATGGGAAGAGAGGCTGCTTCGTTATGTAACCGTGATAATAAATTGTTAATGCAATAGAAATACAATTTTAAATAAATACGACTGCAGCATAAGCAGTTTCAGAGGCAAGCGAAATACAAAATGCTTAAGCCGTGACCACCTTAACGACCCACCTTACATCTCTCCCCATTTTTATTATTCACCATAACTTCAATCCGATGTACGAAGGTTGGCCGAGCACAGGGGTTGGCAACCAAAAGAATACGAGACATTTCTTTCGAATTCAGTAAAAATAAACTCAATATTTCGAGAGCCGCAATACCCCACGTGAATACGAGACGGTGGTGGTCCTTAATAAATAACGCATCAAGCAGCGGTCCCTTAAAGAGCCACCGCTTGCGGCTACGGAGCTGCAGATTGCCGACCCCTGGCTGAGCAGGATAGTGCCAATCACAATGCTGCACAGGACCATAACAATGCACAAGAATATTTGAATACTGTACGAGTTTTAGATATTTATGGATAGCATTATACAGGATGGATATTGTACGGATATTATTTCATGGGCTCCCGCCATGGGAATGTGGAATTTCCACCACTATCTCAGGGCCAGTAGAAACCAATGAGTGTCGACCACACTGCTTGTTCGAACGGACACTACGACGCTGTTTTTCTACCTTTTATTTTTACCCGGTAAAATATTTGTGAATTTTTAAATGTCACACACTTCTGTAGAGTACTTTTTTTTAAAGTCGTGATGAAAATAAACGCGGTTTAAAATGCAATACTGAAACAATACCATCGTAACCATTGGTACAAACAAAAATAATGCAATGTACAAAAACAATGCAATGCAGTGTGGAAATTATGCACAACTTAAACGCACTTCACTCTGTTGGATCGAGGGCAACGTGCGTGCATTGTGGGTACATTCAGAGCGATGCGTCTTGGCAGGAGAGAACATCGCTGTGAGTCCCACGAGGATTGATCCCGAGTAGGCCCAATGAACTCATCTCAAGCGCGTTGAAGCGCCAGGGTGGACAGGGGTGTACAAAATCCGCAGTTCTCTGCCATCATTGCACTGACGATATACGTCATGTACTGGTTGTCCCCGAGTTACGATGGTCCGACTTATGATATTTCGATCTTACGATGGCAATAGCGATTCGACAAAATTTGCCATCAACAACCTAACATCGTTCAAGTATGCAGACGACGGACATAATCTTGGTGAGTAGAGTACAATATAATACGTTACGATATGTTCAATGCATGTATGATACGTAGCTTTAGCGATTTTATTTTAAGGTTACCACGATAAATTGCTCTGTTTTGCTAAATTATCACCATTCTTTAAGACTCCTGGGTAGGCGAGGCCATCTTCGACTTACGATATTTTCGACTTACGATGGGGTCGTCGTAACGCATCTCCATCGTAAGTAGAGGACTGCCTGTACTTACAGCGTCAGTGCTTGGGGAGTGTAACGAATGACACAGTTTGAGAGGCACTGTCGTGTTCCTTTGAATGTTAGTGACTGGGACAGGCCATCAGACCGTTTCCATAAGAAGTGTTTCTTAATACTAGATTTGAAGTTTTCGTGACTGCAAGGATCTATACTCTTTGTTTTTTTCAGTAAAGTCACGTAGGTGAACATAAAACAAATACATTAAATTAAATCACGACGTTTCGGAGGCAACACAAGCTTCCGTCTTCAGGTGGAACCGTCACAGCACCTTAAGGCGGAAGCTTGTGTTGCCTCCGAAACGTCGTGATTTTATTTATTTGTTTTATTTTAACCTACGTGACTTTACCGAAAAAAAACAAACAGTATGTTTCTTAATAACCTGAGAACTTTAGAACCTTCTTGCACCCTCTCGTAATTTACAAATTGTAGAGGTGTCTGTGTGTGTGTGTAATATGCATCCCATTCTAACTCCAAGGCTATTATTACGATTCACTTTGATACCCAAACTTTGATCTCGGACATTTTCAAGGTTTGATCAAAATTGCCACGCGTTGGCTTCAGTGCTCATTCCACCACCACCACCACCAATGTAAGATCAATTCACGTGTGAAGTCTGCATTGGTGGATAATTAATATTTACATTCGCCGATTCTATTTTTAGACGTAGAGAAATGATCACAGCATTGGCCTCATTTAACAAAATTACAGCCAACTTCCTGGTGCTTACTATGTTGTGATTAACAAAAAACATACATTTGTTGTAAACCATTTATAGTCCGTTATTTTTTCACGCGGTAATTGCACTCCTGAAGAACAACCCCATTATGGAAAAATCGCGTTATGATCATAAACATGTATTATATAGGAGGTAAAGCACAGACCGCGATAACACGTGAGATGCATACGCAGGCCGAACAAAGGCTGAGGTGCGTGGGTAGCATCTAGAAGCATCCAGCAGCATCCCACCACCTTGTTGCGCAATGCTTCGACCGCTTATTCCTCCTCGCGCGACGTAACTCCGTTCACTATCCGCGTCATAATGAAATGCTAATACAATCTAGATTTGAAGCTTTCGTGACTGCAAGGATTCATACTTTTAGGTTTTTTCGGTAAAGTCACGTAGGGAAAAATAAAAAATAAAAATAAATAATAAAAATAATAGAAATAAAATTATAAATCACGACGTTTCGGAGGCAACACAAGCTTCCGTCTTCAGGTGATCCGTCACAGCAAAATTGCTGTGTCAAGTTTTACTCCTAAACGTAGTGATTTAATATTTTATTTCTATTATTTTTTCTATTATTTTTATCATTTATTTTTACCTACGTGACTTTACCGAAAAAACCTAAGAGTATGCTAATACATCCATCGCGTTATATATAATTCGAGTAATGAAAACACGCAGCGTTATAGGAGAACATTGCAAACCAGATGGTGACATTGCTTGTCAAAAAGAGTGTTAATAAAATTCCTACTACACATTTTTTAACAGATGCCGAGTACAGGCCCAATGCCCTAAAATATCAAGCGTCCAGCGACAAGCAGCACTATTACAGTCGTGATGGTTAAGAATTAATACGTTTCTTGAGCTTAACAAGGTTATTGTAACAGCTTGGGCAAAGAGACAATTATAGGAAGGAATTCCAAAGTCGAACAGTGTGAGGCAAATAGAAACAACAGAGGGAAGAAGCAGAAATGAGAGTGAGGTGACCTGCAGTGGAGAGAGTGGGTGAGTGGGTGAGAATGTTGTGACCTGCAGTGGAGAGAGTGGGTGAGTGGGTGGGTGAGTGGGTGAGTGAGAATGTTGTGACCTGCAGTGGAGAGAGTGGGTGAGTGAGTGGGTGAGTATGTTGTTGTGACCTGCAGTGGAGAGAGTGGGTGAGTGAGTGGGTGAGTGAGTGGGTGAGTGAGTGGGTGGGTGAGTGGGTGGGTGGGTGGATGAGCGATTGAGCGTGTGGGTGAGTGAGTATGTGGGTGAGAATGTTGTGACCTGCAGTGGAGAGAGTGGGTGAGTGAGTGGGTGAGTATGTTGTTGTGACCTGCAGTGGAGAGAGTGGGTGAGTGAGTGGGTGAGAATCTTGTGACCTGCAGTGGAGAGAGTGGGTGAGTGAGTGGGTGAGTATGTTGTTGTGACCTGCAGTGGAGAGAGTGGGTGAGTGAGTGGGTGAGAATGTTGTTACCTGCAGTGGAGAGAGTGGGTGAGTGAGTGGGTGAGTATGTTGTTGTGACCTGCAGTGGAGAGAGTGGGTGAGTGAGTGGGTGAGAATGTTGTGACCTGCAGTGGAGAGAGTGGGTGAGTGAGTGGGTGAGTATGTTGTGACCTGCAGTGAAGAAAGTGGGTGAGTGAGTGGGTAGGTGAGTGGGTGGGTGAGTGGGTGGGTGAATGGGTGAGTGAGCGATTGAGCGTGTGGGTGAGTGTGTGGGTGAGAATGTTGTTGTGACCTGCAGTGGAGAGAGTGGGTGAGTGAGGGGGTGAGTATGTTGTTGTTACCTGCAGTGGAGAGAGTGGGTGAGTGAGTGGGTAGGTGAGTGTGTGGGTGAGTATGTTGTGACCTGCAGTGGAGAGAGTGGGTGAGTGCTGAGTGAGTGGTTGAGCAAGCGAGTGAATGAGTGTTGTGATCTGCAGTATGGTGGTTGGACACAGTGTCCTGTAGACAGAGTCCTCCACATGAATGGGTGAAGATCACATGAACAGTAACCATGGCAGTAGCGATAGAAGGCTGAACAGAAAAATGTCACAAAAATTATTGTTCGTCAAATAACATGGCTGTACAGTATTGCTAAAAATCTGTAAGACTACTCGATACCACATTGGTATCGGAGCAAAGCCACGGCATCGATATATTATTTTAGATGACATTCCAGAATGCATTTTCCCCAAGCACTTCACAGGCTGCTGGGATTCCTGTTGGGAGCAATTATCAGCGTTAGAATAACGCGTGTACCGGGCTTGATAATGTTGAGAGGGATTATTAATTTTTACGGCAATTGCCTCATTTTAAAATGTCCTATATTTTTTTTTGATGCGTGTTTTCAGTACCCTGAAATAAAATATAATTGAACTGGCTGGGCAGGGATTCGGTGGTTAATGCTTCACGGACGTTAGATTGACGAGCCTCATATCGCTCAGAAACTATCCCCGACTAACAACGCATGCAAGGCAGACTTTCTGTGGCCAAAATAAAGTAAAAAAAAAAGAATTTCTTCGTGTGTGTGTTACAACATTCAATACACATATATAAGACAAAACCGATCCTTAACTTAGATATTGTACTGTATTTGTATGTGCTTGTATTGTGTGGTGGCTGTGAGATGTCAAGACGAGTTAAAGACTGTGGGAGTAGCCCACACTTCACCCCCCCCCACCATACGCAAACCTGCCGATCAACTGAGGCTGGGTTGATGCAATCTAGGCTCAAGACGATAGTCTGGGAGCCAGAGGTCGCAAACGGGTTTTGATTCCTTACCCGTACCCGTACCCGGCCGCACCCGTACCCTACCCGTACCCGGCCGGGTATCGGGTACGGTACGGGTATCGGGTACTTGATTGCGACCTCTGGGATGAAGCCATGTTTGCATTAGTGGGTGGGTTGATTCTAGGAACTTGAATTGTGAGAAGAGACAAGACGTTGGGAAATGAGTGACAAACGGTTACTCACCAGTGACTCACGGCCTACCTGTACCCGGCCGCACCAGGGTCGCAAACGCTAACCCGTACCCAGGGCCGGCCCGAGGCATAAGCGAACTAAGCGGCTGCTTGGGGCCCCCTGGCCACCAGGGGGCCCCCGAATCGTTTTTTTTTTTACAATTAAATAACTTAAACAAGTGATATAAATGAATTAATGAATGAATGAATAAATGATTCAAGACAAGAAAATTCTGTCGACAACTGCTGCTTTGTCACGGCTCACGGATGTCACGGCTCATTGACAATTCGCGTGGGCGCGGGCGCGGGCGCGGGCAGGTGCGCGCAATTGTACGTCACGATAATAAATACGCCTAAGCCATGTCACAAAAAAGGACGTATCCCTCTGGTGCCGAAAAAAGAAAAAAGAAAAGGACCGAGGAGGAGAAAAAAGAGCGAGATAAAGGTATGTTTGCATTATTATTTACAGTATGTTTTGTGCAGCAGCAGCACAAATTGTGCTCACGTCACTTGAGGAGAAGCTGTACAATTTGTTCGCTGGGTCCACTCAAAGGTGGGCCATCTTACGGAAGTTTGTTGACATCACCCTCAAGTCCTGGAGTGAGACACGCTGGGAAAGCCGGATAAAAAGTATTGAAGCTTTGCGCTACCAGTCAGAGAAGGTGAGGGAAGCCCTGCTAGAACTGAGAAGTAAAGCGACTGACCCTGTAGTGGCTGTTGAAGCCAACTCCCTTGCGGAAGAGATAGGTTCATTTAGGTTTCAGATTTGTTGTGTTGTCTGGTGTGACATTTTGTCTAAAATTAACATCACGAGCAAGCTTCTACAGTCAACCAACATGCAGCTTGATGTAGCGGTTAACCTTGTAAAAAAGAACAAAGGCGAACTTATCAGTTACCGAAAAACAGGCTTCTGTGATGCACAGACATCTGCTAAAGAAATTTGTGAGCGGATGAACACAGAAGCAGTGCTGAAAGAGAAGCGATTGCGTTCTACAAAAAGGCACTTTGCCTATGAGGCTGCAGATGAGCCGATAGTGGACGCTATGAAGAGGCTGGAAGTGTCATTTTTTAATGCTGTAGTGGACCGTAGTATTCTGTCATTGGAGGATAGATTTAAGTCTCTAAGTGAGGTTAAAGAGAACTTTGGAGTGCTGCTCAATTTTAGGGAGCTAGATCAAAAGGTCCGGAGGGAACAATGTGAGCTTCTTGGGGAAAAACTCTCTTGTGGAGAGGAGGCTGATATTGATGGTAGCGCACTGGCAGTAGAGATAGAGAGTCTTCCTGAACTTCCCCAAACTATGATGACTGCCTTTGAGCTTCTCACATACCTCTCACAAAATGAGATGTGTGAGCTTTACCAAAATCTTTGGGTAGCTCTCAGGATAGCCTGCACTCTGCCTGTGTCAGTTGCCTCAGCAGAGAGGAGCTTTTCCAAGCTCAAATTGATAAAAACATATTTGAGATCATCAATGGCCCAGGAAAGACTAAGTGGACTTGCAGTCATTAGTATTAATAACAAAGTTGGCCAAGCAATACCATACAATGATGTCATTAGTGACTTTGCCTCCAGAAAAGCTAGGAAGGAACGATTTTGAGGTCATTGTTGTACAGTTGACATTGTTGAACCCTTGCTGTTCTTATGTTTGCTTTCATTATTTAAGTATCTTTTTTTTTGTAACATTCTATTTTTGATTAGATTAATGTTTGTCTATTTTGGTTTTATTTAAAAGATTGCACATTTAATGCACATTTGCAAATAATTTATTTAATATGTTTTTTGTGACCGTTTGTATTCAGAAGTTTTAATAAAAGAGTGAAGTATTTTAAGTGTTGTTTTTATTTTTTATTAATACATAACCTCACTGTATTCGTTTATAATATTCGCTATAACATTATAGTGTGACATTTGTGTCAATAATCTTCTAGCACAGATGAGTCTGCGTGGTGGGAGGGGGGCCCCCAAATCAAATTCTGCTTAGGGCCCCCAAGAGGCTCGGGCCGGCACTGCCCGTACCCGGCCGGGTACGGGTAGCCGGGTATCGGGTAGGGTACGGGTATCGGGTACCCGGTTGCGACCTCTGCTGGGAGCCAATGGGGAGCCGTGACTTGGACTCTGGTTTGCCTTTTTGGGATTACGTCACAGAGCGCTATTCGACCGACGTGTCTCTATTTACGAATGCAATGCTGTGCTGTGTTTGTAGACTAATAAACGTGTAGAAATGTTGCCCCTCCCTCCCATCCCCCCTCCCTCCTCCCCGCCTGATAATTTGGTTATGAATTTAAATGTATATATATATATGTTTTTATAAATTACGTTTAAAAAACATATATTCGTTGAATTCAGGGCTTCTAATAGTGACACATGAGGTGCGGTTTGGGAATTAAATAAAACAGAATTTGTTTTTACCACGTGCGGAAATTCGATGTTTCGAGCCAAACAACGAATTCGAATCGACCAATCGATGCATATTTACATCCCGAGTGTAGACACACTGTACGGTAAT
Source organism: Lampetra fluviatilis (assembly GCF_964198595.1). NCBI lineage: Eukaryota > Metazoa > Chordata > Hyperoartia > Petromyzontiformes > Petromyzontidae > Lampetra > Lampetra fluviatilis. The sequence goes on along the minus strand of NC_136309.1, from coordinate 9,357,322 downwards.
ACGCATATCACCCTGACTGCCAATTCTGTGTGACAGTAATAATTACCACTTTCGCAGCGATAAGTGGCCATGAAAAAAAAGCCCAGGGCTCTGCTCAGGCAGATTCCCATCGTGACAAATTAACAAGAGTCACAGTCTTTCTCTTGAAATGCATCGGGGGGAACGGCTACAACGCCATCAGACGATGTGCTTATATGGTAAAACAATTACATTACATCTTGGCCTCTGTATATTTTTTTGTTACTTTCAGAATCGTGAAAATGTTTAACTTCAAACAATGCGAATGCAAACACTGCATTTGAAGAGCACACAACGAGTGCAGCACAAGAAATATTGTGCCCTGGAAAGAACTCAACACGTTCATCAATACTACTGTGGCCTTAAGAGGGGACACAAAAATACATGGGATGGGCGACGTTTCAGGCAATGACCATTCTTCGGAGCACAATTTATGTTGTACCTGCTACGACGAAGGGCCAATGAAAAATGTCACGTATTAGAATTTGTTTTCCTTTTAAAGCCCCAGTGATATTGACGAATATCATATTCTTTGGGTCTTTTGGTAAAGTCACGTAGATAGGTGTTATTTTTGTTTGTTTATTTTGTGTGTGTTTTTAATACATTTTAACCTATAGAATATGAATTCCTGCAGTCACGAAAGCTTTAAGTCAAGATTTATTAACAAATGTGTTTAGCTGTTTGTTAATTGTGCTTGTGCACCACTGGCAGAGTAGCAGCGTCACAAAATAATTTGTGTGAATCCTCTTCATGAATAATGGAGTACGACGCATGCCCGTACATTTGCGCAAATTTTGACAGGGTGCAGACTCGAATGTGAGCATAACTCTACCATGCATGATCTCACCTTCCACTTCGCGAAATAATGCCGTCAGACTCGGACTCAGACTTTAACACATTCCTGCAGAGGGAGCCGGTAGGAACGTTGGGTTGCTCGGTCAATGGCCAGGGTCAACGGCGGCGTGGTGTAATCCGCAAATATGGCCGACTGTGAAGGGGGGTACAAGCCGGCGTGAGTAGGTTGAACGTTGAGTTTTATAAGGGCACCACGGGGTGACCAGCCCCTCCCCACCCAGTCCCACCCCTCCCACCCCCCACCCAGCCCCACTCTCCCCACCTAGCCCCTCCCTACCCTCCCCTCCCCACCCAGCCCCTCCCCACCCTCCCCATCCAGCCCCTCCACACCCTCTCCTCTCTACCCAGCCCCACCCCTCCCATTTTTGGATGCACGACGGACGGACGGACACAATGATCCCCTGTGGGCTGGTGTAACCAGGAGGTTCCTACCAGTATTATTTCAGCTGAGTAAGTCTCCATTGAGCTAAAAAAGCTCTTTCACGAGGATGACGACAGCCCAAGACTGTCAGCAAGTGGTGGCAGTTACTGCACATTTCAGAGAGGGAATATGCAAACTAATGAGAGCAACAAAATCGACACAAAAACCCACGCCGGAAATTACTGCAAGCAGGATAAACAACAGCGCTTAAAAATAATGGCAACAAATAGATACTGTATTCTCCCATATGTGTGTAAATAATTCCACTCGCTCAAGACAATGAGCATGAATTGCAGATGAGGAATTATGATAGGTACAAATCGCTGCCAAACAATTTTACAAGCCAATCCCACCAGAACCATCATCCTGTGCTGATATTGACAGTCCAACGTGAGCATGACTTTTCAAGCAATTCATAAATTAACGTAATTAGTTTAACCAAAAAAAATACGCTGCCAAGCTTAGCAGTGTTCATTAGGAAGCTGTCTTCTCGACAGCCCTGTTCTTCACCTGAGGACGGCTGCTTGATTTGTGGCCGAAACGTCGTGAGAATGTAATCTTATTATGTTTATTATTTTATTATTTTATTATTTCCCTTCTACGTGACTTTACCGAAAGAACCAAGAATAGCTTAACCAGGTTCAGAGCCCAGAGAAATTCCCTCTATATTCTGAAATGAGATGACTGTACAGATGAAGGGATACATTTTGTATCTGGGCTTAAACACTTCTATTTGAAAATAATTACATGCAATATTCTCATTATAAGATGCTCCAGAAAGTTATACAAAGCTGGTCGTACACACACACATACAAACCAGATTACAAGACCCTCCCCCAACTTTTGCTTTACAATACAAGGGAGAAAAGGGGCATCTTCTAATTCATAAGAAGATTGCAAGTCACTTCGACATCCGCGGTAATAAATTACAGAGCACTGTTGAGCAATTCTGGATATAAATTAACATATGGCAGTGATAATTGAACTTTAGCCTCTACGGAAATCCAGCTGAGCCATGAGCATGTTGACCATTAGAGCTGCCCAGCTGGCCTGAATATTAATTACATCTGTTAAATTGATCGCCTGTTTTTTTTCTTTTCAAAAGCGATTAAAGTATATAACAAACGCTGCAAAATAAGGCATTTATTAATTATATATATATTATTGGTTCTTTCGGTAAAGTCACGTAGAAGGGAAATAATAAAATAATATGAATAATAAACAATACAAATTCTCACGACGTTTCGACTGCAACACAAGCAATCATCATCAGGTGTGAAATCCACAACAAGAACATTTTCTTGCTGTGGATTTTCTTGCTGTGGATTTCACACCTGATGATGATTGCTTGTGTTGCAGTCGAAACGTCGTGAAAATTTGTATTGTTTATTATTTCTATTATTTTATTACCTCCCTTCTACGTGACTTTACCGAAAGAACCAGGAATATGAATCCCTGCAGTCACGAAAGCTTTCAATCAAAATTTTATTATATATCATTAAATAAAGGGGCTCCTCAGTGTGGCATCGCCCTTGTGGATTTAGGCTGTGTTTGGAGAAATCTGCCGAAAATCGTAGCGGTTGCCGGAGCGCACTGCGGCGAGCAGAGCGCGATACCTCTGGACGTGCGGCGCGGCACTCTGCGAGGTTAAACTCCGCACGTTAACGAAGGAATTCAACGAGGTCCCTTTTATGGACTCGTTACAAAACAATCCTCTCGATGTCGCGAACTTATCTCCAATCCTTGTCACGCTCTTCTGAAAACCCACGACGTGGACAATGCACGCGACGCGTCGACGCCTTCAAAATGAGACGTTTTCATTTTGCCGATAAATAGGATTCAAGCACGATTGAGCCACATCGCAGGCTGACGTTCGACGGTTGCGACTGGGGGTTACGCGCTGTATGGAATTGCGATGCTAAACAATCAACGTACGTCTCGGAACAAAAGGTACAATTTTCACTCGCGACCGCCTTCTTTGGTGCTTATTCGCATTGGCAGCGGCCAACGTCGCCCGAGCAACCGTTTTCAAATCCATCCCCTATCAAGCCCTCCAATGGTTCGGCCCTAGACGTTGCATCTGTTTGACTGTTGCGTATTCACATCCTGCCCTTTCCCCAGTGGCATAGTCCGGCGTCCTGAAAAAAACCAAAGCCCTGCCCAAAGGGTCAACTTGTAATGGCATGGAGCCTCGAGCCAACAGGACGCACATTGCACAAGCTGGATGGCTGCCACGTGTCCCTCAGCTTTCATAAATCACAAAGGTGTGGGAGGGGGGGGACTGTTTTGACACGTTACAAATTCATACCGGTGGCACTGCAGCGGCACACCTGCACGCACACCAAACCCCTGTCATCGCCAGCGGTCATTCTCCACGCACTGCCATGCTCTTCCATCTCCCAAGGCCAGCCGCCTAGCACTGCCTCTAGCTCCGTGTCGCTGCTGCTGTTGTTATTATCGAGCGATTCAATCAGATCGTGCGCAGGTGTGCGCAAGTGGTTGCGGCGGCGGCTTCGGGAGGCCTTTGTCCAGCAGCGGATTGACGACGGCTGATGATGACGATAATTATGAGGGCACGTGTCTTTCCTTTTCTCTTCCATCCGCTCATCATACGGCTTAACTGCAGTTGGAATGGGCCTATGCCGGTGAAGTATGTTGCTGCTTCACATGCCCTGCAAGTGATTTCACACAGCCTGCAAGTGTGGTGGCCATCACGTTCGCCTGGCACGCGAAAGGTTCCCCGGTTCGAAACCGGGCGGAAAAGTTTCACGTATCGCCACGCAAACGTTGTGTTTTATTTACAGTGCACAAACATTGTGAGGATGGTGAATAACGATTGAGGCTGGATTCAATTCTCCCTCGCTCTCTCGTCATGGCGATTACTTCCCATAGACCCACGTCTATATCCCTTAAGACCTCTTCTTTTTGCAAGGGTTCAGTCGTTTGACTCGTTCTGCTGACCGCTAATGCAGTAACAGCAAATTGATAGCAAAAAGTGGAATGTCTAAATGTGGTCTCAATTTACCATTCCATCCCCCCCCCCGCTCATTATCTTCATTGCCTGCCATCCTCGATGCAACATTTGAACCAAGTGGGTGACCACATATTCTTAGGTTTTTTCGGTAAAGTCACGTAGGTAAAACATCAAAATTAATGAAAATAAAATAAAATAAAAACAAAAATCACGACGTTTCGGAGGCAACACAAGTCTCCGTCATCAGGTGGGACCGTCACAGCCAGATTAGCAGCTAATCTGGCTGTGACGGTCCCACCTGATGACCCCACCTGATGACGGAGACTTGTGTTGCCTCCGAAACGTCGTGATTTTTGTTTTTATTTTATTTTATTTTCATTAATTTTGATGTTTTACCTACGTGACTTTACCGAAAAAACCTAAGAATATGATTCCTTGCAGTCACGAAAGCTTAAAATCTAGAAATGGGTGACCACAGTTTGCTTGCCACCGATGTTAGCCGCGGCCATGAATTGAACTCGGGTAACTGCGTTAATAGTGAAGCGTATTATGAAACACGCCACCACTCCACACTGATATAAATAGTGAAACATGGGAATGTTTGTATGTTGAATGTCTTTCGCACCGTACGTAGCCAACCGCACTAATCGTAGGTGCGGTGGAAGGACAACAAACTAAACACAAAAAGGCTTCGAATTAATGTGGCTTACCACTGGTTTAACGGAGATGCTTGAGAATTGATGTTCACTGCGCCTGATGTTCATTTCAAAGTCAACATAAAAATCAAACTGAGTGTAAATATTGTGGTTTCACGCTTCAACACACCGGTGGGCTAAAGTAGTGAACTATTTGTCTTTTATCAACGTGACACTTTTTTGCTGATTGGCCGTGTCGGGTGGTGGAGGGTTACGACACATTTATAAATAACGCGATCTAACCCAAAAACGTTGATTATGAATGAGTGAGCTATTTACGTTGATGAACATTTTTTTTTTACATTGAGAAGTCACATTCGGTTTACCCTTTCACACCAGAAACTATATACCTCCAGTCAAATATAAATGACAGAAGCAGCACAATGGTTACAGGGTACCCTGTAACCAGAGGGATGTTAACTACCTCGCCTGGTATACAGGAGGTCGTGGGCTCAATCCTGACCCTGGCGCCTGCTGAATATTTAGAGTTTGCGTGTTCTCCCCGTAGGTCGTGTGAATTTTTCTCAGGCCCTCCGGGTTTTCCCTTCACATTTAGAATCAACATCACGCGTTTGGAGTCTTTGGCTGCGAGACATTTCCACGTGATAAGCCACTTCGTCGAGCTATGATTTGTGAATGAGCTATAATAGCTCAGTGGGCCTTACATGGTAAAATAAAAAAAAATAGTTTTGTTTTAACCATCGCAAGCCAAAAATACCTCTTTCTCGTAGCGCAATCACTCTTCAAATACATATCTTGATGAGCGATAAACTCATTCTGGAACTAGGAGGCTTTTGGCCGCTTGAAACTTATTTTCAAGAGATAAAGTTTCAGGCCATTTCATAAACACAAGAGTAGTTAGTATCTTGCGACTCAACCCCAGCCATTTACAAACATCGGGGGTTTGGCGTTTCAATGATCATCCCAGCAGATCATGACAAGCAAACAAGGATTTTAAATGCGTCTAATAATGCAAATAATTTTCAGCCATTTGGCGATCCACCGCTTGATGAAGAGCTCCCCACGGTGCGTGAGTCACGGGCGTTTGTTGTTACTGGTGAAGTGTGGCCGGTTGGTGATGTGAGGGAGTCCAGAACTGGTTCAGATACCAGACACAAATCACGTTATTTCCATAGCCAGGAATCAAACCCGGGTCGTGTGATTCAGTGACCAGTGAGGCTAAAGTTATGCCACCACTCTACTCCCTTTCGAATGTTGGCAGTGTTTCCACTCCCATGTTCTCATGCTACCGGGGATAAATGATTAACATCAAACGTGGACGCATCGTTTCCCCTTTTTGTTCACGCGCCTTTGACGTGATGGGAGCGTCGTTGAAACACGGGAGAGCTTTGTTAATTTAAGGCAGGGGCAGTCTGCCGGGCATTCGCAAATACAACTCGATCAGTCGTAGTCCACAACGCACAGCCTCAGAACACGGGTCACCTTCTCCCAGAAGCGAGCTTCATGCCAGCGATCCTGGAAAAAAAAATCTGTCTTGTATTCCTAAGGCTTAAAGTTGTGCACATACAGCAAATAATAGAGTCACGCTGTTTGCTTGTAGCTCAGCTGTTAATACACTGGTGCATCCCACACAATGTACGACATGATTGTTTTCTGGGAGGTTGTTTTTTTTGTTCTCGTGTGTGTGTGTATATATTGTCCGATTTCAATGAATAAAAAAGGATGTGGAAAGGTTTGGTTTAAAATACAAAAGTTCACGTCTGTTATTCACCCATCAACAGAGCTCACATTCATGGGCAAAATGAATGAGCCGCGTTTCTTTTGGAGTCGTCAGTGTGGATTAGCGCACTCTTCCGAGGGCGCGGCAGAACAGAGACAGAGACCACGTGTGGACACGCGAGCACTGAGTGACGCGCGGAGTATATCGGAATAAAGGACGCTGAACTCGGTGTGCACGATACGCATTTGGGTGCTGCCAGTCGAGCAGTCGGCCCCGCTTGTGAGCGTGCCGCGCCTGTGTCCACCTCATCACCCGCAATTATCGTGAACGATAGTTGCGGACGAGAGTGTTTTCTATCGGCAATGAGGGTTAAAACTCCGCTTATCGGAGAACATTCTTAGCCGTGAAAGGGTTCCTGCAGCTTGTCATTGGCAAAAAGTAGACTGAGTGTACTGCATATTAGAAACACTCAGGCTGTATAAATGAAGTCATGAACAAAACTGCTGATGAGACCCAGCATGTCGAAGCTGGTTAAACTAATTATGATGAATAATATTGGTCTCAAAAGCCAGTACGCTGGTGGACAAAATTGGGAGATCCAGAACGCAGTTTCGCGGATTTATTAATTCATTATTTATAATTATTTATTCACCGCAATCCACCAAGAAAAAGGCTAAAATTACGTTTGTACAATTTCGCTGCACTGCGCCGAATGAGACCCCGGCGTATGCAAAGGGCTCTTGTCTAGACGCATTACTGGAAGAAAACAAATGCACGCTTAGAATAAAAAAATAAAGTTAATATTACTTGTCATGAATAATAAAGGCATTAACGGTGTGGAATGAAATGGCTTTGAGTAATCGCAAGCACTGGGTGTTTTTCGATTCTGAATATTCATCTCGAGCGGGCCACACGCTGTGTTTATTCCAAGACGGGGAACATTTCTCAGTGTAATGCCACCCTTTGGCGACAGCGCTGCTCAGTGTTAAGCATTAACATGCTTGCCCGGATCAATTAGCATATGTTTTTTCTCTTGGTATGCGAGGGGACACAAACCCACGCACACGTAGGCAGCGAAGAGAGACGTTCAGCTTGTTGCAAACGGCACTTGAAGAGAAAAGAATGGACGGTCCGGTGAACGAACGGCCTTTGTTAAGTGGGTGTGTGACGATCCACATTGCTAGCGGCACGGCTGTTACGAATCCAGCGATCCCAGTTCCATTCCCCACTCGCGGTCAACACCAGTGACGATTATCCAAACCAGTGCTGGACCTCCGCTAGGTTCAAGCGACTTCATACGAGCATCTGGAATGATCTGTAAACATTGCCACTGGGGACACAAAGGTGGCCGGGCGTGGTGGTGGTCACCCCACCCACTCCTGTGCTGTGCCGGACCTTCTACTCGCTAACGGCACTTGCCCCAACAGTCTGGTAAGGCTATACCGGGGATCTTTGTCTTTTGATGATGCACATGAACCAATTGTCGGCTGGCCACTTGCCACTTTGGACCTCTTTGTTCCATGCTCAGCAGCCGTGATAAAAAAAAAAGATGATTAAAAAAAGATGAATAGATTAAAGTCACACACTCATTCTCGCACGACATGCCAAATCGTGCACGGCAGAGTCCATTATTTTCTATTCTTTTTTATTATTATTATTTGTAATTGGTTGACAAGAGTCCACGCAGCCACGAGATGTGCTACAATGCACCCACCCACACTGTAAACAACAACAACAACAAAAGATTCAAGAATCGAATCGAAAACCCTGGATCATGCCAATTCATCGAATCACAATGTGGTGGTGGTGGTGTCGGGGTTGGGGCAGTAGAAATTCGTTAAGAATCTCGCCTGTCAGGGCAATTAACGGGCACCTGAGTGAGAGGGTGTGAGCGGGAGTTTTGCTTAAGCCCCACATTTGAAGGCACACAAAACAAAAACGACACCACGTGCAGTGCATTTGATGGTGGTTGCTCGCCAGGCCACCGATTATCTCACAAACCCCCCCCCCCCCCCCATTTGTCTTGCAGCTGATGCGGCCCCAACTCAGCTTGGGGAAGCACAACACACCACGGGCGTTGGAGCCAGAGTGAGGAGACACTTTGTCTCCGCAGCTAAATTAATGCTTTTGACAAGGCGGACGCGGGGAGCTCGGCAAGGCCGGACGCCGGCGACAGGGCCATGGTGCTCGTTCCAGCAAAGTTTCCCTGCCAGCTCGCATTTTTCTGCCCTTGTTGGCGATTATAAAAAAAAGACGAAAAAAATGTCTTTCAAAACTGACATGAGTCGTACAAATGGGTGATTTTTTTGTTGTTGCCCACAACAGAAATTAATATTCTTGATTGAAAATAAGATTTGCACATGTAATTCCACTTAATCAGACATTGTAGATCTGTCTCGGTCTCTCTCGCTCTCCATGCGCCGTGTCCTTTCTTAAAGACGTCGGCTAGAATGGCCTACCTTCCATTCAGCTCTGCCCATGATATTTACTCAAGAATTTGGCGTTAGATACTCCTCCCAGTTGTTAAAATTGCTTCTGTCCTTAATCCGCCGTCTTCTTCAGGAAGCTGGCGAAGACGGTGAAGAGATGTAGTAAACATCCCCACGGAGATGTTAACTACCTCTCCTGGTATACAGGAGGTCGTGGGTCGATCCCAACCATAATGCCTGCTGTAAATTTTGAGTTTGCATGTTCTGCCCGTGGTAGCGTGGATTTTTCTACGGGTCCTCCGGGTTTTCCCTCCACATTAGATTCAACATGCGTTTAAGTGAATTTAGCTGCTTTATATTTCTACATGATAAGCCACTTCGTTGAGCTATCATTTGTGCCCAGCTCACTCCTGAAAAGACAGCTATATAGCTCAGTGGGCCTTACCTGGTGAAATAAAAAAAATCGTTTAACAATCGTAGAATTGTAAACAAGGCTCATAAAATAAAAGTATATTTCTTACGCTTCCAATGGCATTGCATTAACACTGCCGCAAGGATCACCGACTTGAAAGTAACATCAAAGATGTAAATATTTCTTGAAAAATCTATGTACACAGTTACATAGATTCAATTTCTATCACTCAAAGCTGCAAAATCTCAAAACAGACGCGCCGAGTATTTCATGGAAATGCACATCAAAGGTTTTTTATTATTATTTCAAAGTCCAATGTAATGCACATTTATTTTAAATACTATTTCCATTATTCAGACGCACTGATCCAGTACGGTCCATTTGGGTTGGATGTTCATCTGCGCAATTGCATTTCCAAGCCCAGACCATTCTGATGGTGAAAATGGCTCACAATGGTCGACTCATCCAAGCAGCCATTTGGCACCCGCTTTGCTTAAAATATAATGGGAAACTTTGTTAATTGTCCACAAAAATTAATGAGTGTCATCCTAGCGATGGAAACAATGGAAGATGTGTCCATTGAAAGTCGCAGGGACGGATGGAGAGAAGCAACGATGCATCACAAGGAGATTTCGATGAAACCAACGGTCATTTCCCAACGGCCCAAAAGCAGCCAAGGGACTCAGAGAAAGAGTGTGGAGTTGAGCAATCAACCATTTGTAAAAAAAACTGTCTCATTGACAAGTGTCCCGATCCCAAGACTGTCCACTCATGTGGATGGACAATGTCCATAGGCCAAGGGAAGATGGGTGTGGGGAAGCCACGGGGGACGAAAGTTTGAGACATCTTGTGTCAACTGGTGAAATGGCCCAGCAACAACGAGCTTGATGCTTGTTGCAGAGGTTGTCGGTTCAAATCCGGGCGGCCACCCTGGTTATCACCGACAAAAATACGCACCATCCGATTCCCACCGGATGTTAAAGATCTCCCCGATGTCATTCGGAGGCCATTGTGTGCCGGCGTCAGGGTACAAATTTGACAAATTATAAAATGACACGGCAAATTACCCCATTTGGATTGTACACGCAGCAATCGCTGCCTTCTACTGACAGCAGACTAATGCCCCAGGTCACTCTCGAAAACGAGACTCCATCCTGGTCTCTTGGGATCTCACCTGGTTAAATTGAATCAACTTGAAACATGAACCGAAGTGATTACTGCAGCTGGGACACAGCAGCAAAGTGCAATGGTGAGCAAGTGCGAGCCCCATCTTGAAAAGTGTGCGGTTAATCGCAGAGACAGGGTCCGGAGCTCACCGACTCCTCTGCGATAAAAACAAAGGATTGATTACATGTCTAACACTCACCATGCGCCGATCAAAGCACGTTTCTAATCATCGATTACATTACTGCTGATGCATTCAAACTGCACGCTGTTGCATGTAGGCTAATGGAACGGACGAGACGGAGAAATCCAAAAGGATGGTACAAATGAGACGGTCACAAACGAGACTTGAAAAAAATTGATTCTTGGAGCCGTGCCCTTCCCTCCCCCCCAAGAATAGTCAAAATGTATCGAATAACGAGGAAAGTATAAATCGCTACTTTGCTGGAGTCTTAGCTGTATCGGTTGAGAATTTGCCAAAATCGGGTCAAAATTATCCCAGAGCTGAGGCGACAAGCTGCTGTCTCCGCATTGAAGCGAATTCCCACGGTAAAAGGGATGAGGTTCGTGACTTCCTTTCTCCTGGTCAAAAAGTAAACTATGGAGAATTGTTGCATATGAAGCGAAAAGTTTGACTGCTTAAAGAAAAAAGATCCCCCACAATGTCCCACAATGTATTCTCGCGATAGTGGCCACACTGTCAGAAGAAAAACACAACACAAAACTCGAGCGCAAAACAAACTAAAAATTCGCCAAGTTTTTTTTCCCAGAAAGTTTATCCTACAAACTCAAATTACCGGGGCCTTTATTTTTGAAAGAAGAGTTGTCCTTTCTCGAGTTGTCCACTCGTTCCCTCGTCTTGTTTATGTATCGCTGGCTGGGCCGCTATACAAGCGATGTTCCGTTTAAAACAAAAACAACACAAGAAGATTTCGATTTAAAGCTTTCGTGACTGCAGGAACACAAGAAGAGATAGTTCATCGCAAGCTTCTGCACTCATTTCATTGCTCTGTCTCCATGGGGGGGGGCTCATCCTCCCAGAAGTGTGTCCATCTTTTTGGTTTCCACCCTGTCCTCAGCAGCCTCGACTATAAGGCCCTGCACGCGCGGTGCGCTGCCCAGGCCCCACTTGGCTTCCCCTTGACGGTCAAGATGATGTCTCTCGTTTTAATTTGTGAATGGTGTACGAATGTTGAACTTCTTCCGCATCGTACGTAGCCAACCGTGCCGATTGCAGGTGAGGGGAAATATGTGACGAATACATGTGCCGTACATCCAGCAGTTGATGCAATGTGGCCGATGGCGGTAACGATGCATTTATCGTTCGCCCCTTAGTGCTCATTTTATTGTGCTCGCAGAATTCTAACATAAATATATGGGTGTACATATATATATGCTTTACAAGCCAACCAGTTAATTCACAAAGCATACTTTCAGAAATACTGCCGCTGCTCTTCAGTTTTACCCACAGCGATGTCTGCAAATTAAATTTTCCACACACATTCACGTGGACGCGGCCAAAAATACCGACATGAACGAACCTGGCTAGCTCGCGGCCACCCATCGATGGGAAACGCAAGAGCTTAAGCGTCAATTAACACTCAGCGTTGTTTTTCCCAATTGTGCCAGTCAACAGGCTTAATTGTGTCAATCAAAGCTGCTGAGGATAACAGCTCTCTGAATAATGTTATTACAAATAAGGGGGTTTCACACGCGCTAATGGACGAGGTAAAGAGACAAACAAAATTAGAATCCTCGCCCACACACTGTTGAACCGCTTCCTTCATTGACATCAAATTAAACGTGTTGAATGTTTTCTAAACGTTTTGTGTATTCAAAACTACTAAATGCAACCCAGGTCGCCGTTAGAAAAGAGGCAATGCATCATATGTGTCTCAATGAGCCTATGCAGTATTTAATCTCATGGTTAAATAAAGGATATGATGATGATGATGAAATAAAGGGTACTCATGATGATGATGCAGCAGCCCCACAAATTTTGGGCACAACTGCAGCTGTACGCTAGGTGCCCTGTGCAATACTGACGACCCCTTACAACGACAGAATAAGCCGCATCTCTCTCGATTGTTTGACTCATTACAAAAACATTCATGGCTTCAGACAACGAAGCGGCGTCACGCGTTTGTAATTCAGCGCTGTGGGGGCAAGGGTTGGTCGATCCACTCAAATCTTTGTAACACCCCCTCCAGAGGGTGTCGGAGGTGACCATCTCCTGGCTTGCCAGGGTATGGCAGTGCATCATGTGGATTGGTTCCCATCTGTGTTCCATCTGTACGGGGATTGAACGCTGGCCCCCCTCGCACGCGCGGGTCTTCTACAGGTACACCAAGTTTCCTCCCACGTGTACGCAGGCATGTTGAACTTCTTTCGCACCGTACGCAGCCAACCGTGCTAATCGGAGGTGGTGGGGGGGAGACAACCAACTAAACATCTATTCCCGGAGGTGGTCAAACGTCCCAATGCAGGACCGCAGACCTTGGGCAATTGTTGGTGCCGGGTCCGGCTTCCTTCCCGCTTGTCTGTGGTTTTTCCCGTGCCTCCGTGCGAAAGCTGTGACTGCTACAAACCCTACCAGCGTCTTGAGATGCAAATTGCACTGAATCACAACGAAAGGCATTGTAACATACAGAATATATTCAGAATGTAAAAAAAAGTTATGAGTTTTGAGCTTTGCTGTAGCGTTGACAAACTTTCCTCCCAGTTAGATGTACGGTATACAATACTGTCTGTCTAACGTAGGCTCTGCTGTCTACGTCTGTTTTCCTTACACTTTACCAAGCATGAACAGCTTCTGATGGATTTCCACCACGCCTATGCGATAGTTACTTGTCTAAAATAATTTGGTTCCTCTCTTTCTCTCATGGTGCACAGTCTGACGTTTTCAGCAATACTACAACTCACGTCACATTTTGTTGCTGGGAAGTTGAAATGGTTTACATTTTGAAAAAAATTAATATTCAGGCCATGGGCGGATCAAGTTTGTTTTGTCCTTTAGAAATTCCCACTGATTTGATGGTGATTGTAGTCAAAGTTTAAATGATGCCACTCAGATAATATACACTTCCTCACGACCAAGGAATGGGGGTCATCACGGTCAAGCCTGTTGGTGGCACCACACCTCTGCATCGTTTCCTTCCCTTTCACCATTTCCACAAAGCCCTCCGACGACCGCACCTCGAAGTGGCTTAACAAGTTCGCCATGACATTCTTAGCATTCTGCACGTACATCAGTACTCAGAGGCGACGAGCGTGATTTGTCTTCGTGCGTGTTATACGTGACCCAAACAAAACGAACGGCAAAACTCTGATGGGGGAAACTTCAAGATCAACATCAAGTTGTCATCATGGCCAAGGCCGTCGATTCACTTGATCGCACACTTTCAGATAGATGCGCTTCAGCGTCCGACTGGCACCCTCTTCCTTCCAATGTTGGGAAGCCACTGGAGCTATGCACTTTTGAAATCTAAATTGAAAACGAATTTCTTTATAATTGCTTTTTGTGTGTTGTTTGTTGTCCTTCCCCTGCACCTCCGATTAGCACGGTTGGCTAAGTACGGTGTGAAAGAAGTTCAACATGCATACATAGACTCACACAGAGACCCATAGACTCACACAGAGACCAATAGACTCATCACAACAGAGACCAATAGACTCATACAGAGACCCATGGTTTGTTGTCCTTCCCCCACACCTACGATTAGAACGGTTGGCTACGTATGGTTCGAAAGAAGTTCAACAACCACACACGTACACCACACCTCCACCAGATCCCGCCGCTGCGTGAGCTCCAGTATCTGCCCTCACAGCCTCTCGCCATCTGCTCTGAGCTCTTCTCCTTGTTCGCCGGACTCGTGGAGAGCACTCCAACGGAAACCCGTCCCATAGAAAATCGAGAAATGCATTCGTCACGAGTCCACCGGCACGCGTTATCACGCGAGACTGGAAAACAAGAGGAGGACTCTGCTGCCTTGTCGGCCCGGAGCCGCAGACCGTCACTTGGATCTCTGCACGTGCCAAGAGTGTCTCACGATTCCAGGACGACGATCTCAAGGAACTTTGTCAATAACACTGGTCAACACACTTTTTCTGGCATAAGGTATTCCAACGGGTTTAAGGTAATTTTGGGGTGCTGATTCCAAATCGTGCATCAGTTTTTGTCTATCACATCAGGTTTTTGAGATATCAAATATTGTATTTTAAATAAAAACTGCAGAAGAAAAATATTAAATAAATGTGGATATCTACATAATGATATTATAAACACACTATCCTAAAAATACAGCACCATATTTTAACACTAAAGCAGTCACTAACTCGCAACAACTTGCAATCATAAGTGACAGAGTTAATTTCGGGAAAAATCAATGAAAATGGGGTATGCCGATAGCATAAAAATGAGATGTGATAGAGCAAATCTGAGCCCAGATTTGGAATCAGCACCCTGAAATTAGTCTAAAACAGCTGCAAAAGTCCAGGCCAGATTTTGTTTGTTTGTTGACCAGTGTAGTAATCAAACCGGCGTGGGCAGCGAGTCCAACCGCTGCACAGCTGTGAGGGAGTGGGCGCGGGCCGGTGACCGATGGGCGATGGAGACTCCTTGGAGGTCGATGCCAGGACCCAAGGCAGGTGGCTGCCGTGCCGTGCAGGAAATGCCGTCTGCGTCTGAATCTCGCAGGGTGCCGTGTGCGCGATGGGCGGCAGGGATTTTGACGGATGTCACACACGCCAGGGCTGGAGTGCCCAACAAGAGGTGATGTTTGCAAGGCGGTCGCAGAGGTTGTGAGTCGTACCCCGCGTGGTCGATCACAGTCCGTTAGTTTTGCTCGCCATCAAACAAAGACGGTGACTGCATTGCGCGCTTTCAGATGCGCTTCTTCCGTCCGATATTAGAAAGCCACTGCAGCTTCTTCTTGGTTCTTTCGGTAAAGTCACGTAGAAGGGAAATAATAAAATAATAAAAATAAAACATAATAAAATAATTCTCACGACGTTTCGGCCATAACGCAAGCAGCCGTCCTCAGGTGAAGAACAGGTCTGTCGGAAAGACAGCGTCTGAATGAACACCACCACGCTTGGCAGTGTATATTTAAGCTGGGTTGGAGGGGGAAGAGCGCCTTGACAAAGGAATTTGCATATCAAGAGGAATTTAGCATATTTATGGGAAATGCAGATATGGGATTAGACACTACTTGTGGAATTTCAAAGTGTGCACACTGGAGCTGTGCACACTTTGAAATCGAGACTGAAAAAGAATTTCCCAAGAAATGCTTTTTGTGTTTAGTTTATCCTTCCCCCACACCTCTGATTAGCGCGGTTGGCTACGTATGCTGTGAAAGAAGTTCATCATACATACACAAGTGAGGAATACACTGGGAAGTGACCGTAGCGAAGCCGAACGACGTTGTGGAGCGAATTTTTCTGCTGTCAACATTCTGTGCAGAGACGGACTTTGATAAATCCTCACTGTGGTGTGTTCCCCACACGAGTGTACCGTGCATCGCGCATTGCGGTACGGTCAGCCAACGAGTCTTTATCAATATTTATTGCCATTCATTTCCATTATCGTGTATCACATATCATGCACTTGCACTCACAAAAGTCAATTTTTCACAAAGACAAGCGCCGTCAATGACAGGCCACTATCTCCGAGACGTACTGGCTCACCTGTCACACGGCCAAGGGCACCGCGCAAACATTTCGCGAAGAAAAATGAACCGCATCAGCCGAGCTTCTCCCGGCGACGGAGCTGCTGCTTGCCTCCTTCTGACAATCCCACACCCAGTTAGGGGCCATTTGATATAACCCAGGTGTAAATGTATGAACGCGTCGTATATATGTGTGTACCGCCGTCGGCTGGCGTTGAAAAGTGCCCAGCAAAGAGCGTTATATGAATCCTAAATAGAACAGGATATGGCACTGTTGTTGTCCAGTTTAACACGTAGGTTTTCGCTACCAATATTATTCAAAATAAACGTTCTTTGTGGGTTAGATCGCAAGAGCAGAGCCTCACCATTATGGCGAATTGCCCGATGATGCTGGATGCAATTACCAGCGAAACGTCGTACTCAAAATTTTTTTATGTTGTGGTTTCACTCTTCAACACACCGGTGGGCTAAAGTAGTAAACTATTTGTCTTTTGACAACGTGACACTTTTTTGCTGATTCGCCGTGTAGGGTGGTGGAGGTTTACGACACATTTATAAATAACGCGATCTAACCTAAACAAGTTTATTATGAACTTGTTGTACTTTAGCCAAGTTCGATTCCCGCTCTCGGGTCAACGCCAGTGACGATTATCTGAACCGGTGCTGGGCCTCCCCTAGGTCGACTCAGCCTCAACTGAGTACCCAGTTTGGTGTGTAAACCTCGCCACTAGGGAGACAAAGGTGGTTGGGCATGGTGCTGGCCACCCACCCACTCCTGTACCATTCCGGCCTTCATAGGTGCTCGCTAACAGCACTTGCCCCAATAATATGTTAAGGCTACACAGGGGATCTTTGTCTCTATGATGTTCGTGGGGTGCGAAAGCACCGTGGCTATCATTCTGTGCTATCAACCCAGCGACCCGAGTACAATTCCCTCGAACGGACAATATCAGCGGCAGATATCTGAACCGGTCCTGGGCCTCTTCTAGGTTGACTCAGCCTCAAATTAGTACCTGGCGCAGTGTGTAAGCATCGCCATTAGGGAGACAAAGACAACAGGGCATGGCGCTGGTCACACCACCCCCTCGTGTGCCATGATGGCCTTAATACAGGTGCTCGCCCATAGCACTTTCCCCGAAAGTCATTTAAGGCTATACGGGGGATCATCATTTTATCTTTGTCTACATATGTGACATTGTATAAATGTACACTGAACATGTAGATTAAAAAAATGTTTGTATACGTGTCTCATGACTTGGCCTCAAAGTGCACCTAGCCTGGCACAAGGGCCATGGCGAATGTCGGCTGTTGTTGTTGTTGCTACTATGTACCCCTGGACACCCTTGCAGACAGGATGACGTTCCATCTCAAGGGATTAGCCAGGTGAAATAATTTAACAGAGTAAAAAGTATACATGTTTAACTCTTCAATGCATTTATGAAACATCCGGCCAAAAAAACATAACTACATCTTCAGATGTTGTTATTTCTTTCTGGATCAAGCCTCAAAAAAAGATAACCAGGTGGTATTGCTGCACTTGGATGTTGTGACTACTGTACGCACACACACACACTCATACCAACCAAACCGATCCAAACTTTACATGCAATGCACAAACACAAAACTGTGTGGAAATTCTCTCCATGCCTCGAAGAAAATATATTGTCTCCAGAATATTGCAATGGGATACGTGCGTCAAAGTAGTGCATTTTGGGCAGGGTATTTTAGATAACTCATGATCTTCACATCCCGTGACGACGAGAGATGGCCTTCATCCAGCAGTAGATTGCCCATGGCTGATGATAGCTCAGCTGGTAATACAACGGGGCTCTTCATTGTTAAGACCGAACCGATATTGTAGCCATGACTGACACAGCCAATTACCATCTGCGACATATTTAATCAATGGACACCACCTGACAATGCTGTAACGAAAATTGGGAAGGCAACGGTCGTGGTTCTCCTATGCGTAGCGGACTCTGCCCTATCATGGAACACAAATTGTCCACCACTGGCTCCCCGACCAGCGGCGCTTTTACCCGTGGCCTAATTAAACACGGATCCTATTATATTATCCGTGGCTACTATAGGATCCGCGAGATATCCTGTTATCCGCGCCCCTGTTTCTTTCTATTATCCGCGATTATGCACATTTACCCCGTGGATAAGAGTATCATTGCGGATAACTCCACGGATATGCAAACCTGTCAACCTGCAGTCACGAAAGCTTTAAATCGAAATTTAACCACCTCTACGGGGAGGGATTCCACATAACCTTGAGATCCTTCAACAAACTCCGGGATCAGAAGGCTCAGGTAATCGAGTATCTCACCTTTCTGAAGAGATGCCGCGACTCTAAGGTAATACCAATCGCATTTACACTAATTCCTCTGTTGATATGAAAACTCCTTTGTCAATGTGCTCTGCTCCTCCCACCCAGCTTAAATGCGCTGCCAAGCTTAGCAGTGTTCATTGGAGCGCTGTCTTTCCGACAGCTCTGTTTCTTCACCTGAGGACGTGTTGTGGCCGAAACGTCGTGAGAATTTTATTTTATTGCTTTATTTTTCATCATTTTATTATTTCCGTTCTACGTGACTTTACCGAAAAAACCAAGAAGATGAATCCCTGCAGTCACGAAAGCTTTAAATCGAAAATCAACCCATACGGTTTACCCGTATTCTTGCACGGGTTAAAATTGAGTTTTCAGGTCCATACGGCGTACAGCCGTTTCAATACGGGCAAAAAAACCACATGTGTCTATCTATTTGTGTTTCTCCCTTGTGGTGATGGGACTTTGTAGGATGAACGTTGATATTTATAAGGGGCACGGGGTGACCAATAAGATCTGAATCGGTCTGCAGTAAGGTAGGCAATGACGAGGGGTTGACAGGTGTGGATGTGATGTCGCAATATTCGTCCCCTAACATCACCGCGGAGAAGAGGATGTTCTCCTGTAACCGCCCAGCACTAAATTTGAGCCACAGTAGCATTTTGAGCGCTGATATTTTGCCACACACACACACGCGCGCGTGCAGTTACATATAACGTAACATTAATGTGGCATACTGTACGCACATTTATTACATTTCGTTGCACATAAATGCCGCTCTTCGATGCTTTGCGACGCCAACAAGAGGCAGTGCCACACGGGGCTTGGGCGCGCGTGTAACCCCAACAGAATCCAGTGGGTAGCAGCACAACCGCCAGAGTTAGACAACAACAACAACAGCATCGCATCACATACCCTTCGTGCACACAGAGGCAGAGAATGTGACAAGTTTAATCAATGGGATGTGTCATTAACAACAAACCCCCAATGGCAGCAAATGAGTTTTTTTTTTTTATAAATGCAGACGTGAATGAAGTTACGGCGAAATGAGATTGATGATGAAAATGAGCCAACAGCACACAGAGGGATATCAGGAACTGACCTGGGCTCCTACAGGCAAAGGCATTACCCATGTCCCTTCCTGGGCAGTCGCGTGCCTTTCGCTGCCTTCTTTCTCCCGTCACTCCGAGGCACGCCAATTTAATATTATTACTATAACGCGAAATATCTTTCTGCTTTTATCGCAAAAAAAGAAATCTATTTATACAAAAAAAGTAACAAAAAAATCATTCACATCCTAATCAATTTATCAACATCGGTCGACGAAAATAAAGGTGTAATGTTTTTTGTTTCTTGTTGCGTTAAGGAATAACGATGACGGATCATAAGAATATTAAATCAGCGGAGCGGAGGTTTTTGGTGATGACGGCGGTGATGGTGGTGGGTGGTGATGATGGAGCTCGAAATGCGAGGAAGCGTTGCGGAGCATGGGTCTCAGCCGCCTGGCTCTGCGGCAAAGAAACCGCGTGTGGCTGTGAGCGTGGCGAGCCCGGGACCCGGAGCAATTCACGTCTCCTCCTCCTCCCCCACCACCAGGCACCCCCATCCACCCACCCACAACTCTCCCACTACACGCCCCCCCCCCAATCCGCCACCCTCTCTCTCCGCTTCGGTTCCCTCTCCACCCGCCGTTCCAGCACCGGTCTCTGCGATCGATTGGCCGAGATGCGTGCGTTGCGGAATTATGAAACGCGTTCCAGCGAAGGGGTCTTCTCGCCCCGCGGTGCCGCTGCTACCGCTGCTGCTGTGTTGTGCTGCTGCTGCTGATACCGCTGCTGCTGTGTTGTGCTGCTGCTGCTGATACCGCTGCTGCTGTGTTGTGCTGCTGCTGCTACCGCTGCTGTTGTGCTGCTGCTGCTACCGCTGCTGCTGCTGTTGTTGTGCTGCCGCTGCTGTTGTGCTGCTGCTGCTACCGCTGCTGCTGCTGTGCTGCTGCTGCTGCTACCGCCGCTGCTTCTTCGTTGCGCTGCTGGGGAGGGTTTCTGCTGCTGCTTCTAATGATGGTGCTGCTGCTGATGATGGTGCTGCTACAGATGCTGCTGCTGCTACTAATGATGGTGCTGCAGCTGCTGATGCTGCTGCTGCTACTGATGATGGTGCTGCTACTAATGATGGTGCTGCTGCTGATGCTGCTGCTGCTGCTGCAGATGATTGTGCTGCTGCTGCTACTGGTGATGATTGTGCTGCTGCCGTTGTGCTTGCCATACACACCGCTTTCTCAAACAATGGCAGGAATACAAAGCAAAAGCGACCTTTCCCTCTATCTCTCTCTTGCTACCCCCCACCACCACCTCCTTCCCACCTCGTCGTCCCCGTCGCTCCTCGTCTCTTCCTGCCCCCCTCCCTCTCTCCCCTTCTCCCAACGCCAGCAACCCTCGGCTCTCGAGGGTGGAGGGAGGGGGGTAGTGGTGGGAGACGGGGAGAGAGAGAGATTTGTGGAGGAGGCGGCCGGGAGGGAGAGAGGGAGAGGAAGTCGCGGTGCATAGACGTCCCGTATGGGGGGGGGGTGAGGGCTTTGTCGCCCTTGATGATGGCGCTACTGATGACGGTGGCAATTTCGTCTGTCAAGCCCTGGAGAGTGTGCCACCTTACGAACGTGACACCGTTCCACAGTTTCATTTTAATCCGAAAAAAGAAGCACACCGTTGTAAGTGTGTGAGCTTGAGCAGAAAATCGAGATGTCCCTCTTGTGTGCAGAATGCATCGTGTCGCACCCCCCCAATGCGGACAACATTGTTGTCGTGTAAGTAGACCGGGACATAGCGTGCTTACTTTGGCAAATAAAAATTATCATTCTGGTTGAATATACAACACACGTGGTTATGAGAGGACAGCTTAAACGGCCCGGTGATCTTGCCACCCAGCCATTTTACACCACCTAAACACTTTGACCCCTGCTGCTGCCTATTTCCCCACCCGGTGATTACAAGCGAGGGGCCAGCTGGGTCTAGAAGGTAAAGGTACAAGCCCGGCAATTGCTCGCTCAGACCACCGCCGCTGGCAGAAGTACCTCCCACTCGAGCGGTGGTTCTTCAACGGGGGTGCACGCATTCCCTAGGGGTGCGAGATGCCCTTTTCTGGGGGTGCGAGACATGGGCATTAAGTACAACTACGTTGTTTCATCAAACCCCGTGTATTTATTACCATTATATGAAAACAAATAACGATTAAGAACCACTGTACGAGAGGACCTCCCTTAGGGCTATTTCGACGCTTACCACCCCACACCGAGTCAGACGTCATTGGAAGGCGGAGGGAATACTGCTACCAATCTTGATTTGAAGCTTTCGTGACTGCAGGAATCCATACTCTTTGGTTCTTTCGGTAAAGTCGCGTGGGTAGAAATAAAATAAAGCAAATCACGACGTTTCGATCGCAACACAAGCGGTGTGTTACGTGACTTTACCGAAAGAACCAAAGAGTAATACGACCTCCACTCACATTTTAAGTCTCCGCACGCGACCTGCCGATCGACGATCTGCGTCGTGGCCATTTACATCTTGCTGGGTGGACAGAGAGATTAGAGAAACGTGCCACCATCGTTTTCACAACTGCCACGCCGGGTAGGTCCAAATCGAACCGGCGACCGCCGGATCGCAAGTCCAGCGCACGATCCCATTGCAGCCACGGGGCGTTTTTAAAAATTTTCCCCATTTGACGCAAACACCCTGTGGTGGAATTGCGTACGACAGCAAGCCACCGCGTACAGGCCTAATATGCAAAATATCACGTTCGAAAATTCCAACAACTATAAACGCGCGATCTAATCCAAAAAATATATATTAAAAAAAACTATATCTCGTAAATGTACGCGATCTAACCCAAAAAAACCTATATTATCTAACTACATTGCCAAAAAAGATATAAATAGTACAATGATAGCAATCCCTAAAGGGCCGTGGGTTTCTTTTTTCCCTTGAGAAATAAAGGCAATGAATATAAATTGATTCTCACCTGGCTTAAAAATATATATTTAATTGGGCTGTCATTTCTTGATTTAAACGCAGTGTGCCGACTGCACACATCGCTACAATTGATCGTGACAATCTTCCAAAAATAACGCGACATCTTTTTTGTTTTCTAAAGACTGGAAAACAACGCTCTTTGTGGGAATAATACAAACACCGCCACGTGCACACACACACGGCTATACAATACCCGCCGTAGTAACTGACAATCCATTTTCCTAATTGTCCTCACGACAGCTAAAAAATACAGAGAATTCAAAGTGCTGTGGCTGAAATGTGCACTGAGGCGGTGTGCTCGCATTCCGTGTACAGCCCCGAGCCAGTGGTGGGAATTCCACATTCCTATGGCAGGGGTGAGTCTGTCCGCAGTACAACCGCCGTTTACGTTCCCCCACGAGGCTGTACCCATGAAATGAACCCCAGAGGGATGGTGGCCAGTGCCAAGGATTTGATCTCCCGACCGACCGATCGTGAGCCTTTTTTAAAATCCTTAATATTAAGTTCACTTGCTTGCTTGCTTGCTTACGACCGTGCTAATCTTTCGGTCGTTTTTTAACCCACTTCCCGTGATCCAATCGAGCTGACATTTTGCACACAGACTCGTTGTGCGTGACAATGTATTTTCGTGAAAAAATGTTTCAAAAATTTTACACCTTTTAGGAAAATGTTTTTTATATTTAATTATCAATTGCTTAATGGTGGCAGACAATCACCTGACCCATAGGTGGCAGCCATCTCAAGCCAGAGGACGAGAGGACTCTAGCCGCCCGTTTCAAAGACCAATGTGGGCTGGGTTGTGGCCCATTGAACACGCATATAAAGGATTTATAGTGAAAAACTTTGTTTTTATGGGTTAATTTTTTTGACGTTACTTGCTGAGCCATTACCGGCTGCTAGGATCGACAGCTGCATCCCTGAAAACGATGAGCGGTGCGTGGGCCCATTCGGGGTATTCACACCGTTTTGGTAGCTCCGACCGTCGAGTTCAGTGAGCCACAATGTTTACACGGAAGATCTTGTTTCACTTGAGGAACCATCTTTTTATAGCTCATTCCCACCCACACAGCGGGGTTTAACCGATGCTCTGCCAGCGTGCCGCTACGCTTGTAAATGACAACCCATCACCAGCTCATCCACACGTCAACAATTATGTGAAGCGTGCGCCGTTTGTGCCATCCCGTAATGAGGCTCTGGACTCTCTAGGAAAGCTCTGGGTGGGTGCTGCTGCTGCTGCTGCTGTGTTGGCGCAATGGTTAGCATGCTGGACTTTCAATCCAGAGATTTGACGGGTTGAGTGTGGTGGGATAAAAGTGCAGGGGTACTCCCACATATTCTAAGGTGTTGAAGAGAAGGCTTGCAATACCCCCTTGAAGGCCTTTCTAGAGCAAGGTTCTTCAATAATTTTCAGGGGGGGCACTTTCGTCGATAAGACATCATCAGTGATGAGGGCTGCCACACATCTGAAACCATTGGGCATTTGACAGCACAATGATGTCGGGGGGGGGGGGGGGGCACACGTCAGGGGCTGCACTAAAAGCCCCGCGGGCCGCCAGCGAAGAAGGAAATTGCAGGGCTGCACCTTTACCTCTCACCAACTCTGAAGACAGGTGTGAACAGCAGGTAAGCGGAGATCCTCGAGCTAAAGGAGCTCACCGAGGTGGTCTTCAGACGTAGAAACTGGCACACAAAGGCAGAGCCGCACCCGAAACAGGAGTACAAATCCCTCTTGTAAACGAAGGAAGAAAAACAATACGTGGCAACACAATCTCGCGTGTCAAATGTATGATGTATTCTATTGTATAACGTTCATTTGTTCTATTATAGAAATAATACACGCATCTTTGTGAAATAACTGCTGGAAGAAGGTCTTGCCATGCTGCAGCGGTCGTGGGAATATTTTGACCACACTTCAACGTGCCGATCAGTGCAGTTGGTGAAAGGACAGGTGGGTGCCCACTACCGATTCAGATATTGCTCACAAGCTGCCATGTCCGGGAATCGAACTCGGGTGGCTGAGTTTGGGGCAGTGTGTGTGATAAACACACTGTGCCTCCACTCTGAAATGCTAATTCAAGAGAACAAAAAATGGACCGAGTTTGATCCCTGCAAAACGACTTATTGGATTGATTTTGGAATGACCATACCCTCTAGAGGGGATATCTCTAAAGGGGATCTCTCTAGAGAGGATATACTGTATATAGAGATCCCTCTAGTGGAAGCCCTTCTGCCAGCAGTGGTATGAGCGAGCAATTGCAGGACTGTTCCTTTACCTCCTTTACCATTTGGCAGAAGAAGAAAAAATGAGTTTCCATACCAAGTCCCAGCTGATTGTTGCTGTTGCTTAAAATCAAACGTAGAAGCGCTTTTACCGATACCGTGAAAATAAATCGCAGACTTTTTTTCAACCGTTGATCTTGGGTTTTATGTATGTACTGTATGTGGAACTTCTTTCGCGCCGTACGTAGCCAACTGTGCTAATCGGAAGTGCGGATTATATTGGTTGGCTGAACGATGCCATTGAGGCACAGTGTCCCATACACACCGCCCAGTATTTATTGGAGGGCATAACACAAACAGAAAGTGACAAAGCCTAAATCGGCAGCAGATAAAAAGAAAACAAATCCTTGAAATTAAATTTCTGGTCATCTTTGTCGCAGCGGCCAATCTTTGCTATTCACATGGAGATGAGATCAAATGCATCGCATGCATCTGATGATTGGTAGCCAAGGAAAATTGGACGGGGAAAAATTGCTTTGAAGTATGCCCTAAAATCTGTCGACGTAAATCGTGCCAATTTTACAAAATGAAAATATTTCTACAAATTTCCTGCCGAATATCAATATGGATGCTGCCTCCAAAAAACCCCTAATATTTAGGCATAGTTTTAAACTACAAATTGATCATTCATCAGCTGATTCTATACTTTATGTATCTTGTTGTACAACGGGTGTGCGCTGTTGTGTGCGTGTTATTTTTTCCAGGGGAGCAGTGGCGCAGTGGTTAGCTCAGCGCGTTGCAAACCCGGTGACCCAAGTTCCATTCCCGCTCACGATAAAATAACAGTGGTGAATTTTAAACCGGTCTTGAGCTTCCCCTAGGTTCACTCAGCCTCAAATGAGCACCCTGGTTCAGTGTGTAAACAACAGCATTGGTGAGCCACAAAGGTGGTTGGGCAAGGCGTTGGCCACTCGCCCCCTCGTGTGCCGTGCCTGTCTTGATAGGTTCTTGCTAACAGCACTTACCACAACAGTCTGTTTAGCCTTTAAGGGGGGTTTTTGTCATTGTAATTATTGCCTTATCATCAACAATAAGGATACCAGAATTACAACATTGTGGTGCGGCAATTGTAAATGTGCGTAAGATATTGCATGCAGGGTAACATAACAGGCAGATAAATTATAGAGAAAACAACGTTGTATTTAAAATCCTCCGTATATCACCCCAACTAACCTCAAGACACTTATTAAATCTCTTAACACTCTCCTGAACCACTTCCTCCAACATCGCTGGCGTGAATGTGCTTACAACATTCAGGTCATGCGTAAGCGGAGGTCAATGATATCTCTCATTGGTGCATCTATAAATGGATAATGCATGCATTGTATAAATGCATTGTATAAATGCATGCTCTAGTGGCTCACAACAGCAATTTGATTTCGCAGACTCTGGGACGGTTTCCATCTTCTGGGGTCTCATTAGCACACCCAGGTCAGGTCTGTCCCAAATGCCCATTGAGTTAAGGGCTAGAACAGTGTCACGTTGACAGACAGACTGGAGAATGTTTATTTTTAATTTACAAAGACAAAGATCCCTCCCCATATAGAACTGTTGGGGCAAGTGCTTTTAGCGAGCACCTATGGAAGCCGACACGGCACATGAGGGGGTGCCCGGCCGCCTTTGTCTCGATGTTTACACCACCGCAGCAGGTACTCACTCGAGGCTGAGTCGACCTAGGGGGAGGCCCAGAACCGATTCAAATAATCGTCACTAGTGTTGGCCGTGAGCGGGAATCGAACGCGCATCGTCGCGATCGTAGTGCAACGCGCTAACCACGACACCACCACTCTCATTTTATGTCCATATTCATATAAACATACCGTATAAATATATAAATGAACACACACTGGAATGGGAGGGGGGGATATGGGGATAAGTGCCGCAGTGGTTATCGCACTTTGCTCTGAACCTGGCAACCTGGGTTTGATTCCTGACCAGGGCTAATATTAGCGGAGGGTGGTACCTGAATCAGTAGTGAACATGCCCCGTTTACCAACCCGCCCTGGCCAGCGTGGGTCAAGTATGGCCACGCAGTCGTGTGGGGAGGCCCTTTATCCAGCGGTCGGTTGACAAAAGGCCGTATACTTATTTATTTTTCAACATCGCATGCGGGACGTGCGAATGTACGCATGTCTTGGATGTTAGCTCTTGTGCATCCTCAGCTGAAGACAAAATGACGGACTGCGAGAGAAAAACAGCCAATGAATATGACAAATTGTTACAAACATTACCAGGTATTTGAATAATGTCTAATGCATGCGGCCTTAATAGCGTGTGGCAACCTTTATAAGTCACCGACACATAATGCCGTGCGACATTAGTCAAGTCTGTAAATACGTATACAAAATTGCACAAGCTAAAATATAAACTGCAATCACATCGCCAGTTATTTATTTGCTACTCCGGCTGATGCATTTTCCACCTGATGAAGCACTGACACGGAGTCTAATTACATCTTAGATAAAGCGCTGAAATTTTCACCCACAATTCAACGCTTTGAGGAATGCAGAATTATGCCACGCCGACACAATGGCTCTCTCGCTGTCGCTCCCCACGTGACCAACTAACCTTGCAAAAATAAATGACAGCACATTAAGCCTCTCGCTTTGTCTATAGCCACAACAACTTAGAGACGGAGGGAGACACGCACAGCGGTTTTAGGACAAACATAGCAGCCCAGCCACGTTTCCCTGCGTTGATGAAATATTTAGTAATGATAAAAAGAAAAGGTTTAGAACGTGTGCATGTTTCGCAAATGGGACACAATAAAATAAAACTAATATATATATATTTTTTAATAAGTAAGGCCCATTTAGGTATACAGCTCTTTTTAATAAGCGACGTGGCTATCACAAATGAAAGCTCAACAAAGTGGTTTATTGTGTGTAAATATAAAGCAGCCAAATACTCAAACCACACGTTTCCAAACGTGAAGGGAAAACCCGTAGGACCCGGAGAAAAATCTACGTGACAATCGGGAGAAAATAGGAACTCCAAATATACAGGCGTCAGGGTCGGGCACGCACTCACGACCTCCTGCATAGCAGGCGAGGTAGTTAACATCTCGTCACCGCAGCGCCACAATGTTTGATCGTACTGTTCGATAAAAGAATCATCTTGGATACCCCAGCCTGAACAGGAGAGTGCATAAACAGCTGAAAGCCTGTACATGTGAGAGCCTGAACAGATGAGAGCCTTGAGCAGCTGCTTAAAAATGGACGGGGCTTGGATGCTGCTGCATTTGTGCAGAGGAATCGAGTTCCAAATTACCAGTGCAGATACCAACAACTGATTTCCAAATAAGCGCTTAATAATTATAATAAATATATGACTGTATTCACAGCCTTTTGACTTTCCACTGCTGAATGAAAGCGTTCCCTGTGCCATCTCAGTTACACAGGGGGCTGTTTTGCCTGTACTTCACCAATATAGGAATCCTATTTATCACCGATTCATCAGATATTCAGACAATCCCTATTGCAGTGCATGCACCCGCTGATCAAATTCGGCAAGATGTGGCTCGAGAGGAATAGATTCGTTCATCCCATTTGGAAGATGCAAATGGCATGAATGTGAATGGTACAGTACTGGTAAAGTAAAACACCGTACGCTATCAACGCCCTCAGTGAATCCTGCAAGTGGTGGACTTATTTCCGTGGTGTCTCTTGCAAGTAAGGAACCACAAGTCAAAGCGAGTTCTTGCGCAAACGAACACTGAGATGGTGTTCATCTCCAGCTCACAACCCCCGCGCCAGTGAAAATGCCACTGTGTTCTGGTTGGGGCGAGCCTGTGAAGGGGGCAACCACACTATTGACAGTTTCACTTACTTTATCTACCCTGAAGGGATGATGGGCCCGAGAGTCATGCAACCTAGGTCGAGTGCATATTGACTGGACAACCTGCTTAAGCCGAAGGCTGCTGTTGCTCATGGGTAGTAAAACAAAAAAATGAGAATGTGCAGCCGTGTCCAGCGCAAGCGCGGCCCCGATTAATGCCTCCAATTCCTCCAAATTCCACGGTGCGTCCTCCTAATGGGGCTCCCCCCCCCCTCAACTGCCACTAATATTGCGTTTTCTGGCTAAACAGCCCAAGGCTGCTGATGTGAGTAATTTACCTGTGCAGTATCGCTCGCCGGCTCCGTCGCCAATTACCATGGAAAGGAAGAGAATGGAAGCCGGGAATCGTGTTACTTTTAAAGCGACTCCAGTCCATTAGGCCATCCTGGAATAGTTTTTTCCTAAATTTAGCCTTAACGTAATCTGAAGGCTTTTTTTTTGGGGGGGGGGGGGGGGGGAAAGACCGCTGGACTACCATTAATGACACATTGGCATTGCAAGCGAATGGGGATTGTAAAAAAAAAATACGGGCCCAATCTTGTGGAAAGCTGTGGCAGAAATGGAGGTTTCTGTTGACAGTTTTCAACGAAAGGTGAATCCACCATCATGGGATGAGCCAACTTTCCACCGCTGAAAGGCAGCCGATCAAAAGAAAAGGGCAGGACGCAGGATTTGTTCACCAATGTTTGGTTGATAATGTCCTTCCAATGATTTCTCAGTTTGTACCCATCTTCTCGGTTGAAATTGTGTCTGTGTCTATATATATGGATGGCTTCATGAACGAATCTTTGTTGATAGCCAGTGGGCTTGCAAAGTACCTTCGTCTTAGAGAAATCAATTTCGTGTACTAGTTTAAGTCATAACTGGCTATGATGTTGCCATCCTACCACCTTCCGATGTTAGTTGTGCTTTACGCCCATTTCAAACTGGCGCTTTCACAGTCACTTCGTGCGCCGACCCCTTGGTTGCGGCTCTGCGATCTACCATTAACATGCAAATTTTCACCTGGCAGCCCTTTGATTGGTGGAAAACCAACCACCGTCGGGTTGGTTGCCCACCACTTACATTATCATTGGCTGCTGACATTTGGGCTACGCCCATTTCAAGCCTTTATAAACAGTTTGCCTTGGAAGCTAACCCCCTTTTTCCTGAATACGACCGCTTGTGTTGCGATCGAAACGTCGTAGTATTTTGTTATTTTCTTTGAACCTCGCTACGTGACTTTACCGAAAGACCCAAGAATATGAATTCCTGCAGTCACGAAAGCTTTATGTCAAGATTTAATGTGTGATAACATCTTCAGGTGGAAGAAGACCGCTTGTGTTGCGATCGAAACGTCGTGGTTTTTTTTGCTTTTAATTTAGATTTTAGTTTTCTATCTACGAGACTTTACCGAAAGAACCAAGAAAATGTGTGATAACATCACCACGTAAAACTGATTGCTGAGCAATCAAGTTCTGAACCAAGATATTCATGCATTTATCGGCTCATGGCACATCTGTGATAATGCACATATACCGGCAATGCAGGCGTGTGTTGGCAGCCAATTGAGGCAGTACCCTCGTCTGTATGTGTACACGTTCACAATTCGCCGCGGATGTTCAACATCAATGATATCAAACCCTCCCAATATGCAGCAACCGTGGCATTATCAAACATCTTCATTATAATCCCTATCGAGTTGGTAAACTCATCACAAAGTCTAAATGGACTGCACCAGGCAAAGGAAAGCGAATGGTTATTAAACCTGTGGACAGACTGCATGGCAACATAGGAATGCAAAATGTTTACCACTGGCTCGCAGTCATCAACAGTAACGAGCGCCGCCCAAAGCTCATAAGATAAATTGCAACCCCCCCCCCCACATCACTGGATACAACTTTCCGGGCTTCCAGCATACCATGGGTTCGATTAAAATGCACAATCATATTGAGACCACTAATAGCGCACCAGAGGGCAATATATTGGACACCTTTTCTTAATTTCGGCATGCTCAGTCACTGCGAGCACGTCTGGCAGTGACAGGACTGACTGTGGAGTGAGTATGCGCTATTCTTGCATACGACAGCAATATGTTGAGGAGCTAAATGCAAATGTCCAGGTGTGTATGTTGATCTCCTTTGATCTTCTTTCGCACCGTACATAACCAACCGTGCTGATCGGAGGTGTGGGGGAAGGAAAAAAAACGAAACACAAAAAGCAGTTCTAAAGATATTAGTTTTCAATCTAGATGATTTAAAAATGAATAGCTCCAGTGGCTTCCGAATATCGGAAGAAAGAACGTTCCAGACGGGCACATAAGAGCGTCTGAAAGAGCGCGATGCGGTGACCGTCTTTGTTCGATGGCCAGCCAAAAGCCACCGCTGCGAGAATGACGGGAGTTTGCGAGCCACGATGAGGGCTTCAGGAGAGACTTGGTGTCGTTTTGTTGTTCCTCCTCCATTCAAGGAGTGCAGACCACAGTTGTTCAATATACGGTCCATCGTTTTGGATTGCATGTCCCACAATTGCGCCGCTGCGACTCGTCTTTAATGTTACGTTCATGACGGAGATGTGCGCTTCGGCCCGTTGATCTTCTGATGTGGTTGGCTGGTTACAACATCCGTCTTCGTGGAGGACGGATGTCAAAGCCAGGAGAGGGTGCGATGTGTGCGCTGATGAGCGGTTGCCGCCCCCCCCCCGCCAAAAGGTACTTGGATGACCTGTTTGGTCCTCGGTGAGCAATAGGTCCATGGGTTCACGTGACACCTGCGGCCACTAGTGGGCGCTATATTAACCGCAATGTAAACAAACAAACAAAACAATTCTCGATTCTAATGCGGTAGTGGCACCGCATTGAGATAACCGATCACTGGGGTCTGTTTGTAACGACGGGTGCCGTAGCTTCCCAACACAAATGGGGGCCTACGCTGCGTGCAGCGTATGAGAGCCGGAGGGATCGGTGGCACATCGTCGGTGGGACATCGTCGAGGGACCAGCTGCCCCCCCACCACCATCCTGTACACAGGACTCTCAACGTTGGCCCAACGTTCTTTTTCGATTTAAAGCTTTCGTGACTGCAGCGATTCATCTTCTTGGTTCTTTCGGTAAAGTCATGTAGAAGGGAAATAATAAAATAATAAAAATAAAACATCATAATATAATTCTCACGACGTTTCGGCCACAACGCAAGCAGCCGTCCTCAGGTGAAGAACAGGTCTGTCGGAAAGACAGCGTCTGAAAGACAGCGTCTGAATTTCCGACAGACCTGTTCTTCAGACAGCGTCTGAAAGACAGCGTCTGAATTTTCGTCAGACCTATTCTTCACCTGAGGACGGCTGCTTGCGTTGTGGCCGAAACGTCGTGAGAATTATTTTATGTTTTACTTTTATTATTTTATTATTTCCCTTCTACATGACTTTACCGAAAGAACCAAGAAGATCAACGTTCTTTTGTATTACGTCATTAATGACAACTGAAGATCCCTTCCGGATGCGTGTCGTCACCTCCCCGCACTTCCTTCCCCGGCACCTCCGATTAGCACAGATGGCTGCATACGGTGCGAAAGAAGTTCAACGTACGTACATAACAGCATTAGCTAAGTAAATAACCTCAGGGGGTAGGGGGAGGTAAAGCATGTTTATGGAAAACTCGGTGATGTGCGGGACAGAGCGAGGGCGCGGATCTTGTTATCCACTGGGTTACCTGGGCATTTACTTTTGCTTACTTGCCAGAAGTAAACGCGGATGACCGCGGATAATGGGGGGGGGGGGGGGTTCTGCAGATCCTGCAGCTCCAGCGGATGATTGGGAGTCACGGCTAGGAAGGTCGTGGGAATAAGAGGAGCCCTCCTGTAGGAAACCACGCTGGCGAGATGTGATCTCCCACGCCTGGTATGCAGGAGGTCGTGGGTTCGATCACGGCCCTGACGCCTGCTGCTGTATATTTGGAGTTTGCGTGTCTCTCTCTCTCCCCCCTGAGTCGTGTAGATTTTTCTCCGGGTCTTCCGGTTGTTCCCTCCACATTTAAAATCAACATCACGCCTTTTAGAGTATTTGGCTGCTATATATTTCCACGTGATAAGCCACTTCGTTGGGCTATCATTTGTAGCCAGGTCGCTTCTGAAAAAGAGCAAAATAGCTCAGTGGGCCTTACATGGTCAAATAAAAGAAAATAGTTTTTAATAACACTGTGTGACATTTTTTTTTGTTCCTGGGTAGTAAGTATTAGTTCCTAATTTCTTATGCCTCAAAAGTACAGACAATGGCTATTATTCCCCACAAACTTTGCTTTTGTAACCAGGACATTGATATTTTGAAATTTACCTATTTTCCAGAACATTCCATATTGTCCCTCAAAGTCCATATCCTTGATGCTCATCTTGATACATTCAAGGAGAACATGGGAGCGTACTCGGAGGAGCAAGGCAAGCGCTTCCACCAGGATATACTGGACTTTGAACGCCGCTACCAAGGACAGCATAACGAGAACATGATGGGAGGCTACATTTGGGGGCTGATTCATGAAAGTGATTTACAGTATAATCGTAAATCTCGAAAAACTACTAACTTCTAAATCTTTTGAAGTAATTTTTGTATTACTTTAGTATAAATACATGTGAATTTTAATCCATATGTTGTTTTTTTCTGACTTTATGTGAACGAAAAGACACAAATTCGCCCGTTTTCTCATTGAAAATAGGTAAATTTCAAAATATCACTGTCCTGGTCACAACATTGCGTGGGGAATAATAGCCATTTTCCGTACTTTTGAGGCATAAGCAATTATGAACTAACACTTACTACCCAAGATCAAGAATTGTGTGACATAGTGTAATAAATATTCAATAGCCATGGCCTGGTTCTGCCAAGCCCCATCCCTCCCAGCCCTCCTCCCCTCCACTCTACCCCCCCCCCCCACCGCTATTGTGGTTCCCAACGCACAGAGCGGGCGACGTTGAGAAGCAGGGATACTCTCCGCATTCACTGAATTCATTCCGGAGCTCAGCACGTAAACTTTTTGATTAGGTCCCCCACCCACCCACCCCCCGCATGCTTCCCGTCAATTTGTCCCCTCTTTTTTTATGCCCGAAATAAATTGGGCCACAAATTGCGAAGCATCCATAGAGGAATCCCCCCCCCCAACACCAACAAAAATGTTTTGGCAAGTTTAATCACACCATCTAAACAATACATACACACGCTGCATAATGCATAGCGCCGCGTTTATACGGAATGCATAATAGAGCGCTGTGCTACCGCTGCATCGCTGTGACGATGCATTCAGATTTTTTTTTTTACACGAAAGAAACCGTTTATTAAAACCAGGCAGGGCTACATTTCCATATTCTCTGGGCCTCCAAAACCTACAACTTTCAGACCCCCCCCCCACTCAGAACCCCTAATAGCAGGGGAGGGGGGCTGGGGGGTGGAGCAATAAACAATATGTAGCTCAGCTCTGCAGCACTCCAGTTAAGCCCTGCAAACAGCTGTTATTCATTATGATTGAAGATCCCTTTCGGATTTAAACGTTATTCTATTACATCATTGCATCGTCTCCGACCCTTGAAAAATATGCCACAGGATCTTGTATGGCGGTCACTGCGGCGGGCACGTTCAGATGCGCTTCTATAGCCGCCTGGAACACTTCCAATATTAAGAAGCCATTGGGAATAAGGCACTTTTAAACCTCGATTGAAATCTAATTTCTTTAGAATTTAGTTTTGTGATGAGTTTGCCCTTCCTCCGCACCTCCAATTAGCACGGTTGGCTACGGACAGTGCAAAATTAATTAAACACGCATACATACGCAGATATATCACGCTGGGTAAACGAGCAGCACGAGTTGGACATTCCTTAGAAATGTTTGGGGCCACGGCAGCAGGAATCAAGCAAAAATTATTTCCGCGCAAAGTGGCTCAGTGGTACACGTCTTGTGGCCACTTGGGTTTCCCAGCCGCCCAGTATATTTACTTGAGCGCGCCGTGCTTTTGCCGCGTGTCACAAATATTTACGACGTCCACCGGCGCTCCATCAGGACTCCCCGCAATTGCGTCGGGCAGAAGAGACGGTGGCCACATTGAATGCTCAGGGGGGGAGAGACAACCAATCATCTGCTACCGACAATTTTTATTTTGGCAGCGAAAAAACGGTTGCGGAGAAAGTTGCGCATTGATCCACACCTCGTAAAAAAAGCAGAAGAGCATGTGCGATTTACACTTAGGGGTCGTCCATAAATGACGCTACGCACCTGGGGGGGGGGGGGGGTTAGACATTTGTGACGATGTGTGACGATGTGTGACGAGGGGGGGAGGGGGTTTAGAAATGTGATGTCACATCAAAATGCGCAACTTTAAATAAATATAGACAACACGTTCTACTTAATGAAATAAAAATGGTAATACATGTTTTCTCCGACAACATCAGAGTGCAGTGGCAGATTAAATACGCACTACAATGACAATAGTTTAAAGCGATTTGAAGCATGTAAAAAAACATGGGGGGGGGGAGGCAGAGCTTTGTGACGTCATATTTGAGAGGGGGGGGTCTGCCTTTTTGGGACGCCGTGTGACAAAGGGGGGGATGTCAAAAATCGTCTAAAATCGCGTGACGTAATTTATGGACGGCCCCTTACAACCCCTTCGCTATCCGCTGCTAAAGGAAGGCCTCCTCAATCGCGTGTCCATCACGGGGGCTGTGTCACCTTACTTCACACCTCACCGGTCAATTAATCAGTGAAACGGATCACAACGCTGAACGGTAACACGCATCTGACGGCGGGCGTCACAACTTATTACGATTTGTGCACGTTACATTGTGGGGCCAAAGGAGCGAGCGAGACGGACGATGCAAATGAGGTGGGGGGGGGGGGTGGAATAAATTCTTAATTAGAATCGCTTCCCCAAATTGTGCAGATTTCCTTGCATTGCCACGGGGAGAGGGAAATACAGGGTCGGGCGGTGAATCAATCCACGCTGGACATCAATCTCAAACCCCAAGTAATTTTCACGAGCACTAACCCCAACTCAACCTGCGTATGTGCTGCCACATGGCTAGATGAAGTTACATGGAGAGAGCGTACTGTATATGCACTGCAAGGGCAGTGAATTAAATGTTATATGTAAATATAAAGAGTGCACTGAAATGGGCACTGCGCTTTACAATAATAGATCAATGCAAAACTTACAATTTTACGGAGCTATAATAGGCCACATATATGGTTGCGCGATTCTGAAATCCATCGACGCGGTCAGTGAGATGCCTGTATGATGCAGTAATGCAGGTAGGTTGCTGGCTTATCTATGCCGAGTTTCAGTATTTTTTTATTATACATTAGTCACTCGCTTAGCTTTTTCATCCGTTCCACGAAAACTACTGCTCACCGAAATCATACATACTCTTTGGTTCTTTCGGTAAAGTCACGTAGGTAGAAAAATAATCGATCACGACGTTTGGATCGCCACACAAGCAATCGTCTTCAGGTGGGAGACGATTTGCTTGTGTGGCGATCGAAACGTCGTGATCGATTATTTTTTCTACCTACGTGACTGTACCGAAAGAACCAAAGAGTATGGATTCTTGCCGTCATGAAGGCTTCAAATCAAGATTGAAATCATACATGTCAACCCCTTATCAGTGCCTACCTTATTACAGACCAATTCAGACCTTATTGGTCACCCCGTGCCCTTATGAATTTCAACGTTCATCCTACAAAGTCCCATCACAGGGGAGAAACACAAATAGACAAAAAAAATATTGCCCGTATTGAAACGGCCGCGCGCCGTATTGACCTGAAAACTCAATTTCCCTGTACAAGAATACGGGTAAACCTTATGGGTTGACAGGTATGCGAAATAGCTGGTAATCGAATACAGGAATTACACGAGTCTGCAAGACAGCCGTTCCCACTGCCAAAACAGACAACGTACAATGCAAACAAAGCCAGTCGAGGTCGAAACGACTCATAAATGGGCGTCGCTGATTGGCTGAGGGCATGGCTCAGTCCCACTTTACGATCGCTCGAATTAGCTGAAATTGGCACGCGCTTGCATTATGTCAATGTACCGTTAGTCAACATTTTAACGTTATTCGAAACCATGGGGTCCTTATGGGAGGCGAAACGTGAACCGACAATCCGTTCACCGATGTCACTTTTAACCGAGTGACGACTGCAATTAGTTTGGTAAACTCATCGAAATTAGAACACAGCCGTAAAAATTTAAACATTTGATGCGCGGCGAGGCTTTCCTGGACAAGTCGATCGAATAAACGTCAAGACGTCAGCGTCCGCAGTCGTGATATCGGTGCTTCACGCCTCGTATATTACGGGCTGTTGAGAGCACGTGGATCATCACGATTGTCACAGAACGATTGGGTGGAATCCCAGCTCGAGAAAACGAAGTTTGTTTTTCACCCCGCCAAGAGCATTGCGAAGGCAAGCGGGTCACACGTAAAAAAAAAACACACCGGAAATGCGCGCGTCGATAACGATCGATGGCAGGACTTTCATTGTCTGAGACAGAGCTTTGGGTAAGTCAATGCGTTTGTGAACTGCAATTGCATTTAATGAATGTCCTCACCCCACCGACTTTCCCCTCTCACTCCTTCGTCTGGTTAGAATGACACGCATCTGCCTCGCTCGATGCGTCTCTCGAAATGTCCACTAACGAACGGAAACTTTTTCTTACTCATGGCTATGTCATAACGCACTCCCCCCCCGTTCCAAGACGCCTGACCAGCGTGGAAGAGTAGGCCAAATACCATCCAGGGGAGATCTCTCGAGCTTCCTCAAATATCGAGGTTCTTTTGCCAACGGTGGCATGTGCAGTCAATGGCAGGGCTGCGCACCCTCGATCTTTGACGCCATAGCCTACACAATAATCCTCGTCGTATATCCACTCCAAGAATGAGAGTAATTAATTAAAAGTGAAACGCTTCGTTCATTTATCAGGTGGCAGCTCGTAATTAGTGCCTATTTAAAAAAAAGGAGCCCAGGGAAATGCAAGAGTTGAAAGCAAAAACAGAGATAAATGTTCTAAACAACGCCAGCACTAAACAAGAAGCAACCGAAATAAAGTAAAACAAATAGCGCAAGCAAAATGGTAAAACAACAAGTAACGTTGTGCCAGGGTTTTGCAAACGGTGCGAATGTAATGATTTTAAACACAAGATAAATACAATGATCCCCCATGCAGGTTTAACAGACTTTTGGGGCAAGTGGTGTTAGTGAGCACCGATTAAGGCCGGAATGGCACACAAGGGGATGGTGTGGCCAGCACCACGCCTCGTCGCCTTTGCCTCCCCAGTGTGGATGTTGAGACATCGCACGAGGTACTCATTCAATATGAGGCTGAGTGGACCCGGCAGAGGTCCAGGACCGGTTCAGACATTCACTGTCCCTAGATTAGAAGCTTTCGTGACTGCACGGATTCATTCTCTTAGGTTTTTTTTCGGTAAAGTCACGTAGGTAAAACTAAATAATACAAATTACTAAAAGTAATAAAATAAATCAAATCAAATAATAAATCACGACGTTTCGGGGGCAACACAAGATTTGCTGTATCACTTGATACAGCAAATCTAGCTGTGACGGTTCCACCTGATGATGGAGACTTGTGTTGCCTCCGAAACGTCGTGATTTATTATTTTATTTTATTTCTATTATTACTTTTAGTAAATTTTAATTTCATTTTTTACCTACGTGACTTTACCGAAAAAAAGTATTCACTGTCCCTGATGTTGGCCATGAGCAGGAACTCGGGATCGCTGGGTTTATCGCGTGGTGCGCTAACCACTGCACCACCGCTCCCCCCCCACAAAAAACCCACAAAGACAAGCGTGGAGAGAGAAACAATGCAGTGGAGCTAAAAATAAACCACCGAACAGATGTCAATCTGAGAATATTAAAAAAAAATATCACGCATAAACACGCATGTACACGTGCAATATATTCATGCACACGCCCACAGACGGCTGCGCTCAAAGCCAGGAAAGGGTGGGGGAGCAGCAGTAGCAGCCTCGGGGGCTTTTAGAAGCGAGACGGGGGCCCCCGATCCAAGCAACTTCCACCCTGCATGAGGGCGGCCCGGGCACCGCGCCTGCCAAGCATTGCGCGCACAGTGACTGGGGGGGCTGAACGATTTGGGGAAAATATCTAATTGCGATTTTTCTGGCAGATATTGCGATCGCGATTTGATTTGCGATTACATTTCTTTAAGTCAAGCTTCAGTTTCAATATTCACTGTGTAATAGATTTAAAACATGTGATGGAGCGTTACCACATGATACCATCAAAATATTCACTGCTCTATATATTCTAATGCAAGGATGATAACTTTAAATATATGAATTACTTCCAACATGTATTTATAAAAATGGTTTAACTGAAACAGAACAATCAAACATAGAACAATTGCTAAGTTAAATAAAGAAAGTTATAATATTACAAAAAACAATTCCAATAGGAAAGGAATAGTACTTTGCGATTTGCTAATCGCATTGTTTCAAATTGCGATTTCGAGTTGAAATCGATTAATCGTTCAGCCCGAGCACACACCGTCGTTGATGCCCTATCCATACCACCGCGCCACCCACTCGTCGACGACACGCCACGACGTCGCAACCCCTCTCTACGCTACAGCAGGACGGCCCGTGTCCTCTCCAAGCTTCATTCCGTGTGCGGTATCGGTCGGTGGCATGGCCGAGCAGAAGAGAGTTTTGCCGTTTGTTACCACCCCGACTCCTGCGGATGTATGTGTGCACGTAACGTTGAACGTCGAGTCAAGCGCTAAATGTCAGCGGTCACACGTGCAGACGTCGCAACGTCAGGAAATTACGGCTGCAAGAAGGAATCTCGCTGTACAGCATCGACTTCTCGTGGGAGAAGAGTTGGTTGGCTCGGCCACTTTACTCCGCCGTCCCTCTCACTCTGCTTCTCTGCACCCGGTGCTATAGCAAGGGCAGGGGCGGGGGCAGGGCGGGGGCAGGGCGGGGGGAGGGCCGAGCCTTCCCGAGCACCCCTCTCGAGGAGGGCCTCTGGCCGCCGAACGTTGCAGCCGAATTGTTGGAAACGAAGCAGCCGAATTGTTGGAAACGAAGCAAGCGGTGGCGCGTGCGCGTTCATACGTGCGCACGTGTGCGCAGGATTCCCTGCGCGCCAAGTGATGGTCTGCGGCTCCGGGGTGACAAGGCAGCAGAGTCCGCCTCGTGGTTTTCCAGCGTGTGGACTCGTGACGAATGCATTTCTAGATTTTCTATGGGACGGGTTTCCGTTGGAGTGGTCACCACGAGTCCGGCGACCAAGTGGAAGAGCTCAGAGCAGATGGCGAGAGGCTGTGAGGGCAGATACTGGAGCTCGCGCGGGATCTGGTGGAGGTGTGGTGTACGTGTGTGGTTGTTGAACTTCTTTCGCACCGTACGTAGGACGTTGCTCGTCGGACGTTGTTCGGCAAACGAGTAAAGCCACATTTGAGAATCACGCACACGTGACTCAATTGAGAGAACACACAGCGGTACGACCCTCTGCCGTGGAACTACGGCAGGCTGTGTTCTGCGGGGACACGGCAGCGCCTTCCTTCTCGGTAGCCTGCTGCTAGATGAAAAGCGCAAAATTATAACAATTATATTATTAAAGCGCATTTCATCAGGGATCTCAAAGCGCTGCACCAGACACAGGAGCAGACGCGCGGAATAAAAAGAATAACTCGTCAAATGCAGAAGAAGAAGAAAAAAAGCCGAAATGATCAAATAAACGCTGCAAGCCATTTGCTGAATTAACTAAGGGTTGAATAATCAGAGATTGATAAAGACGTTTTAAGACGAGCTATTAAAATGTCCACAGACTCAGCGATCCTGATATCTTGTGAAAGACCATTGTACCGATGATGTTATTTGACTGCACAATGCTTGCCCGCTCATCCGTGACGCACTACACGCCACAACAAAGCAGGTCTCGACGCAGGACACCACGATGCCCGTGATCTCGTAGACAACATGCAGCCCGCATTGCATCGGGCAATTTTATTGGATCGACAAAGGCCCCCCTTTGTCAATCCACTGTTGCAACAACGCCTCCACCGTGCGCCATGTCGGCCATGGGGGTTGTTTGACCATACTTCACCATGCTGGTCAGTGTGGGTTGGTGAAAGGGGGGGGGGGGTGTCCTTCAAATATCCTTCTCCACTGATTATCAGCCGTGCTTGGGAATTAAAGTCAGGGTGTGTAACACAGGGCAACTCATCACTACGCCACCGCTCCCCGCTGTCTTATTCATTATTCGCCTTGCCATTCTGTGCACATCACGCATATGCTGGCACCCACATTTAGCTGTATGGCAAGTGCTGTGCACAAGTGCACATTATGGTCAACAGAGCTCACATAGAGGTGATGTTGCCTCTACCATACTGTACCCAGCACGCAACAATGTGCAGGATGGCCCAAAAAGTCAGTACACATAGGGCTATTTAATGTATTTGAACACTGGCACTAAAACATTTAAATTGCGTATTATTTAAGTTAATGTTTTATCTGTGATCGTTTTTAATGTATATTTCTCTTCTTCTTGTGTGACACCTAAAATCCTTCGTTGGCAAAACTCGACCAAGAACCCTGAGCGAATTGATACAACAAAAGCGAATTGATGAATGTTCAAAGATTACAAAGCTGTAATCTTTAACAAAAAGCCCTAAATTCATTTCAAAAGAGAATTCATGCATGCATTAATGTGAATGGAAGTCAGTTTGATTCATTTTTGAAAGAATAATTGAATAACCCTATGCGATTTTTTAAATAAATAAAGAAAACTATGTGCCCTGACTTTTGGGCTGCCCTGTATATTCACCTGCCTGCAATAACACCACACCATGGCACCTACAATGCAGTGCAATGCTGTGATCGAGCACAGATTGAAAACTGGCGAAAGCAGACATTTATCTTCCCCTTTACTGGACGACGTGTAAAGAGAACACATCCGAAAAGACAAGCCTCTGTCACACAGAAACATCACAGTCCTGTTTATGGATTGCCATAGCATCACACAGCAAATACAACATTGCCGGGTATGCCTACGGCAGCTTGATGAAGTGGTCTGTAGATCGGCTTGGTGAGATGTCGCTGCGGATATAACGGGTTGCTCCTACTCGGTCATATATAAAAACAAACGCAAAGATCCCCGTTTGACCCTCGCTCAACTGTTTGGGCAAATGCCATAGGCAAGCACCTATTCACCCTTTCCCTTTCCGAGACGTCTGCAAGTTGCAGGGCGGGTGTCTCGTTCACCGCT
Organism: Lampetra fluviatilis; assembly: GCF_964198595.1. Classification (NCBI taxonomy): domain Eukaryota; kingdom Metazoa; phylum Chordata; class Hyperoartia; order Petromyzontiformes; family Petromyzontidae; genus Lampetra; species Lampetra fluviatilis. The sequence continues at coordinate 9,315,279 of NC_136309.1, read as the reverse complement.
GAATCTCGGGATGCGCAAGTGGTTAGCGTTAATTTTATTTAGAGAGGCGTAGCGCCGTTGTTTTTAAAGACATTCTACTCACCGCAGAGAACTGGTGGCGACACGACTGCACTCTATGACAGCTGGCGCCAAACTGTGCCACATGCATGGCATTGTGGGAGTCTCGACACCAACAAAGTTATTTTATTTTAGTTTTTCTTCATACACGTACGTCATCGGAGTGGGAAAAGGTTAAGCAGGCACGTCCAGGTTTTCTCCAGGTGCTGCGGTTTCCCGCCACGTAAAACACTCAGTAATTGGCCGAAAACACTTTGATACACGGTATATAGAGGACTCCAGAGCTTCGACGATTGTTGGCGCCGGCTGACCGCGTTGCCGTCTTCCTGCCTTTTCTGTCGAAATTATAATTAAGGGATGGACCACATCAGCTGACTCTAACACCCATTGGTTATTGAGCCATTGGCCCACAAATTGCTTATTGGTACCACTGGGAAATTCCTCTGAGTTATCCATACATCGCAAGTATGTATGATAGCAAAGTTTTTTTTAATTTAGTTTACAAAAGGCACCATAGTGTGCTTCACAGAAAAAAAAATCGTGATTGGACAAATCCACAGGACATAAAGATAAATGGGAAGAGTGTCCATAAAATAAACCGTATGTATGGTTATCTTTCTGCCCATAGTGGATACTGCCAATGGGGAAACCTGTAGATGAGGGACACTGCCTATGATGGAAAATGTCCATGGTGGATCCTCGGAGCATTTTCCCCCCTAGGTGGTACCGATAAACCTCTATCACTCATCGGCGAGAGTGCCCAAGCTCATCATGCCTCTAACGCTGAATGGGCCTCGACGAGGCCTTGCCAGATTCAGGTGCCGACTGCCTCTGTGGAATGATATCACTCTGGTGCTACTGGCCCACTGTCATACTGCTGTGCCATCATTGCTCACAATTGTGTCGATGAATTACAGAAGCAGAGGTTGAGAAGCAGTGGTGCAGTGGTGAGCGCATTGAGCCATGAAGCCGGAGAGCTGAGTTCCATTCCCAGTGTCGAGTAATATCCAAATCCTTCCTGGGCCCCCATTGACAAGTGTTTTGAAATACGGTCCAAACGATACCCATGGCAGACACGGTGTGGGAGGCCTTGTTCCAGCAGTGGATTGACAAAAAGGTTGAAGTTATTATAAACATTTTTTTTTTTACAGAAACAGATTTGCACAAAGACTGAACTGCTGTCGTTATCCCATGTCTTCCCTTTATACAAAATCTCTTCAGATATGATTTCAACAAAATAGTATTCCAGTAAAGTCACGTAGAAGGGAAATAATAAACTAATAAAATAATAAAAAATAAAACATAATAAATAATTCTCACGACGTTTCGGCCACAACGCAAGCAGCCGAAACGTCGTGAAAAGTATTTTATTATTTTTATTATTATTATTTTATTATTTCCCTTCTACGTGACTTTACCGAAAGAACCAAGAAGATGAATTCCTGCAGTCACGAAAGCTTTAAATCGAAAAGTATTCGAGTACTCATCTATTAACTTTCATTATATAAAAACCTGGATGTTTAATCACAGGGCATTGCCTTCGAGGAGACAGGTTTCCCCCACCCCGTACCGTGACACTTGCCCGTGATGTGAAGCGAACTGGTTTCATTAGACTGAGGTCATGTAACTCGCTATGCCTGTCATCCACATTCGAAACTCTCTGAAAGTGGGCTTGCGTCTCCAGAGTTTGTTTCTCAATCGGGGGACAGGCCACGGGGGGTTTTTTTAGCTGCTGCAAGCTGGTAGCTGAAACGTGGTAGGTGAAATAATACGAGTCGGAGCCTGGGACTGCGAAAAATATGTTGCTGTTGCGTGTTTGAAACCTTCCTTAACATGTTTATGCGATGTGCACACATGCGGACATGCACACTGGAAGTTGAAGCTTCCAGCATAGAAGAGAGGAATAAAATCGCGTCGATGACAGTGATGAATGTGATCGTTTTTCCCTGTATATTGCACAATCAGTCTTTTGGGTAACATTTACTTTTTTTGTGTAATGGAAATACTACAGCGTGAGAAAATTCCAGGGCTCCTCAGACACAAATCAAATTTGATATAAAAGTTCTATGCTGCAAAAAAGAAAGTCAAAAAAAGTATTCTCACTTTCATTTATCCGCTTTTTTTCATTTGAACAAAATTGTGATGTGAAACTATTAACTGGATATTCCGCCTGATTCTTACGCACGTATTCCAAATAATTATTTGTTTCATGAAGCATGAACAACAGCAAGAGTTACACGAATTCTTCATAAAATGTGTAAACTACTTAAGATTTCTGAGTTCATCCTAACAGCCCAGAGCATCAGCCAAAATAGATACCACCAGTTCCCATGCATACATATCACATCTAGTTAAAACTCTGGTATATTAGAAACGTTTGTTGAAATTGTATCAACACACAACCCTCCATTTTAATCTCACCACCTACAAAGCTTGACACCAACCGCTTGCGGATGTAATTGGTGATGAAAATATCTTGAAAAACATTCGCGATTTTAAATATTAAAACTTGGCACGTGTAGCTAAACAATAACTCCACAAAATGTGCATTTTACAAATACTGTGAGAAATTAGTTTTTTTCTTTATACATACGCCTGCGTTAGTCCAACTGATTAATTTTCACCACGGTAACCGCTGAGCGTGAGCATGCCGATTCCACGCACACGCAGCGCACACAGAGAGCACGCTGCTTCAACATTCGTACAACGTTAGACAAATGATGAGAGGTGAAGCGGCGTCGGCAGGAGCGCGCGCGCACAGTTAACAACACGCTCATCAACAACACTGTCGCCCAAACAATATCCGACAGGCGACGTTTCTGGCAGTGACCCTTTTCATAGCACATGAATGGAGAGGCCAGATATAATGAGTTAACACGAGTAGGAGAATGCACTTGAAACCATGGGGGGCCTGATGAGAATTACATTTTTTATGGTTTTCTGATGACCAGTTTTGAAATGGGCATATAAATAGTTACCCATTAGGCTGACCCAACCGATGTAATATTCACTTTTCAGTCGACACTGCCGTTGTTATTTGCATGCAAATGCGTACATTTGCGTCCATCAGTGCAGCCCCGTTGTCAATCCACTGCTGGATGAGCACTGCTTTATGTGTGCAATGTGTGTATCCCTCACTTCTTCTTTCGTACAGAGCAACAACTACAATTTCACATTCAGGTGGCCAAGCCCAGATAACCGCGTCAGAGGTAGCGGAGTGCATCGCTGTGATGTCTCCTTCGTATTTATGGATCGGGCATTGTGTCGTTACATATTGTACGATCTGTTCTGGATGACCACAGTCGCACACTGGAGAGTTTTAAATTTTCCATTTGTGCACGATGTATCCGTTGCACGAGGTATCCGCATCTGCCACGCTTTGTTCGGATGTGGTTTAGGGTGGATGATGAGCTTTGTGGAAAATCAAACCCAGGATCTGCGTTATTTGAACTCCATTCAGCTATCCAAGCTTCATCGGGTTTGAATTCGCATTGTTGAAGGTTAAACGCACGGGTCCAACAGGGCTTGCGGTAACTTCAAGCAATGACGAGGGATGTTACTGAGGTCCTGGTGAATGGGAAGACGACTGTTTTCCTTGATTCGCAGGACCTCCCAGAGGGTTGCAGCGTTGCGGCAAATTGTCTGGGGGGGGGGGGGAGATGTAGTTGACAGCACGCGCGGCAAGGGTGTTGAGGCCGGTTTGAGGGTTCCAACGATGCACTGCATTGCAGTGTTGAGTTGGACATCAACAAGTCGAGTGGCGACTGTTTATACTCCATACTGGTGCACAGTACTCGACTACAGAGTCCACTTGGGCCATCGTTGATGCCCGTAAAAGTGTTGCTGATGCTCCCTCGCTTGCGCTTGCCAGTTCCTGAACCGGGTTGACCCTTGTTTTCGTCTTGGCAGCTACCTTTCTCAGGTGGTCCTGGAAGGTTAGCGCACGGTCCAGCTTCACTCCGAGATAGGTTGGAGTGGGGTCATGTCGCACGGTGTTTGCCGCAGAAGGTCACTTTCAGATTGTGATTGGTGCTCCTATTATACACTGGTAAACAAAAAAAAACCTTTTTTTTCTGGCCTGGACTTTTGCAGCTGTTTTAGACTAATTTCAGGGTGCTGATTCCAAATCAGATTTGCTCTATCACATCTCATTTTATGCTATCAGCATACCCCATTTTCATTGATTTTACCCGAAATTAACTCTGTCACTTATGATTGCAAGTTGTTGCGAGTCAGTGACTGCTTTAGTGTTAAAATATGGTGCTGTATTTTTAGGATAGTGTGTTTATAATATAATTTTATGTAGATATCCACATTTATTTAATATTTTTCTTCTGCAGTTTTTATTGAAAATGCAATATTTGATATCTCAAAAACCTGATGTGATAGACAAAAACTGATGCCAGATTTGGAATCAGCATCCCAAAATTACATTAAAACCGTTGGCATACCTTATGCCAGAAAAAGTGTGTTGACCAGTGTTATCAAGATGACATGCAGTGACTGTCGCTTTGTGGAGATTTGACTTGAGCCTTCATTTCCATAAATATTCCCCCCACGGTGTTCAGGTTCTTGGTTCAGAGTGGATTAGATGTTGTTGAAAGTAGCTGCTTGCGTTGTCAGGGCAAGGTCATTCGCATATGCACATTTCCGTGACCCGGTTGGTGGCATGTCGCTCGCATAGACGTTGAAGAACGTTGGCGCAAGTATTGAGCCTTGTAGCAATCCATTGTTGAGGAACCAAGGAGAACTGGATTTGTTGCAGATAACTGACACGCAGTCGCCTGTTGCTCGGCATCGTCCATATCAGGTGTGTTGTTTTGAGACAGGGAATAGTCTTTGTGAGCTTCTTTTTCAGTCGGTGGGAAGGCATATATATCTCTGTGATGGTGTTCTTCACGTATATGGCCAAGCCACATTTCAGGTGGTAGTGGTCATGAGGTTGTATCCATGGACGTGGTAGCGGCTGGCAGTAGGGCATCCACAACATGGGTTTCTGGGAGCGTCAGGACATCAATGTTAGGTGTGTTCATTATGTTCGCGAAAATATTTGCATTTTGCCCGGGAGAGCCCCTCAATGTTCAGTTGGAGGATCCTTGTCCTCGGGCCCATCTGGCACATTGTTTGGCCCTGAAGAGGGCCGTTACTGTGGCTTGCGTTGTTGTTGTTGCTCCGAAGACCGGGGGATCGATGATCGACGTTCGGTCACCGCGTTGATGGCATTCGTCGTGATTTCTCACTAAACAGAGTTGGCCGCGTGACGGCTGCCATCTTCTTTACTAATTACTGCTCTTTGCCATTCGACCCATAGAAGAACACCTCCCCATGGAATGTCAGTTATAAGGATTGCTTGAGCATGTTTCACCACTCTCGTTGGTGAAGGCAGGGATCATAGACCTCGTAGCATGGTATTGTACAACAGCGTTTTTTTTGCTTTTGCAGCATGGCCCTTCACTGACAACGTAGCCCCCCCACAAGCAACCTCTAATGGCACCACCCGAGAGCGCCATCCAGCCTCAAAACTTGCTTGCTTCCGAGATCTGATAAGATTCGGGTGGAGTCCGTGTGTTTTGGTCAAAGTGATAAATGACCCGATGTGTCAGTTCTCAAATGCTGATCAGGGGTGGAATGGGTCAGTAACTGACCACTGATGAAAAAAACCCAAAGCCTTTAATTTACCCACTGTGGCAAGAAATTACGATAATTGCTACGAGCTTCATCGCCCGCTTAATGATATAATTTTAGGTGAAATCCGAGTGCGGAACAACGTGGCACAGTGGTGCAGAGAGTCTCGGTGGTTTTATTTACCAAGTACTTAGCATTACAAGCCAAGTTCCTGTCTCCTTTATGAGCATTACAATGCCCGTCCGTGGATCTATTCAATGCACGGCACTGGGTGTGAACCTTGGCAAAAAAAGACCTCACATGTGGGTGAATAAAATATCTGATCTTGCCAACTTACCGAGTTCTGGTCTATTGTACGAAAAATATAATGTCATGGGCCAGAGATCCATGTAAAAGTAAAGATTACATTCTCTCTCTCAACTCTCGCTCTCTCAACCCACTTTCATAGCCAACTTCTCACAGTGTGCCTGTATAAACGATGGCCTTTGCCGCTAATGGTGCGCTGGATATAAACCCATGGTGTCTCACGGCGCTCCAAGTTATATCCGGATCCATTAATGTATTCCAAATCAGAGAGACGTGGGGCTGTACGAGGGTGCTCTGATTACATCCAGAGAGAGAGAGAGAGAAAAATCAATGTCTGACACTGCCATGGCACAGGCATTCAATATGAAATCCACAATCATTTAATCATGACTACAAAATGGCCAATGAACAGAAAGAAAAACGTAATACTTTAGCAATGCTCTGGAGAGGATGACGAAAAATCTATCATTAAAATATAGAATATATATATAACGTAAAAAAATAAATGGTGTACCGCTCCTTAACTAAGTCTTCGTTTTCCTCGGCCGTTCGTCAGGGGTGCGAATGTTTTGGAGGAAATCTCATCCCCCTGCAATCATTAGGGAGAGTTATCGTTACCTGTACCAGCAGCCATCATCTCTGCATCAACTCTCTGCTGTGCACAGTTATATTACTATGCTACTAACAATAATACATTTCAGACCCTTGGTTAATCCACTGCTGGATGAATAGGCCTCTGAGCGCCATGTCGGTCACGTGGAGTTTTTTCAGAAGAGGCATTTTATTAACCACCGTGCCACCCACTCTATCACATTTTTAAACAAATTGATTTTTTTTATTCTCATGTCCGACTGATGCTACGTACCAAGAGTAAACACACTGCCTGGCGTCACCTCCGATTAACACGGTTGGCTACATATCGTGCGAAAGAAATTCAACATACACACGTACCTTCGATTAGCAATGCTGGCTACATACGGTGCGAAATAAATTCAACGTACCTCCGATTAACACGGTTGCCTACGTACAGTGCGAAAGAAGTTCAATGTACTGTACATCCAGGTCGTGCGCGGCCTTATTTACAGAGCTCATTTTGGGGGATTTTACAGGGTTGACTGAACTGTTCTTAAAATTAACGTGCTCGGAGTGGTAACAGAGGGAGGGGAGAGTTGGGGGGGGGGGTGGACACCATATGGGTGGGCTAGAATTTGCGGGTACACATTGGCTGGGGAAGATCTCAAACAACATTAATAATAATAAAAATATATACGTCCGTGTCCTAGTGACACGAGGCCTGAGGGTGGTCACACACGTGAGGGGATGCTCCATGCTTTATTTTTTATTCATTTAGATTTTTTTAAATAAAAACCCCATTAAGAATTTACCAAGGAAATCTGATTTCACATACGGCCATTATTTGGTGTAAAAATGTTGCGCCCATGTCAACGTACATTTGAAACCACGCCGTTATTTTGCGGAGGCATGCCTGCAGTCGGTCGGTTTGACTGCCCATAAACACATTAGTCACACCTCACGCTGGAATAAATGGAGTCCCGAAAAGAATATGCAAATGACAGGGATGTGTTCCCTTCACACTCATTGCGGACTGGCGGTGGTGAGAACATCACTCCGCCGTAAGACCCGTTTTAATCTTGGCACTTGGGTGGCTGCCGAGAATATATAGCCAGGACCACATCCGTGTGGTGGTGTTGGCTTCGTGCACTGACAATGAATCAAAAGTAACCCCCCCCACCCCAGTAGAGCTGAGAGATTCCTCCATGAATTGGATTCTACAACAAAGAAACCACACACAGGATGGTTTGATGCAGAAATTATGCATTAATCTACGCGCGATCTCATTATTCCGATCCCATCAGCAATCACATTGGATTCTCAAAACGAGGTCTCGATTTCACCCTCGGATTCACGATAATCGTCCAGTTTGTGTGCCCCAGACACCTGAACAAAAGCTGTCCGTGAAAATAAGGATCCAGTGTCTTCTTGCACCCTTTCCATGCAATGGATAACAAACGTACGACCAATTAACATTTGTAATGCACCCACAACGTAACAAATGCCTCTGAATGCAGAACTGCGTTTAAAAGAACGGGGCAGGAACACGTGGCCTGAGTCCTGCCCGCCGAGAGCGCACGAGGAACGGTGGACAACAATGACGTCTCGTGATCGACGGCCAGGTGAGAGAGTACGGTACAACGACGTGGAAAAACTTCGCCGGCAGCTGTGCTCTCAACGTGACTCTTGTGGAACAGAGCACGCCCTGCGCAATCATCTCACCCATCTCCATCAGAAAATCTATTTCGCCGGCCAATCCGAGGTGTTTATTGTGTGACAGGAGGGGCGCTGTGTGGCGTGCGTCTATTTTTAAAGCCGTCTCAAAAAAAAAAAGAGAACATTGGCCTGCGCACGTCAACCTGACTTCACGTGTTTGGCGGTGATTTGTTTAAAATCGAAATGAATTTTGAGCTCGGCTGCCCGACTCCCCCATGGGGACACCGGATCTATGTTAGAGCTCCGAGCCAGCACTTCGGTAGCAAGGCCCCCAGGGGGGGGGGGGGGGGGTTAACCGTGCGCCGTGAAGAGGTGTTCACACGTACGGCTATTCGGTGAACTTCGGGCACTTATTGATGATTACACCATTCAAAACAATCGACGTCGATTATAACAATTCGGGGATTTGTGATGCGTGACGGAAAAATTATCAGGAGCGTCCACGTGGAGAATATAAGTACTGTAATAATATTGATACGCACAAAAATGTAAGTATTATTTAAACAACCCGACACAGCCCCACGGCCTTCTGGGAGAGCGTAATTAATAATTTCAGTCAACTCTGCACTGGCTTCGACGTACTATGCCGATACCAGTCCGGAGTTTGCTTGTGCGAATCAATGCTGCCGAAAGCTACGCACTCCCAGAAGGCCATGGCAGTTGTTGGGTTGCGTGAAAACATTTATTTAAGAAGAAGAAAAAAAATGTACGACTGGGATTTGCGGAGCGTCTGAATGCAACACTATCTCACGATACCGCACGCACTCTTATGGATGTGCATTCCCTCCGATGGACCATAACCCCGATTAGGGTCCGCCACTCGGACAATGCGACGACGAATTCCAGCGATTCGAGCGCTCGCTCTCCATGCTGCTATAACGGCGCACGTCACTTTATGGGAGTACATCAGAAACGCGACGAGTCTTGGACGACGGGTTTGGTGAACTCTGTGTGACTCTGCAAGTTTGTCGCCTGCGTCACGAGGTTTTTCACGACTATTAATTGCGGAACACGTTTTGGGGGAGATGTGAAGACGTTACTTTCTCTCTCCATCTCTCTGGCTGCGACATGCCCCGAGGCTATTTCCGAACTGCAAATTTAAGACCGACGCTGACGATGGAAAATAATCAACTCCCTTTAAACACACGCGCGAAGAACAATGTTAACTCGCTTGAAAAGGAGGAGTCGAAACGGCAAGCAGGTAAAGGAGAAGCCCTTGCAATTGCTTGCTCACGCCACTGTTCGTGCAATCGCCTCCACTACAGGGAGCTCGAAAGAGCCCCCCCCCCCATCTGGAGGAGATTTTGTTTTTGCCCGATCCTTCAACGGTGGTATGATGTCACGTACTGCCGGAGGAGGACCAACACTTTATCCCACCGCAACGCAGCTTGCCTGTCGACAAACTGTGTGGTCGGACCCATCCGTAACCGCTGGGTGGGAACAGAGGCGGGAGGGACCGCCCGATCGAACGTCCAGCATGCCAACCAGTACCACGGTAGCATTCCACCCCCCCGTCACACACTCCCCCTCCCCACCCCCCAAATGAAAATTTATCAATAAAAAATATTGAATGGATTTTAAATTGGAATGAATTTCCTCCTCATTGTGGATCTGTTCACATATCGGGTCTCGGTCTCGTGCCGGTGGCCTCGCAGTCCATGGGCGAAGGGGTTAAAGGTCAGGGGACTGGAGCCACGGTGGGGCTGATAAGGAGGCCGAGCTTAAGGGCTCCACGACTCTCAGCGTGCACAGTAAATTGTGTTGCAGATTGGCTCTCGCCTCTGCCAATGCAGACATGCTGCTCCACGGCTGTTATGGAATGGTCATAGGCTTAGCGCGTGCGTGTGTGCATTAATCTGTGACTGTGCGTGTGTGTATTAATCTGTGACTGTGTGTGTGTGTATTAATCTGTGACTGTGTGTGTGTACGTGTGTGGATGGATATGGCGAGCAGTGATACAGCGGTCTGTGCACTGCAGCACAAATCCAGGTGACCCAGTTTCGATATCCCAGCTACGGCTAATATCGTTGGTACGTCGTACCCCAACTTTCTCTGGGTGCCCCTTAGATTAGCTCAGCCTTAAATGCACACCTGGTGCAGTGTGTGAACAACCTAGCTGGAGAGGCAAAGGTTGATTTAGGTGTGGAGCTGGTCACACTGCCTTTAAGAAGTACTCGCGAACGGCACCTGCCCCGATTGTACATGAGGCTGTATGGGGCGAACACCGTCTCTGGATATGTGCATTGGTTAACATGATCTCCAACGATTGGTAGACCGATCGTGGAAATGTACGCACTCCAATGGCAGGGATCGGAAGGGAAGCCTGAGGATTTGAAGCACGTGGATGAGAACCACTGCATCGTCACGCCAAAGCAAATACAGTGGGCGTGCGAGCGTAATGATCTACTTCATAACTATAACTATTACTTATTTATCTCAGAAGCCACACCGAGTCGTAG